>NW_027186304.1:22897853-22943337 GCF_028583685.1 Petaurus breviceps papuanus | reverse complement strand
TTTTAAAGCACTTGGGGTTAAGTAACTTGCTCAAGGTTACACGGCCAGTTATTTTATGTGGGTGTTAAGTATCTGAGGCCGGAACCAATCCCAGGTCTCCCGACTCCGGGGCTAACACTCTTACACACTGTGCCACCTGGCCGCCCCTTGTTTTTGTTCTTTAAAAAGATTTTCAGTGTAATCAAAATGAATACTTTTTATTTTTTCTCATTCCCTGTCTTCTGTGTTTAGTTAAGAATTCTTCCTCTAGCCATTGCTGCCAAAGACCCTATCTTTGTTATGGGATTTTGTTATGAGACTATATTCATTTTAAGCTTATTATGGTATGACAGGTGAACTGTTGGTCTAATCTTAATTCCTACCAAACTACTTTTTAGTTTTCACAGCAGTTTTTTTCAAATAGAGTGTTCTTCCCCATATAATTTATGTTCCTAGGTTTATCAAACATTGGGTCATCTGATCCATTTGTTTATGATTTGTTCTTATCTAGTCTGAGTCACTGATCTACTTTTATATTTTTTAACCAAGTAGTTTTGATGATTATTGCTATAAAGCATAATTTCAGGTTCAATTATCCCTTCATTTCTGTTTCTTTTAGCATTTCACTAGAGCTTGTGTTCTTTCAAATCAGTTTTATTATATTGTCTCGCTAGTACTTACTTAGTAGTTAGAATTGGTCCAGCACCAAACCTGTAAATTAATTTAGATAGTATTATTTTTATTATTTTGTCATGGGCCATCAATATACACTGAGCATTCTTCCAGTTATTTGTCATTCATTACTTCTTTAAAGTGTTGTAAAATTCTTTGATAGTAAATTAATGAACATCTTTTTTTTTTTTTTAACAGGATGAAGGTTTAAGGCTCAGAAAGGTAGCACATGCAGATAAGTCTGGATCGAGCTCAGCCATGTCTTTCAGAGAGAATGTCACCAGTCCTCTTCCTTCACTTCTTGTTGTAATTGCAGCCATTTTCATTGGATTCTTTCTAGGGAAATTCATCTTGTAGAGTGAAGCATGCAGAGTGCTGTTTCCTTTTTTTTTTTTCTTGACCAGAAAAAGATTTGTTTACCTACCATTTCATTGGTAGTATGGCCCACGGTGACCATTTTTTGTGTACAGCATCATAATAGGCTTTGCCTTTAATGATCTCTCACGGTTAGAAAACACAATAAAAACAAACTGTTCGGCTACTGGACAAATTGTATATTATCAGATCATCAATAGCAGGTGTCAGTTGCACATTCAGTCCTTTATGAAATTCATAAATAAAGAATTGTTCTTTCTTTGTGGTTTTAATAAGAGTTCAAGAATTGTTCAGAGTCTTGTAAATGTTATTTTAATAATCCCTTTAATTTTATCTGTTGCTGTTACCTCTTGAAATATGATTTATTTAGATTGCTAATCCCACTCATTCAGGAATATGCCAAGAGGTATTCTGTGGGGAAATGGTGCCTCTTACAGTGTAAATTTTCTCCTTTACCTTTGCTAATATCATGGCAGAATTTTTCTTATCCCTTGTGAGGCAGTTGTTGACTGAGTTTTTCATCCTTACAATCCTGTCCCATGGTATTTAACATAAAAAAATAAAACTGTTAACAGATTCTTGCTGGATAGCCTGTTTGTGTCTCTTGTATCATTAGAAGGGGATACCTAACAAGTCTTTTGTGTATAATAATTTGAGATTAGTAATGCATTCTTTCTGCACTCAACCTTATTTGACTTATTCTGATACTTGTAATTAAATCTGGAAGGGGGAAAAAAAGCAAAATGAAACCTGTTCTTATAAGGAAAGAAAAGTGATGATAAATTTTGATGCTGCTTTCAGCGTTATGGATGTTGATAATCAAAATTATCTTCACCATGATCATTTGAAGCATAAAAACTTTGGAGATTAAAACATTTTAATTATAGTAAAATTCTACATATGTTTAAATGTCTGTATTGCATTGAATGTGCCACTGTCCTATAAGTTTCTTCTGGTGTCTTCCTGAAGGAGACTCATTCTCCTTTATTCTATTCAAGTACTTTTAAATCAAGATAATCATTTTTTAAAGTCAACTTTATAACTTATTTTAAACTGTTAAAAACTAGGTGTATTCCTCCCCAGTTTTACACGCAAAATAAATTTCCACAATGGAAAGTTCATATTACTGAGCAAGTCTTAAATATTCTTCCTGAAAATGATTTAACAACTCTTTGCAAATTTATTTCTTAACCATGTAAACCATTTTCAATTTAAGAATGCATTTATGAGGTTTGATACTTTTCTGCACCTAGTCTTCTGTCTTGCTTCATTTCATTTATACTAATTGTAAGTAATAATAGAACAAGAGAACAGTAATTGGAACTGAATGTGAGATAGCACAACTGAATCTTAATATATGAAGAGATGATGGTTTTTTAAGAATGTGCCTAAGTGAAAGTGAAGCATATTAGTCTTCCTGGCCTGTGGGACTTGAAGTGGTGCAGTGAATTATATTAGATCTGGTTCTTAAATGCACATTTTATAAGTTGAGTGAAATGTTCTAGAGAAAACAGTATTTTGGTTGCCTTTGATTTCTAGTTTTCTTTAATGGACAGATCACATGTTATGTTACTGCTCTCTTTGGTAACTTCTTGCCTGTGTGCAAAGACAACTATGAAACATTCAAGTAATGCTTAGCTTTCACCATTAGCATGCAACCGCAAGATACTTCCATGGTGTGTGCTCCACTGTCTTTGTAGAAGTTTCCTCCCATTCTGATAACTGGAGAAGCGTGCTTGAGAGGCTTACATTTTCATTACATAAATTTGAAAGCATAATCCCTTGGCCTAAAGTTCTGTTTTTAACTTTAAATTGGTGATATTTATATACGAACACCTGATACTTCACAAGACCCCCTTAAAAGTTAATGTCACAAAGAATGCATTTAATTCTGTAGGTTATGGAATAGAATTATAAAATTTTGAAGAGAAGTCATTTAGGACAACACAGTCCCTTCATTTTACAGGTGGTATAACTAAGACCAAAAAGGTTAAGTAACCTCCCCAAGGTCAGACAAGTTAGATACACCTGAATGGGGTGGATTTTGTATCTAGGACACTGTCTCTTGATTCCCAGACCAGTGCTGTTTCCAGTACTTTAGTCAACAGTCGTTTCATCATAATGGGAGAGAAAAACTAAAATAATTAGTGTGAGATTATATTTTAATGGGTTTATATGTAGTTTCACATTAATGGAGGGATTGTATTACAGGTATCTCTGTTTAAGTCTGAGATATATGCTTAGTCTTGGGAATGGCCACCTGACATGGTATCAAAACATGAAATTGAATCTATTTTAAATGGTTATTATGTAAGATTAATTACACAGTGAGTGATCACGCACTATTTTGTGGTTTAGGAAGCATCAACAAAATAAATGTGCACATAGGCATCTTAATCCAGTTTATATACCACAAGGTGCTTTAATAATGTAGGGGGAGACTGTCTCTTGGTTTCTAGTAAACTCTTCATAGCTGTATAAACAATGTAATGCTCATTTATTTTGCTATCAGGAGTTACCTTGAAAAAGTCCAACTGTTTAATGAATTATGAAATATGGATTAAATTGTTTGTCTTTGTTCTTTACATGTTTAGATTTTTTTTTGCTTTGCCTGCTTACTTGTGTATGTAAGCATGGGGAAAAATACATCATTGCTAATAGTTAGACTTACAACCAAGTGACTTAAGGCCTTAAGTTCATGTTATGCTAAATGCACTACTTTCTTTCATTCTTTCTATAACTAATGTACCCTAACTTGGCCCATTTTCTTGTATTTACAAGAAATATATGATTTGTATTCTGAGTGTGTAGTATGTTTTAAAAGTTTTTTAAAGATGAAATGGCATTTAGGAAAAAAAATGTAGTGTAAAAGGTTCAGAAATCCCAGAAAATGAAAAAAAATATATTCTCAATCCCTGAAGTAGTTTAGATCAGTATTTACCTTGTCATAAAAATTGGTATTATCTGGTGAGGGGGATGTTTTTAGAATGTGATCTTTTGAAATGTGCCACTTAGAAAAAACAGGTTTTGACAAGACAAAAATCATATTCTTGTGGGATACACTGCAAAATTGTACTATCCACATTACTTTAGATGCATTCAGTTAATAGTATGCCCAGAGCTTTTCACACCTACTAAGTGATCTTGGTGTGTGCAGTTTAAAAAAAAAAAACAACCTAAAACTTGTCCTTTGTCTGAATTATAGGTAAAGATAAATGCTTACCAGATGGAAAACGACAATATATAATGAATCTTTATTTTCTAGCTTCCAGGGGGTTACCAAACAACTAAGTGAATAAATAAACTATTAAAAATAGTGGTGGAGTCTCATTTTCCTTTTTTGAAGAAAAAATGGAACAAAACCTGATTAGGCACTTCTGCAAAAGATGTTTGGTTAGCTGCATTCCCGTAATATATAGCTTGTGATCTAATCCATCATTTGGGGAGTATTTTAAACTTTGCAGTGAGAAAGGTTAGGTGTGGTGTGTGTGTGTGTGTGTGTGTGTGTGTGTGTGTGTGTGTGTGTGTGTGTGTGTGTGTGAGAGAGAGAGAGAGAGAGAGAGAGAGAGAGAGAGAGAGAAGAGAATGGAGAAGAAATCTAGTTCTACCTCTACTAATAAACCTAAGGACATTTTTAGTTTCAGGAAATCTAACCTTGTTTTGGGAATGCTTAGTCTCTTCGTGAATGGTAGTATGATTGTTTGTTACAGAAGAGGATGCTTGAATTTAGTGCAAATGTGTAGTGGTTCTGTTTCATCAGCAGAGCTTTTTTTAGTGGCCTCCATTTACCAGCAGCATTCCCTTGCCTAAATAGAGATTAATGTGGTCAAATTTTGGTTGAAACGCATTGTTAACATAGGGCAAAACAAAATGTATTAAGACTTGCAAGACAAATCCTCAAATGTACTTTTTATAAGTTTGTCTTTTATGTTTAAGAAATTTAAAGAGATACTTTTAAGGTTTTACTCCTCCCAGTGATGACAACACAAGTTGTGAATAATAGCATTTAATTTAATGTGGAGGTGGCTTTGTAGTCAGGATGATTTAAGTTCAAGTCCTAATGATACTGAGTGACTCAGTGACTCGGCACATTTTAGCTTTAGTCTTCCAGGTAATTTACACAGCCAGTTGTAGATCTGACTTGTTACGGGAAGTTTGCTCACCAGGAGTTCTTTACACCAGTGTGCTTTCTGGCCTGTCAGACACTCTCTCATTCACTCCTTGTCTACAATCTGAACTCCTACCCCCAGCAGCATTTTCATCATTATCTTGACTAAAAATCAGATGTCCAGATGACCACTTATGGCTGTTAGAAATTAAAGGCTATTCTTCTATAATAGTTTGAACTGATGATACTTTTAATGTATGGGAAGAAGGCTAGTATATATTATACTGCTGAAGAAAGCATTTGAAAATAAGTACATTTTAAATTTTGTACTTAAAAAACAGTAAATAATTGTTTTTACTATCACTTTTATAATTTAAAAGCAGACTGAAGTGGTTACCAGGGCCTATCTTCTTTCATGTGGTTTCTTTCTCCCACTTTGTATATTTTTTAAAACTTGGTACTTAAGATATTAAAGGTAACCCTCAGCATATGGGGTTCTATTAAAACTTTTCCCCCAGTCTAGTTATGTTTTTCTGATGCTTTTAGGTTCCAAACTAAATGCAGGAGTAAGTTTTTTTTCTGTTTGTGAGAACGTGGCTCTAATTGTAAGTCATTTAATCGTCTGCTTCCCCTCCCCCCCCCCTTCAAAAATTAGCAACTAACCCAAATCCTGAAGAAAACTTTAGGGAAAAAAATCTTATGAAGTACCATAATGTGTTACCAAAGAAGGATATGAAATCTCTGGAAATATTTTTAAGTAATGTAGAAGAAGGAAAAGATGGATTAGAATCTAATCCAGAGGTGTCAAATATGGCTCATGTATTACCCTCAACTCTCCCATGTGTGTCCTGAATGAAATAGATTAAAATAGATAAAATAAAAATAGATTAAAATGTAATGTTCCTGATTTTAATAAAATATGTATATGCTTGTGTTATGTGTGTGTAGTTTTCTAAGTATGTCCCTGCAGGGATCCTTATGTATGATAAAGTGACCTCTTTTTGAGTTTAATACCACTGGATTAGGTAACATTTTGAGGGTCTTTCCATGAAGCTTTTTATAATTTTATGATCATTTGAAGTAAATTTTTTTTCTCACAATTAGTGACTACAGTGGCCTAAAAGCAGTACTAGAAAGTGACTACAAGTAAATGCTTATGAAGTACTTTTAAGATTTATAAAGCACTTTGCTCAGCAGTGTTGTACAAATACGGTATTATCCTTATTTTGTGCATGAGGAAGTTGAAAGTCAAATGGTAGGGGCGGCCAGGTGGCTCAGCGAGTAAGAGCACCGGTTCCAGTGTTGGGACGACCTGGAGATCGAATCCCGGGCTCAGACACTCAGCACCACACCCAGAAATAACTGGCCATGTAACCTTGAGCAAGTTACTTAACCCCAATTGCTTAAAAAAAAAAAAAAGTCAAATGGTAGATGACAGAACCAGAAATCACTTCCCCCTTCCATTAAATTTGGAACTACTAGGGACACTACCATGCTTTATACTATTATAGGCAATGGGGATACAAAGACAACTGAAACTTCTAAATTCTACTGAGGGAAACAAATACAACAGACATATGTGTGTATGCATATATATGTATACACTGGAAATAGTTTTAGAGGAGAAGAGTACTAATAATTGGGGGAGTCAGGAAATGCCTCTTCTGCTAGATAGTACTCATCTAAATCTTGAAGGGAGCTTGGGATTCCAAGAGATACAGGTAAAATGGAAGAGTGTATGGAACCAGAAAGATTGAATGCCACGTGAGGATCAGAAAGACCAAGTTGGATGAATGTAGAGTGTGAAAGAATGATGTATGTGGTAGGTCTAAAAGATGGGCTTTAACTGCCAGCTGGAATGTGAATTTTATCTGTGAGGCAGTAGGGAGAAGCAAAAGCTTTTCAAGGAAGGATGGTGCTTTGGGAGTATTACTTTGACAGTCCTGAAGAGGGGAGATGAAGTACTTAATAGTTGTGCTCCTGAATTGCAATAGAAGTGATCTGAATTAAAGTGACTGTAATTTGACATTGGATGGTGGATGAGAGAGAATGTAGAGTCTATAATTGGGGAGGGTGAGGGAGAGAAGAAATGACTCCCAAGTTGTTAACTTGGTTAACTGGAAGGATATTGGTGCTTTGGACAGATATGGGAAAGTTAGAGCTGAGGTTTAGGGAGGAAGAGTTCTTTTTTTGGGACATGTTGAGTTTGAGCTGCCATCTAGGTGGAGATTTTCAGCAGGCATTTGGAGATTTAGGACGAGCTCAGGAGAGAGGAAGGGGTTTAGATAATGTAGATCTGGGAGTCATTTGCTCAGATGAGAGGAACCGATGAGAGCTGATTAGATCATTGAGATGGTGTAGAGTATTGAGGTAGAGCCCACAGGTAGGGGGCAGGGGCCAGAACAGGGATCTTCGAGCAGTTTCCTGAAAACCCAAATAGAAGAGTATACTGTTAAATATGACAGGAGTCTAAGAAGGCTGAAAAAGGTCATTGGATTAAGATACTGGTTTATCTATCTCCCCTCCCCTCTCCTGTTTTATTTATAAGAGCATCAAGATCCCGTATTCAGAGGTGATATAGCTCAATCGTAAGAACCCATTTTAAAATTGGCTTTAAAACAGTACTGTTTTAAAGTGAGTAGATGATTGTCAGCTTGAGAGAAATGGAGAACGGAGTTTAATCCTTTCATTTTACTGAAATGAAAACAGGCCCAGGGAAGTCCAGTGATTTACCAAAGGTCGTAAATTGAATAAATGGCAGAATCCACTCAAATCCAGGCCTTTTTATTAAAAGCATAACCTCTCCACCAGAGTATGCTTTCCTTTCAAGGCAATAACAAACATTTTTAAAATCTTGTTTTTACATATCACATATATTTCCTGATGTATCCCTCACCTCCCTGAGAAAGCCATCCCTTATAACAACAAAAAAAGAGAAAACAGTTTAGCAAAATTAACCAACATCACAAGCAGTGCCCCAAACCTATTAGTCCCCCACCTCTAAAAAGAGGCAGAAAGCAATGACACTTAAAAAAAAGAGAAACTCAGTCGTCATAAACCTGTGTTCTATGCTGGCCGTGGAGTTTTCTTGGCAAAAAATATTAGAGTGATTTGTTATTCACTTATCCAGTGTTTTAAGGCAAACCTGTTCATGAATTGTAGTTTATTAAACAAGATATTAGAGGTGTAGGCACAAGGGTGTTGTGAGGCTCAAAGGAGATACTTTTAAAAATGGAAACATTAATTTTAATCCCTGTCATGACAGAATGGGTCTAAGATTATAACAGCTCTGACCTAGAAATGACATCATGGGGAAAAGACAGTAAAGTCAGAATGATCACTTCCAGGACGTTTAACAAAGTAGACTCTGCCCTGAAAGACCCTGATTTGACAATACAAACTTAAGTCACCACATTTCCTTCAGTCTCCCACAGAAAAGTAATTTTTGCCCTGACTCACTCTTAGCCAGTTCTCCAGGATGTGCAATGTGAAAACGTTTCAAGGAAGTTTAGTTCAGAAAGACAAAGAATTTACTAAATATACGTGTATCAGCTTTAAATTTACACTTTTTTTTTTTGGTGATTCTTTTTTCACTGCACCTTGATATTATTTTTTCTCCCAGAGTTTATTTATTTTTAGTTTTCAACATTTCCATGTGATTTTGAGTTCCAAATTTTCTTCCCATCTCTCCCCTACCCCCCACTCCAAGATAGCAAGCATATTGATTACTCCTTCCCCCAGTTTGCCTTCTCTCTCTCCCTATCCCCTACCCCTTCCCCCATTCTCTTCCCCCTTGCTTTCTTGTAGGGCAAGATGGATTTCTATACCCCATTGCCTATATATCTTATTTCCCAGTTGGAAGTAAAAACAATAACATTTGTTTTTAAAACTTTGAGTTCCAGATTCTCTCCCTTCTTCCCCCCTCACCCCTCCCCCTCCATTGAGAAGACAGGCAATTCAGTATAGGTTATACATGTGTAGATATGTAAAACATTTCCATCATAGTCATATTGTGACAGACTATATTTCCCTCCATCCTGCCCCCCATTTATTCTATTTTCTCCTTTGACCCTCTCCCTTTTAAAATGTTTTTGCTTCTAACTCTCCCCTTCCCCAGTCTTCCCTCCCTTCTGTCATCCCCCTCTCTTATTCCCTTCCCCCCTATTTTCCTGTAGGGTAAGATATCCAATTGAGTGATATGTTTTATCCTCCTTAAGCTAAATCCAGTGAGAGTAAGGCTGACTCATTCCCTTTCACCTCCCTGCTCTTCCTCTCCATTGTAATTGCTTTCTTTTGCCTCTTTTATGTGAGATAAATTTACCCTATTCTATCTTTCCCTTTCTCTTCCCAATATATTCCTCTCTCACCCCTCAATTTTATTTTTTAGATATCATCCCTTCATATTCAACTCATCCTGTGCCTTCTGTCCATATATACATATACACACATATATATGTAAAACACATACATAAACACATATATGCATGTATATACATATACCCATACATATATACATATTCCCTTCAACTGTTCTAATACTGAGAAAAGTCTCATGAGTTACAAATATCTTTCCATGTAGCAATGTAAACAGTTCAACTTTAATAAGTTCCTTATGATGTTTCTTTCCTGTTTACCTTCTCATGCTTCTCTTGATTCTTATATTTGAAAATCAAATTTCTGTTTATCTCTGGTCTTTTCATCAAGAATGCCTGAAAATCCTTTATTTCATTTAATATCCATATTTTCCCCTAAAATATTATACTCAGTTTTGCTGGGTAGGTGATTCTTGGTTTTAATCCCAGCTCCTCTGACCTCTGGAATATCATATTCCAAGTCCTTCGATCCCTTAATCTAGAAGCTGCCAGATCTTGTGTTATCCTGATTGTGTTTCCACAATACTCAAATTGTTTCTTCCTGACTGCTTGTAACATTATCTCCTCTGGAATTTGGCTATAATATTCCTACGAGTTTAATTGGTGGACTCTTTCAATTTCTATTTTACTCTTTGGTTCTAGAATATCAGAGCAGTTTCCCTTGATAATTTCTTGAAAGATGATGTCTAGGCTATTTTTATGATCATGACTTTGGGGGTAGTCCAATAATCTTTCTCTCTCCTGGATCTATTTTCTAGGTCCGTTGTTTTTCTGATGAAATATTTCACATTGTCTTCTATTTTTTCATTCTTTTGGATCTGTTTTATAATATTTCACATTTGTCTTCTATTTTTTGATTCTTTTGGATCTGTTTTATAATATCTTGATTTCTCCTAAAGTCGTTAGCTTCCATTTGCTCCATCCTAATTTTTAAGGAATTATTTTCTTTAATGAACTTTTGGACCTCCTTAGTCATCCTTTGAACCATTTGGTCAATTCCGCCTTTAAAGGCATTCTTCTCATTGGCTTTTTGGGCCTCTTTTGCTTTTTAAGTTAGTCTATTTTTTAAGGCATTATTTTCTTCAGAATTTTTTTTTTGGTCTCCTTTAGCAAGCTGTTGACTCATTTTTCACGATTTTCTAGAATCACTCTCATTTCTCTTCCCAATTTTTCCTCCACTTTTCTTACTTGATTTTCAAAATCCTTTTTGAGTTCTTCTATGGCCTGTGACCAATTCATATTTTTCGTGGAGGCTTTTGATGCAAGAATTTTGACTTAGTTGTCTTCTTCTGGTTGTGTATTTTGATCTTTGTCACCAAAGAAAAATTCTATAGTATGATTTTTTTCCTCTTTTTGCTCATTTTCCCAGCCAATTACTTGACCTTTGAGTTCTTTGCCAAAGTAAGACTCTGCTTCTAGAGTAGAGAGTGCTCTGACCTAAATTTCTGGGGTTTTGTGCAACTGTTGTCAGAACTACTTCTAGGTACCTGTGAATTTTCAGTTCTTCTAGGAGATAAAGTATTTTGCTTACCTTAAACCTCTATATACTTGACAGTTAATGTTATTAGCTTATTGTCCCCAGCCTGTTGATGACTTCATTCTATGAGCCTTATACTGCACTCCTGTTGAGCTTGTGCTATGTTTGTAGGACAATAGAGGTATGTGCTGGTAAATATTTAACAACCTGGCTCTCTGGGAGAAAAAAAATTCATTTATACCCGTACTTTTACATTTAACCTGCATTATTAACATTTTCTTAAGTCCAGAGAATAAGCAAAACAATAAATAAAGCCCTGATTTGTAGCACTTGGCTTTCACGAGCCTGTTAAGATGCCTGGATGTAGGTCTCTTTGGATTTTAATGAAATATTATTCATAATTAATAATATCAATTCTAATTTCATTTAAAATCCATGTAGTACCATTTGGTTGATTGCTGAATAAACCTACTTCAGCTATATATTTCTGTTTTTTTTTTTTTTTTTGCTTTTTGGAGGGCAATTGGGGTTAAGTGACTTGCCCAAGGTCACATGGCTAGTTTTTGTGTTAAGTGTCTGGGGTCAGATTTGAACTCAGGTCCACCTGACTCCAGGGCCAGTGCTCTATTCACTGCACCACCTAGCCGCCTGACTATATATTTCTGTATTCTTAGTTTTACTCCTTTTTATAGGTATTGTTTTCATTTGACTTTTGTATTACTTGATCATATCTCTTTTTTTGGGATACTTTTACCAGTATCATCACATTGCCTATATTGATTATGTTAACTGCTATGCTAATGACTTCAAATTATTAGGCTTTAAAAGAAAACTTTTTCTCCTTACCAAGCTGCTTTCCAAATGGAAAACTAACCATGAAGACTAGAACCTAGGGATTGCACATTTTGAGAGTAGGGAGAATGGAGAATACATCCCAAACCTAAGATACTACTTTAGATCGAAGGGATTTGAGAGATTATCTTATGGTTCCACACTCATTTTCCAGATGAGAAAACAGTGACTTAGAGGTTGTAACTTGCTCAGGGTCACATAGCTAATGAATGTCAGAACTGAGACAGGAACCCAGATATTTTGATTCTCAAAGTTCCTTATGCTCCCTGATAGGTCAATTCCGAGTAGGGCGTTGAAGGAGTCTAATGTTCAGTCTGGAAGGGACCTAACGATTATCTAGATTAATACTATCATTCTACAGATTTGTAATTTGAGGCCCAGAGTAGTGAAATGATGTATCCAAATTCACACAGGTTGTAAGTGATAGAAGCAGGATTTGAACATAGGTCCTTTAATTACAAATTTTCTCCACCATACCATACTATACCATAAAGATCCACTTTATCAACTATACTGTAGAGTTAGGAAATTGGTATAAGTTTGCACTCATCACGGGAAATTGATTTTTAAAAATAACCCCTTAAAGTGAACATTCTGTCTCTTGGATTACTTTTTTTCCCCCCATAAAATCACAATGAAGAATGAAGGGAAGAAATGTCCAGTTTTTGAGAATTCCATTTAATTGAATTCAGATGATGTATTTTGCTTCTCTTTTAGTCAGAATATTTTTGAGCAATTTTATAAATAAATAAAACAGTTTTCAGGAAGGATACTTGTATACAAATTTCTTAGACATGGTTCAGGGCTAGATGATGACACACCGCTTTGCAGCACTGTTTGGGGAAGACTAGGTAAATCAGAAGTTGAGTAGCTTACACAATCATAGTGAAGTAGAAAGAAGACTGGATTTGCTGTTGGAAAACCATGATTAGAATATTGGCCAATACTACCTATTTGACTGGGCAAATCACTTTACTGGTCTGGGACTCAGTTTCCTCATCTGTGTATAATTTTGGGTGATAGACTCCTTCTTGACACAAAAGGATGAGAAAACTTTGGGGACCTCTTTTTTCCTTTGGCTCATCTGTCCCAATCCACATAAAATCTGAGAGAATGGCAGTATCTGATATTATCAGTTCTCTCTTACAAGTAGTCAGGCTTACAAGGCATCAGACACAGAAATTTATTTTATTTTTTTTTACACAGTAAAGTGGGAAGGGAACAAGAATTTTTAAAGCACCTACCGTGTGCCAGGCACTGTACAAATATGATTTCATTTGATTCTTGTTATAAGCCTGTGAGGTACTATTTATCATCCTCACTTTACACTTGAGGAAACTGAGGCAGACAGAGGTTAAATGACTTTCCAGGGTCAATATGCTAGCAGTTATCTGATACTAGACTAGAACTTTGGTCTTCCTGAATCCATTTCCAGTGCTCTATATGATGCCTCTAAAAACATAGTGAAGACCATAGAAAGGACTGATACCCAAGTCTATAGATAATGAAGAATTTCCCACTCCCCCAACATTACATTTTATAGAAATCTTCCATCTTTCCTCAATGACTTATACAATCCTGCAAAATTATAGTACTACACAGAGGAGGGACTCCCTAGCAAAAGGAAAAAAACCTTAGGCACATGGAAAATTCACCCAATATGGCTAGGAGAGGGAAATAGAGACCTTTGGTTGAATGTATGTATAAAGGTTGTCACAACACTCAAAGGGATCATTTGTAGTGTGGATCTGTGAGGGCATGGTATTATATGGCACAAGTCAAGTCAAGTCAAGCCTATGAGTATTTATTAGGCACCTACTTGTGCTAGGGATCAAAGAGATGCAAAAACAGTCCCTGTCCTGAAAGAGATCACAGTCATTTAGAAGGAGAGGAGGGGACAGATATGCAAACAACTATGCAGAAACTTGGTATGTAGAGGATAAATTGGTGATAATCTCAGATGGAAGGCACTGTTGATAAGGATGATCAGGAAAAACTATTTGCAAAAGACAGGATTTTAACTGAACCTTGAAGGGAAGCCTGGAGGGAGAGAATTCCAGGTATGAGGAGCCAGTGAAAATATGCAGAGTAAGGAGAGATGGCATACCTTGTTTGAGGAATAGCAAGGAGGTCAGAGTCACTGGATTATAGAATATATGGAGAGGAGTAAGGTATAAGAAGAATGCAGAGAAAAATAACAATTTATATAATACCTACTATGTAATAGGCACACATCATCATCATCGTCCTGCTTTTCCTCCTCCTCCTCATCCTAGGGAGAAGAATCTTCTGGCTAGTAATTGGGGGAAGAGAGCTAAATAGAATGTTACAGGGGTCACACAGACAACGGAAGGAAGGAGGGAAGAGGAAAGAATGTGGTCCATAAGTAGCAGTGCATCATAGAATGAATGAATAAATAAATGAAAAAGCATTTATTAAGTACTGTGTGCCAAGACCTGTTATAAGCACTTGGAATAGTCTCTGCCTTCAAGGAACTCACACTAAATGGGAGAGAAAAATACTTATAAGAGGGCTTAGTTGCAAGGCAGATGGAAAAGCTAGAGTTGTTAAAGATTTCCGCCATAGGAGAGATGGCAAGGACCAGGAGTCCTTAGGGTATGTTGGGATGTCTGCCCCACATATTGGGAGTCTGGAAGGGACTGGTCAACCACCATTGTGAAGGAAGGAAAGGCCCAGGGGTCGGAATGTGCTGAGGATTCTGGTCTCAATCTGTAAGGAATGGGGATGGGGGGAGACTCTGGTCAAGGGGAAAAAGGGAAAGGGGGAATTAGCAGAGGAGAAAACCCATCTTATTCTTTGCTGGGATTCTGCTCAGATCCTGGAGAGGGCTGAACCCTTGGGAAGGGATTCTTGATTTTCAGTGGGCTTGGGTGTGAATCCTATCAGTGGTTTTTTTTTTTTTTGTGTAAATAAAACCAATCATGTGTTTGATACCTCCTAAGCTTGAGAACTTATAATAGGAGCTGGTGCCCACTCTTCTAGGGAGTGTCAGATATGACAGACCTAAATCAAGCCTAGGTGATAACATATAAACTAGAGAAATTGTGAGTTCCCCAAGATGTGGGGCCACAAAGGCAATATATATATAACAACGGAAGATGTGGAGTTGACCTAGATACTCTTTCAGCTCTAAAAATCCTATCATCCCTAGATAATGATCACACTTTTAGTTCTATGGAGTTCTGTAAGTCATTTAATATTCTTTTTGATTCTCACAATAGCCTTTGAGGTAGTGCAGGTATTATACCCCTATTGTACAAGGGAGAAAACCCAAGCACAGAGAGTTTAAGTGACTTGCTAAGAACACACAGCTATTAAAGGCCTGAGATCTCAGTCCCAGGTCATCTGGATGCAAGTGAAATATCACTGCATATTTATCTTCTACTACCACCATTTAGTTCAAAGATTTAAACATCCTACTGGACTATTAAGCAAGTGGAAAAGAGCTCTGAACTGAGGTGAAGGATAGGAAGACTTAAAACAAAGTAATGGAAAAGAGAGAGCCAGGAGGAAAGGCTGGTTTCAGGACCAAACCTTCACCCATCCTCAGCAGCATCATCGCTGTCAGCAGAGGGACCTCCTATTATCAGCAATAGCACCTGGAAGCTGTGTCAGCTGTTTACTAGTTCCACAGTGGTAGCAGCTGCTCTTTGGCTTGACTCATGACACATGTGAGTCAAATCTGAGACTTGCCATTTGTACAGCCTACAGATGAAAAGGCTGTTTCTACATTGTGACAGCCATCTTTTTGAGAACTAATATCAGTCTCTCTAAGTTTTATTTTAAACCTCAGGGCAGCAAAGTTTCATTGTGGTCCAGTTCAGAGTTCACAGGAAAAAGATATTGGAAGTCATTAATTTAACACAAAGGAACAAGACTAAATGTAAAAATACTATGTCAAGGCCATGGGGAAAGTGCTTTGCATATAGGTAAACCTTCTGCATTCTGATCACAGCACCTGGGGCTGGCCATGATCCTAAACATCTGGGTTTCCTGCTGAACAACTTTTTATTCCATGTCATTCTTCTAGGTGTTCTGGGACTTGAGTCTGATATGATCTGACTTAGAGAGTACAATGTTGTATACAAACTGGATCTTCAGAAGAAACTCATTATTTATAGGGCATCATCCTTCCATTGGACTCTCTGCTGAGTATCTTCCACGACAGTGGCCAATACATTTGAGTGTATATCTCCCTGTTTTGTCTCACTTGACATTCAAATCAAAGGGCTATAAAGCAAAGTGATCTCTGTTGTTAAACTTCAGGGTACCCTACATGATTTTGACATATGCATGGGAGCTACCTTGTTGAAGAAGAGCCTTTCAGGTGGCATTTTGCTCTACTGAATTGAATGTTTCACAATCACCAAAAAAAACAAGCACAGTGAGTTTTTGTATTCTCTGTACCTTTCAATCAACTGTGTGACTGAAAAGATAAAGTCTACTGTAAGCTCTCATTTACACAAACTTTCTCATGCTTTCACTTAGGATGCTCTTGCTGTATTTTTAGATTATCCTTAAATGTGTTGTAAGAGACAGGAAGGCAGGCACATGGTTAAGCAGTTATTGATACCTTCCTGATAATCATTTTTCAGTAGCAATAATAATAATGATGATGATGATTTAAAAGAGTTTGTTCCATTCTATAACTTCAATCCAAGGAAATACCCACACTAGCCATGTTCCCTCCTAACCTGGTTCAGCTCCTGGCTCCCTAGCCTACTTTTCTACCTCAGTTCTATTAGCTCTCTCACAGTGGAGATACCGCCTAGCCTAATGCCTCCTCTGATTGGTGAGTTTTTCCCCAGATCCTTCATTTGAGGAAGTACCCACTCCAGTCATGCTCACTCCGAACTTGGCTCAGCTTCTTGTTCTCTGAATTAATTTTCCAATTTGCCTATACATAGGTACCTTGCTCCACCCCCTACCCACCTAGAGTTTTAGTTCCCTTGTATGTGTTGTCTTCCTCCATTAGAATGTAAACTCCTTGAGGCCAGGAAGTAGCTTTCTTTTTACTTGTATTTATATTTATATTTATATTTAGCTCAGTCCCTGGCATATAGTAAGTGCTTAAAACAGGTTTATCTCTAATTTAACCCCATAATCCATATATAAGAAAAAACAAGAGGATAAATGCTTATTTTTCCATACTATGGACATTCTGTGTTGCTAATCTATCAGTTGATTTATTCTGACCATATGCTGGGAATCATTAATGAAGAGCCCAGAATTGACAAGAAGGAAGAAAACAGGCTGTACTGCATTGAGGAATTTATATCATGTTTTTAATGATCCCCAAGCTTCTTCCTGACACAAAAGTCCATCTTTGCTTAAATATCAACCTGGCGATGCCATGTAGGTTCTAGTCATGAAATGCCACAATCTCCAAAGAATTAAGGTTAGAGCACTCAGAGGGTACTGGGGAGCCACCTTGTGGGGTGTTAGTAGGCTGCAATGCATCATTGCCCAAGAGTCACTCTGGAGAAGTAGTGTGAAGTTTATCAACAGTGAGATGTGTCACCGAAAAAGGGGAGGAGGTTAGTAGTGTAAGCAGGAGGAAGAGATAGCCAGTGGAGAGAGAGTCTGTGCATTTTTGGCATATCCACACAGGAAGGCTGCCAGACCTTGGGTGGCCCCCTGTAGGGAATTTATGGGGGGACAAGGACAAGAATCACCCAAAATGAGAAGGCAAGGATGGGTTGGTCACGGAATCTGCTGTTAGAAAGAGTCACATGATCACAAGGCCAGGAAGTATCAATGTATTCTCCTTCTTATATGTGTCCTCCACATGACCAGCTGAAACAACTAGCCCGCCAAAATGCTATGCTATGTGACATGCAGATAAAAGTATGCCTTGTGTACCTCCGGTGTTTGGATCTGTGCTCAGTTTATAGAGCTAGAGTTGGTTTTAAAATATTTTGATAACTATATTTCAACATAATTGATAATTCTATATATTTTATCTTATGCTTTTAAGAATCTTATTCTGAGAGGGGTTCATAGGCATGACCAGACTTCAAAAGAGGTCTATGCCAAAAGGAATGAGAACACTGATCTAAGCTGATCTGTTTCCCTCCCTCTAACACCTTTCAATTGAACAACATTCAATTCTCTCATTCTAGACTATGGTCTGGTTCATTTTCCTTTTCCAGTCATCTGTATTATTTTTAAGCATAAAATATTTTTTGTAATATCACATAATTCTGAGTGACTGTGAATATTTTTGTTTGTATTTGTTTATTGATAATGTGATAAATGACAATTGTACCGGAAAATAGGAAACTGCCTGTTTTTTAAAATAGGAATTGTTAAAAATATTTAGTCGAGCCAATTAAAATAGCAAAAGCTGACAAGAATAAATAGGACAAATTATTAGTTATTCCCCAGATCTGTGCAACATTTCATATTTCCCTAGTAATTATAGCACTAAAGGAGTCTGGGGCAAGAAAGCGTAATAAAATTATTATTGTTTTTCAGGAATGCAACTTTTTAAATCTGGAAATTTGTGTTGCTTTTTTTGTGGCAAATATATACAATTCTTTGAAATAGAAAATTTATATGATATGGAAAATATCAGTATATGATGATAACAATGTGTATCTGAATTATAAAGCCAAACAATCAGTACCTTAAAATAGTATTTTGCTAATGAATATAAATCAATGGTTTAAAAAGCCAGGAAAAGAAAACCTTTACAACTAGAAACTTATTTTAGAAATAGTAATATAATAAAATGTGTCCAAATTGGCCAAAAGTTTATACAAATGCTTTAATAACAATTTTCCTATTTATCCACACCAATACCAGCAGATTTTAAGAAAATAACAATTATGAAAATCTGATAGCATTAATGATTGATTAAATTGATCTGACTTGCATATATCATATATATACACACATATAACTGTCATAATTCTCAATTATGCATAGCTAGGCAGCTTCATCAATGCAATAAAATTTTTAATTCAGTACATGCCAATAGTAGCTTAATCAAGATTTGATTATTGGAATTCACTAAAAATGAAAAAAATTTACCAATAACACTGCAGAATAAATGCTCTGCCACATTTTTGTAGCACTTTGAACTCCAGAGATCAAAATACTAATTCTGGAAATGTGGTCTTCAGTGTAGATGACACCAAAATTATTAATTCTAATGTGCTTATATTTTATGTAAAACATGTGGACTGTGCACAAATGTTTATCATGAAAGTGTGGCATGTACTGGCAAAATCTTTGTATTGGCATGTTACAGAGAAGGGACTAAAGAAACTAGGGGAAAAAAACTTTAATGAGATTCTCCTTTTAATGATGAGGCTTCTTCTCTGGGTGAAGATGACCTGGCCGTTCATTTCTTTGTATTATCAGAGCTAGAACTACTCTGACTATACTGATCTGCAAAAGCAGCTTTAGATGCAGGGGGTAATTTAGTATTCTCCTTAAAGTCTGAGATCTCCAACAGTTCATTCCAAATACTGAGTATTGCTCTGATCCACATTTTTCTATTATAGCCTGGTTTTCTTATGGCTGTTCTTTTTGCTAGTTGTTTCTCTTTTCCTTTTTACATTTATCTTTTCCCCCCGTCTTTCTTTGTCAGGGGGAGGTAAAAATTACTGCATAACATGCTGTGCAACCTCCTTGGAGACAGGTCAAGGTTTTCTGGTGGAGGTGCTCTTTCTCACATTGCACATCATTCTTTTGAAAGCTTCAGTACCAGAAGGTGCAGACAGTACAATCCCAGTATTCCCCATCAGAGGATGGCTTCAGCTGCTGCTTCAGCCTAGTGGGGTTCTTCTTATCTGCTATAGCATGGCTAAAAATACCTCATCTGCATTTTCTTTTCTTTTTTTTTTTTGCCTATTGGGGGGCAATTGGGGTTAAGTAACTGCCCCAGGTTACACTGGTAGTTTGTTGTGTGTGTGTGTGTGTGTGTGTGTGTGTGTGTGTGTGTGTGTGTGTGTGTGTGTGAAGAGTCTGAGGCCAGAACCGAACTCAGGGTCCTCCTTACTCCAGGCCGGCACTTTACTCACTGTGCCACCTAGCTGCCCCCCTTATCTGCATTTTCAATAATATCCTTTATACCAGGTCAATTAATGTTCCTGAATTTTAAGGAGAAGAAAAGTGGGCTGTGTGGGAGGTAATGTCTTTTGCAATAGGCAATGGCAAGGGTCTGCATTTATAGAGAATTATTTTTAATCCTTCCTCTTACTGCTACAAAAAGTTTTAGTTTGTTTTGGAAAAATTGAAGTTAGATTTTAGTCAACTAATAACTCTTGCTGTTTAGGCAGTAAACAGATAAATATCTTTTAATTGGCATATAGTGAACATGGCTGATTGAGTGCTTTATTAATTGAATTTCTCAGCAGTGTCATGGTAAAAACTTGATGCTACCACCAGATGGCAATGTTATTATTCTTGATTTCTTTTTTCCAGAAATGAGGAAAAAGAACTGAAAGGACTTTTAATTTGCTTGTTCCCTTTATTAGCTAATAAATTTCTTAAAGAAACCTTTTAACTAATCTAAAACCATTAAACTGTGAATTCATTATACAATTGCAGGTGTAGAAGAAATTTGAATTTGAAGAAAATCGAGAAATCTGCATCCCTTTGCCCTGTCACTCCCTACCTAAAAGACATTGGATATGTACTTGGATTCTTCATTTTTAAAAAATTGACATAATAATTAAAATTATCGAGAGTAATTGTAGTGTATTGGAAAGTACACTGGACTTCGGATTTAGAAGATTTGGTTTCGAGTTATAGCTTGACAGTTTACTAGCTTTGTGACCATGGATTAAATCACAACCTCTCTATAATCCCCTCCTTTGTAATAAGGAGATAATAATTTGAGAACTAGTTCTACCTCCCCCTCAAGGTGCTAATTGGGAAAGTGATTTGTAAGCTATAAAGTACTTTTTCTTTTTTTGGAGGGGGGAAGGTAGGGCAATTGGGGTTAATTGACTTGCTCAAGGTCACACAGCTAGTTTTTGTTTTAAGTGTCTAAGGCCATATTTGAACTCAGGTCCTCCTGACTCCAGGGCTGGCATTCTATTCACTGCGCCACCTAGCCATCCCTCATAAAGTACTTTTGAAATGTGTGCTATTGTTATTTCCAATTTTGAATTTTTCTAATTCCATTTATCTGTATTCCTCAGACTTTTTATTTTTAAAAGAATATCTCATATTTGTGTGAGGCATTATAGAATTATTTTCTCTTCTAACACACACACACACACACACAGTATAACTCTGGGAAAGTGACTTAACCTCTTGATGCCCCAGGCAGTTCTCAAAAACCTGCCTTAGCAGAGGGAGTTTCTTCATCTGGGAGTTCTTATACTAGTAGAACCATAGTCATTCTTTATTCCTCTTTTCTATTCCCATTTGAACTTAATGAAAGTGTTTTAAATTTATATTAATTGGTGCCTTTTCTCTGGGCAGCATGTAGCTAGATCAACTTATTTGGAAGGTTTCTGTGCATAGTTTTAACATATATGTGTGTAGAAAGATCACCGAGATTGGCACTGATTAGAATCTAGCTTGAAAGTTGGATCTTTTGATTCTGGCAGACATACAAAATAGATGCAAACATATGGTATGAAGGGCTGAGGCCTGGTCTTGCACATCCACTAACCCTTTTGTTTTTGCCTCAGACTTATTTGTATGCCAACCAGGGAGCATCATGGAAGATGAGGGGAACCTTGTCACCCTATTCTCTACATGACTCTATTTGGAGAGTCCATGAAATAGTATTGGGGGTGAAGCCAAAACCATGGATTTAACAACAGTTAAAAGGAATTTTCTAACCCTAGATCACATAGTTGTCTGGATTTAGGGATTGAAAGTTGGCACCAGGAGATAAACTGTCAAAAGAAGAGAGCTGATGTATTCACCCCTATCATGGAACAAATTGTTTGTTTTTTCACAATTGAAGAATAAGTATTTCAATACTTCAGCAATCTGTGATTGTCACTGTATGTAGTCTATTCACCAATGCAGGTCATTAATCTCCCTATGCTTTAGTGGATACTGTTCATGTATTATTATGACTGAAAAAAAATTCTTTGTTTGGTGACCAGTCTTCTGATCTTAGCTAAATTGGTTCTCAGACAAAAGATATGCACTCCTTTGCTAGACCTATGCTTGAAGCCTTCACAGAACCTGATAAAACTTATGTTCTCCTGTCAGGGACCCAGGGTTATTTTTTCCCCTATATGATACATTGGAATCGGTTTTTAATGGAGAATAAATATAAACAAGTATTGCATGATGATAATGATGATGATAACTACACTTAAGAATTCAGTTAGGGAACCAGGTTACCATTTTGAGCTATGACTGGAGAAAGTAGCACTGGCTTATGAATTAGTCATAGAGCCACAGAACCAGTAAGTCATAATGTTTTAGAACTAGAAGGAATCTCTCATCTTGTCCTATTCATTTATTTTATAGATGAAGAAAAGGAGCTCAAAGAGGTGGAAAGTAGCTGATAATAGGAATAGTTAAAAACCTGTGGGCAGAAAGTCAGATATAGAGGGGACTTTGGTTCTAGGAAAAAAAAAAGATAGCAAGCTTTAGATAAAAGTAGTCTAGTACCCTGGATAGCTCCTTAGGTGAGTTGTTACTCTGACTTTGGAGATTTTGCACCCAGCACTTAAGGCTGTTTAGTTGGTTCCATTCTTGATAGCTTTTCAAAGAATTTCATTCTTTTCTACTTTTTTTTTTCTCCTTGGAAATCAGACCCATTCCTTATGAGAACTTTGAGGTGGAGCATTTCAAAGAGGGCCATGTCTTTTGTTCTGATAGGAGACTACGCTGTTTTGCTCATGTTCTTTGGAAGTACTCCAGACTGCTAGGGCATAGTAGAGTATCTTGTTCTTTTCATCAAAGCATTCACGTGGTTATTTCCTGGTCTGATAGGACTGCCTCTAACAGTGAATCTGCTGTTGCTGATGATAGCCGGATCTTAGTCAAAGAGGCATATCATGCAAAGCACTCTGGCCCTGTAATCTGAAATCCTGAATTGGAAACTGGATTTTGACCTTGGGCAAGTTATTTAACCCCATTTGTACCTTAGTTTCTTAATTTGTAAAGTGGACATCAGAATACTTGTATTAGCCACCTCATAGGATTGTGTTTTTAAAAAAAATTAATTTGTTTTAAATTTTCAACATTCATTTCCACAAGATTTTGAATTCCAAATTTTCTCCCCACATCTCCCCTCCCCCACCCCAAGAATGCATGCATTTTGATTATCCCTTCCCCCAGTCTGCCTTCTCTTCTATAATGCCCCCCCCATACTCTTCCCCCTTATTTTCTTGTAGGGCAAGATAGATTTCTATACCCCATTGCCTGTATATCTTATTTCCCAGTTGCATGTAAAAACAATTTTTAACATTTATTTTTAAAACTTTGAATTACAAATTCTCTCCCTTCTTCCCTTCCCCCCCACCCTCATTGGGAAGGCAAGCAATTCAATATAGGTTATACATGTGTAGTAATGCAAAACACTTCCATAATAGTCATGTTGTGAAAGACTATATTTCCCTCCATCCTATCCCACCCCCCAATTATTCTATTTTCTCCTTTGATCCTGTCCCTTCTCAAAAATATTTGCTTCTGACTACCCCGCCCCCAATCTTCCCTCCCTTCTATCATCCCCCTCCTCCTCCCCATTGTCTTCTCCTTTACTTTCCTGTAGGGTAAGATATCCATTTGAGTGTGTATGTTATTCCTTCCTTAAGCCAAATCTGATGAGAGTAAGAGAGCAAGGTTCACTCATTCCCTATCACCTCCCCCTGTTCCCCTCCATCTTGAAACTTTTTTCTTTTCTCTTTTATGTGAGATAATTTACCCCCCTTTTATCTCTCCCTTTCTCCTCCTCCCAATATATTCTTCTCTAACCAATTAATTTTATTTTTTAGATATCATCTTTTCATATTCAACTCTTCCTGATTCTCTCTCTCTCTCTCTCTCTCTCTCTCTCTCTCTCTCTCTCTCTCTCTCTCTCCCTCCATATATATGTGGGATATATTTTTCCTTCAAATACCCTAATGCTGAGAAAGGTCTCATGAGTTACAAATATCATCTTTCCGTGTAGGCATGTAAACAGTTCAACTTTAATAAATCCCTTATGATTTCTCTTTCCTGTTTATCTTTTCATGCTTTTCTTGATTCTTGTATTTGAAAGTCAAATTTTTCTATTCAACTCTGGTATTTTCATCAAGAATGCTTGAAAGTCCTCTATTTCATTGAATATCAACTTTTCCCCCTGAAGTATTATACTCAGTTTTCCTGGGTAGGTGATTCTTGGTTTTAATCCTAGCTCCTCTAACCTCTGGAATTCTATATCCCAAGCCCTTTGATCCCTTAATGTACAAGCTGCTAGATCTTGAGTTATCCTGATTGTATTTCCATAATACTCAAATTATTTCTTTCTGAATGCTTGCAATATTTTCTCCTTGACCTGGGAACTTTGGAATTTGGCTACAATATTCCTAGGAGTTTTCCTTTTGAGATTTCCTTCAAGAGGTGATTGGTGGATTCTTTCAATGTCTATTTTACCCTGTGGTTCTAGAATATCACGGCAGTTTCCCTTCATAATTTCTTGAAAGATGATGTTTAGGTTTTTTCCCCCTTGATCATGGCTTTCAGACAGTCCAATAATTTTAAAATTAACTCTCTTGGATCTATTTTCCAGGTCAATGATTTTTCCAATGAGATATTTCACATTGTCTTCTATTTTTTCATTCTTTTAGTTCTGTTTTATAGTATCTTGATTTCTCATAAAGTCATTAGCTTCCATTTGCTCCATTCTAATTTTTAAGAAAATATTTTCTTCAGTGAGCTTTTGGACCTCCTTTTCCATTTGGCCAACTCTACTTTTTATGGCATTCTTCTCGTCATTGACTTTTTGGGATTCTTTTGCCTTTTGGAGTAGTCTATTTTTTAAGGTGTTATTTTCTTCAGTTTTTTTTTTTTGGGTCTCCTTTAGCAAGCTGTTGACTTGTTTTTCATTATTTTCTTGTATCACTCTCATTTCTCTTCTCAATTTTTTCTCTACTTCTCTTACTTGATTTACAAATTTTTTTTTTGAGCTCTTCCATGGCCTGAGACCAATTCATCTTTTTCTTGGAGGCTTCTGATGAAGGACTTTGTCTTTGTTGGCTTCTTCTGGTTGTATGTTTTGATCTTCTTTGTCACCAAAGTAAGATTCTATAGTATGACTTTTTTTTATGCTGTTTGCTTATCTTCCCAGACAAGTACTTGACTTTCTAACTCTTTGTCAGGGTAGAATTCTGCTTCTAGTGCAGGTGGGAGTGGATTTGGGTGTACTGTCTCAGGCTTCAGGGGTTTTGTATCATCTGCTTGATCCCCCACTATCTGTCATCTCAGAGCTTTGGAAGCAGCTGTGGCTGCTGCTGCTGCCGCCCTGCCACCCCACTGGCCTGCCACCTTCACTGCCCCAGGGCTGGGGCCAGACCCCAGAAGGACCACTCTCTTCTTTCACCCAGGTCCCACAGAGTTTTCCCACTGATCTTCTATGCTGTCTTTGGCATTTTTGGGTTGAGAAGCCTGGAAACTGCCACAGCTGCCAGTGATTCAGTGCCCTGAGGTCTGCTCCAACCCATTCTGTGCTGGCACTCCCCACACTAGACTGTGCTCCACTCCCAGCCCTGTGTGATATACCCTTCTAGGCTGTCTTAGGCTGGAGATTTGCTTCACTCTGTCATTTTATGGGTTCTGTAGTTCTAGCATTTGTTTAGAGTCATTTTTTTTACAGTTATTTGGGGGAGAGCTCAAGAAAGTCCCTGTTCTTACTCCACCATCTTGCCTCATAGGATTGTTGTGAGTAAAACACTTTATCAATCGTGTGATGTAGTGAAAAGAGCACTGGATTTTGAATCAGAAGACATGGTTTTGAATATTGGTTCTGTTACTTCTTTCCTTTAAAATTTAAGGTAATATGGGGTGGCTGGGTGGTGCAGTGTGGAGCACCAGTCAGGAGAACCTGAGTTCAAATCCGGCCTCAGACACTTAGCACTTGCTAGCTGTGTGACCTTGGGCAAGTCACTTAACCCCAATTGCCCTGCCCTCCCCCCTACAAAAAGCAAAAAAAAAATTAAATTTAAATTTAAAAATTAAAAAAATTAAGGTAATAAAAGGAATAATATGGGTAAGAGTGGTGTAGTGAAATGAACACTAGACTTGGGAACATCTTTCTGGGACTCCATTTCCTAATCTACAAAATGAGAGGATGGAATTGATTGATCTCTAAGGTTCTTTCTGGCTCTGAAGCCTATGGTCACAAGAAAATAGATATAGACTAGAAGGGACCTTAGAGGCTTTCTAGTCCAACTCTCTCATTTTACAGATGAGGAAACTGAGATACAGGGAATGAATTACCCAAGGTTCTAGGTAGTTACTGACAGGAGTGTGATTTTTTTACCTTAAAGTACTATAGTTTACTATGTGAGCGATTATTATTACTAGTTGAGGGGCACTGTTGGTAATTGAAAATAATTGATAATTCTTTCAAATCATTTATATTTGACCCTAGAAAGCATCAGTAGCTTTATCTTCCTAATTCTGTTTTTCTTTAGCAAAGGTAAATTTATTTTTAGCATTAGCTAAATTTGACAGCATGCTGGGCAATGTAGGTATAATATCCTTGATTGGAAAATTGTCTGTGAGCTTCTAATCTAGTCCCCTGATTTTGCAGATGAAGAAGCTGAGGTTCAAATTTAAGTGACTTGCCCAAGGTCACACATGTAGTAAGCATCAGAACTGAGAGCTAATTGTATATGTATTCGTATTGAGGACTTGGCTACCAGGGATTTCACAATACTTCATATAACATCCTTTTAAATCTTTGTCATTTTTGTGAGTCCAGAGAGGGGAGAACCCTGTGGAACTGTGCCTACTTTTCCAATGGGGAGACAGAGATATCAAAAGATTTTGTTTTTGTCATTACGTGGGTAGTCAGTGATACAGTCTTCCATCTACCGTGTTTCCCCAATAATAAGACCTATCCCGAAAATAAGCCCTCCCCTTACTGTGTAAGATTCCTCTAAAATAAGCCCTCCCCTGAAAATAAGCCCTATTGAGATTGCTACTGTAGTGAAGGTGATTCCCTGTGCTACACGCTACATTACGGTACCCTCTGTATGCACCGTTCCCTCCCCCCCGTGAAACGCACGCCGCGCTCCGAGCTGCATCCAATCAGAGCTGCAGCAGTGAGTGCATCATCCTGTTCTTCCCCAGTGATTTGCTTATTGAATAAAGGTACATTTTTTTTGTTCACATTTACCTGTTTATTAAAATTGCTGTCAATGTTCATTAAAATCAGCCCTCCCCTGAAAATAAGCCCTCTGGTGTTTTTCTGTCCAAAAAAAAATAATAAGACAGTGTCTTTTTATCGGGGAAACATGGTAACTCTCTATAGTGCTTTTCCTCTACTACACTGTGCAATTTCTCTCACTCTTGTGACAAAAAGAGGTGGTCAGTGTAGTCCCTGACCTCTCTTCCAAATGTGAAATTTTGTAATTCTGTGAAAAGCAATGTCAAATACAACAGAGCACAGCTCTGTCCTGAGAGGCCAGGAGGAGGGGCACATCATTCATTAAAGCGTGTGTTATTTTTTCCCTTTGAAATGCTCCAAATTTTCTCTTTATTCCTTAACAACTGTCTTATATGTATGAGCATAAAGCGTGGGTAACTCACCCTCAGTATTGATGCCTACATTCATTTTCTTCAAAGTATATGTTCAATTTAAAAAATTCTGTGGAAAAATACTGAAATGTATGTGAAGTTCTTTGTCCACTCATAAACCTGTTCTAGAAATCTAGGCTGGTATTTATAATGACCATCGACAAAGGACGAAAAGCAGATAGTGAATAATTTAGATCTCTACCCATCCACACGTTCTCATCCTGTGAGAGGTTATGGCGATTCTTCTTTAGGAACTCTTCATCTACACAAAAATCCTACCCGGGAAATCTACCCCCAATACTGGGAGCCTTCCTATAGATCTCTTGCTAGCATGCAGATACCAGTGAATCCCGCAGAATGTGCCCTGGTCATTTCTTGTTCTTGCTGCATGACCAGACCTCCTTCTTGTCTGGTTACACATCTCTAATGATATTCTTTATGCAACTTCTCCTGAACTCTTTGTTGTTGGCCATGGGCAATCGACTCATTCCCACAATACACTTCTTTATGGCTCTTGGGATAGCCTGTAACTTTAACTCTTTGGA
Organism: Petaurus breviceps papuanus; assembly: GCF_028583685.1. NCBI lineage: Eukaryota > Metazoa > Chordata > Mammalia > Diprotodontia > Petauridae > Petaurus > Petaurus breviceps. The sequence goes on along the minus strand of NW_027186304.1, from coordinate 22,915,224 downwards.
AATTGCAGTATGCTGTGACTCACATTCATATAATAGAAGAACATCAATATTAAAAAAAAAGGTGTACTTTTTCTCACAGAGAAACTTGGGCTCATTAAAAGCACGATGCATTTTCTCAAAGACAATTCAGCTTGCCCTATTCCTCCTCTTCAGATCATCCCATGTTCAATGACTATTCATAAGCTATATACTGATGGACTGGCTCTGTTAAGGATACTCAAATGCTTCCTTCTACAAGAGGTCTTTCCTGACTTTCTCAGTTGACAGTGTTCCCACTAGTTACTTTGTATATATCTTGGAATTGCCTTTCTAGGCACAGTATGTTTCCCACAAGTAAGTCATTGAGGTGAAAGACAGTTTAATTTTTATTTTTGTATTTTCTAGCACCTTTGCACAGATTCCTAACAAGTGCTCATTGAATTGGAAAGAATTGAACTGCACAACATAACTTGGACAAAAGGCATTTTTTTCATTTATGGGAGGTGCTCAGCATAAAGTTCAGATGGAAGGGGGTTTCCCTTTAGATGGTTAGGGCTCCCAGGCCCTCCTACTTGTGGATAACATGGTACTGATAGTGTCTGGGATTCAGGGAAAATTGCAGAAACTCGGAAAAAAACCAGGTAAATATCACATTAACATCAGTTCATATAAAATAATCAGCAAATCTGTACTGAGTGCTGGTCTTAGAATTTTGCTGTGTGCTTGTGGATTGGGGGAGGGGAGGATATGAAGGAATCCTTTCTGTTATCTCCCTTTTCTTTTTTAGCTGAGCTCTTCCTCAAAGAATCAACTTAAATACCATCTCTTCTGTTTAGTCTTTCCTGACAGTAAAGTCAGAGACATCTAGATGGTCACTAAATAGAGTACTGGGTCTGGAGTCAGGAAGACATGAGTTCAAATTTGACCTCAGATACTAACTAGGTGTGTCACTTAATCTCTGTCTGCCTCATCTATCCCATGGTTGTGAGGATCAGATAGGATTATTCAGTGCTTAGCACAGTGTCTGTCACATACTAGGTATTAAATAAATACATGTTTTCTCTCTCTCCCACCCTCCCTTCCTCCCTCCCTTCCTCCCTCCCTTCCTTCCTTCCTTCCTTCCTTCCTTCCTTCCTTCCTTCCTTCCTTCCTTCCTTCCTTCCTTCCTTCCTTCCTTCCTTCCTTCCTTCCTTCTTCCTTCCCTTCATTCTTCCCTCCCTCCTTTCCTCCCTCCCGCTCTTCCTCCCTTTCGTTCTTCCTCCCTCCCTCCCTTCCTTCCTCCCTCCCTTCCTTCCTTCCTTCCTTCCTTCCTTCCTTCCTTCCTTCCTTCCTTCCTCCCTCCCTCCCTTCCTTCCTTCTTTCCTCCCTTCCTTCCTTCCTTCCTTCCTTCCTTCCTTCCTTCCTTCCTTTCTTCCTTCCTCCTTCCCTTCATTCTTCCCTCCCTCCCTTCCTCCCTCCAGCTCTTCCTCCCTTCTGCTCTTCCTCCCTTCCTCCCTCCCTCCCTCCCTCCCTCCCTTCCTTCCTTCCTTCCTTCCTTCCTTCCTTCCTTCCTTCCTTCCTTCCTTCCTTCCTTCCTTCCTTCCTTCCTTTCCTCCTTCTCTCCCTCGCTCCGCACCCTAACATCCTCCCTTCCCCTTGAAAACCCCCAAATCAAAATGATCTCTTTCTTGTAATTCTTGAAGCACTTGTCTGGTCTCCCTTTTCACTTCTTTCATTTTCCCTTGTATCATAGTTACTTGTATACACATCATTCCCCTGTTAGATTGTAAACTCCTGAAGAACAGATCTAATAGTATATCTGTCTTTGTATCCCTAGCACTTAGCTAGATGTTTTTCCACAAAGGCAGGACTAGAATAAATATTGAATTTGTTATTGAACTGAATTAGAAAATTTAGCCTTTGTTCTTAAGAAACTTCTTAGTAGGAGACTCAAGCCTAAAGTTCTTAGAAGTCAAATAATTGGAAGTAAGCAATGTAACTCAGTACTGGCTTGTGCTGTGGGTAACCAGAGAAGTTCAGAAGATAAAATGAAGATAAACAAGCTTCTGGAAATTTCAGGTAAAGTGAATGAACCGATCTGCTCTGGTACAGCGCCACATTTCATGCAACATTATGGAAATAACCAGCTGTTCAAGAACTTGTGCATTGTGGAAACAGTCAAGAGCTTTGCAGTAATTTTCCTCATTATTCACTGTGAAGCCTTAAGGTAGGCCACCCTTCCTCCTTTTAATTCTCAGATGTACCTGGACATTGTTGGCAATGCTGTTAATTTAGGGTAACTGGGACTTTTCCCCAGGGCACCAACATTTAAAGCAACACTTGTATTCTTTCAGTGAAGTAGGAACAATTGAGCTTAGCACCTAATTAGCAAGAATAATTTAATTATTATGAGAAACTTCCAAAGGAACATTTTCCTCTTTTTCTCTTCAAATTCCCAGTTGCCTAATCTTCTCTATGGCTCAGCTCCCACTGAGGTGGATTATTCAGCAGTGTCCTGCCAATTTGCCATAGGGAAGGGTCTTCTGGTCTCTACTCTGACCTAAAATTGTCTTAAAAAGTTTATTTGAAGGCATATTTTATGCTACTTGCTATGGGCATAAAAAGCGCTAACCAAAACTCTGATGCCCAGTGACCATCGCCAGGATTTGTGACAAGTTAGGAAGATTCCCTCTTCTTGGGGAGCCTACTCTGGATATGCTGTGGGTGCTGTGAAGACTGCCTGTGCCTGGAAATGTCCACAAATAAACTTCCTCATCTGGTGAGTCAACTAAGGGTGGGGAAGTTTTCTACTTTTATGTTTATTGGAAAGATGGGCAAAGATTTCCTTCATGCTGAGTCATCCTTCGACACAAGTATGGGAATAGGGGTTGAAACTTTTGTGGGGGTGGTAGACAGATTTGAGAGGATGATTCTCTAGCTTCTTCAAAAATCCCTCAACGCCCATGATTTCCAGGCCCTGCACCATCCTGGTTTCCCTTCCTTGGATATACCTCTGATTGCTAAAATGTGACAACCAGCACTGAATATAATGCTCCAGGTCAACAGCCAATCAATCAACAAGCATTTATTGAGAGTCTATGATGTGCCAGCAACTCTGTTAGACATTGGGGACATACATATAAAACAAATGAAACAATCCCTCCTCATAAGAAACTTAGACGTTTTTGAAAGCAACATGTTGAATTCAAAAGGAAAAGCAAGCCTCTATTTGTACAGGCCCTCGACAGTGCACATGGATATGCCCACTCTGCCTAATGTTTGCTAAGCCTAGAGCAATAAAATAAAATAAAATATAATAGAAGAAAGAATGGTAGAAAAAAAGCAATATAGACTGGCACCATATTGCAAAGGACTCTAAATGCCAAATAGAGGAGCTATTAATAGAAAAGGCAGAGAGGAGTTAAGGGAGCCTATTATTCATTGGACATCATGAGAAATTGGGATTTTGGTTTCTTTAGCCAATTGCATTGTTGCAGTATCAGGTTATTTTGGTAGTAGAAAATCTCAGTTTTTATGTCAGTTGGCTATCACTAAAGGTAGAATGCTCCCTATCACTTCAATGGATTGGAAGACTCACTGGAGGTCTTCTAATAATAGCTAGATATCCATTTGTCAGAGATATTAAACAGTTGATTCTCATATGAATACAATACTTTGGGGCTTCTCTGCTACACCGCAGGAGGCTCATTATTTGGGTATCTTCATTCCATAAGTTTCCATTAGCTTTGGTATCAGAGAGGCAGAGAGTGGGGCCATGAACTCCCAACTTTCATTTAAGGGGGAGACTCATCTCAAACATCTCTTCATTTCTGACCTTTTATGATGGGGATTTGTTCTGTGAAGTTTGGATTCAGTCAAAGGGCCGCATTTGAGGACGTAGAGGGTCACATGCGACCTCAAGGTCTCAGGTTCCCTACCCCTGGTACAGGTTAAGTTTATATTCTAAAAAGGAGACAAGTAGTATATTTAAGGATATTCACAGGCAATGAAGTTTATATATGTAAGTGACTTGCCCCTCATCACAGAGCTAGTGTTTTGTAGTGTGTGCATACACATACACACATACATGCATGTATATATACATATACTATAATAAAATATATCTGTATTATATATGCATATTATATAGACATATCTATATCTATGTATATATAAACAAACATATGCTTATATGTGTGTATATATACATATATATGCTTATATACACTCATGAGTTCATTGAGTATTCTTATTTGTATATGCATGTATGTCTGTGTATCTATGGCATGTATGTATATAAAATATATGAACATATATTGACATATGCAAAATACATATGCTGTGTGTATACTATATATACACATCTATACACATTATAATATAGTTATTATACTTGCAATATACATGCACGTACATATATGTTATATATTTATTATGTACACACAAAACTAGTTGTGTGATCATAGGCAAGTCACACACACATATGTGTGTGTGTATAGCCTTGTCTTAATTGCCTGTACTGTATTAGGCACTAATATGATCACATATTTGGGGCATTATTCATAGCACACATTCCAATGTTTGCTGTTCCCCAAGGTCTTGTCCTCTTTTCTTCTCCATCTACACTCTCTGAAGCTTATGTCTTCATATGAAGTCATGTCTTTACTATATTGAGCCTCCACTATTCCAACCACATCTTGAAAATCATGTTAGGTTTTGGCTGTCCCATTTTAAAAGGGGCATTAGCAAACAGAAGCCCATCCAGAGGAATGTGAATGTTAAAGGGTCTGGAAACTATATCATTAAAGGGATGATTGAAGGAGATAGGGAATTTTCTGGCAGCACGGTGGCACAATGGCTAGAGCACCGGGCTTGGAGTCAGGAAGACTTACCTTCCTGAGTTCAAATCTGGCCTCAGACACTTACCAGCTATGTGACTCTGGGCAAGTCACTTAACCCTGTTTGGCTCAGTTTCCTCATCTGAAATGAGTTGGAGAACAAAATGGCAAATCACTTCAGTATCTTTGCCAAGAAAACTCCAAATGGGGTCATGAAGAATCATACATGACTGAAAATGACTAAACAACAAAAAGCAATCATCCCTTATGACCTTGTCAAATCTCAAATCTCACACTTCTGTCCAAGGATGACTCAGAATTAAGAGGATATTTTTCCAACAAATATAACAACAGTAAACCTCCTTTGGATAAACAAGTTTTGAAAATGAAATACATATACATATATGCATACATATGTATACATGTGTATAAACAAGTTTCTAAAGATTGAATATATATGTATATATGCACAGGTTCAGAAATTTGTTTATTTTTATCTCCTGTGAATTCCTTTGGTTGCCTATACCACACACTTTTTTATTAAGTTACATTGCTTAGGGGCGGCTAGGTGGTGCAGTGAATAGAGCACCGGTCAGAGTCAGGAGGACCTGAGTTCAAATCTGACCTCAGACACTTAACACAAAAACTAGCCATGTGACCTTGGGCAAGTTGCTTAACCCCAATTGCCCTCCAAAAAAAAAAGCAAAAAAAATTTACATTGTTTACTTCTAATTGTTTACCTACTGAGAACTTTATGAGTGATAGTAGGACTTGGGCTCCCTACTGAGAAACAAACACCAAATTTTATATCTCAATTCAATGACAAAGTATATACAACAGTGAAATCAGAACACTGCGACTTACAGTCTTAGTTGCTTTGAAGCCCTAGGAGGTTAAGTGACTTGTCCAGTGCCCCACAGCTATGTTGGAGAGAGAGGATTCAAATGCAGATCTTGGTTGTAATCTTACCTCCTTTGCCTTTTGGTATGTCATATTCTAAGTCCTCTGCTGCTTTAACATGGAAGTCATTAAATCCTGGGTGATCTTGACTGTGTTTTCACAATATTTGAATTGTTTCTTCCTGGCTGCTTTTGACATGGGAGCTCTGGAATTTGCTTATAATATTCTTGGGAGATTTCATTTTGGGAACTCTTTCAGGAGATGATTGTTGCATTCTTTCTATTTCTACTTTACCTTCTGGATCTAACATATCGGGGCAGTTTTCCTTGATAATTTCTTGAAATATAATGTCTTTCATCATGGTTTTCAGGTAGTCCAATAATTCTTAAATGACTTCTTTTACTAAGAGACGGGAGTAGAGGCTAAATAAGCTGAAGTGGTAAAGGAAGGATTGCTTTTTAATAGGACTTCCCCCCACCCCCCATTAATCCAAAGCATGTAGGTATTTATTTTGTGATAAGTTAGGCTGCTTGTGTTACAGTGAGAATTCAAAGCCTCTGTTGGAGGCTCCACCCAGAAGGCAACACTTTCTAGCTGTCTGTGGTCTATAGTTAGGCACAGTTGGAAAATGTTACGTTCTAACTGTATTCTAGCACTGTCTATGATACTTTTTATCAAGACTGTAGCTACTTAGCAGTGTCTGCTCATCTGTACTGTGCCTTATCCATAATAGTAGTAAGTACTTGATAATCCTTTTAAAATTGGTTTTTGGAACAATTGCCAAATCCAATAAGATGGAATTTAATAGTGATGAAGGTAAATTAGAAATGGATTAAAACATCAACTTCATGATGATAATACACACACATGATCAGACAAATATTTCCATGAAAAAATCTGGAGGTTTTAGTAGGCTCAATAAATCAACAGTGTGACATGACAGGCAAGAATGCTAATGCTGGGCTCCATTCAGAGACATGGCATGCAGAACAAGGACAATGATAGTGCTGCTATAATTTGTCCTGGTCACACCACATCTTGAGTATTTTTTTCAGTTTGAGACATCGAATTTTAGAAAGCCATTGATAAGCCAGAGTCACACCAACCAGGATGATGAGGAGACTGGATGCTACATAAAGAATTGTTGAAAGAAATAGGATTGTTCAACTTGAGAAGAGATGACTTGGGGAGGACGTGCTCTCTTCGGTAATTTGAAGAGAATACCTGTTGGGTCAGTAAGGGCTGAACCTTTTCTACCTGCAAGGAGGTAGAACAAGAAGCGACAGGCAGAAACTGCAGGGAAGACAGAGGACTTGTGAGGTTATAGTGTTATGATAGATATGAAAGCGCTTTGGACAGCTAATGGAATGAGGCAAATGGAAGGCATTAAGAGTGATGGAAGGATTCACAATGGAATTCTGATGATGATGTTTAGTTTAGGCTGAAGACTTTGGCAGCAGGGCCTGGGACTTTGGGGCCTAACTAAGAAGAGAAGATGGCATGAATCCATGAAGAAAATAACCTGGAAAAGAAGATTTGACAAAGGAGTGGTGTTTGAGAGTAGAGACTATATACCAAGGCTATTTAATCTATTTGATGAGAGGAGGCCTGAAGGACTGAGGAATAATTCTGGGGTCTCAATGACCTTAAAGGGTCTGGGTTTGGGCTGTTGGCCAAGACTCTTGTAAATCTATTTTTTTTTTGACACTGTAGTGGTAGGAGGCAGAGGGAGGGAGGGAGGGAAGAAGGAAGAGAGACAGAGACATAGAGAGATAGAGAGACAGACAGAAAGAGAGACAGAGACAGACCGTGAGACAGAGACAGAGAGACAGGAAGAAAGAAAGAGAGGAAGAGAGAGAGAGAGAAAATATAGCAAAGTGTTATCTACAGAAGCCTCTAAAAAGGAAAAACTCCCTTTATAATGGGTGGTAAAAGAATTTTCAAATTATCAGTCTTTCTAAGAGGGGAGACCAAAGGGAAGAGTCAGTATATATCATAATTCATTCTTTTCAGCAGTCAGGTCATTATTCTTCTTCCTCAGGGAAGAAAGGATTCTAATCTCCCTTCCCCAAGATCATAGAAAAACTATTCATAATTTCTGGTAAGAATTGGTACAACTTAAGACCCTCACCAATAAATCAAAAGGAGGACTGACGTCTCACTTGTAGGGAAATGTAGCCAGCTGTGGGGGCACCTTGTCAGGGAGTCAGAGGGAAGCCATGCATAGTTGTAGTCTGTTTTCCCAAAGCTGGAAAAAACAAAGTATTCCTTCACACATGCCGGTTGAAATTGAGGCAGAATATTTTTCATTCCATCTTTCAGAGAAACTGCACTTGAGGACAGGGTTGGGGCGGCAGCAGAGGAGCAAAGCAGGAAAGCCTGTGGAATTCAGCTCGTTCTCTAATTGAAATTCAATATCAATTGAATTCAAATCAATTCGACACATCCTTCTGAAGATACTGCTCCAATATTTTGAGCATCTGCAATGTCTTTTGGTCTTTTTAAAGGTCTGCTCTCCACTGATGCAAAGCACAACCTCTTTATAACTTAGCAGATGATCTCAGCGATTTTCTGGGGCCGAAAATGTCATCGCCCTGAAGCCACCTGAATGATGTGACAGAGCTTATTCAGGCTGATCCTTAGAAAACAAACTTATGGCTCAATGCCAGACCCACACTTAAAAAAATTAATTTAACATTTTTAATGAACAAAAATGTATTTTCTATCCCTCCCATTATCTCCTCCATCTCCATTAGGAAAAAAGAAAAACAAAATCTTGTAACAAATACGCATAGTCAAGCGAAACAAACGCCTGCACTGGCTGTGTCCAATAACGCACGTCTCATTTTGCATCTTGTATTCACCTTTGTCATGAAAACTTTTCAGCATTTGATTTTGCTTCATTTGTTTCTGTTCTTTCCATTTTTATTTTTTTTTTGGTAGTGATTGTACATGTTGTTTGCCTGGTTCTGCTTACTTCACTTTGCATCAATGCCTTAGTGTGTTTTCTCTGTATTTGCAATATTCGTCACTTCTTACAACATACGGCTACATCATTACATTCATGTGCCATGATTTGTTTGGCTATTCCCCCAATCAATGGGCGTTTCTTTTCCTCAGCTGCTACAAAAAGTACTCAAATAAGTGTTTTGATAAACATAAAACTTTTCTTTTTGTCATTGGCCTCTTTGGGGTGTACACTTAGGAATAGGGTCTCTAGGTCAAAGAGTAGGGACATTTTAGTCACTTTCTTTGTGTAACTCCCACTTACGTAAAAAGTCAGTCTTTCTGTAATGTTTGGATTAATCCACAGCTCCTTCACTTGTGGTTTATTTACACAAATACAGTCTTTTGGTCATATTGCAACTATGGCTTTGGTTAAAACACCCTACCTTTGAATGGCTAATGACAGCATTTACTCTGAACTGGTTTAAACCTTCCTAAAAGAATCTTGTTGGGTATAATGGATTAGTGGACCTTATAAATTGTACCTAGGCTAACAGTGATGCCAACACAACGAAACAAGAAGGAGCTATGGCTAATATTATCATCATAAAGGAATGCTGTTTTGGTAGCAGTTGGGTGAAATAAACTATTATTTCACCGAGGTCTACTGCTTTGTTCCTATTGAATTCCCTTTATGTACTTCATGTTGACCTTCTTGGCTTTGGGTCATTGCCATGGAATCCTTGTGATTCTTATCTAGTCCTTAAATGTGGAATATAAGAATAATGATAATAGATCCCATTTACGTGTTGTTCATTCATTTCAGTCGTGTCTGACCCTTCGTGACCCCATTTGGGGTTTTCTTGGCAAAGATACTGGAGTGGTTTGCCATTTACTTCTCCAGCTCATTTTACAGATGAGGAAACTAAGGCAAACAGGGTGAAGTGACTTGACCAGGGTCACACAGCTAGTAAATGTCTGGGACCACATTATATAGCACCTTAAAATTTTTGAAGCTTTTTATAGATGTAGAGGATATATTCTTGGGCTCAATTTCTCACAGTGTTTGGGTATAAAAGAGCTTCATTCATCAGAGAGAATCCATAGGGCTAACACTAAGGCTGTGTGTCTTGCTGCAATGTGGTGATGTCATTCGGTACCAACTCTGACTGGAAAAGGAGGCTCTGCAATGTGAGTGGTTTTAGAAGTGCTGTGAGAATCTAAAAATAAATGCTGGGAGACTGTTGTGGCAGAAAGTCAAGTAGAAGCAGTATAGTGCATGGGAACAGACAGAAAAGAGCTCACCTGAAGAGTGAGTGAGTGTTATGGTATGTACACCTCCAGCATTCCATCACCACGGTGACAATGGATGTGAGAGTTACGGCCAGAGGTTTCAGTGTTCATCCAGTCTGGAGGAACCAGTATTCTCGAATCTACTACACTGAGATGAAATGTCGTTAAACAGGGTGGCTTCAATTCTAAACTTCACTCGGGTGCTTTGAATTGGGGGCACAGAAAGATTAATGAAAAGTTTAATGGTATTCCTCTGGAGGTTTGGGAGATGATAACCACTTGTTTGTGACTGGAGAAGCTGTTTGTCATCTGATTCAATTAATTTTAGGTACTTTGTATTTCATTAAATGTCTTTCACTTTTGAATTCATGTGCCACTTGGCGTAGTCTGTCAAACAGAAATATGGGGGGTGTCTTGATATATGGTTTAAAATACAAGATTAGTTTGAATCTAGGTGGTTCAAAAAGTGTTGCTAGGCATAAATTATCTCATATGAGTCTCAAAAACAATCCAATTTTACAGGTGAGAAAACTAAGTTTTGGAGATATTTTAAGTGACTTTACTATGTTCCAGCAGCTAGTAAAACTTGGAGGGAGGATTTGCATCCATATCATCCTAATCCCAAGATCAGCATTCTACTCTCTACACCATCAGCTCCGGCTTCACATAGAACGGCTTTTAATTCGTTTCCTTGAATGCTAACTTGGACTTGCTTTCCTGTTCCAAGAGTGAAAGTGTCTCCGAAGGGACCTGTTAACTGCCCATAATCATCCACCCCCATCATCTCATTCTCTTAATGAATGGATATCTGACAGCAGGCTCTCAGGACAAATGACTGATTTAATCCAGCAGCTACAGAGATACCCACATATGTTATATGTAGAACTTTATCATCAACATGGTACATTCCATAATAGGCCTGAAAGCCACACTAAGTTTCAGGAAAATGCCCTATATTGTTATTCTATATACATTGCCCATCGAGTATGTGTGCTTTTTGTGCACATACATGTATATACAATATACACATACATGTGTTGTATATATACACACACATGTATGGAAATCAATGAGAGCAACACGCTCCAATGGATCTTGCTGCACACCCTTCTCTCACGCCTTGAACAAATCTTGTATTTCACATACAGGAGGAAGGGGAAGTTGGATCTCTTCCACTCCTTTACCACTCCCAAACTAGGTGATGTTTTCACAGAAAGTACGGAACATATAAAAGAGGACGTGAAGTGGTAAAGCATGACACTAAAGGCAAAGATAAGTCTATGTGCTATTGCCCCTTTATTAAGTATGAAGGAGTACTCTGATAGAATCTGAAGGGATGTTTTCCATTGGCTGACTGGAGACTGGCTGTGCCTTGATACCCCTCAAAGGACAAGTCTGTCAGCCTTAAGCATCAGTTGAGGCCTTTAGTGCAGGAAATTCCCATCCATCGGCTCTGACATCTTGCAGCAGAATTACTTAGCCGATAGGAGATACCACATCCATGAGGGAACAGACACATACTATTTAGGGAGATGCAGACACAGAGAGGCAGCTGAATTATTCAAGGCAGGAAGTAGCTTCAAGGAGCAGAATTCCTGGCAGTATAGAAGAGAACCGACTGTAGAGTCAAGGGAGAATGAGTCCTGGAAATTTGGAACTCACCTGTGGGGAGGAGTAGACTTAGGAAGCCTAGCTTACTAACCTGCCCAGCAAAGACGCTGCAGCCAATGGAGACCAGAGTGAGATCATTTTGAGGAGACAATGGCATTGCAGAACCAGAGGTGTGGCTTTCCTTAGCAACATGTGTTCCTCACTACCACTGTGTTCTAAGTTTATGCCTGTTCTTCTCACTGATGCTATGTGTTTTTAAAGATCTTGTGCCCCAGGTTTGAGGGGGAATATTTTATAGCTACTGTTCTTACTGTACCATCCTGGTAAATGTCTTTGCTTTGAGCTAATTGTGTCTATTAAATGATTATTAAAGTCAAGCTCACTGACAGGGGTTTGACCCACAAGGTACCCCGGAATCTGTGAAAACAGTTACTCCTTTGGGGCCCAAACTTGGAAACTTGTGAATGCTGAGTAGGGGGGAGAGGAAAGGTACTGTCGCACATTTATAAAATCCTAGGAAACAGGTTACTCCTCCTATGTGTGATTTAATGATCACAGCGATCACCATGAGAGCTGCTGAACAGTCTGCATGTTCATTCCCATGTGGAAGGAGCAGGTCTCTGTAGCCCTCTTATCAGCAGACAGCTGCTCTGTCCTGACAGGTGGCAAATGTTTGATGGCAGCAAGTACTACAGAAGATTTTGGTGGGAACATAAATTCTTTGTTTCTCTCCTCCAGGATCATAGAGAGGAAAGAGAGGTCAGAGATGGTTCACTGAATATGGAATGTACTGACATGTTCTACCCATGGCTGGGGAATGTCTGGTGGTTAGTGCAATGTTATTTACAGGAAGTAGGTAGAAGTTCATTCCACAGAGGGATGCTTGGCCCATGGACTCCTTTGTTCTAAAAAAAAGGACACAAACAAGAGAATTACTGAATGAATCTAACGTGTCAATGTGTTTCCCATTTCCCACTCTTTTGTATTCCTATGGTTGAGAGGCAGAAAAGAACTGAGGAGCAGTAGGTGTGACAGTCACAAACCTCAAAAAAAGATTGTTTTCCAAAATCATGGCAGAACATCAACAGCACCATCTTTCTTCTGTCTGCCAGGGGTTACAAGCATGGGTTACACCCGCTGCTTATGCTTTCACTCTGCTCAGCTGTAATCACAGTCATCTGGTGCCTTGCCTTGGAATTAGTGTCCTACTAGCCATGATATAAAAGCTAAATGTATTTATTTGACACAACATTTTATAGGCTCCGGATTCTAGCTTTCCCATACATGTATTTTTGTGCCAGGACCACATGTGTTATGTCATTTTTGATCACATTGTAAAATATGTTTTACAGGATGCAGGGCTTGTTAAGATGTTAAGTCTTTTGTAAATGAATGGGAAAAATCATAGAACCAATTTCTTCCATTAGTGGGAGTGTAGCAGCACAAGAAAATCAGTGTTTTGGAAACTGAGGATGTTTAAAATACAGGGAAATGGCTCTCCCTTTGCTGCATAACTTACTATACTGTGGCAGTTGGCATGAATTTGGGAGCTGATATGGCTCAGATTTATCTTCCCCTAAATATTACGAAGGAAGAAAAAAATGAGCATGTTCCTCTTTCAGCTCAAGGGTGATTAAGGTGAGAAATCCTGTACTAAAAATCCTGCGACAGGTGTGACTCAAGCTTGCTACTCTGGGCAGGCAGAAGAAAGAGAGGAAGGAGATGGAAGTTGAAGTGTTCTTTTTTACGTGTGCCTTCCTGACCAGAACCACGGGCCTTAAAGTGACGCATCACAGTTGTCCACTGGAAATGATGCTAAACCACTGAGGGCAAGGAAATGAATTCACCTTTTATTGCATCTCCAAATGACCCTGAGAGAAACTGTCCAGAATATAGACCCAGATGACTTTATGGGGAAACTAACTAAGTCCTCTTAAACAAAAGAAACAAATCTTGGGTGGTGATGAATCTTCCTGAGTCCCATGTGTGCATTCATCCTATCGGCTCCCCATTGCCTAGGATAAAATATACATTTCTTAGTTTGGCATTTAAGGTCCTCCACAGTTTGGTTCCCACTTAGCTTTCTAGATTTTTTCATATTACTCCCCCTCATGAATGCTACCTTTCTGACAAAATAGATTACTAGCTGTTGCCCAAACTTAATTCTCCATCTCCTTTCTCCATGCATTTGTCTAAGCTATTTCACAAACTCATCTCCCTCTCTTAGAATCCTTGTCTTTCTTCAAGGGCAAGATCAGGGGACCTTTCCCCATGGATGTAATTCTTGGTGTTCTTTCTCTCTCTTCAATTTTACATGTACTATATTTATTTATCTGCATGTTGTATCTTCCAGTAGCAGATAAGTTCCTTGAGAGCAGCTACTGGTTATTTTGTTGTTTGTTTTGTTTTTGTGTTTCCCAAGTCTAGCAAAATGTCTTTTACATTGTTGGTGCTTGATGTACTTATTAGTTTGGATTGCAGCCTGGGAAATGGAAATAAGTGTATGTTTATCATCCAAGGACTACAGATGTAGGAGGAGATAGTTTGAGGAAACAGGTAACAGAGTACTTGCTGGTTACTCTAATTCCTTGCCATTAACTGGCGTTCTTTTTGAAGTAAATGCCCTTTTGCCTTACTATGATGTCATTTCAAGTCAAGTCAAGTTGATAAGCATTTTTAAAATACTTGCTATGTGACATCTGATTAGGGATGGTAAGAGGAAGATTCATAGGAAAGTAGAGGCTCATGGAAAGTGGGTTTGAATGGTTGGGACTGTGTAGCAGCAAGCACCCCAGCGTCCCCAGGGTGGCTGCCAACACAGGTTCTTAGATCTGCTTTGATAAAGGAAAGCAACTCAAAATGGGTTAACAGGCTTACTTTAATCAGTCAAACATATATCATTTACCTATTTCAGGGGAAAAAAGGTCAGCACCCCGAACTTCAGAGTATACAGACAGAATTATCAAGACAGAGAAACAGATCAAGTAGACAGGTTTCCAAACTGTCCAACCATTACATCCATACCAAACCAACATCTGGGTTTTTCAAAGCCGGGGGGCTCTCAACAACGGCTTCCCAAAGTCTCATCTGATCAAATCACACAACACTTCTCAAAGTGAGCCCCAAAGCAAAGCCTCACATCAGGGATTATATAGCCTTCTCCTGGCTCAGAGAATGTAACAGCCTTCTGGACCCACTGGCCAATCAAAAAGTATCTGAAAAACAAAACTCCCACCCCAGGCTCCAGGTACACTTTAGCCTAGGGGCAGGGAAGATCTTAAAAATTTACATTCCCATTACAGACTGGGAGCTTGAATGTAGCAGTGGAATACTGTATGTTGTTCCAATTTTGGAGATGAGAAATGCTTGAGGAAGTTCTGTTCCTTGCCCTTGCTCCCAATGCTAGGAGGTGATAGGGCTAGGATTTATATCTAGTTTTTTTGACTGAGAGCTATATGCCCTCCTACTAAACCAACCAGCTTCTCACACATTGACAGCTCCAGCGCCTTTCATGAATGTCAAACACTGCCCTTATACTGAGTCTACACACAAATAGATTCAAGTAGCTTACTGTGATTGACTGCTTTTCATTGAATTGAACTGAACAGTCAGTCAATTCATTCAGAATGGCTTTATTATTGATTTGAATAATAAAGGGCATCAAGAAATAGAGAGTGGATGGATCATCATAAATCCATCTTCAAAGATCTGCCCATTTGACAGTAGGTCAGTAATATTACCCTCCCATTTTGTTTATTTTATCTAAAATATAACATGTCATATCAGATTGGGAGGAGTTTCAGTAAAGGGATGTTTCATATCTGGAGTTACCTGAGTTACTGATCATAACAATTCATATTTCTAGAACACTTTTAGGTTATAAAATGCTTTCTTCCCAGTAACCCTTTATCAGCCCCTTTCTGCAAATAGGCCAAATAAGACACAGAGAAATTAACCTGGCTTGTCCAGGGTTATACAGCTTGGATAAAGACTGGCTCATCCTCATACCTTCTGAACTCCAGGGGCAGGGGTTGGCACCTGAACTTAGGCCATTTGACTCCAAATCCTTGTGTATTTCACATTGTTTCATTCTGTTTAAACCTTTATGGCACACATTGTTTCTACAACTTTTTGATAGACTTCCCTTTCTGCTAAAATCAGGGGATTAAAAAACCCAAACAGTCCCAGTTTTTTTTTTTCCAATGCATCATTCTTTGGAAAAATTACCAAGAGTTATACCAACTATTAGTCTCTATTGCTTTTAAAGGAACTCTTCAGAGCCAAAGGAGGAGGGTTTGAGATGTTGTTAAGGGGGACTTGGTACTGAGAGTACTTTTTATCTGAGGAAACAGAACATTGCAGCGCAAACATATTCCTTTTGCACACATTTTCTCCAATGTTATTTTACCAGAAGGCTGATATAACTGTTTCTAAGTGTAAATAAAGCAGGCTGGGCAGCTCTGATGTATTTACCTTAGACTTTAAGACAAATAAGTTTATTTCCCTCACTGCCTTCTCACTTGGAGTGATTATCCAGCAGGGGAAAGAGCTTGGCATCTTTCCCATTGCCATTTGGTTTTCCTCTTTTCACACCCCTGATTCTCCAGGACCCATCTGTGGGGCCTAATGATACAAGAGGGAAATAACCCCGGTTTCCATTCCCCAGTGTTGGGATTCCTTTGATGTGTGTGGATTCTGGGCAAAACTAACCAAGATAAGTAACTGAAAAAATTCTGTTTTTTTTTAAACCTTCATGCTTTTGAAAACTTGCAAGTGCAAACTTTGAAAAAAAATCCTTCTTGGGGAAATGGTCCTTTAAGCTGGCGGGAATGAAATTTATTTAAAGCAGCACTCAGATTCTTTTATGAACAGAGATCAGAAGGTTTGACTATTGTTATGGATGATGCTTGGCTCTCCTATCTGTAAACACCATATTCTGCTTTTCTCTGTTTTTTTTTTTTCTTTAATTTAAGGGTACTCTTTCCCCCCTTATTTAATATGGTGACCATCTGGTTCAATTCAATGCAATTTGATTCAAGTCAATTCAGTTAATATGATGATGGATCTAGAGCTGGGAGGGAACTCAGAGGCCATCTAGTCACATTTTACAGTTAGAGAAACTGAGGCCCAGGGAGGCTAGCATAATGTCACACAGGCAGTAAAATTGAAAGGTGGGATGTGAACCCAGGTCTTCTGATTTGAGTCAACATTATTTCTCTTATCATTGTTAACACATTGCCTCCAATTCAGTTCCAGTTCAGTTCAATATATGGGTCTTACATCACCAATATAGCAGAAAGATAACAATGCAGAATTATAAAATTATGTAATCCCACACTTGGAAATGACCTTAGCTGAATGACAAAAACCCTCAACAAATCCATTATTTCCAAAACCCTTTATTAAGTATCTGCTACATATAAGATACTGTTCTGGGCACTGGGTATACAAGATGAAAAAAATGACAGTCCCTGCCCACAAAGAGCTTACATTCTACTGGTGGAATAAAACATGTACACAAATCAGTTTGATCAAGGTAAAATGTGATAGAAACAATGAAGAAATGAAGACAAGGTTCTCTCTTTTTTTTCATTTTTCAAATGCTTTATTAACTTCTGATTTACATCATTCATTTCCGCCAGATTTTGAGTTACAGATTTTCTCCCCGTTTTTCCCCTACCCACCACCCCAAAATAGCAGTCCCACAGGATTTCCGCTCCTCCAATCTGCTCTCTCCCATATTTTCTCTCATACCCCCTTAGACTTTTCCAGTGGATCCCTATGCCCCAGTGCCTGTATATCTTATTTCCCAATTACATGTAAAA
>NW_027186304.1:22856722-22897843 GCF_028583685.1 Petaurus breviceps papuanus | reverse complement strand
TGGGAAGATAAGCAGTTCAGTATAGGTTGTACATGTGTAGCTAATGCGAAACAACATGCCCCCTCTCATCCCCTTCCCCCTACTCTCCTGTAGGGTGACATACTGTAGCAGCAAGCACCCCAAGCATCCTCAGGGTTTGCCGCCACCACAGGTTCTTGGATCTGCTTTGTTAAAGGAAAGCAACTCAAAATGGGTTAACAAGCTTACTTTAATCAGTCAGACATATATCGTTTACCTTGTTCAGGGGAAAAAGGTCAGCACCCCAAACTTCACAATATACAGACAGAATTATCAAGACATTAACAGATCAAGTAGACAGCTTTCCAAACTGTCCAACCATTACATCCATACCCAGTCAACATCTGGGTTTCCACATCTGGGTTTTTCAAAGCCGGGGGACTCTCAACAACGGCTTCCCAGAATTCAGATCAAATCACAGAACACTTCTCAAAGTGAGTCCCAAAACAAAGCTACACATCAGGGCTTATATAGCCTTCTCCTGGCTCAGAGAATGTAACAACCTTATTGACTCACTGGCCAATCAAGAAGTATCTACTGAAAAAGAAGCCTCCCACCCCAGGCTTCAGGTGCACTTTAGCCTAGGGGCAGGGAAGATCTTTAAAATTTACATTCGCATTACACATACCCTATTTAGTGTGTATTTCATTCCCTCCCCAAGCCAAATTCAATGAGAATAAGGTTGACCCATTCCCTTTTGCCTTCCTATTCTTCCCCTCCATTGTAACCATTTTCCCTTGCCCCTTCTATATGAGATAGTTTACCCCATTCTATCTCTCCCCATCTCCTCTCATTATATTCCTCTCTCACCTCTTATTTTCACCTTTAAGTATCATCCCTTCCTATTAAATTGGTCCTGTGCCCTCTATCTATGTATACCTGTAAACATATATACACACATTCACATATGTATTCATATGCCCTTATAACTTCATATATAGACAATATACATATTATATATATATATATACACATATATATACATATATATATATATATATATATATTTCTATTCCCTTCAACTATTTTCATACTGAGAAAAGTTTCATCAGTTAAAATTATTGTTTTTCCATGTAGGAATGTTAATAGTTCAACTTTGATAAGTTCCTTATGATTTCTTTTCCCTGTTTACCTTTTCATGCTTCTCTTGCTTCTTGTATCTGAATGTCAAATTTTCTATTCGACTTTGGTTTTTTCATCAGGAATGCTTGAAAGTCCTCTATTCCACTGAATGACCATATTTTCCCCTGAAACATGATACTCAGTTTTTCTGGGTAGGTGATTCTTGGTTTTAATCCCAGCTCCTTTGCCCTCCGAAATATCATATTCTAAGCCCTTCAATCCCTCAGTGTAGAAGCTGCCAGATCCTGGGTTATCCTGATTGTATTTCTATAATATTCAAATTGTTTCTTCCTGGCTGCTTGTAATATTCTCTCCTTAATCTGGGAATTCTGGAACCTGGCTACAATATTCCTAGGAGTTTTCTTTTTGGGATCTTTTTCAGGAGATGATTGGTAGATTCTTTCAACCTCTGTTTTGCCCTCTGGTTCTAAAACATCAGGGCAGTTTTCCTTGAGGTTTTTATGGAGGATGATTTCTAGGTTCTTTCTTTGATCATGGCTTTCAGGTATTCCAATAATTTTTAAATGATCTCTCCTGGATCTATTTTCCAGGTCAGTGGTTTTTCCCATGAGATATTTCACATTGCCTTCTATTCTTTCATTTGTTTGGATCTGTTTAACAGCACCTTGATTTCTTATAAAGTCATTAGCTTTCATTTGCTGCAATCCAGTTCTGAAGCAATGATTCTCCTCATTGAGCTTTTGAGATTCTTTTTCCATCTGGCAAATTCAACTTTTTAAGGCATTCTTCTCCTCATTGTCTTTTTGAGCCTCTTTTGCCGTTTGAGTTAGTCTATTTTTTAAAGTGTTATTTTCCTCAGTCAGTCTGTTGAATCTCATTTCATAATTTTCTTGCATTGTTCTCATTTCTCTTCCCAGTTTTTCCTCCACTTCTCTTATCTGCTTCTTAATGTCCTCTATGGCCTATAACCAGCTCATATTTTCCTTTGAAGCTTTTGGTGCAGGAATTCTGACTTCACTGTCTTCCTCCTGTTCCATGCTTTGCTTCTTTTTGTCCCCAAAATAGGATTCTAATGTTGAAATCTTCCAACATTGTTTTGTTTCCTTTGCCTGGTCATGTCACCCCTCAGTCATTTGACCCCTGGGCTTTTTGCCACAGTAGGACTCTGCCACCAGACAGGGGAGCTTTTGTCCCAAATGCTGGGGTTTTCTCAGTTGCTGGAGGTATTAGTTGGGTGCCCTCTCTGAAGTCTCCACACACTCTGGCAAGCTGGACACACACCCCAGGATCTCCACCCTAGACTGCAATCCAGATCCAAGCAGGTTAAAGCAGGAGCAATTACCCCTCAGAGTGGTGCTTGGTCCCCCTACACTCTGCAGGCCAGGAGCTGAAGCTGCCAGGTGGCGCTGGCTGGCTGTGCCGGGCAGCTCAGTGGCTTCTCGCCCTGGGGGCAAAAGCTACTTACTGGGTCCCAAAGTCCAAACTGCATTGACCTCTCACTTTGTCCTTCGCATCTATGTGTTGATAATTCTGGACCACAGCAGCTGCTGGTGATCAGGAGTCCCTGTGGCCTGCGGCTGGTCAGGCCTGCCCTGGGGCTAGACAAGGTTCTCTTGATCTGGGCCTTTTAAGAAGATTTTAGCAGATCAGATGAGGAGGGGGTGGCCTGAGCAAATGCACAGAGAAAGAAGAGGATGAGATCTAAAAATAATTGGTAGTTCAGTTTGACTTGAAGGTAGTGTGCATAAAGTCCATTTATCTAGAGGCAGAAGGGACCTCAGAGGCCATTTACTCCAACTGCCTCACTTTACAGAGTGGAAACATTAGCCCAGGGAGGCTCAGTTACTTCCATAAAGGAACACAATGTAAAATAGGTCTAGAGAGGGAGACTAAAGTCAGATTGTGGAGAGGTTAAATAAGACACAAGGAGTCTATTTTACCTTGTAGACAAAGGGAACCCTAAAGGTTATTGAGCAGACAAGTAACAGGGTCAGAAATGTGCATAAGGAAGATTCTTTTGTTAACTGTGTGAAGGGATTCTGAGTGGCCATATGTTCAGAGCTTCCCAGCTACTCAGAGGAAAAGACTCTCTTGATCCAGGGATGTATGTAAAGTATATAGCAATATTACTTTGATTCAGCCAATCAGAGTCCTGTCTGTTGGTCTTTATTTCTCTGCTCGTATTTTCTCTGAAGTTCAGGGTACTGACTTTTCCCCTGAACTAGTGAATGTAATTAAAAAGGAATGTTGACCCCTTAAACAGCTAGCTTTCCTAGTAAAGCAGATCCAAGAACCAGTGCTAGCAGCCATTCTGGGTATGCCAGCGTAGTTGCTGCTATATCTCTTAAATACTATACATTTAGATAATATTTCAGGTACTAAAGCTCCCCAGATATTGAATTTGGTAAGGAGATTTTGGGGGCCAGGCCTGACTCAGGTCCAATTGTTCAGTCTTGAGATTGGAACAGAATGACCCTTGTTGACCTCCCAATACCTAAAAAGAAATTTACTCATTAAATTCATGAGGCAGAGACTTAGCAATGGTATAGCTTTGGTCCGGTGTACTCTTTCCTCATTGTTTCCATATGCAAATGCTTCTGGTCAGAAGGTGTGTTGAGTCAGAAGTGTGTGTGTTGACTTTCATGGCAGTGGGATGTCTATGAAGTCTGAGGAGGCACTGACTCCTAGAAGCCTTGACCTTTTAGGTCTACATAACTGGGAAGTTACATTAATGGCTCAAGCCCTAGTCCTGTGGACAAATCCAATCTTACAGGAAGCTTTTAGAGAAAAACTAGCCTGGTGTGTGTGGCAGGGATCCTTGTAGATGGTGCTCCTACAGTAAGCTACCCCTTAGTGGCAGGCCCTCAAGATCTTCTATAGGATTGGCTACAATTTACTTGGCTGTAGGGCTGGAATTAGACAACTTTGATCTTGGGAATGAAAGAAGCCTAGATAGAGAGGCCTGGAGGAAGAGTCTGGTGTAGGTAAGAGAAAATAAAGTAAATGTAAAAATATAAAACCAAATATTAACATACAGTTATATCTTTCATATTGTGGGGGTTAGAGGAATGACACCCCCAAGATCTGGAAAATCCACATAAGATTTTTCGGCCTTTCCTTTGTACCAGAGAAGAAGTTTGGATTTTTTCTATTTCTTTTTTTGGTATGTATTTTATGCATTTCTGAGTTTCTAAACTTTTGCCATGGTATCTACTGGCCTTTGCATATTGTCCATGGCTTCCACAAAACTCTCCCCAAATTCCCATTTACAACAATTTACCATGCTAATCTGTGACATAGCAGAACTGCAGTAGGGAAAATTGCAATTCTCAAGGGATAACTGTAAGGAAGCCTAAAGAAGTGCTATGTCAGGGTGGGGCAGGAGCTAAATAAAGAGGACAATAAAGACAGGAAATCCTAGCCTTCAGTTCTCCATTTTGGAAGGACCAAATTCCAGATCCTCCATAAGGTGGGCTTTGTTGGGGGCAGTTCATCATGGATCTCTTGATGGAAAGCGTTGATGATGAGTAGAAGTAGTGCCAGGGATGTTAGAGCTACAGCACAGATGGTTACACTTCCAGGATGGTTAAATCGTTATGATGGGTCAAGGTCTTCTTCGGTAATGGAGCTAAGATGCCTTGATGCTTTCTTTATCTTCCATATTAACCTCTTTTAGCAGCCATTGGGCTAATCCCTCTGGATCACTGGAGAATCTCTGTCTCACTGAGAAGATTTTTCATATGTTTGCAGAAAGGCTCAGCCAAGTTGGCATATCTGATCTTTGGAACGGCCCAGTATCCTCCACTTCCCCATTTCAACTATGATAGCTACAATGCCATCCTAATAAAATCTTGCTAATTGATGTCAACTGCAAGATAGGGAAGATAAGACTGGACTGTAGTTACTATGAAAAAATCTGTGAATTCAACATGAGTCAACATAGTGACCTGATAGCTAAAAAAGCTAATGCATGCTTAGCATATATTGAGAGAGACACAGTATTGGGAATGAGGAAGGTAATAATTCTGCAATACTCTTTCAGAACACATCTGGAATATTGTATTCATTTCTAGACACTACTGGAACTAGTTAAGAGGAAGATCATAAAAACTATTGAAAATATTGAAGACCACATCCCAAGAAAATAGAGGGAACTAGAGACATGTAGGCTGGATGAGAGAAAGCTTACAGGGGACTTGATAGCTATTTTATGTATTTTCAGGATTATCATATGGGAGAGAGATTAGATTTGTTTCCCTTGGCCCCCAGGAGGCAGAAGTTGGTGCATTGGATGGAATTTTCAGAAGGGCTGATTTTTTACTCTAAATAAGGAAAAACTTCCCAACCATCACAGCTGTCCAAATGTGGAGTGGGCTATTCTGGGAGGAAGTGAGTTCTTCATCACTAGAAGTCTTTTGAACAAAGTCTGAATGACCACTTTTGGTAATGTTGTAGAGGATGTTCCGCTAAGCTAAAAGTTGGATTAGATGACCTCTGAGTTCCCTTCCAACTCTAATTGAGATTGTGCGAATTTATTTATTCTTTTCCTGAGTTCATTGGGCAAACTTTTCCTGGCCCAGTGCTTTCCATTGTCTCCGTTTAGTCTTGTTTGGTATTCTTTCTAGACAGCTGTTTCATTTCACTTGATTCTGACCCCATTTTCATCAAAGTTGAACCAGTTCCAGGCTAATCTTGTTAAAGCAAGGAAATGATTGATTTCAAGGTAACTTTTTTTTCTATTGTGAGAGAAATTGATTTCTATAGTGGAACACCTCCTATGATACTAAAGAAAGGGATAGAATAGTATTTTCCTGAGGAGTTCACTTATATAAAGAAGATTTGGAAATGGGTAGAATGTTCAAAACAGTATCTGACTCACTAATATTTAAATTTATAGGTGCCTCAATTGCCCAAGCCCCTGGAAATCTAAAAAAAAAAAAAAACAGATCAAAGAATTCACCTGCATTCAACTATCTTGAGTTTTGGTACAATAAAATAATATGGTTGGAGAAGGACAAATTAGCTTGATTTTGTAAAAAAGCATTTGACTGAGAGTCAGAGTTCTAATTGTGTCTCCTCTACTAATCAGCTATGTGATCTGAGGTAAGTCACTTGGCTCCAATTTTTCTCATTTGTAAAATGTGGGCATTTTAATTAGATATTTTTGTAAAGTTTCTTCCAATTTTGAGTTATCTTAGTTAGCTCAAAAGTCCAAACAACCAAATAAAACCATTAAATGTTCTTGAATTTCTCCCTGAAAATGGCCATAGAGAACCTAAAATATGGAAAACAAAAAGAATCCCATGCTATTGACCATGTGTTTAAAATGAAAGGGGTAGATTTCATCATTTGTTCAGATACCAGTAGTCAGATATCAGTTCTATAGATAAGTGTATCAACAATGCAGTATTCGCAATGCCTTCAGCAATTATAAATATGCTGATATGGTTATTGATCATAAAATATACCAGGTTCTCTACAAGGGGAATAAAGCTAGAACATTTATTCAAATACCAGAAAACTGAGTCCCCAAACCAGAAAGTCAAGGCCATTACAGTAGTTATGAAGTTAGCACATGTAGTTAATGTAGTAAACAGCCACGTTCTCAAGCCTTCAAAACAGAACAGGCTACCTCAGGCAAAGGCCCTCCTTTCCCCACTCAGGGCAACTGCTCAGCTTCCACACAGCTCACTCCCAGCAGCTCCGGCCCCCTCTCTCCCCCCCCTCCCCCAAGTTAAACACAAAGCCAATTACTTTAAAGTAGCTATAGATATATGAATACTTTCTCCCCGCAAAATAATGATAGACATTCTTAGGACACATGATAGTTCAAAATACTAAGGATATATTTTTGGAATAGATATTACTTCACCAAGAAATAGTCAAGGTTGGCATTATATACACATCATTAGCTCTGTTAGATATAACTGAAAGTGGTTTATCTCTAAATGGAGCCTATAAAATGTCCAAGATACAAGAATGGGATCAAGAAGCCCTCCATGGTCAATATCCACATGAGTCAATAATATGGCGACAGAGAAGTGTAAAACAAAGGACTGAATGGTATGGATGTGAAAATGGAGGAATTTATGATGGCAATTAAGGATCAAGTTTTTGCCACCAGAAATTACAGAAGATTCTTCCCTGGAATTCAGATTTCGTAATACAGAAAGATTATCAATGCAAAGGGTGCAAATTGTACAACACATAACTATAGGTTTTATAGTACCTATTTAAGACCTAGCAAGATATTACCCAGAAGCTAGAATTATCTGAAGCTTGCTGTCTCTTATAGACTGTCAGATGAAATTTCTTCAACTTCAAATACATATTTCAAAATACCTGAGAATGAAACTAATAACTGTACTAGAAGTAGGCTATTATTACAGACCAACCTGTTGTCTCACAATTGCTCAGATATGACTACAATCCTTAAAAATTTGGAAATGGGGGTAGCTAGGTGGCACAGTGAATAGAGCACCGATCCTGGAGTCAGGAGGACCTGCTTTCATATGCAGCCTCAGACATTTGACACATTAGCCATGTGACCTTGGGCAAGTCACTTAACCCTAATTGCCCTCCCTTCCCCCCTCCAAAATAATCCCCCAAATTTGGAAATGACATTTTTATTAGATACCACCATGCCAAATACTTATAATCTCTAAGTGACACAGAATGAAAAACTTTCAAAATATGGAAACCTAGCAGAGGAGATAAAAATCATGCGGGAACAGAGGTGCATATCATTCCAATAATCTTGACTGCTACTGGAATCATATTTATTTGTTTATTCTGTATATACTTATATATGTATATTTTCTCCCAAGGTAGAATGTAAATTCCTTGAGAGCATAGATTTTTTTCACTTTTTTGGTCTTTGTATTCCTAGGACCTAGTTTATCCTTAATTATTATTTGTTGATTGACTGACTGATTGCACCAAGGGTGCTGTCTATGAACTTTCAGAGCATAAGCATATTTCTTAATACTTAGATTCAAGTAAAAAAAGCAATTACTTTATCCACCTATGTAGTAATCTTGTTGTCATTGTTGAGTTGTGCCTGACAATTTGTAACCCCATTTAGGGCTTTCTTGGCAAAGATACTGGAATTGTTTGCCATTTCCGTTTTTTAGCTCATTTTACAGATAAGTAACTGAGACACACTACATAAAGTGACTTGCCCAGGGTCACACAGCTAATAATGTTTGAGATCAGATTTGAGCACAGGTCGTCTTGATTCCAGGACCAGTGCTCAACTTCAGCATCGGTGCAGTAATCTATAGGACATTAAATATGAAAGAATAGTAGTAAGATAGTAACTGGTCTTAGGACCCTGTCAAGAAAAGTAAAAAAAGATATGATGTTAATGATAATGATATGAACAGATATTAAGATAGCACTTTGATGTGTCAAGTGCTTTACATTTGTGTTCTTATTTGATCATCGCTTCAGCTCCATGAAGGATTGTGCCTTAGGATGTGTTGAATAGTGGAACAAATCCTCAACTTTAAGACAGGAAAGACCTATGTTTCAATTCTTCCTCTGGCACTTACTTAGTTGGGTTGGTCATCTCAGACAGACCACAGACTCTTAGAGCCTCAAGTATTCTCATTGAAAAAGAGACATAGCCATGCTTCTAGTATTTTCTTCACAAGGTCATTGTGAGTTTCAAATAACCTGATGTATGTACAAAGCGGAGAACGGATGGGGCTGATGAGCAGTCTGATCAGCATTCTTGGCCTATGCAATTCCCTACACGTTAGAGACTAGGAACCTGGTGGAAGTACTCTGGAGAGATTTGGAACTTTTGTAGATATCCCTAACTGGTCCCAGTTGGCTAGCCATATGATGAAGAGCCTCTTTGCTTGGTTATGACCACCTAGCTGGAGCTGGGGGACACTCATAAGGCATTCATTGGACAAAGCTTGTCCTTTCTCTTCGACATCTTCTTGCTTTTACTTCACCATCTTGGCTCTGCCCCCTCGGGCCCTCCCCCTAACCCCATGCCTTTTTTGTCTGTCTGTCTCTTTGGGGGTTTTCTTGGCAAAGATCCTAGAGTGGTTTGCCATTTCCTTCTCCTCTTCATTTTACAGATAAGGAAACTGAGGTAAAACAGGGATAAGTGACTTGTCAAGGTCACACAGCTAGTAAGTGTCTGAGGCCAGATTTGAACTTGGGAAGATGAATCTTCCTGACTCCAGGCCAGGCACTCTATCCACTGTGCCACCTTCCTGGCAGTATTCTAACGAGAAAGGAGACAATACAGAAAGGGAAGAAGCCTCTGGCCTTTCCCTATCTGAGGATGATGTGTGACCTGTGAGTAAAAGCTTCCTTTCTCTGTCGACATTTGTGCTTTCACTTTAGGTGAAGGAGATTAGAAGTTATGAATGCAAGAACTTATGAGATTTGAAGAGTCAGGGAGTAGAGTCTATATAAGGGTTTGTAGCTGCTGGTTCAGTTCAGAGGAACCCAGACCAGTGATAGCTAACACAAGGACTCATTCAGGAGTGATGCTTCCTTGGGACATTCGCTTGATGAAGCCTGTGCAAGGTAGAAACTGTATGAAGGCTGAGCCTGTTCTATCAGCGACAGAGGTGGTACAGGAGAGAATATGTTCCTGAAGTGTTGAAGGGAAATATTTTTACTTCTGTTCTTGCTATATCTTTGAAGTAAATATCCCTTGCAGAGCCTAGCTCTGGGAGAGAGAGCCAGAATATACATATTTATGTCACCTTGCAAATCTTAAAGTTTTATACAAATGTCAATTAGTATAAGAATGTGAGTTTCTTGAGAACAAATTGTCTTGCTTTTCTATCTGTATCCCTAGCACTTAGCACATATGCTTAGGACATAGTAATTGTTTAATAGATGCTTTTTCATTCAATTGTTCATTCAAGAAATTCCTTCTCTCCATTTTACAGGTGAAAAAAATAGCCTTAGAGATGTTAGGAGATTAATTTACGGTCACATAACTAATAAGTGTCACAGGTGGGACTTGAACCCAGGGCTTTTCTGTTTCTAAGTCCAGTCTCTTGGGAGCTGGTACTCTGTTTTATCCAAGCTTTGTTTTTCCATCAGAACACAACGCAGGGACCTACATGTAATAGGTGGTCAATAAATGTTTTTTGAATGAATGAATAAATTCCACAGCTGGAGGAAACTTGAGGAGACATCAGGTCCAAATATAAATTAGGAATTATATCTAAGACATTCTTAACAAGTGGTCATCTAGGCAGGAACTGAACAGTTCTTGTGACAAGGTGACTGCTCCTTCTTCGGGCAATAAATTCCATTTTTGGTAGCACTGATCATTAGTAAATTCTTCCAAATATTTCTGGTAGTCCCCTCCTATGTCCTTTAACTGGGAACTGAGGGGAGATAAGATTTCCTGGAGTTAATTGGCCTCAGAGGCCATATGCCACATAATTTTCCTACATTGCTTTAAAAGTGGCACAGGAAAGCTATTTTGGAGCACAGCTATTGTAATAGAGAAGCAGAGAGAATCTTGCTTGACTGGGCAACTCCCGGATTACAAAGCTGCCAACTCTGCCCTCCCCCCACCTCATTTTCAGGGCTATCCAGCCTTGTTTGCTCTTAGGTATTTTAGTTGCACTGCAAGTGAGCATGGTGTTGGAGGAAGGGCATGCTTCTTTTGGCCAACGTCCATTCCTCTGAGATGGCAGGAGGGTGAGAAGGTTGGGGTAAAGGGAAGGTGAGGTGGGCAAGGGGCAAGGAGATCTTGCCAAGGGCTTATAATAGTTTGCAGGAGAGAACAGGTGTTTTCTCTCCCATTATTCTTTTCTTTTTTGCTTTTTGGAGGGGGGAAGGCAGGGCAATTAGGGTTAAGTGACTTGCCCAAGGTCACATGGTTAGTAAGTGTTAACTGTCTGAGGTGGATTTGAATTCAGGTCATCCTGACTCCAGAGCTGGTGCTCTATTCACTGTGCCACTTAGCCATGCCCCTCTCCCATTATTCTTAAAAGAAAGCCTTTTGAGATGAATTCAGTGTGTTGCACTGTCCAAGCTATCACTAGGATGAGGTCGGGCCAAATATAAGGACAGTAGCTGTCCCATTTTCCTTTTCCAAAGGTCTCTCCCATCTTCTGGGTTGTAGACTGGGGAAATGGCTCCAAATGTTGGAGGACCAGTGCTTAACACTTCACAGGCCCCAAGAACCCTGAGGTATTTTCTATTCTTGAAGGCAAGAATCAGAGAGCACATGGGGAAAGAAAAAAGAGACAAATGGAACATTTTTTAAAAACTACAAAACCAAGCAACGTTTATGTGGACACTATAATTATTACTATGCTGAATTAATGAGCTTTATTCTCTCCTTTTTGGCTGGAAGAACACAAAAATCCCAATGAAAGGAAACAGATGTAGTTGCTTTGAGCATTTCCAAAGGAAACTGCAGTAAAATATGAAACATTGCCATATAAAAGCCTGATGTGTAATGGAGATGTTCTGATATTGTTTTCTCTTGCCAGCTGTGTGTAAGTGGGGGTTGGTGCCTCCGGCCAAGAGGTCCTCCCACATCTGAGCACTAACAACAACAAAGCAATGGAAAGACTTGGGGAAAAACCTCTCTAACATGACCTCGAACTGCATTTGATTTTCCTTTAAACAAAGACCGTACATAAGGAATGAGTCCAAAGAAGAACATTTAGGTTGGTAATTAAAAAATGATTTATTGAAAGAGGGGATGGAGAAGGAATAATCAGACGAGTGATCTCCGGTGATCAATCTTTCCCTGCCTCTCCACCCCAGCCCAGTTAGGAGGCAAGACCTCCAGCTCACCCCGCTGGGCAGCCTCAGAGACAGGCTGGGGGCAGAGTTTCTGTGGCTCCAGGAAAGTCCTCAAATCAGGTCCTCTTTGATCCAAGTCTTGATGAATTTGCAACATAATTGAATAATTTTCAGTTTTTATGACGAGGGAGTCTGATTCTCCATCCTGTGGCTTGGAGGTTGCTCTCTGGCACTGTTTGTGGGAGAGGGGCAACAAGTGTCCCTCCTGTCTGTGGACAGTTTTCTCTACTAGGAAGCTTGAGAAAGTGAATGTTGGGATATTAAACACATTGTAAGCCTTAAAGCGCTATGTCTCTAGTGATTAGCAGGGTGCCTAGCATGGAGTAGGTAGGCTACTTGTTGTTGCTTAGTCGTGTCCAACTCATGACCCCATTTAGGGTTTTCTTTTTTTTTCTTTTGGTAGGGGGGGAAGGTAGGGCAATTGAGGTTAAGTGACTTGCCCAAGGTCACACAGCTAGTTTTGTGTTGTGTCTAAGGCTGGATTTGAACTCAGGTCCTCCTGACTCCAGGGCCTGCACTCTATTCATTTAGGGTTTTCTTGACAAAGATACTGGAGTGGTTTGTCCCTTCCTTCTCCAGCTCATTTTACAGATGAGAAAATTGAGGTAAATAGGGTTAGGTGACTTGCCCAGGGTCACACAGCTAGTAGCATCTGGGGACAGATTTGAATTCAGGAAGATAAGTCTTCCTGATTCCAGTCCTGGTGCTTTATCCACTGTACCACCTAGCTTAGTAAATGCTTGTTGACTGACTGACTAGTCAATAGTATTCTTCAGTGGTAGCATGGGGGATAGAACACTGGAGTTCTGTCATCTAGGATTTCCCTATATCAATGAACAGTTTCTGTCCCTATCATTCCTAGTAGGATCATATATTCAGAAGCTGGAAGGGGCCTTAGCCCACCATCTTCCTTTTGCACATGTGGATCCAAAGAGAGTGGATGACTTGAGACATGAAGAATAAGTAGCAGAGCTAGGTTTTGAACTCAGGCCTTCTGACTCAAAATCCAGCTGTCTTTCCATGGCACTATTTTTATTGTTGTTGGGAGAGGGTCATAGTGTAGCCCCTGGATCTGGAAGTGGAAAACCAGACTGGGAATTGGTCTGAAAGATACATGAGTAATCTTTCAGGCTCCCTGGATTATCCTAAATGGCTTGGATTAGTGATGGCCTGAAATGAAGGGAGAGGTAATTGACCAAATGAAGTGAAGTCTCAGTTTCAGCTTCATTTAGCAATTCATCTGTTGTTGTATTTGTTCCATTTTATTTTATTCCATAATAACATTCAGAGGAAATGGAGGATTTAAAGAGATGAATCTTGAAATACTACTTAAAGCTATCAGCAAGATATACATTAGGCACAATTTGTGACTTCACTGTCTATCGAAATAAAATGGCAGCCTACAAAAATTTTAAATGGACATACCTTTTATTATTTTTATTGGTTTTGAGTGAAATTTAATGCATGAGGGAGTTAATGGCTCAGTGGATAGAAAATCTGGTTTCAGACACTCATGAACTGTGTGACCCTGGGCAAGTCACCAACTCCTTCCACCTCAATTTCCTTATCTGTTAAATGGGAATAATGATGATGATGATGATCACATTTACCTTCCAGCCTTGTTGTGAGGAAAAAAAGATATTAAATTTTATAAAATGATTTGCAAATCTTATAGTGCTATCTAAATATTGACTATTGTTACTTATACATGGACAGAGATTACAAAGATTTATATGATTACACTAATGGAACTCTAAAATTTGTAGCTGTTTAGTCATTTCAGTCTTTGTGACTCCATTTGAAATTTTCTTGGTAAAGATACTAGAGTAGTTTGCCATTTCCTTTTCCAGCTTATTTTACAGTTAAGGAACTGAGACAAATAAAGTTTGAAGTTGGATTTGAACTCATAAAGACGAATCTTCCTGATTCTAAGCCCAGTGCTCTATCTACTGTGCCACCTACCTGCCCTAGTTTCTAGAAGTTCAATAAAATTAGTTTATTTTATTTTTAAATAAATATAATAAATATATAAATAATAATAATAAATAAATACTTTTAATTTTTAGTTTTCAACATTTGCTTTTATAAGATTTTGAGTTCTAAACTTTCCCACCCTCTCTCTACTCTCCCTTCTCCAAGAGGGCATGCAATCTGATATAGGGTATACACACATATTAAACATATTTACACATTAGTCATATTGTGAAAGAAGAACCGGAACAAAAGTAAAAAAGAAACCATGAGAAAGAAAAGATGAAAAATGACAAAAGAAAGAGAAAATAGTGTGCTTTGATCTGCATCCGGACTCCATAGTTCTTTCTCTGCATGTGGATAGCTTTTTCCATTATGAATCTTTTGGAATTGTCTTAGATCCTTACATTGCTCAGAAGAGCTAAGTTTAACAAAAGTTGGTCACTGCACAATGTTGCTGTTACTGTGTACAGTGTTTTCCTGGTTCAGCTCACTTCACTCAGCATCAGTTCATATAAGGTTTTCAAGGTTTTTCTGAAATCTGCCTGCTAATCATTTCTTAGGAACAATAGTCTTCTGTTATATTCCTATACTACAACTTGTTCAGCCATTCTCGAGTTGATGGACATCCCCTCAATTTCCATTTCTTTTTCATCACAAAAAGAGCTGCTATAAATATTTTGTACATATGGGTCCTTTTCCCTTTTTTTTATGATCTCCTTGGGATACAGACCTAGTAGTGATGTTGCTGGATCAAAGGGTATGCACAGTTTTATAGTCTTTTGGTCATAGTTCCAAATTGTTCTCTGGAATGGTTGGACCAGTTCACAACTCCAGCAATGCATCAGTGTTCCAATTTTCCCACATCCTCTCCAACTTTTATCATTTTCCTGTTTTGTCATGTTAGTCAATCTGATAGGTGTGAGGTGGTGCCTTAGAGCTATTTTAATGTTCATTTCTCTAATCAGTAGTGATTTAGAACATTTTTTCATATGACTATAGATAGCTTTAATTTCTTCATCTGGAAACTGCCTATTCATATCCTTTAACCTTTTATCAATTGGGGAATGACTTGAATTCTTATAGATCTGTCTCAGTTCTCTATATATTTGAGAAATGAGGGCTTAATCAGAGAGTGTCTGTAAAATTGTCTTCCAGTGTTCTGCTTCCCTTCTAATCTTGTTTTCATTGGTTTTCTTTGTGCAAAAACCTTTTAAATTTAATTTAGTAAAAATGATCCAGTTTGCATTTCATTATGTTATTTATCCCTTGTTTGGTCATAAATTCTTCCCTTCTCCCTAGATCTGACAAGTAAACTACTACTTCCTCTCTGAATTTTCTTATAGTTTTGCTCTTTATGTCTAAATTGTGTACCCATTTTGACCTTATTTTGGTATATAGTGTAAAATATTGGTCTATGCCTAGTTTCTGCCATACTGGTTTCCAGTTTTCCTAGTAGTTTTTGTCAAATAGTGAATTCTTATCCCAGAAGCTGGAATTAATTTCAATAAACATTTGTTTAGTACTGACTACATACAGGATGTCTTGTCACCAGTGTTTTGATGCAATTTTAAACTTTAAAAACTATTTCAGCTTAAGACTAGACTAAAAATTTTGGGATATTTTGCTAAGCTATCACTCCTACTGCTACTGCTACTGCTACCTAGCTAGCATTTATATATGATGTGCAACCCTGAGACGTAGGTGCTATTATCATCCCTATTTTATAGATGAGGAAACTGGGATAGACAGAGATTAAAATACTTGCTTAGCATCATAACTACCAAGTAAGTATCTGAGGTTGAATTTGAACCCAGATATTCCTGACTCCAAGTCTGTTCATTTGCAGATCTGTTCACTGCACCTCTTGTGCTCAGTTGTTCAGTCATGTCTGACTTTTTGTGATCCCATGGAGAAGTCCATGAGGTTTTTCTTGTCAAAGATACTGGAGTGGTTTGCTATTTCTTTCTCTAGTGTGTCCCCATTTTACAGATAAGGCAAATAGGAGTTAAATATCTTGCCCAGGGTCACATAAGTAGTATCAGAGGTCATATTTGAACTCATTTTACCCTAACTCCAGGTCAGTGTTCTATCCACTGTACCACCTAGCTGCCTATAAAAGCTTAAAGTTATTTTTAATGTATTAAAGACTAAAATTACAAAAAATTTTTGTAACACCCTGTATAAGACACTGTTCTAGGTATTTGCCATACAGAGATGAAAAAGGACAAAATCCCTGCCCAAAAGGAGCTTGTAATCTACTAAGGAGAATGAAGTTGTGCATAAATAAACATAATACAAAGAATGTGATGAATTAGAGAAAAAATCCATAAAAAGATGCTAGGAAAATATGAGGAGAGAAAGAACACTACTTTGCCAATTGTCTGGAAATTAATACATCTTTTTATTCCAAGTTATTCCAGAAGGGTAATATACTCACTGAAGGGAATAATTTGATTATTTGTAATATTTATTTTATGTGTCAATAATTCAATGGATCCATGACCTCAATGATGTGGAAATTCCTTCTTCTACAGGAAGCCTTTCCCAATCCCTTTTAATCCTAATGCCTTCCTTTTGCTATTTACAATTTATCCTGTACATATCTTGTTTATATATATATATGTGTGTGTGTATATATATATGTATATATATATATATATATTTGTATGAAGGCTATCTCCCCATTAGATTATGAGTTCCTTGAGGGCAGAGACTATGTTTTCTCTTTCTTGGCATCCCCAGCACTTAGCACAGTGCCTGGCACACAGTAGGTGCTTAATAAATGCTTGTTGATGGGCTGTCTCCCTGATTGGCAAGACATAACTTGCCAATATGTTGCCATAATAACTATGCCAAAATAGTTGGCAAAAATAACTAATTTATGTCATCTCGTTCTATGTAATTTTTTCCCCCACGTTGTCCATGGACGATTTATCTATATGAGAAAGGTCTTCCTCTGGATACTGGTGCCCACTCCTGCTATATGACTGCTCCTTCTCCTTTTTTGCTCATGTATTTCCTGGCAATAACTTTTTGCTATTTCTTAATGCACAAGTTATCACCGATTCTTTGGAGATTGTGCTGTTCCATGATTTATGGAATCATGCAGGATCATTTGAAGAATTTTGGCACTAAAAGGATGAATATTTGTTTCAAGACCATCCAGAGATCACTGAACATTTATTTAACACAACAAAACTGAAATGACAGAAATCATCAAATTCAATGCATTGCATGCCAATTAAATTAAAAATCTAAATGAAGTGAGACAGAAGAAGTAAACTCAATGAACTCATGTTTTTGTAAAGCAATATAGTAGTACTTTCTTCCTGGCTGATAGCAATTTAAAAGTCAACTGAGCTCCAATAATTCCAACAAACATGATAGAATTAAAAATACTCCATTTGATTCTCTGAACTAGAGGTAAGACTGTTGTCAGCCTGCAAAAGAAAATGCTCTAAGTATTCACATGGAGTTGAAGGACTTTGTTACTTTGTAGGAGTTGCAGAAGTAACTGGTAAAAACACTTTTTCCTCTGACAAAGATAAATTAGTTTTGGTTAGCAGGGTCTACTTCAAGTAGTTCTGTACAGTTTTGAAGAAGGAAAAAATTGTAGCAGGGCGAAACTGCATGGGGAAAACCATTTTGTTGATTTCCATCTCAGAAAATGTGGTATGAGTAAAATGAATGATAGGGAAAATACTGTATATTAGTAAATATGGTAATTATTTCTAACATTATCCCTTGGAAGTAGATTAGCACCAGTAAACAAATGGATTGTCCTTTGCACTTTGGGACTGAGTATTGAGTGTATTGAGTTGAATTCTGATTTTCAGGTGATCTGAATAGTTCTCTCTGTTTATATTTTCTTGGTTTTCTTGCTTTGGAGGAAGAGGAAAGTTATTTACTAACTAGGTAGGAATGTGGGCAGATCAAAGTAATGAGTAGGCTTCCTGATTGACTCAGTGAGTATGGAGTTATAGCTTAGGTGAATCAGCTCTGTCTAGCATGGCCAGGTGTATGGATCTCTAATTTGTTTGAGGATGTTCTCAGTTGGAAGATGATGCTTTATTTGGGCGATATGGCCCAAGATAGGTAGATATTTTGAGATTAAAAGAAAATCTTGAGGTCAAGCTAGTCCAAAGAAACTGTAGTTAGCTAGAACAATTTAGAAAGTTTAGGCACTACTCAGCATAGGAGTGGGGAGTTTTCTTGTGTAGCCTTCCTTCTGAGATTTACCTTTCATCGATTCTGTACATAACTTGTATTTACCTATTTATTTATGTTTGATGCTTCCATTTCAATGTGAGCTCTTTGAAGGCAGGGACGATTTTTGCCTTCCTTTGTATTTCCAGAGTTTAACAAAGTTCCAGGCACATCAATCAATAAACATTTATCAAGTGCCTATTATGTGCCGGGCACTGTTCTAAGCACATAGTATTTAATAAATTCTTATTGATAAATTGATTATGACTACCTCACCCTGGAATATTTTTTCAGAAGTTCTATTTATTTTTTTAAAGCAATTGGGGTTAAGTAACTTGCTCAAGGTTACATGGCCAGGTGTTTCTGGGTGGATGCTAAGTGTCTGAGCCTGGATTCGATCCCCCAGGTCATCCTGACACTGGAGCCAGTGCTCTTACTCACTGTGCTACCTGGCCACTCCCGAAGTTCTCTTTTTTTTTTGTTTTTGTTTTTTTTCTTTTTGGAGGGAAATTGAGGTTAAGTGACTTGCCCAAGGTCACAGGGCTAGTTTTTGTGTTAAGTGTCTGAGGCCGGATATGAACTCAGGTCCTCCTGACTCCAGGGCCAGTGCTCTATTCACTGTGTTACCTAGCCGCCCCCAGTTCTATCTTTTTTTCTCTCTCCCGTAATGATGTTTACTTGAGGCCTGAAGTATATATTTGCTGGGGGGAAGAGGGAAGTGGGTTTTAGAAGTGAAGACCAAGATGCAGAGGCAGAACAAGGGAGGTAGTTAGTTAGATCAAATGTGAAAGATCCTTAAACCCAGGAAGCCAGGAAATTTCAGAGCCCAAGAGAATTCAGGAGATTTAGTGCTTTGAAATATGGTTCAGTCAGTAGGGAGGTTTAGAAAGTGGCATAAGATAAAAGGCCTTGGGTGGTGGTTTTATTGAATTTGGGTTTTTGAGGCACCTTGGATGAGTTCCATGCCCTAGAAAGTTGATTGAGTTCAGCAAGGCTAGAGATTCAATTGGCAGTGTAGGACCATGGACTAGAGAAATTAACTTAAAAAAAAAAAAAAGGGCAATAGCAGATGTGCAGCAATCAGAGGAGACACTTCACATTCAATTAAGCAGGATAGGAAGGATGGGTCTGGATGAGAGACAGGGAGTCTGGGCTAGAGTTCCAAGACTTTCAGTAAAGGGGATAAGATGGGTATGTCATCTGAAGCAGTCAGACTAAAACCTCAGAGGGAGTTGTTCTGCTTTTTTTGAGGAGAGCAGAGCAGGGAGAGCTACCTCATCCAGGGAGCCAGAAGCAAGACCAGACTCATTGAATCTCATTGTCAGGGAGAGAGAAAGCTCCCGGAGTGGGGGCATCCGTCAAAGCTAAAAGAATTTTGGAACCAGAACTAAGGGTTGAAAAATTGGGTTCCCAAAGGCTCCAGACACCTTTGGATTTCCTTAACTAAATCCCCTGACTTGAGACTGAGAACAGAGATATAAGACAGAAAACTGAGATAACATCTAGCAGACTGACTCTGGGAATATGTTTAAAAATGAAGGGTTGGCCAAAGAGGAAAAAAGACTAAGAAAAAGCAAAGAAAAGTCTCTTAGGAGTATATAAGGAAAGCCAGGATTGACTGAAAAGACCTGTATATACCTTCCAACTTCTTTATTTTTGATACCACCCCTGAATATTTCCTTGTAGAGCTTTGGAGTAACCCACTTCAAAATACCTAAGGAGGGCATTGCACTATTTTCAGAAAGCTGAGAAGAGGAGACGGCATATGTTTGTTTTCTTCCATGGATAGGACTGGGATATTTAGGATCCAGTCGAGAGGGAACACATGGTGGTATCTAGAAACCTCAACAGGCCTCAAGTTGGAGAAGACTTGAGCGATGGGTGGGGTCATAATGTGGCAGCAGTGTCCCCATAGGCCCTGACCATTGTCCCAAAGGACATTGGTATCCATATTCAAGTATTTGGAGGACTACTTGGAAGAGTAATTAGGCATATTCTATTTATCTTCAGAAGGCAGAAGCAACGGGCCTAAGTTGGAGGTAGATTTTGACTCAGTATGAGAACTTTCTTGAAATGGGAGCTTTTTGAAAACTAGTGTGCTGCCTAATGAAGCAGTGAATTCCCCACCCCTGAAAGTGTTCACGGAGAGCATAAATGATGCATAGTCATGGATGTTGTAAGGGAGACTTTTGCTTGGGGGTAGGAAGTTGGACTAGAGGACTTCTAAGGTTTCTTCCAACTCTTAACATTCCTTTGTTGTTGTTCAGTCTCAGTCACGTCTGACTCTCTCTCCATGACCCTATCTGGAATTTTCTTGGCAAAGATACTAGAGTCGTTTGTAATTTTCTTCTCCAGTCTATTTTATCGATGAGAAAACTGAGGCAAACAAGGTTAAGTAACTTGCCCAGGATCACATGGCTAGTAAGTGTCTGAGGCTGGATTTGAACTCAGGAAGATGAGTCACACCCTCTGCTCTATCTACCGTATCACCTAGGTGCCCTTAAGATTCTACAGAACTCTTGGGGCTGCTAGGTGGTGCAGTGAATAGAGGACTGGCCCTGGAGTCAGGAGGACATGAGTTCAAATCCAGCCTCAGACTTAATACTTACTAGCCGTGTGACCCTGGGCAAGTCACTTAGCCCCAATTGCCCCTTCCAAAAAAAAAAAATTCTACAGAACTCTAACATGATTCTAACTTCCTCATCCTACTTCTGTGACAAAGTACTTTGAGTAGGGTTAGGGTTATAAAGAATATTGTAGGGGGATGGTGGTGATCCTACTTTGATTCAAGAGGTTGATCTAGCTAACCTCTAGTATCCCTAAAATTCTATGTGAATGTAGATATAAAGGGGTTTCAGATGTAGACAGTTTTACTGATTGAAAGGGGGAAGAAACAAGGAGAGCCTTGAGAGAGATGCTGAAAACACACATCCTCACTGAGAAATGGGTACTTAACTCAGGATAAAGTTTGCTAAAGTGTTTTGTTTCTCAGCATCTAATTTGTATGTAACTGACTTTGAAGGTGTTAACATCAAGTTAGCGGCACAACAACAATGATCCCTAAAAAGGTTTTGTGATGATGAAAAAACCATATATTGAATTTCTTTAAATTAAATTTTATTTTTTCAATTAGCAAAAATCTACCCTTGTACCTCTCCCACTAATTGAGAATGAAAGAAAAACAATTTCCTATTATAAACATGTATAGTCAAACAAAACAAAATTTCTGCATGGTCTATGAGCAAAGCAAAAAAAAAATGTGTTTTTGCTGCTGTTCGGTCATTTTCAGTTGTGTACAACTCTTTGTGAGCCCATTTGGGATTTTCTTGGCAAAGATACTAGAGTGGTTTAATATTTTCTTCTCCAGCCCATTTTATAGATGAGGATACTGAGGCAAACAGGATTAAGTGACTTTCTCAGCTAGCAAGTGTCTGAGGCCAGATCTGAATATAGGAAGATGAATCTTCCTGACTCCAGGCCTGGCACTGTATTCACTGTGCCACCTGGGGCCCTATTCTGTCTTCCGAATTTCTGAAGTCTGTACCTTCCTATCAGCAGGTAGGTAGCGTATTTCATCATTAGTTCTCTGGATTTATGGTTTATCATTATGCTGATCAGAGGTCTTTAGTCTTTCTATTTGTCTTTATGACGTTGTTATTCTAGAAATTGTTTCCCTAATTCTGTTTATTTCCCTTTGAGTCAGTTTATACAAGTCTTCTCAGGTTTGTCTGAAACAATCCCTTTCATAATTTTTTTTAACCCAATGTTTTCTATCACATTTGCATATTTTAACTTGATGAGCCATTCCCCAATTAATGAGGACCCCCTCAGATTCCCATTGTTTGCTGCATTAAAAAAGCTACAAATATTTTCATATATATCCTCAAATATTTTGTACATCCTTTTCTTTTCTTAGGAGTAATCCCTCCCTTAATTTGCTTTGCCTCTAATTCTTCCTTCCCTCCTTCCCACTTTCCTTCCTATTTTACTGTTGAGTGAAATGCATTTCTGCATTCAACTCTCTCCTTCTTCTTTCTTTCTTTTGACTAGTTCAGATGAAAGTGAAGTTCAAGTCTTCCTGTTTGTTTCCTTTTTTTTTTTTTAAGCTATTGGAGTTGAGTAACTTGATCAAGGTTACATGGCCAGTTATTTCTGGGTGTGGTGCTAAGTGTCTGAGCCCGGATTCGATCCCAGGTCATCCCGACACTGGGGCTGGTGCTCTTACTTGCTGAGCCACCTGGCTGCCCCTGTTTGTTTCTTTCTTGTTTGTATAGACTTCTACTTGCACACCAAACTTTTCTTCCTTCTTCCTTTGCCAGTATATTCTTCTTCCCTTCTCTTTCCATTTTTCTCTTATGATTATCAATCAAGACATAGCAGAACCACTCTTTGCCCTTCTATTCAGTTAGTTTCCTTTATGACCCCTAATGATAATAGTGTCTAAAAGAGACACATCTAATGCAATATTTGAATTAAGTGCTTTATCCCTATTTAGTGTCATAATTGTTCATTTGCATTTGTCTTCTTATCTTTCTCTTAATCCCAGCGTTTGAACTTCATAATTTCTATGCAGCTCTGGTCTGTTCCTCAGGATTGCTTGGAAGTCTTCTATTTCAATAAAGATCCATTTTTTTCCTCTTGTAAGATTATCCTAAAAAAAACCAAACCTCCCCCCCCCCCAAAAAAAACAAGGGGGCTAGGTGGTACAGTGAATAGAGCACCGGCTCTGGAGTCAGGAGGAACTGAGTTCAAATCAGACCTCAGACACTTAACACTAGCCATGTGACCTTGGGCAAGTCACTTAACACCGATTGCCCTGCCTCCCCCCCCTCCCAAAAAAAAAGCAAAAAAAAAAAAAAGATTATCCTCAGTTTTTCTGGTTAATTTTTCTTTGCTGTAAGCCTCTATCCTTTGCCTTCTGGAATATCATATTCCAAGCTCCCTTCCTCTTCAGAGTTGTGGCTGTTAAATCATGTGTGAGCCTGAGTATTCAGTGCTTGAATTTTTTCTTTTTTTCTCTTTGTTGTATTTTTTTTTTTGACCTGAAGACTCTGGATTTTAGCTAGAAATGTTCCTGCGAGTTTTCATTTTGGGACTGAAAATCCTAACAACAGATTTTGCTTCCTAAGGGTCAGCCTAGTTAAAGAAAGAGGGGCTCATCAATCACTAGGGTGACCATCAGTAATGAGTTCATAACCAGAGTATGAAACAAAGAAAAGACAATAAAAAATGACCCTCAATCATGCATGGGTCACTTGAATTTCTGTAGTTACAATGGTAGAATAAAATAAAAATATATAAAACTTTTATGGCTTTTTAAAAAAAATTATAAATATATAAAAAACAGAACAAAGTATATTAAAAATCAAAGCGTTTGACCATCTGGAAACATTAGCTCAATTGATGATACTCTACATGTGAGATCTTTAATCAGTGACCAGTGAATGATTTAATATGTTAGTGGTGTAATGTGGCCATCAAAAACATTTTGTTGTCAAGAACTGGAAACAAACCAGGTACCCATCAATAGAGGAATGCCTGAACAGTTATGGAAGAGAAATGTCATAGAGTATTATTGCCTAACAAAAAACTATTAAAGGCATGACTTGAGAGAACCTAGGAAAATTTGCATAAATAATTTGCATAAATACACAGATTAAAGTGAGCAGAACCTGAAGAACAGCTAATATAATGACAACCACAATGCAAAGGAAAGCAGTTTGGAAAGATTAAAGAGCTCTGACCAATTCAATCACCAAGAATGATGAAGCAGGCCTCCCACCTGTTGGTAGAGACGCTGAAAACAAAACTAACTCAACTAAACTAATCAGCATCAGACTAAAGATGCTGAATAAGGCAGGCATCTTCAGACACTCACAGTCTGTGAATTTGATTGGCTTAACTGCTTTTATCAATAAAAGAAAGCTCTTATTTATTAGGGGCAAATTGTTAAGGAAGGACGATGGCTGGAATTGTGATAGTGAGGCAAAAATAATAATATTAATAATTTAACCTTTGGTTCAAAGGGTTCTTTTCATAGTTGTTGATATTTGTGAAGTTCATAATTAGAAAAAAGAAAATGTAATTAAATTCCTATCTTTCAAAGAACATCTTTAATGTTGCCTCCTCTGTGAAGCTTTTACTAGTCCCTTTAGTATATAACAACTTTGTCTCTCTCCCCCCCAGGACATTTACTTCTCTAATGAATATATAATTTGTATATATTCTATTCCCCTAGCAAACTGAAAGCTCCATGAGGTCAGGGAGGGGATTATATCTTAACTTTGTGGGATAATTGCCCCTCAGCTTCCTTACTTGTCAAGTGTGTTGACAATCAATATATTTTAGAGAGGGGTGGGTCTGATGATCTTACAGCATAGGATAGTGTCATCGGAGTATCTGGGTTCAAGTCACAGTCCTGCAACTTATTATGTGACCATGGACAAATCCCTTCACTTCATTGAATCTCAGTTTGCTCATCAGTAAAATGGGGTAATCATACTTCCAGATCCCATCTCCCACTATGGTTGTGATGAAAACTTTTCATTACTGACAATACACTCTAAATGAGAACTGTTTCTACTCTTGCTTAGCCTGGCAAAGCAGAGAATGTTGATTGGCTCCATCCTGAAGCTTAAGTGCTTGATTTCATACCTGTCACTGCCATTTAAATCCTATTGCCGAACACATACTGGGCTCAGTGAGCCAGCAGATGAAACCGTGGAAAGGGAAACCAGTGTTCCCAGGAGGAAATCCTAAAGCATCATAGTTGCATTAAAGTCAAATAAAATCAAAGAGGACACTGGGCATCAACACGTGTGTGTGTGTGTGTGTGTGTGTGTGTGTGGGTGTGTGAAGGGATAGGGCAGAGGATGATGATAAGTAATGGAGAAGAAATTGTAATAGAGAAAAACTGAGGTAGATTTATTTTGACGGTGTGAGGGCCCTGTGACTGTAACACTATAAATCACTGTTTTCCAGAGGAATTTAACTTTTTGGGCTAGATACAACTGCATAAGACTGGCTTGTGTACAAAAACACTACGTAAAAATTAGAGAAGGCAAAATGATGCCTCCTGGAAATGGGGGTGACTCTTGTGGGTGCAAGAGATTTGGGAGTTCTGGGGCTCAGGACTTAAGGAGGTTGGATTTAAGGCTTCCTTCATTTCCAAGAGAAACTTCAAATGAAGAAATTCAGAACAAATTGCAGGCTTCTGTAACTACCAAGTGGCCATGAACTCCCACCGAGCTCA
Source organism: Petaurus breviceps papuanus (assembly GCF_028583685.1). Lineage (NCBI taxonomy): Eukaryota > Metazoa > Chordata > Mammalia > Diprotodontia > Petauridae > Petaurus > Petaurus breviceps. The sequence goes on along the minus strand of NW_027186304.1, from coordinate 22,872,504 downwards.
GGAGGAATGAATGGAAGTTTCCTTTATGGGGATATGCCAGAGAGACATAGGAGCATCTCGGCAATGCTGGATTTCTTTGAGCTATCAAAGCAAAAGAAATAAGAGGTTAGTATGGAAACAGAGAGGCCCCGGTCTTCTTCCTCTGACTTTTACTGGGAATACTGCAACAAATCCTAGAGAGCCGGCTTAGGGCAAAATTTCAAATTCGGTGAAGTTTGTCTTCATCAAACGCAGCCTTTTGCTTCTTCACTTTCCTACTGCCCATTCTTCGGGATTCTCCAAACCTATCTACCTACTTCCCAGTGGAAAACCCCATCCCCACGTGCTGTCTCTCTTTCTTCCTTCCACCCCCCCCCCCCCCCATCCAAATTTGTTTCCAGGAAAGGCTGTTATACCGTGGCTGATCACAGTCTACTCCTGACAGAATGTAATAGCATTTATATAGCCTGTTAAGATCTGCAAAACTCTTTACAAATATTAACCTCACAGCACCCTGGAAAGTAAGTGCTATTATTATCTCCATTTTATAGATTAGGAAACTGAGGCAGATCGAGGGTCATACAATTGTTAAGTGGCTGAGATTGGATTTGAACTGAGGTCTTTTTGACTCCTGGCCCAGTGCTCTATCCAATGTGTCACGAAGCTGCCTTGTATTTGCCTTTCAATAGAACCCAATATCTTAAAAGGAATGAATCATATTCTTCCTTTACAACATGACTAATGTGGAAATACGTTTAATATGATTGTATATGTATTCCCTATATTATATTGCATGCCATCGGAACTCAAAATCTCATAAAAGTAAATGTTGAAAACTAAAATAAATTAAAAAAAAGAATGCTCCAAAAAAAAAAAAAGAATGAATCATAGATCTCAGAGGCCATACAGTCTAATATTCCTGTTTTATGGAAGATGGAATTGAGGCCCCAGGAAACTAAGTGACTTTCTCAAAGCCACAGAGATAATAAGAATCAGAGGCAACATTTGAAGTCGTATCTTCTGACTCCAGAGGTAGTACTTTTAAATTTAACCTGCATCATTAACATTTTCCCCATCACTTTCTTAAATCTAGATGAAACAATAAATCAGGCCTTAATTTGTGTATTATTAATTAATTTACATGTAAATATTAATTAATTAAATAATATTAATTAATTTACATGTAATTAATTCTAAACTGTAAATCCTCACAGTGAAAATTTAATAATTGGCTCTTGTAAGCTGGTGTGAGCTGCCTCTAGTACATCCCTGAATGGGGCCTTCCTATCTTTCCACACCCTTTATTGAATGTAATTTTTATACTCTTACGATATGATTGGGATGCATTTAATATTTATTCATTTCTTTTTTTTTTTTTAAAGCAATCAGGGTTAAGTAACCTGCTCAAGGTTACATGGCCAGTTATTTCTGGGTATGGTACTAAGTATCTGAGCCCGGATTTGATCCCCAGGTCATCCTGACACTGGAGCTGGTGCTCTTAAACTCGCTGAGCCACCTGGCCGTCCTATTTATGCATTTCTACATTTGATTGTGAGGTGTTTATGACCTAATACATGGTCCATTTTTGTACAATTGCCATGTACCAGTAAGAAAAAGGTATGTTTTTTTCTATCCCTATTCAATTTTCTCCAGAGGTCTATCATATCTAACTTTTCTGAAATTCTATCCACGTCCTTAAATTCTTTCTTATTTATTTTTGTGATTAGATTTATCTAGATCTTAGAAGGGTAAGTTGAGATCCCTCACTAGCATAGTTTTTACTATTTCCCCCTGTAACTCACTTTTCTTCAAGAATTTGGATGCTATGCCACTTGGTACATGTATTTTTAATATTGATATTACTTCATTGTCTATGGTATAGTTGGGACTTTTCTGAGACTCAACTCTTATAGGTAGACAGTATCCTTTCTTACCTTATTTTTTTTTTCAAATGCTTTATTAACTTCTGATTTACATCATTCATTTCCACCAGATTTTGAGTTACAAATTTTCTCCCCATTTTTCCCCTACCCACCCCCCCAAAATAGCAGTCCCATAGGATATCCCCTCCTCCAATCTGCTCTCTCCCATATTTACTCCTATACCCCTTTCGACTTTCCCAGGGGATCTCTATGCCTCAGTGCCTGTATATCTTATTTCCCAATTACATGTAAAATAGTATTGATAATAGTATACACACACACACACATATATATATACACATACATACATATTTGAATATTTGATTTTAAAACTTTGAATTCCAGATTCATTCCCTTCCTCCCTTCTCACCCACCCTTATTGGGAAGATAAACAGTTCAGTATAGGATGTACATGTGTGGCTAATGCAAAACAATAACATAGTAGATATATTGTAAAAGACTGACTATATTTCCCTCCCTCCTATCCCACCTCCCACTTGTTCTATTCTCTACTTTGATTCTGTCTCTTTTCAAAAGTGGGTGCTTCCAACTTCCCTCCCCCCAGCCTGTCCTCCTCCCTTCCATCATCCCCCCTCTCATCCCCTTCCCCCTCTACTCTCCTGTAGGGTGTGGTACCCTATTTAGTGTGTATTTCATTCCCTCCTCAAGCCAAATTCAATGGGAATAAGGTTTACCCATTCCCTTTTGCCTTCCTATTCTTCCCCTCCATTGTAACCATTTTCCCTTGCCTCTTCTGTATGAGATAGTTAACCCCATTCTGTTTCTCCCCATCTCCTCTCATTATATTCTTCTCTCACCTCTTAATTTCATCTTTTAAGTATCATCCCTTCCTGTTAAATTGGTCCTGTGCCCTCTATCTATACCTGTAAACATATATACACACATTTACATATATATTCATATGCCCATATACCCTCATATATAGACATATACACATACATATATATATACATATATATACATATATATATATTTTTATTCCCTTCAACTACTGAGAAAAGTTTCATAAGTTACAATTATTGTTTTTCCATGTAGGAATGTTAATAGTTCAACTTTGATAAGTTGATTTTAGTTCCTTATGATTTCTTTTCCCTGTTTACCTTCTCATGCTTCTCTTGCTTCTTGTATCTGAATGTCAAATTTTCTATTCAACTTTGGTTTTTTTCTTCAAGAATACTTGAAAGTCCTCTATTCCACTAAATGACCATATTTTACCCTGAAACATGATACTCAGTTTTGCTGGGTAGGTGACTCTTGGTTTTAATCCCAGCTCCTTTGCCCTCCAGAATATCATATTCCAAGCCCTTCGATCCCTCAGTGTAGAAGCTGCCAGATCCTGTGTTATCCAGATTGTGTTTCCACAATATTCAAATTGTTTCTTCCTGGCTGCTTGTAATATTCTCTCCTTAATCTGGGAATTCCGGAACCTGCCTATAATATTCCTAGGAGTTTTCTTTTTGGGATCTTTTTCAGGAGGTGATTGGTGGATTCTTTCAACCTCTATTTTTGCCCTCTGGTACTAAAACATCAGGGTGGTTTTCTTTGAGAACTTCCTGGAGGATGATTTCTAGGTTCTTTCCCTGATCATGGCTTTCAGGTAGTCCAATAATTTTTAAATTATCTGTACTGGATCTATTTTCCAGGTCAGTGGTTTTTCCCATGAGATATTTCACATTGCCTTCTATTCTTTCATTTGTTTGGATCTATTTAACAGCATCTTGATTTCTCATAAAGTCATTAGCTTCCATTTGCTGCAATCTAATTCTGAAGCCATGATTCTCCTCACTGAGCTTTTGAGATTCTTTTTCCATCTGGCAAATTAAACTTTTTAAGGCATTCTTCTCTTTTGCCATTTGAGTCAGTCTGTTTTTTAAAGTGTTATTTTCCTCAGTCATGCTGCTGACTCTCATTTCATAATTTTCTTGCATTGTTCTCATTTCTCTTCCCAATTTTTCCTCCACTTCTCTTATCTGTTTCTTAATGTCCTCTATGGCCTGTAACCAGCTCGTATCTTCCTTTGAAGCTTTTGGTGCAGGAGTTCTGACTTCACTGTCTTCCTCCTGTTCCATGCTTTGCTCCTTTTTGTCCCCAAAATAGGAGTGTGATATTGGAATCTTCTGTCTGCTTTGTTTCCTTTGCCTGGTCATGTCGCCCCTCAGTCACTTGACCCCTGAGCTTTTTGCCACAGTAGGACTCTGCTGCCAGACAGGGGAGCTTTTGTCCCAGACACTGGGGTTTTCTCAGTTGCAGGAGGTATTAGATGGGTACCCTCTCTGAGGCCTCCACACGCTCTGGCAAGCTGGACATACATCCCGGGAACTCCACCCTAGACTGCAATCCAGATCCAAGAAGGTTAAAGCAAGAACGATTACCCCTCAGATTGGTGCTTGGTCCCCCTACACTCTGCAGGCCAGGAGATGAAGCTGCCATGTGGCGCTGGCTGGCTGGTGCCTCAGTGGCTTCTTGCCCTGGGGAAAAAAAAAGCCACGCACTCCCACTTACTGGTCCCAAAGTCCTGACTGCACTCAACTCTCTCTTTGTCCTTCACATCTGTGTGTTGATAAATCTGGAAATGGGCACAGCTGCTGCTGATCTGGAGTCTCTCCAGCTGGGGCTGGTCAGGCCCGCCCTGGGGCTAAAGCCTCACCGCGAGGCTGGGCTCCCAGAGCACTTCGCTGACTGATTCCTGCCAGCCTACCCTGCTGTCCTCAGCAGGAGGTTAGCTTCTCTGTCATTTTGTGGGTCCTGCAGCTCCAAAGTTTGTTTAGAGTCCCCTTTTAACATGGATTGGGAAAGGTGGAAGCTGGAGCAGCGGGGAGGTCCTGCTTCTACTCTGCCATCTTGGCTCCACCTCCCCTTTTTTACCTTATGATAAGATAATGGGGTCTTGCACATATACAGGGCAGAGAAAAACACCCCTTTCTTGTATGCTTGCTCTGAATTTGTGCCATGTTTGCTCTGTCCTCAGGATGAATGGGACCAAAGAGTTGTGGCCAGAGCAGAAGAGCATTCATAAAACATTTCAGCCTCAATAGTCATAGGGATCACTTTAGGTTTCCATTCATTCTCAGGCAAGATCCTGGTAATGATCATAAAGCATGTGCCATAGTTCAGTTGTCCCACTGGTTTCTGATATTGGTCACATTCAATTAAATAAACATATATGCAAAACACTAGCTCTGGGGAACATACAAAGTTAGGATGGGATACACTCCTGACCTCATGGAACTTTCGGTTTGCTAGGGGAATAGAATATACAGAAATTATGATATGTTCATTAGAGAAGTGAAAATTCTGGAGCAGAGAGAGAAAGTTGTTATATACTAAAGAGAATTAGTAAAAGCTTAATAGAGTCACAACACTAGAGATACTCTTGAGAAGATGAATACTAATTACAATTTATTTTTTAAAAAAATCATGAACTTAACAAATATCAATAAGCATGCAAAGGACCTTTTGAACCAAAGGTTATGTTATTATTATTATTTTTTGCATCACTATCACAGTTCATCCATTATCCTTCCTTAATAATTTGCCCCCAATAAATAAGAGCTCTCTTCTAATAATAAAAGCAGTGAAGTCAAACAAATTCATAGCCTGGAAGTGTATGAAGATGCCTGACTTATTCAGTATCTTTAGTCTCTATTGCTTCTCTGCCAAGAGGTGGGAGGTCTACTTCTTCATTATTGGTCATTATATTGATCAGAGTTTATTAAATCTTTCAAAACTGTTTTCCTTTGCATCATTATTGTCATTATGTAAATTGTTCTCTTTCTGCTCATTGCACTCTGTATCAATTCACATAAATTTTCCCAGGTTTCTCTTAAGGCATGCCTTTAATAATTTTTGTTGGGTAGTAATATTCTATAATATTTCTCTACTATAATTGTTCAGCTACCCCTCTAATGATGGGCACCCATTTGGTTTCCATTTCTTTATGACAACAAAAAGTTTTTGACTGCCATATCATGCTACTGATGTATTAAATCATTCATTGGTACCTGGTAAGGATCTTACATTTAGAATATCATCAATCGAGTTAATATTTATAGATGGTTAAAAGCACTATGATTTTTTTTTAACATACTTTGCTCCTCATGGAATATCTTACCTGTCAGATTTATGGATAAGAGAAGACTTTATGACAAAGCAAGAGACAGGGAGCATTGCAGGAAGTAAAATGGAGAATTGTGATTACATTAAATTAAAAAGTTTTGTCACAAACAAATCCAATGCAGCTAAGCTGAGAAAAGCAGAAAACTAGGAAACTTTCTTTTTTACAGAAAGTTTCTCCAACAGAGACCTCATTCCTCAAATATATAGAGAACTGAGTCAAATCTATGAGAATACAAGTCATTACCCAATTGGTAAATGGTCAAAAGATGTAACAGACAGTTTTCAGAAGAAAGCTATCTATGGGCATGTGAAAAAATGCTCTCAATCACTATTGATTAGAGGTACTGCCCCACACCTAGCAGATTGGTTAATATGACAGAAAAGGAAAATGATAAATGTTGGAGGGAATGTAGGAAAATTGGGACACTGATGCATTGTTGGAGTGGTGAACTGATCCAACCATTCTGGAATGCAATTAGGAACTATGCCCAAAGGGCTATGAAACTGTCCATACCCTTTGAACCAGCAATACCACTACTAGGTATGTATCCTAAATAAAAGAGAAAAAGGACCTATTTGAAGAAAACATTTATAGCAGCTCTTTTTATAGGTGTAAAAATTGGAAAGTGAGGGGATGCCCATGAATTGGGGAATGGTTGAAGAAGTTTTGGTATTTGATTATGATGGTATACTATTGCACTTTAAGAAATAATGAGCAGGATGCTTTCAGAAAAACCTGGAAAGACTTACATGTACTATATGCAAAGTGAAGTGAACAGAACAGGAGAACATTGTGTACAGTAACAGCAACATTGTAAGAATGATCAATTGTGAAGGACTTAGCTATTCTCAGCAATACAATGATATGAAGGACTGAATTCTAGAGGACTTATGATGAAAAATGCAATCCACCTCCAGAGAAAGAAATGATGGAGTTTGAATGCAGATCAAAGGATACTTTTTAAACTTTCTTTTTTTTTTTTTTGTCTGTGTTTTCTTTTGCAACATGACTGATGTGGAAGTGTTTTGCATGACCACACATAAATAAACTTTATCAAGTTGTTGGCCTTCTCAGTGAGGGAGAAGGGAGAAGGGAAAGGAGGGAGGGAGAAAATTTAGAGATCACAATGAATAAAAAGAATGTTAAATTATTTTACATGTAATTAAAAATATAAAAATAAAAAAAATCCTACTTTGCTCCCTTTTTTGCTATTCTGCCATTGTCACTACAGAAATTAAAATGAACCACACATTACTGAGTGACATTTTGCATTATTTCTTCCTTTGTTTCATATATTTCTCCGGTGAATGAATTCATTACTGGTGGTCAGTCTGTCGGTGATGATCTTTAGCCAGACTGGTCCTTTGAAGTCTGTTGCTAGGGCTGTATTGGAGCCTTTCAAGCCTAGTGGGATCTTCCAGGGCTACTGGCCTACCAGGACAATCCTTGGGGACCCAGGGTCCCTTCTATGCCATAATGAATATGACTTCATGTGAATCTGGTATCGGATAAATTCCTGAGACCTGGGGAAGATGGAAGAAGCATAAGGATATTGGCTGCTTGAAAGAGGTGGGGGGGGGGGAAAGGAGGGTTCCACAGAGCTGGGAAAAAGGTGGAAGGGAGATATGTGGATGTACTGAATGCAAGTTTCATCCACTTTACAGTATTGCCCAGAACCAACCCTATTATGAACAGTTTTGATGGACCATTTGGTTCTGGCTGCCACACTGTAGTACTTTAGTACTTCTGTCCCAGTGCATAAATGAAGAGACAACATTTTTTGGCTGTCTAACATGACATCTGTCCCCTGAAAAAAAAGTAAAGAGTATTTTAATGACAGAACCAAATGGACCATTTGACTTCAACCTCGGGACTGGATGGAGTCTAACTGGCTGTTAGTGAGCCAGCAAAGCCAGCAAAGCTCATGAATCAAAGCTGCCTTGATGTCAGTCAACAGTCTAGATGCATATCTTATCCCATCATTGGAACCACCTCTGGGCTAATGAAGATGCAGACTATAGGGGATGGGGAAGGAAGGAGCTTGTTCTGAACAGAGACAGGCAAAGGGAAAGGACACAGAGAAGGGAGGGTTGATGGATAGAAGACAAACTTCAACTGTTTCACAGTATGAATATTTCCAAACACTAAAGCTAAGCCACATGGCCAGCAGAGAGCTTTTGAAAGCCTTTTTTTTTTTTTTCCAAAAGACAATGTGGTTCATATTCTTATAATCATGGCAACCAATGCTGTGGGGTTCCTCTTGGGTTGTAATGAATCCTGCTCTTAGGTCTCAACAAACAGTGCCTTACATCAGAACATTTGGTTGTGTTGGGTTGCTAATGTGAATTAATAATACTAGTAATAAGAGCAGTAATCATGATAGAGAACATTTATATAGTTTGCAAAGTCCCTCACATATTAATTTATCAATTCTCACAACAAACCTGTGAGGTAAGTGCTATTATCTCCATTTCACAGATGACGAATCTGTGGTTGATAGAGGTTAAATGACTTACTCAAGTTCACAAAACTAGTAAGTGTCTGAGGTAGTGAAGACAGATAAAGAAGCCAGTAAGTGAATAATAATAACATTCATTAAGTGCCTACTATGTGCCACAACTGATCACTATGCTAGGTTACAGTCTTTCTGATTTGAAGCACAAGACTCTATCTACCACATGATCTAGTGGTATTATTACTTCTTTCCTGAGGAAGATGGGAGGCATCATTTCACAATGATTTCTGATTACAAAAAAGTTCAGACACAGAGGGATATCTTATTTTGGAGGTAGAGCTGGGAGGCCCTAATCCTCCTTGATTTCTTTCTTCTCCATAGACATTTCCCCCACTGTTTCTGAAGATTTATGTGATGTTTCCTTTAGGAGTAAAGAAGTCTTTTATAGGGAGAAACCTTGGAGGGAATGAGCTTACCTCTCCATTGGATTCTGCATTTTATAATAATGTCCCAACAAATTGAAGCAGCTACAAATTTCACGATTGAGTTAAGTAAACATTCTGTCACAGGAGAGTAGTGAGAAAAATAAGCTATTTTAGAAAAGAGGACCATATAATTCCTGATGACTCCTTCATAGGAAGGAGATTAACTTTAGAGACTCCATAGGCTGGGTAAGAATGAGGAAGTCCATGAATCCTTGAATTTTATAGTTTGTCTTTGCTGATTATCAGCTCAGACCAAGATATAATATTTTGCCTCAAGGTGGAGAATTGCACAATTGGCTTGGATCATCCTGGATCTTTTTAACTTTCCTCTTAAAAATCTAGAACAAGTTTGTCAAGGGTAGTGGCTCCTCAGTCTTTCATGTTTTTTGTGTCCTTGGAGTCCACCTAATTCTCTAGCTCTTAGGAATCAGATTTTTAGAGTGGGAAGGGACCCTAGACATCATTCAGCTCAGTGGTTCTTGATTTTTTTTTTTTTGTGTGTGTGTGTGTCCTCAGCCCCTTTGAGAGTATACTGAATGGATCTCTTTTTATAATAATGTTATTAGATGCATAAAGGAAAATACATAGGATTAGAAAGCAAGTCAAAAGTTAGTGAAAATAAAGATGTGTTCCTTTCTTTCTTTCTTTCTTTCTTTCTTTCTTTTTCTTTCTTTCTTTCTTTCTTTCTTTCTTTCTTTCTCTTTCTTTCTTTCTTTCTTTCTTTCTTTCTTTCTTTCTTTCTTTCTTTCTTTCTTTCTTTCTTTCTTTCTTTCTTTCTTTCTTTCTTTCTTTCTTTCTTTCTTTCTTTCTTTCTTCCTTCCTTCCTTCCTTCCTTCCTTCCTTCCTTCCTTCCTTCCTTTCGCTTTTTTTTTTTGGAGGGCAGTTAGGGATAAGTGAATTGCCTGAGGTCACACGGCTAGTTTTTGTGTTAAATGTACATCATCATACTCATTTTGCATGAGGAAAGAAAGGCACAGAAAGATTAAGTGACTTGCCTAAAATCTTGTGACGGGTAAGTGAAGGAACCAGAGATTATGAATTTGGAGCCCCGAATCCTTTGACTCCAGATTCAGTACACCAGGGAAGGAATACTTTGTGTACAAAGGCAAGCTATGCCAAGAATGTGGTGATGTGCTGCAGACAATTACAGCTAGCATTTATCTAGAGCCTTATCTTTACAGCTTTTACAAAGATCATCTCATTTGATCCTTAAAACAAACCTGGGGTAAGTGGTGTCATTATCTCCATTTTACAGATAAGGAAACTAAAGTAAAAGTTACCTTGTCTGAGATTGGATTTGAACACAGGTCTGTCCTGATGCCAGCTCCAGTGTTCTATTCACTGTGCCACCTACTCGGGGTCTTATTTTAAGTTAGAGTATAAATTAGGTTGGATCTCAGACTGAATCTCCTCTGATTCTAAGATCTAGTATTCCCTGCTTTTTCAAAAAAATGGCACAAGACATATGCCCTATTCCTTCATGGGTCAGAGGAAGATGTAATACTGATGATGACAATATTGTTTTTTGAAGTTTAAAGTTTAGGGGAATCCAGCTACCATATGCCAGATCTATAGCTACCCCCTGCTGCAACACAAATTCCTGCATATTGTGAAGAGAACAGGTCATTTCTTTTCCCAACACTTACTGAAGTAAACCAAAAAGACATGATTTAAAATGTGGACGTGTGATTATCTAGCTTAGCATAGTGCAAATTCATGGAGATAATAAAATAATGCTAAATACCAGCTTACCCAGAGTGTTTTAAGATCACTCACATGCTGTTCTAATCCCATCCTTGGGGCCTGACCAGTGCTTTATTTTTAGAAGCTTTTCCTGAAGCAGAAATTTACAAATATTACATTTCAATCTTTGATGGGCTTTGTTGAATTTGTCCTTCACTTCATTAGTGCAAGGTCAGAAATAGTGCCAGGGACAGATGTCCAAGGTTTTTGTTGCTGCCTTGTGACAGTTTGTTGTAAACACAGCAGAACACTCATTAACAATAACTTTGGGGGAGAAGGAAGGTATCATGGGATTGGAGCTCAGATTTTCATTGTCAAGGCCCATATTTTAACCTTTTTGAAGCTATATCCTGCTGTATGATGTCACCTTTAAAACAAAGGAAAATTATTCTTGTAAATTAAATAAGTGCCAGGCATAGCCCTAATGTTTCAGTAAATGGCTAGTTTTTCCAAACTCCCCAGTGTTCTCAAGGTACTGTTGGGTTACTAAGCAGTATTTGATAAACAGTGCGTTTTTTTCCCTCCCTAATTTGGTCCCATGATAGAATACATAAATCAACATTTAATGTCCAGCTCTTATTTCTTTATTGCTAAGCATACGGACTACTTTGAAACTCCCAGCACTGGAAAATTAAGATTTCAGAAGAATTCTGAGCTTCTGAAGGTATTGCTGGGAAATTTAGTCTGGAGACAGAGGAACTGGTGAAGATATTCATTGAGAATCCCAGGTATTAAGAGATTTGGTGTTTATTTGGCTTCAGGCCTTATTATTTCATTTTATAATGGATTGGTACATGGACACTCTTTTGCATGCTAAGGTTATACTAATAAACACCTTACCCATGTAGAACCCTGCAATCAAAGAATTCTTGAGAAGGGCAGAGAGTAGTAAAGAGGTAGAATCAGAGGATTTTGGCTCTGCTGCTGACTTACTTGTTATTAATTGAATGGATTGACTTGGTCAGATAAATTTTTTTTGCCTTTTTTTGGGAGGGCAGTTGGGGTTAAGTGACTTGCCCAAGGTCACACGGCTAGTTTTTTGTGTTAAGTGTCTGAGGCCCAATTTGAACTCAGGTCCTTTTGACTCCAGGGCCGGTGCTCTATTCACTGTGCCACCTAGCCGTTCCTTGGTTAGATAATTTTGGTGCTCAGTTTTTCCTTCTATAAAATGATTATCTGTTAATAATAGCCATATACCTGTCACTTTATGGCCATACACATCAATAAAAGTTTATAAGCACTATCTAATTGGGCCTATAGTTCTTTCAAAATCAGAAGGGCCAATTTAACCTCTTATTGGGTCATAAATTTAGAGCTATACATTAGAAGTCATCTAGTCTAACTGCCTCATTTTACAGATGAAAACTGAGGATCAGAGAGCTTAAGTAATTTACATATCATAGATTTAGAGTTGGTCAAGAGTTTGGAGGTCATCATGAGTCTGTCTCCTCATTTTACAGCTGAGGAAACTGAGATCTGGAAAGGTTAAGTTACTTGCACAAGGTCACAAAGATAATAAGTGTCGGAAGTCGGATTTGAACCCAGGTCATCTGTATTCAAATCCAATACTGGTTCACCTGTATGATGCTACCTGTCTCTTCTCTCTTTAAGCTAATCAACAAGGGTCAAAAACCTTCAGTAGAACACCCCTACTTGAGATCTCAAGCATCAATCCCAAACATCAATGTCCTATTTAGAACTTTTTTTTTTTTTGCTGAAATGTTTAAGATTACTGTTGAGTGGTAGAATGGTATGGGCATTGGACTTGGATTCAGTAAGACCTTCGTTCAAATACTGCCTCAAGACACTTACTGGCTTTGAGATACTGGGCAAATTGTTTCACCTTTCCATGCCTCAGTTTCCTCATCTGTGAAACCATGGAGCTGGACTAGATGGCCCCTAAGGTTTAGACCAGTTATAGATCTATGGTCCTATACCATGATGTCTAATTGAGTGAAATCTGCTTCTCCCACTGCCAATGTCATATCAGGCTCTTTTCTAAAATATATTTGTTCTCCAGTTGTAACTGTCAAAACTTGCTTTCATAGAGGCAAGTTGCATGCTCACTCCCCCTCCTTCTGAACCTCTGCCACCATTTTGATAAATCCGATTTCTTTCCTAGACCTATTCCAATCCACTTCTCACTTACCTAAGTTCATAGCTTGGTGCCTTTTGGAATTTCTATGTTATTAATAGAATCCTTTTCATCCTTAGCCTTGTCTTTTATACCCCTATTGCCTCACTTTAACTGAAACCTATCTTTCTCCTGAGAACACTATATCTCTGCTAGTCCTTGCTATTGGATGCCATTCCTCCTTGGAAATAAATACTATTTACTATATTAAAGAAAGATTCATTTATTCCTATGCTTTACAATTTTCTTCTAACAGCAATGGGTATTGCATTTTTTCAAAAGCTTTTCCTTTGCTGATTGACACAATTATGTGATTTTTGTTATTATTTATAGGGTTTATTATATTTAAAGTTTTCCTAATATTAAAATAAGCCTACATTTCTGGTGTAAATTCAACCTGCACATGGTGGAAAATCCTTTTAATATTTTTCTATAGCCTCTTTGCTAATGTTTTACTCAATATTTTTTCATTGGGATTCATTAGAGATATTAATTAGTCTGTAGTTTTCTTTATTTCTCCCCATTTTTAAATACACAATCATATTTGTGTCATAGAAAGAATTTGATAGGGCCTTTTTTCAAATATTTGCAAGCAGTTAATTTAATATTGACATTAGTGTTCTTTAAATGTTTGATGGAATTCCTGTAGAAATCTGTCTAGTCTTGGGGCTTTTTTCCTTATTCATTTATGACTTTTAAAATTTTTTTCTCTAAAATTGAGTTATTTAAATTATTATTGTTATTATTTGCCTTTTGGAGGGCAATTGGGGTTAAGTAACTTGCCCGAGGTTACATGGTTAATTTTTTTGTGTGGGTGTTAAGGGTCTGAGGTGAGTTATTTAAATTATATATTTCTTGTTCTCTTAATCTCAATACTCAAATACCCAAATGGATCAATGATCTCAGCAATTTGAGAGTTTCCTCCAATGATGTGGGTCACAAATCATCTATAACTGTCCAGTCTATGCAATACTCCTTTATGTCATTCCAGAAGGGCTAATATAATATAAAGGTTTGTCTCAACATTGCAAAAGTATGAGTGGAACGCTCTAGACATCTACCTGTCAGTCACTCTTGCTATATGACCAGACTATTTTCTCTGTCTGCCATACAATTCCTTGAAGATATCTTTGTTCTTTAGAGTTCCTTGTTGGTGCTACTTTGGAGCTTATTCATACTCACTATGCATCTCTCCATTGCCCCCTATATAGTGCAGCTCTTTGGAAGCAGTTGTCTGGGTCTCAGTGCCATACAATAAGCTGAGCATTAAGCTAGTTCATCTGTATATTTTATATTTTTACATATATTTATATAATTTAATAAAGTTATCTGTTTTGTTGACATATAACTGGGCAAATTTTCTAACTTTTTTTTTTGCTTTTTTGGAAGGGTGAAGGTAAGGCAATTGGGGCTAATGACTTGCCCAAGGTCACATGGCTAGTTTTGTGTTAAGTGTCTGAGGTTGGATTTGAACTCAGGTCCTCCTGACTTCAGGGCTGGTGCACTATTCACTGGGACACCTAGCTGCCCCAAACATTTTACCTTATTTTCTCTTAGTTTGTTGTGAATTCTTTTTCATTTTCAATTCTGGCAATTTGTTTTCCTTTGAAAAATAAGATTAGTTAATAGTTTATCTGTTTTATTAGTTTTTCAAAAAACAGCTACTAGTTTTATTTATAAATTCAATGTTTATTTTTTGCTTTGAATTTATAAATTTCTTCTTTAATTTTCAGAATGTTTAGTTGGGCTTATTTTATTTGTTGCTCTTTTTTTATTTGTTAGGTACATGTCTAATTTGTTGAGCTGTTCTTTCTCTATTTTATGAATGAAATTATTTGGAGATATACATTTTTCCATAAGCACTGCTATGGCCATATCCCAAAAGTTTTGCTATGTTGTCTCCTTATTGTCACTTTCTTGATGACATTATCTATTTTTTCTTTGATTTTTCCTTGACCCACCCATTTCTTTATTTTTCCCAAATATAGAACTATTTAATTTACAGAATAAAGGACACAGAAGCTTGCATCAGAGCTCCAGAAGAACTAACATCCCCTCTCTCCTTTCTTCAGTGGGCTTCCCTCTGGAACCTGTAAAGTCCTTACTTCTCATGGTATTTTCCTGGATTTGATCCCAGGAATGGAGAAGGCTAACATTTGTTCCTTCACGTTCCTTTATACTCACATTCCTCTTTGTTCTTTTGCCTATAGTTTTCCTTGATAGCTGTTTCCTGCCAGGACTCCATTGCTCTACTCTCTCTCTCCTCCTTTGCTAATCCTGGCAGGTGTGGTGGACCTTGCTGTTGTCTTTATTCATCACCTTCTCCTTCATCCCCTCTCCTCCCATGGTTGCCCTTGGTTCTTTCTTTTCTTAAAATTAAAAAAAAAAATCCCAAACCCAACCAACTCCAGATAAAAAGAGCATTTTCAATATATAGTAGGAAAGAAAAAGGAAGCCACAAATCTCTATTATTAGAGTTTGCTATTCTTCTTAGGTATATAATAAATTCAACGTATATCTTTCAAAACTGTCCTGCTCATCTAATCTTCATCCGGGTCTTCCTTCTGTTTTTTTAGACATTTAAAAGTCCTTCAATGATGCTCCTTTTGTTTCTTTGCTTTTGGCAACCTTATCACTTTCCCTACTCATTTCTCTACACCTCCAAAGAAAAGTGGGAAAAAAGAAAACCAAAACCTTCAAACAAATAAACATATATAAGAAAAACAAATTCTACACCTACTGTCTCAAAAAATGCATGTCTTATTCTGTACTTCAAGTCTGTTACCTCTCTGTCAAGAGATGGGTAGCAAGCTTCATTATTAGTTGTCTGGACTGTGTTTGGTCATTGCATTGATCAGAGTTCTTTTCTTTTTTTGGAGGGCAATTGGGGTTAATTTCTTTTTTTGGAGGGCAATTGGGGTTAATT
>NW_027186304.1:22787098-22856712 GCF_028583685.1 Petaurus breviceps papuanus | reverse complement strand
GGCAATTGGGGTTAATTTCTTTTTTTGGAGGGCAATTGGGGTTAATTGACTTGCCCAAGGTCACACAGCCAGTTTTTGTGTTAAGTGTCTCAGGACGGATTTGAACTCAGGTCCTCCTGACTCCAGTGCTCTACTCATTGCGCCACCTAGCTGCCCCCTGATCAGAGTTCTTAAGTCTTTCAAAACTGCCTTTCTTTGGAATATACCTGCTATTATATAAAATTTTCTCCTGATACTGCTCATTTAATCTATACCATTTCTTATAAGTTTCCCCAGATAATCTGAAACCATCTTTTTCATTATTTCTTAAATCACAATAATATTCCATATACCATACTTTGTTCTACCATCCCCGATTGATGGGCACCACTTTAGTTTCTAGTTCCTTACTACTACAAAAAGAATTGTTTATTTATCTATATCTATCCTTTCCTCCTTTCTTTAATGTCTTCAGGGTTATAGGCTTAGTAGTGGTATCACAGGGCCAAAGGGTATGCACAATTTCATAATTTTTATGTCATAGTTCCAAATTGCTGTCCAGAATGGAGGGACCAATTTACCCATTCACCCAGGAATGAATGTATGAATGAAATCAGATTTATTAAGCACTTGCTATGTATAAAGCACTGTGATAAACTCTGGGCTGACAAATCAAAAAAGTAAGACAGTTCTTGTCCTTAAAGAGCTCATGTTCTAATAGCGAAACACAGCATATATGGGAAATTTTAACTGCAAGTCAGATGGAAAGGTCCCATGGTCCTTATGATGCAACAGCAAAGCAGATGGTAATATGTATTTTTTAATGTATTTCCCACTGATAAAGCCATATCTATTCCTAAGGGTAAAATATTTGATGGGAATTTGGTAGCAAGAACTTTATTTTCCGGACCTTTGTTAGTTGTGGCTGCTAAGGGGGTAAGGGCTACAGAACCTACAGAACTTGCAGAAACAATTGCCAGGTCACATTTCCACAAGGTTGATTTTCTTCATGGTGGCTGAAATTGAGGCAAGGCTGGAAGTAAAGTCATTGGTCTGTGAGGCAGTACTATTACAAGAATTTTAGGGATCATAGTACTGGATTATCTCTCTGATCAGTTAAGGGTAAGTGATGGTCAAGGTGGTGGCAAGTTTGACTTACTTGCCTGTATCTCCTTCAAGGTCCCTTGCCCCTTCAGCAAAGTTTGCTTGCCTTTCCTGTAGGTGATGGTTGGTAATTGATGGGAACGGCTGTCCTCTTCTCCACAAGAAAAGTACATTAATGTGCTTGTCTTCCAAGGAAAGATTGTACTCAATTTTGTAGACTAATTTATTCTGGGTTATAAGACTTTATCTTGGGGTGGCCAGGTAGCACATCGAGTAAGAGCACCGGCTCCAGTGTCAGGACCACCTGGGGATCGAATCCAGGTTCCGACACTTAGCACCCACCAAGAAACACCTGGCCATGTAACCTTGACCTAGTTACTTAACCCCGATTGCTTAGGGGCAGCCAGGTGGCTTAGCGAGTAAGAGCACCGGCTCCAGTGTCAGGATGACCTGGGGATCAAATCCGGGCACAGATGCTTAGCACCAATCCCAGAAATAACTGGCCGTGTAACCTTGAGCAAGTTACTTAACCCTGATTGCTTTAAAAGAAAAAAAGACTTTATCTTTTACTTTTTGGAATATGGTATTCCAAGATTATCTTTCCTTTAAGTAGTTGTTGCCAAGACTTGTGTGATACTGTCAATTGTTCTTTGTATTTTAAAAATCTTTCTGTCTCTTACAGTATTTTTATCTTGACCTAGAAGTTCTGGGTTTTTGTTGTGATATTTCTGGAAGTTTTCATTTTGAGGTTTCTTTCAGTAGGTGATTGGGGGGATTGTTTTTATATTCTCTTTGCCCTCTAGTTCTGATATATTTTGGCAGGTTTTATTGATGATCCTTAAAATAAATTCTCCAGATTTTTTTTGCTGATCATATAATCTCTCAGTCTGTTTTCCAAGTTAGATTTTTTTTTTGCTGACAGATATCTTACATCTTTTTTTATTTTAAAAATCTTTTAATTTAGTTCAAATATATCTTGTCTCAGTGGAGTCACTGATTCCTTTTTGATGTATTCTAATTTTCAGGGAGGTCTTATTGCACAGTTTCTTATCTTCCTTTCTAAGCTATTTCTTCTTCTAATTCATTACTTTTGAGCTCTAATTTAACTTATTTTGTTTTTCTTGTTCAGTCATTCAACTGAGTCCAACTTTTTGTGACAGCATGAGCCATACTGTCTGTAGGGTTTTCTTGGAAAGATGTGGGAGTAGTTTGACATTTCCTTCTCCAGTAATTTAACTTATAGTTTTTTAAAAACAAAAACCTCTTGCCTCATTTCTTTCAAATATTCTTGTAATTGTTGTGGCCAAGACTTTTTTCCTTTGAGGCTGTGGTTTTATTTCTTGTGGCATCAACTCTCTTCATCAGAGTTTAGAGAAGGATGCCTGCCATTCGGTGGCATCTTAACCCATCATGTTTTTTTCCCCACATTATTCAGTTTCTTCCTATATTTTCTCATTTCTCCAGATCTGATTCTTGATTTGACTTTTTTCCAGTGTCAGTCTACCCTCTCCTACACTTTTTAGTGATAGTTGGCCTTTTTTGGTTTTGACTTTGACTTCTTGGGCTCCTATTACTGACTTGACTTTTTCTGATGTGTCTGCACTTAGGTCAAAGTTATATTTCATAGATTAGAGGAAGAAGAGACCATAAACATCATTTAGTCCATCCCTTTTACTTTAAAGATTTAGGAAACTGAGTCTCAGAGAGGTGAAGAAACTTAAACAAAGTTCCATGGTGACCTAATGGTAGACTTAGGACTAGAACTCAGGGCTCCTGTTTCCTTGTTCAGTGTTTCTTTATTATATTCTTAGGGACATGAAGTCCTTGTCTGATTAGTGATACTGCTTCAGGGTCTTTTGGAAAGGTTTGAGGGTATCTTTTACTCTCATACACTTGTAACTTTGTAAGAACACATACCACTGAATCTATCCCTCACTTAACTCAAAAAGCGCCCAAACAGCATGAAAAATATGACAATTATATACAGTTAGAAGTCTGGAAGAATACTATGAGCTTTTTTCTTCTCTTTATATCTCTGTTAGGACATTATGCCTTTTAGTGTTTGATATGGAGAAGGAAACTTCAAGTAAGTGGTGGTGGGTGGGTTGGTTGGTGGGGAGAAAGCACATTTTCAAATACATCAACATTCAACCTGGCAACTTTCCAGGTGCCAAAATAAATACTGGGTTTCTCCAGGGATCTGTCTGACCTGTGGCCTCTCCCATGTTTACCCCTTAAAGTGATAGTTGATATTAGGGTGATTATTTTTGTCTTTTATATTCTTCTGGAGGCAGAAGAAAGACATTTGTTGTGAGAACAAAGATGAACATTCCATACTGTCAAGGGGTATCTAATATTGCAGGACAAAGAACATGACTCCTTATCTTCTCTTAAAAGCCTTTAATGTCTCCTCACAGCCTGTGGAATTAAGTCCAAACTCTTTAGCCTGGAATTTGAAGTCTTCCATGATCCTATTCCACCTTGATTTTCCTTAACTCCAACCACTCCCTTATATGAACTCCCAACTCCAGAAAGACTGCTTAATACACTGTTTTCTCTGGGCCTCTGCTCATACTATTCCTGATTCCTAGGCTATACTCTCTTCTTCTACCCATTTTTCTAAATTTTATATTAGACAGTTAGGTGTTGCAATGGATTGAGCACTGGGCCTGGTATTTTAAAGACCTGAGTTTAAATCTGATCTCAGACATTTACTAGCAATGTAACCCTGGGCATACCACTTAATCTCTGTCTGCCTCAGTATCCTTAATTGTAAATGGGGGATAGTAAAAGTTCTTGTCTCTTAGTGTTGTCATGAGAATCAAAAGAGATAATACTTATAAAGTGCTTAGCCCAGTGGGTGCTTAATAAAGTTCTCCTCCCTCCATTCCTTCCTTCCTTCCTTCCTTCCTTCCTTCCTTCCTTCCTTCCTTCCTTCCTTCCTTCCTTCCTTCCTTCCTTCCTTCCTTCCTTCCTTCCTTCCTTCTTTCCACAGAAAGAAAGTCTCCTACTTTCTATGTGAAACCTCTTAAACCCTATTAATTCTAGAGCCATCCTTCTGTTAACTGCTTTCTATTTATCCTGTATATAGCTTGTTTGTACATATTTGCGTTATGGTTATCTTTCCCATTTTATTGTGGGCTCCTTGAGGTCAAGGATTATCTTTTGCCTCTTTTTGAATCCTCAGCACAATACCTGGCATACCATAGGTACTTAATAAATGCTTGTTGACTGGCTTGCTTTGGGTACTTTCTGGGATAAGAAGTCAAGTTGCTAAGCCTTCTAGGAAAAAGAGGGATGTGACCAGAGAGAATATGGAGAATGATATCTTGACCAGCCTAGGCCAAAGGATACTGAGTTTTGACAGAAGCTCTGAATATGATGTGTTTGTAGGAAAGTGTCTTCCTTGCTTTCTCTTTTTAGTCCTTGAACCTGAGATGGTTAATGAAAATTCCTCTCCCCATTCCTTTATACATACATAGGCATTTCACATTCTATAAGGATTTCCCTGACTGTATTCAAAGATTTCAAAGAAACTGAGAAGAGAATTGGTGGAAGGAAATGGTAGAAATTATTCAAACTCACTTTTGGCTGAAAAAATTTAGTACCTACCAACTCTCTAACCCAACTCTGTAGGGCAGCTAGGTGGTTCAATGGATAGAGTGCTGGGCCTATAGTCAGGAAAACCCATGTTTGTGAGTTCAAATTTGACCTCGGACACTTACTAGCTATGTGACTCTGGGCAAGTCACTTCACCCTGTTTGTCTGAATTTCCTCATCTGTAAAATGAGCTGGAGAAGGAAATGGCAAACCACTGTAGTGTCTTTGCCACAAAAACCCCAGATGGGATCACAAAGAGTCAGACACAACTGAAAACAACTGAACAATTAGCTCTCTAGCAAGATATGATCTTGTGGTTAAAATTATATATCAGAAGTCTGCTATCTTTTAGGGAATGACAGAACACAAATTCCTCATACTGCAAGTATAGACTTCAAAATATTCTGAAGAATTCAACTAAGTTCTCTTGGAACTAGCACATTATATAGATCAAACTGATAGCTATAACTTCTTAAATACTACAGGATTCTATAAAAACTTAAGAACAATATTTTTCATAGATATCGTCCTACCAAATAATTATAATTTCCAAGCTGCATGAAATGAAATTCTTTCAAAATAAGAGACCGAGTGGAAGAAATCAAGATTATGTGCAGAATGGAATGAGGTACGTATCATCCCCATCATACTGTCTGCTACTAGAGTTGTATAAGGATGCTTGTGGTGAGGTTACATATCCTAATATTTTTATTCAACTGCAAAAATGAGTTATTTCATCCACTTGTGCGAACTGTGTAGAATAGTACATATAAGAGAGTAATAGAAGGATGGTGACTTATCCAAGACTCTTTCTATATGAGCAAGATGAAAAGAATCTGACACTTGACACTTAACTAGCTGTGTGACCTTGGGCAAGTCACTTAATTCCAATTGCCTTGCCTTCCCTCCTTCCAAAAAAATAAAGATGAATGCTACATAACAATGATAATTGCAGTAACAAAGCTATCATAATTATTATGTCAAAATATAGCACGTAACAAATTATATGCAATAATTATCATAACAAATTAAAATAATTATAACACTTATTATTACAAAGCCTTTGATTACATTCTGTTCTCAATGCTTTGTTATAGGCTATAAATACATAAAATAGACAAAAATGGAATGAAAATGCTAGAGGGTTTGATACCCATATGAAAAACTGTTCTGTATTTAAAATATGTGACCAACACAACAGTGGCAAGAACATTTGATATAAAATATCACATCTTTCAGAGACTGAGGGAGATAGTCTACTATGGTTTTGCCTAGCTTTTCTCTGCTGAATAGAAGGGAGGACAGTTTCTAAGTCAAAGAGAGAGTTATGGGGCAACATGGGAATTTGTTTTATTTAATTATGCATATTTGCTACAAAGGGTTTGTTTTTGTTTTTCAAAAATTTTTGGAGGAGGAAGATAAGAGGGGTGAGGTATAGGGTTGCCCCCCCAAAAAAAAAAGCAAAAAGAAAACCAAGAAGGAAAAAGAAGAGAGAAAAAAGGTCAATGAAGCATTTAAAAAATGCACAGATAACAGAAGGAAGGTGTAGCAGCAAGCACCCCAAGCGTCCTCAGGGTTTGCAGCTACCACACGTTCTTGGATCTGCTTTGTTAAAGGAAAGCAACTCAAAATGGGTTAACAAGCTTACTTTAATCAGTCAGACATATATCATTTACCTTGTTCAGGGGAAACCCGAACTTCAAAATATACAGACAGAATTATCAAGACAGAAACAGATCAAGTAGACAGCTTTCCAAACTGTCCAGCCATTACATCCATACCAAATCAACATCTGGGTTTTTCAAAGCCGGGGGACTCTCAACAATCCCAGAATTCAGATCAAATCACAGAACACTTCTCAAAGTGAGTCCCAAAACAAAGCTACACATCAGGGCTTATATAGCCTTCTCCTGGCTCAGAGAATGTAACAACCTTATTGACTCACTGGCCAATCAAAAAGTATCTACTGAAAAACAAGCCTCCCTCCCCAGGCTTCTGGTGCACTTTAGCCTAGGGGCAGGGAAGATCTTCCAAATTTGCATTCCCATTACAGAAGGCCAGGAAGAATCACAGACAAATAGAACAGATTTGAAAGTTGCATGTTGAATTGATCATAAAATACTTCAGAAAATTAAACTGTACATAATAAAGATTTATAGTTTCCTGTATAATACTTTTTACATACTACTATATATATGAAAATTTTCATTTTATTTGATATTTGATAAGTTCAATATAAACATTTTTAAAATAGAGGAAAAAAATCCCCCAAAGGGGTTGTATCAAAGCATCTTACTAATTATCCAAAGCACATGGATGGTATTAAATTATATTACCTTATCCCAATATACATTAAATAGCTCCTTTATCTCATTTAAACTTTTTCCCATGGTAACAAAATATCATTTGAACTCAGTAATTGTCAAGTTTTTAATATATACCAAGGAAAGATGGAGACTGAAGGCTTTCAGTTTGAATCTGGGGGTCAAATTGAACCAAAGGACAAAAATAATGCTTATGAATACCTTGGTCTCTTCCAGGAAAGACATATCAAACATAAAACAAAAAGGAGAAAGTCATGTCTGTATGTAGCAAGAGACTTTTTGGCATCCTGAACTCAAAGTTCAATAACAAGAACACACGTCTATGCAATAGCAGTCTTAATGCACCTTTGCAAGAGTCGAAATGTCTGATAATGGATTTGTAGAGTATCCAAACAAAAATCAATATGATAGTAATGACGTAGAAGACTTATCACCTCAAGGCAAGAGGAAGAAAATGATAGATGTTTTCAAAATAGATGATTAACAGGTTAAAAAAAAGTTAACAGAAATCCTCTGGGAACAAACTGACATCACTTCACTGAGCAATAGTAAAGGTATGCACCACTGGGTTTGCTCAATGTAACTAAAAGTGGTCTGCCTCTAGATGGAGCCTATGAAATGGCAAAGATTTTAGAGAAGATTCAAAAGGTCACACCCCACGAACTCACTCACTTGAGTTGAATTCAAACACTCATCCAAGAATATTGAAAAAATGTTTGAGTCATTTGGATCTGTTTATAGAAATGGAGGGGATTATGGTGGTAACACAGGATCAGGTCACTGCCAACAGAAATTACAGAAAGGTTATGTTATTTTTTTTAAAGCAATTGGGGTTAAGTAACTTGCTCAAGGTTACACGGCCAGTTATTTTTGTGTGGGTGCCGAGTATCTGAGGCCAGAACCGATCCCGGGTCTCCCGACACTGAGGCCAGCACTCTTACTCACTGCGCCACCTGGCTGCCCCAGAAAGGTTATTTTTAAAGAACTTAGATTTGTTGATTTATACTACACAAGGATAATAGAAAGTGTGTGAAAAAAGCAAGACACAAATACACCAGAAACTTGCTTTCCATCAACTAAGATGATGAATCCATGAATTACAAATATAGATCCTCCCAAATACCTTTGAGAATATAACAGATAAAGCTGTCATTAGAAGACCGCCTGGATATTATATTGATTGTAAAAACTTAAGAATGATGTTTCTAATAGAAGTCACCA
Organism: Petaurus breviceps papuanus; assembly: GCF_028583685.1. Taxonomy (NCBI): domain Eukaryota; kingdom Metazoa; phylum Chordata; class Mammalia; order Diprotodontia; family Petauridae; genus Petaurus; species Petaurus breviceps. The sequence goes on along the minus strand of NW_027186304.1, from coordinate 22,848,484 downwards.
TGCTGAATACTCACAATCTCCAAACCATGTGGAATGAGAAGCTTTTAAAATACGGAGATCAAGCAGAAGGGGGAAGGGCAGAGAAAGATTCATTATTAAGTACCCACTATGTTAAGCATTGCATTAAGCATTTTACAAGTATTATTTCATTTGATCCTTATGACAACTGTGGGATGTAGGTCCTATTATGATCCCCACTTTGTAGTTGAAAAAACTGAGACAAATAGAGATTGTGTCTTGCCCCAGGGTCACTCAGCTAAAAAATGCCCCAAACCTGACTTGAACCCAGGTCCTTTTGACACATTGGCTCAATACTCTATCTAGTGTGCCATCATATTATACACATTGTTCTGTTGTGGGAGTTGGCCCAAAGTTGCTTTCAGAGAGCCTATAGAAGATAAGCTGACATCCCAAAACTTTTATTCACTTACAAAAGGCTATCATGTTATTTTGCAGAATATTAAATGTAAAAAGAATAATAATGGAACAAGGAAAGCAACTTGTCCCAGTCTATATGAATGCCATTGAAAAAGATAAGAATAAGGAACTACTTCAGCTACTAACAACACAAAGATGAGTAGAATCCAATAAATTTATAAAAATATACATTTATATAATGCTTTAAGGTTTATGAAGCACTTTATAGACATTACTTGATTTGTTTCTCACAACAACAGCCCTTTGTGATAGGTACTGTTATTACCCTTATTTTATGGCTGAGATCAATGATTTTTACATGATTTGCCCAGGGTCACACAGTAAGTGTCTGAAACAGGATTTGAATGCAGCTCTTCCTAACCGTAAGTCCAGCTCAATTTACCTAATCCTAACATTCTGTTATGTATTATAGTTAATTTCTTTGAGTCATATTTCCTTTTTTTTTTTCTTTTTGGAGGGGAAACTGGGGTTAAATGACTTGTCTAAGGTCACATGGCTAGTTTTTTTGTGTTAAGTGTCTGAGGCCAAATTTGAACTCAGGTCCTCCTGATTCGAGGGCCAGTGCTCCACCTACCCACCTCTGAGTTATATTTCCTTTAATGTTTCTTGGAAATAACTTGGCACATAAGGTAGTCAGTCCTTTGGCCCCTCTCTGACCTTAACGCCTCTCCTGTTAATTTGTTTGTTTTGAGAGACTATCATAGTTTTATGAGAAAATCCAGACCAGTGGGTAATACCTTAAATGAAAACACACAAGCCATCAGTACCAATTAATATTTGTTGTTATTGTTCAGTCGTGTCCAACTCTTCATGACCCTATTTGGGATTTTCATGGCAGAGATACTGGAATGATTTGTCATTTCCTTTTCCAGTCCATTTTACAGATGAGGAAACGGAGGCAAACAAGATTAAGTGATTTGCCCAGGGTCACACAGCTAGTGAGTGTCTGATGCAAGATCTGAACACAGCAAGATGAATCTTCTGGACTCCAGGCCCGGAACTGTATTCATTGTACCACTTGACTGCCCCTTGTCAATTCTTAAGAATCATGCGATTGGGGCGGCTAGGTGACACAGTGAGTAGAGCGCCGGCCCTGGAGCCAGGAGAACCTGAGTTCAGATCCGGCCATAGATACTTAACACAAACACACAAAAACTAGCCGTGTGACCTTGGGCAAGTCACTTAACCCCAATTGCCCTCCAAAAAGCAAAAAAAAAAAAAAGAATCATGCAATTAAGGATTTGAAATAATTTTAGAAATTATTTATTCTATCTTTCACTTTCCGGATGAGAAAATAGATGCCCAGAGATTTGGAGTGATTTGCACACAGTTAGCACATGTCTTCTGACTCCTATCGATGCTTTTCTACTGCCCCATGCTGCCTTGCTGATAGCACGAAGACTTTTGAGTGCTTTTAAGAACACAGCTTAAGACAAAAGCACTTTTGGTAACAGCATTATTTTTATTCATCCCTGTTCCTTTAGGCTGTGGGGATTATTCTGAGATTATGTTTCCCCCTCTTGTTTATTTCGTGGATCCAGTGCAGAGATGATTTATCCAAAATAATCTGTTTATCATAAATCTAACTCATGCTGCCTGCAGCCCTGTCCTACTTAGGGTGAATCTTGTTCAGATGTGCTTTTGGCAGATGTCTCCAGTACCAAGGGGAAAACATCATGCTGACTGGGTAAAGCATAGCTAATGAATGTGTAGTTTCCTTTTCTGGGGCCTGGAGTGGTGGTGGTGGGGGGACAGATTCCTCCTCATGCCTTGTCCTGAATTCCATTAGATAGACGTGATAGGAGATTCTACAGCACCCAGGACATGGCAGCACAATGGACATGGCACTTAGAGCTTGGCTTTATGGATACAATTAATTAATCAACAAATAATTATTAAATGCCTTCTATGTACCAGGCTCTTTGCTAAGTGCTGGAGGAAAAGGAAAAAAAAAAAGAAAAAAGAAACAGTGCCTATTCTTTTTTATGATTTCTTTTTTTTCTCAATTAATTAGTTAATTTATTTTTAGTTTTCAACATCCACTTCCATAAGTTTTAAATTTTCTCCCTCTCCCTTCTGTCCCCCTCCCCAAAACAGCACATAATCTGATATAGGCTCTATGTATACATTCCTATTAAATATATTTTCACATTAATCATGTTGTATAGAAGAATTAAATGAGAAAGAAAAACATAAAACAAAACAAAAAAAGAAAATAGTCTGCTTCAATCTGCATTAAGACTCCATATTTCTTTTTCTGGGTGTGTATGGAATTTTCCATCAGGAGTCTTTTGGAATTGTTTTAGGTCCTTGGCTGAGAAGAGCTAAGTCTATCAAAGTCAGTCATCACACACTGTGACTGTTACTGTGTACAATGTTCTCCTGGTTCTGCCTGTTCATCATTTCTTATAGTACAATAGTATTCCATTACATTCAGATATGTAACTTGAAACTATGGTGTGTTCAAAAGGCACTAATTAAATTATTGCCTCTATTTGGCTGACTTCTTGACTGTTGTCTTTCTGGTGAGGAAAGAGAGATAGTCTCGTAAAGGAGAGACCTTTGGCTCTCTACATGTGAGGTTGTCACATGGTCTGTGTTTGCAGGCCTTAGTTTTTTACCTTGGTTTTTGTTCTTTTATTTTGGGTGAATTAGACCTTACAACCTTGTGAGTTTTGAAATGTCAGGAGGAAGAATGTAATGTTAATGGGATTTAAAATCTTCATTGCCCTTTAATAGGCCTCATGTGGTGCCTATTAAGGGAAACTTGCTTAGGGGAGGCTTGCTTGTAGGAAGGCTTGATTACAGGAAGGCTTGCTTGTAGGAAGGCTTTCACACCTTTTGTTAATTTCTAATTAGGCACTGAGTCACAAGGTTGTGATGCCTTCTGGCTCTGAGAAGTGTATATATACTCTGAGTTGGTATTTTGCTTTGGGGGGGCTTGCTTATGAGAAGGCTCTTTTGATTACCTGGTCAAGATTCTGAGTGTCTGTATGTTCAGAGCTCCCTGTTATTAGATATTAGATATTAGAGTGATTTGCCATTTATGGATGAGGAACTGAGGCAGAAAGGGTTAAGTGACTTGCCCAGGGTCACATAGCTAGTAAGTGTCTGAGGTTATATTTGAACTCATAAAGATAAGTCTCCTGATTCCAAGTTCAGTTTCTATTGACATTTCTATTTCATTCCTCAGATGTAAAGTCTCTCTCAATAGCCCTGTCTGTTAGTCTTTATTTCTCTGCCTGTATTTCTTTGTGTTTTCTCTGAAGTTCAGGGTGCTGACTTTTTTTCAGAACTAGTGAATGTAATTAAAAAAGGTGGTTGACCCCTTAAACAGCTAGCTTTCCTAGTAGATCTAAGAATCTGTGCTAGCAGCCATCCAGGGTATGCCAATAAGGTTGCTGCTACAAAGAACTGCCAGAAGATCTGAGAATAAAGTCTTCATCAGGGTTTTTAGCCAACTCATCTAGCTTGGAGGTCCTGGAGATGGAAGAACAATCTTTGGGACCCAGCCCAATGGTAGCAAAGACAAGGACTCATCCAGTATCAATGGCATATTTAGTTGATCTTTAAACGCTGTGCAAAAATCTTGTGATCCTGGATAAATAATTTAAATATCACCAAATATATTGTGAATTAGCTAAGATCAAATTTACCTGGAAAATGAATTCAGTTAAACCCACTTTTGTCAAAGCCTGAGGTGGTATAGGGTAGAGTAAGCTCCCAAAGTGTTCAGGTTGGGGGCAGGGTAACTTTGTAAAAATTAATTGATGTTAAATGGAACTAAAGTTCTAGTTCCTGGTGTTTAATGGTGTGGAGGAACCTCATCAGAATAGGGTCTCTGGTTGATAGTAGTAGGAAAAGATAACTCCAACCCCTTAAAATTTGTGGGGGAGGTAGAGCCAGTCTCATCGTCACAGAGGGCACTCATTATATACAGCATAAGCAGTTGGGGAAATCAGGAAATGATTCATATGAAATTTGATGATTATGCTGAATCTTGAAGGAAGGGAGATATTCCACGACTTAGAGGTGAAGAGGGATTGCCTCCCAGGAATGGAGGCCTGTACAAAGGCATGGAAACAGAAGATCATAGGATCACAGGTTTGAAGTTAGAAAGGATGGAAGAAGCCATCTTCTCAAACCCTTCATTTTACAGATGAGGAAACCGAGGTTTCAAAAGATAGAATGAATTGCTCAAGTGAGCATCATAGGCAGGATTCAAACCCAAGTCCTCTGATTCCAGAGTAAGTGTCCTTTCCACTGTACCACATTCCATTCGATATATTAAGTATGATATATGAGGATATTTGATGGGTGGTCATATAGAAAAGGAATTATATTTGTTCCATTTGGGACTCAAGGAAGTGTTAGAATCAGCACTCACTCAGAATTCCATTCTGTGTGTTCCCATCAGTTTAGAAGGGACATTTAGCAAACTGCTGAAAAGGGAAGGTAGGTCAAGTTTTATTTTCCTCTATGTGATAGGGTGAAACTCTTATGTGAGATAAAAGAGCTGGAGTAGGAATGAAAACCCTTGGGTTTGAGTCCTAATCCTATCACATTTCAGACATGGGATCTTGAGTAAGTCATTTACTTCTCAGACTGGAGAACCCAGCATTCTTTCTGAATCTATGAACACTGGTCCAGCATCACTGAAATATTCCTTCTCCTATATTTCCTCCTTTTCCTGCAGGATGGAGTTGGGTAGTTGAAATATGAGAAGGATGGCTTTGAATTTTTCCATGATGATGGTGATAATGATGGTTACTCATTCTATTTACATAATAACAATATAGCATTTTAGTGTTTACAAATGGCTTCATTCCCAGTGGCACTTTGAAGTAGGCAACACAAGTCTTTCTAATTCCTGTTTGATAGATGAGGAGGCAGATAGGAAAATGCCTTGCCCACTGTTATGGCTGGTTTGCCAGCTGAGATCTTCTGACTAGTTCCAGTGCTCTTTCTACAGTTTTTACCCCTCCCCCCCCAGTTTTGAGTCACTGATGGGGAAGAGACTCTGTCTTGTTGGTGTGAGAGCAAAGCACTGTCTCAGATTTGTAGTTGTGAATGTTCTTGGCTCTTTTGGAAGTCTATATTGACAGAGGATGTGGTCAGTGGCAAAATAACATGCTTAAAATTAAAAAATGTTGAAAAGCTCACTCATCTTAAGCCTAGTCTGGAATGTGTATGTATGTGTGTGTGCGTGTGCATTTTCCCCTGCAGATATGACTTCAGACATGCAGAGACAGGTCCTTATTGAATAAAATAACCTCAACATCAGCATGAATTATATCTGAAAATTAACCTAACATTTTTGTTTCCCTTAAAAGGATTTGCCTCATTAAGTGCTGACAGCCAGCAAGATGGACATAATGAGCCAGATTCTCCAAGTTCATCAGCTGCTCCCTATAGTAGTGGTAGGTGTACGTGACTGACTCCAGGACTGAGGTAGATGGAAACTAGAATATTCCTAATGGGATCATTTTAATGACAAACACAAATGGAGAGACTTATATAGAATCTTAGACTTGAAAGAAACCCTGGATTATGTCTAATCCAAACCCCTACTTTGAGCATAAATCCTCTCTACAATATTTCAAATATTGAGACATCAAGTTTCATCTTGAAGACCTCCAGTGATGGGAAGTTTTATACTCACTGAGGCAGCTCATTTCATTTGGGGGCAGTTGTAACTTTTTTCTTGAACAAAACTGACATCTATCAACCTTTCTCTAAATCATCTCCACTGGTTCTAATGTTACCTTCTAGAACTGAACAATAGGAGTCTAATTATTCTTCTATAGGACAATGCTTTAACATCTATTTTAGGTAACTGTGTTACCCTACCTCTTAAAGCTATACAACCCAAGCAAACTCTTTTTCCATTTTTTCTTAATAGTATTTTATTTTTTCCAATTACATGTAATGACAATTTTCCATATTTATTTTTGAAAAGATTTTGAGTTCCAAATTTTTCTCCTTCCTTCCCTTCTGTAGCCCTTCCCCGAGACAGCAAGCAATCTGATATAGATTATACATGTACAATTATGTTAAACATTTTTCCACATTAGTCATGTTGTGAAAGAAGGATCAGAACAAAAGGGAAAAACCACAAAAAAGAAAAAAAAACAAGCAAAAAAAATGAGAATAGTATGCTTCAATCTGTATTCAGATTCCATAGTTTTTTCTCTGGATGTGGATAGCATTTTCCACCATACGTCTTTTGGAATCATCTTGGATCATTGTATTGCTGAGAAGAGCTAAGTCTCTCATGGTAAATCATTACACCATGTCCAAGTAAACTCTTTCAATTGATATTAATTGGCTTGGCAAACTGGAAGTCAACCGACTGATCAATCATCAAATATTTATTAAGCACCTGGTATAGGTAGGGCAGTTAGTGAAAATGGTTAAATGATTTGGTACTACTCAGTGTGGTCTTGGTTGTATACAACTTTTTGCTTTACCACCATTTGGAATTGAGTTAAGGCTTGTTGACAGCCAGAAAATGCCTAAGTAGTGGCCAGACAACCACATGCTAACAATGTTGTTGCCCAGGTATTACTGGGAATGGAAATCATCCAAGCTCTCCTCCTATAAGGGAGATGGTATAAAAATAAGAGGAAATAAATGGTAAGGATAAATGTATGCTTCTTGTATAGAAAATTATTTTGAAATATGAAGGTTTATCAATAGTCTTGAATAGATTTGAATCTTACCTCACATGTTTAATAATGGCTCTGAGTGACCCTGAGCAAGACACTTAATCTCTCTATCAGTTTTTTCATCTTTAAAATGGGAATATTAGCACCTATCCCTCAAAACTTTCCTGAGTATCCAATAAGATAATAAATCTCTGTCCAGAAACCCAACTCTTCTGATTAGTGACTATCTGTCTAGACCATAATCTCAGGAAAGAGCATCATTCCCACTTACCTTACATGTATTTCTTTCTAGCTTCCCCCATTAGGATGTTCAATTCTCCCTTATGCGTAGTCTTCCCCATTAGAATGTAAGCTCTGTGGAGGACAGGGACTGTCTTGCTTGCTTGTAATGTGTTCCCCATATTTAGCACAATATTTGGAACATAGGAAGTGTGTTATTCAGTCATTACAGTTGTATCTGACTCTTCATGACCCCAAAGGTACTGGAGGGGTTTGCCATTTCCTTCTCCAGCTCATTTTAGAGATGAGGAAACTGAAGCAAACAGAGTCAGGTGAGTTACCTAGGGTCACACAGCTAGTAAGTGTTTGAAGTCAGATCTGAACTCATGAAGATGCATCTTCTTGACTCCAGGCTGGGCGCTCGCCATCCACTGTGCCATCTAGTTGCCCCCAACATAGTAAGTAATCTCCCTCTTCCCCATCTCTTTCTCTTATCTATCTAAACACCATGGAAATAACTGCAAGCTATTACAATTGTTACAGAATGCTCCAGCAATATTGGTGTGTTGATGTCATTTTCTTGAACTGAAACATGACAAAAAGGAAAGTCCAGATTGACTAAGAAAAATGGGGTGATATGGGAGTGAAGAGATGGGAGAAAGACAGTGCCTAAGTAGAACAAGCACAGGGCTAGTAAAAAGATTTATCTATTTTTTTGTTACCCAACTGGGACTTACATAAGATCTGGGAAGATACTGGACCTGAGTACTCTCACTTCTTTGACTCATTGCCAATGATCCAGTTAAGCTGGGACTTTTAGTATCTGAAGACTGATCTCCCTCTTCTCTCATCTGTCTCCCATCAAAGTATATAGTCACTAACAGCTACTATAAGCCTATAGGCTCACAAGGTTCAAAATACAAACAGGTTTATTTAGAGGTTAAGGGAAGCAAATAAGACTTGTATCAAAACCCACAGAAAATAACAATACCCACTGGTGAGTAACTTTCTTCCCAAGGCTTGTATGGTCTTATTAGGTTGAGATACAATTGAAGAAAGAATGGCAGAAATGGAGAAAGAAACTCCATTTCTACTCTTCCTTAGCTTCAAATCCACTGGGAGTGCTGAAGTGAATAAAAGGAGCTGGGGAAGAGAGGATGCAAACTAAGAAGTCACTATAAACCAGCATGGAAGTGGGAAGAGAGATACCACTTACAGCAGTCAATCAGTCAGTCAACTACCATTTATTAAGCACCTATGATGTGCCAGGTATCATGCTAAGCAATGGAGGGATAAAGAAAGGCAAAAATATGCCCAGCCCTCAAGCATCTCACAGTCTAATGGGGAGACAACATGTAAATTGAAGTGGTGTAGGCTCTGAAAACCCCCTTGAATCTTCCCAAAGTGGGTTCCCAGAGCCCATGCCCTATTATAAATGACTTTGTCTAAGTGAGATCCATATCTATCTTATATCTATAGCGACACCTGTATTTATCTCTGTCTCTATGTTCATCTCTATCTCTATTTCGGTCTCTTTATCTCTGTCTCTATATCTAAATCTACAGCTCTCTCAGGGGCAGCAAAGTCATGCAGTGGATAAAATGCTGGGTCTGAAGTTAGGAAGATTCATCTTCCTAAGTTCCAATCTGGCTTCAGACATTTATTACCTGTGTGACCTTTGGCAAATCACTTAATCCTGTTTGCCTCAGTTTCCTCATCTGTAAAATGAGCTGGAGGGTGGCCAGGTAGCACAGCAAGTAAGAGCACCGGCCCCAGAGTCGGAATGACCTGGGATCGAATCTGGGCTCAGACACTTAGTACCCACCTAGAAACACCTGGCCGTGTAACCTTGAGCAAGTTACTTAACCCTAATTGCTCAGGGGTGGCCAGGTGGCTCAGCAAGTAAGAGCACCGGCTCCAGTGTCGGGATGACCTGGGATCGAATCTGGGCTCTGATACGTAGCACCATACCCAGAAATAACTGGCTGTGTAACCTTCAGCAAGTTACTTAACCCCAATTCTTTAAAAAAATTAGCTGGAGAAGGAAAACCCCAAAGGGGGTTGTGAAGAGTCAGATATGACTGAAAACAACTGAATGTCTCTCTGTATTTCTTTATATATCTACAATTTCATTCCTTTTTCTCTATCTTTATCTAAATCTCTATCTCTCTGTATCTCTATCTCTACATTTTTCATCTCTTCATCTCTTTCTATATCTCTGTCTCTAAATATCTATATAATAAATTGAGGATAGTCACAGAGGGAAGACACTAAGAAAGGCTTTTTACAGAGTGTGAGACTTTAAGGAAGGCTAGGCATGGGTTTCAGTTCAAGAAAATGCTCATGTGTGAGGGAGAGCAAAAGGAAGTGGCTCCTCCATTTCCTGGGACAAGTCTTATGTCCGTTAGAATGTAAGTTCCTTGAGAGTAAGGATTACCTCATTCTTTGTGTTTGTAGTTCCAGCTCCCAGAACAGTGCTTGGAACATAGAAGGTGCTTAATACATGCTTATCAACAGTACCATTTATTGTCTGAGGCCTGGGACCACTTACGGTAGTACCCCAGGTACACTTTGTATGATTCTACTTGTCTGACTAGTTGTCTCCACCCAGATAATCTGGGAATGATACAAGAAATACTTGAGTGTGTTAGCATTTCCTGGGAATGACTCTATCTGTGGGAGCCCACGGATGGTTCCTCCTCAGCAATGTTCCACTACCTGGTTTCTCTGGATGCCCATACATCATTGGTGCTTTTGCAGCTTGCGCTTTCCCCAGCTTTCAGAGTTGTCATGAATTTTAGGTCTCTATCAAGGTGCCTTTTACAATCTTGCTTGGCTCCATTGGCAACCTTGCCTTCCTGCAGTTCTCTGGGGCTCTCATTGGAAGGATTCCATTATCTAAAGCCGTGGGGAGGGTTTAGGGGAACTCTGAGTCATTCATTTTGATTGTAGAGCAGTGCTGTTGTTGCTGTTGGTGTTATTGAGTCATGTTCAACTCTCCACGACCCCATTTGGGGTTTTCTTGGCAAAGACACTAGAGTGATTTGCCATTTATGGATGAGACACTGAGGCAAACAGGGTTAAGTGACTTGCCCAGTGTCACATAGCTAGCAAGTGTCTGAGATGAGATTTGAACTCATGAAGATAAGTCTTCCTGATTCCAAGTTAAATTTCTATCCACTGTACCACCTAGCTCTCCCTACTTGTTTACGGGTACTTGTAGAGAAATAATAGGAGATATAGTAAGGACATAGGGTCATAGCTATAGATACAGAACGGGGGGGGGGGGGAGTCTTAAAGTTATCAAGTCCCAGCCCTCATTTTACAGATAAAGGAACTGAGGCCCAATGCAGCTACTACTGCTCCCATTCCTTTTGCCATCTGCACTGTTCTGCCTGTAGGGCCTTTCCTTTAGTTCTCCACATTTCTCAACAGACAATGGCCATTTTCTTTCCCACAGGGCCAGCTCTGTATTTCCAGATTCCTTGGAACATCTGTTTTATAGCTCAAAAGCAGTTACAGGTGCTGCATCTGTTTCTGGAGCCTTTTTTCTTTTACTGAAGTTTCATTAGCCCCAGGCCTCAAGCACAAGAGGTCTCCCAGGGATCCTAGGAACCATTTTCATTTGCCCTTGCAAGTGACATTTTTCTCCTCGGTTCTACGTTGCTTTGTTTGGACTTATCACAGTTTGCTTCCTCTCTGGAAGCTGCCTCAGTGATATATTTTTTTGCCCATATCAACACTCCCTCTGGGTCTACAGGTTTGTGGGGAACATGCCATTTTATTTCCTGTTGTAATTCTTCAGTCTCCTATGATTCCTTCTTGGCCAATGGGCTAGGGTTATTCAGAGTAATTGGGACTGTTTCCTGAAATATATAAGAGAAGGAGGAGGAGGAGGCGGTCATTCACTCTTTCTGGTAATATCTTCCAGGGAGGGAAAACTTTGCAAGACCTGTTACATTCTTATACCCATGGATGTGCTAGAGCCAGATGGACCTGTGTTTGAGAGTTGATTATTAAATTTTTAGTGTGAGCATTTACACCTTGGAAATTGGCAAATGCTACAAATCAAGGTATTCCACCTCTCAGCTTTGGGAATTTTCTTTGGCTGACATCTCTCCCCACTTCCTTGCCTCCCCCTTCATGTCTGACTCTCCCTCCTCAACTGAAATCCCATATTTCACAGGAAATCCAAGCCCTCTTAATTCTAGTGTCTTCTGTCTGTTAATTATTTCCTACTAATCCTATATATCTGCATCTATCCTTTAGTCATTCCACTGCTTCCTGATCATTGTATAGAGGTGGGCCTGGGTTCTTAAAGGCTAAGCATAAGCTCTATCAGGTACCATCAAGTTTTGATCATGGTCCCAGTGGTAGAATGTGTGGTTCATCTGAGGACCAACTAGTTGGCCGCTAGGTGATGAGATCTGTGGCAATTCATGAAAAAGGGGAAAATACCAAATGGCCTCTAGTCCTGTTTGTTTTTTGAGGACTGGCTAAGACCAGGTTCATTCTTATGAATGAACCAAGACCTGGTTCATTCTTAAAATGTTGGAGATGAATTTTTTTTCTTTGACCACTGTAAATCCTGAAGACTCTTTACTAAAGAATAAAGGGGTTAGAGCTTGAATTGCTGGAGGAAAATACACAAGGATGAAATCACAGGCCTATCAAAACCTAGAGGTAAGACTGATGTGTTTGTTGTTTATTCTTTGTTTCAAAGAGGACCAATGGTGTCACAAGGTGATATCTTGACTTGTGTGTGGATTGGATTTAAGTAAGACAGAATTGCACAAAGTTGTCAGCCTCACTCTCTCTTCCAGAATCACTGAAGTCCAGTGGCAAGATAAAAGTCAAGATGACTGTCAGTGGCCCATGCAGTGGATGATCCTGGCATCTTTGGTATCTGACCAAGCTCTAAGGGCTCCACAGTGCCTGCTTCAGCCGCCTTCATTGCCATTGAAACAAATTGTTCTGACATACCCCTAATTCACCAACGGGCTTGAGGCCTGTCTCTTACCCTCAACCTGGTTTAGCCTGTCTGCCAAGATAGTTTTATTGGGGTATGGTCAATGCACATGCTACAGCTTCTTGGAGCCACAGGTGAGAGTTGGGTGAATTGGGTAGACACCAAGGGTGGGTGAGCAGTCCTGCAAAGGGCTCTGCAGGCCTTTACACAAGAGGTGCTAGTTCTCCATGAGCCCGCCACATGCCCTATACACACAGATAGTTTATGTAAGATATGCCCATTCACACGTACACATGTTTTTGTATGTGTATAATTTCATATATTCATCTTTAAAGAGCAGATTGAGATTGCTAAAAGCACCGCATAAATTCTCAAGTGAGTCACCCTGTTTTTTTCTCTCTCCATCCCATTTTAGGCTCAACTCATTATGCACCTGTAGTGCCTTTTCTTGGGATATTGCTCTTGGTGATGGATTAATATGATGGACAGGTCCATTTGATATTGTAGTCTGGACAATAGTAAATTTATCCATTTAGTTTTTCCTGAATGGATTGCTAGACTGAGCTCTTTGTTGCTTAATAACCAAGTGACTTTAAACAAGTTACTTATCCATCTGGGCCTCAGTTTTCCAATCTACAAACAGATTAGGGAGTTGGAATAAATGACCTCTGAGGTTCCTGCAAGCTCTAAATCCTATGATCCCATTTTTGTTCTCTATCTTTGATTGCACATTAATAATATTTTAGGTACATTATGGCTGTTAGTTTTTTCTGGGCTGGTGTTGGAACATAACCACAATTCATAGAGTTGTTTCTATCAGATGTGTATCACATCCCAGAAGTAGGATGGGCTGCCTCAGGAGGATCTGTGTTCTTCACTGTACATCCTCAAGCAAAGGTCGCACGACCAGTTTTGGAGTATGTTGTAGAGAATGAATTTGTGTTTAGGCATGAGTTGTAATAGAGAGTCTTTGAGATTCCTTTATACTCTGAGACTGATTTTAAGTAATCATGGATCTCACTCTGGAGGCCCTTCAAGGTTCGGGGGTTATTACCAGCATAAGACTGGCTCTAGACAAGAGCATCTCAAGGACTTGACTATATATAGGGCATCTCTCTTCCATTTCAACCTTATGCAATCCATCTGGTGCAGTGCACCATGCCTGAAAGGTCAGAAAGACCCGAGTTCAAATATGACCTCAAATAGTTACTAGCTGTGTGTCCCTGGGCAAGTCACAACTCTGTTTGCCTCAGTTTCCTCATCCATAAAAATGAGCTGGAGAAGGAAATGGCAAACCACTCCAGTACCTTCTCCAAGAAAACCCCAAATGGGGTCATGAAGAGTTGAATACAATTGAAATGACTGAATAGCAGCAACAACAATACATCATCCAACCATGAAAGCAAAGCCTTCTTCACCTTTGGTGAACATACATCTTTTACTTTTGTCTCATTTGATATTAATAACCTGAAAGTCATTCAGCAAAGTTCTTCCTGTGGTTGCATGTATTAAAGAATATTATATGACCTTAAAACACATACCAGAGACAATGTGTTTGGAGAAAAGCTTTAGGACTGCATTTTTGCTCTACCGAGTCAAATGCTTTCTAAAAAATATTAGCAAACAGTAAACACAGCAGGTTTCTGTATTCTCTATATTTTTCCCAGTTAATTGTGTAAATGTGTAAAGATGTGATTTGCTGTAGAGGATTGTTACTGCTCTCTTCTTAAATAGCCATTAATGATGCCCTTGAAATGTGCACAGATGACTCTCACAGTTGTGTGATGAGAAAGTGAACGTTGGATAGTCAAAGTTATGCAGGGATGAGAATTAGCAGCTTAGAAAAGAGAAAGTCAAGGAAGTGAGAAATCCTAGGGTGGTAGTTAGCTTAATATTAAGAGGTCCTATGGTGGATTTCTGGTTGGATACAATGACAAATGTAGTCAGAAAGGGGGAGATAAACTAGGAGACTAGAGAAGGGTTTAAGGGAGAAGGTTAAGTAGGAAGGGCAGTTTTAATGAAAATCAAGGAATATAAAAAGGGAAGGATAAGAAATTGTGGATAAAGGGGAAAATCTTCAATTCCGGTCTTTGTGAGAGCCAACTGACAATAGAGGAATTTAAAGAGCTAATTAGTTCTAAAGTTCTAAATGGAACATTCTGAATGGAATTCTGTTGCTTTGGAGGATGTCCACAGGGCATTATCACATCCTGTGTATTTCTACCTCCATTGCCCAAGTCATCCAGTAATTTAAAAATCAAGTATGGTATTTAATGTTGGAAATAACAAATCTGTTAAATAATTTGTCTTTAAAAAGAGCTGTTAAAGAAGCTAACTAAATAAGGACTTGGAACATACAATATCAAAAAAAATTAAAAGCAAAATAATTTGAATCCTGCAACTGAGAGCTCATCTTAACCATCTTTTACATTTGCTAACTCTTCCATGAGCATTTCAGAGTGTCTTTCTAAGGTGGCAGGTATCTACAGACTGAGAACATTTCCTATCTTTGGAAAATAAGAAACAAATTTGGCTGAAAAGCCAGGATCAGTACTAGAGAATTAACGTGATAGTTTATACACACACGTACACACACAGCTAGGGGGCACTGTGGTGTTAATGTATTTATTTATAAAGAAGAATACTCTATAAGTAATGAGGGATAATAGCAAATTTGTGTTGAAGGCTGGAGGCAGATGAATAGTCTAGAAGTCACAATGAGGAGCTATTCAATATTCTGGCAGGGGCATTGCTACTTACGTTGGAGAGCATAAGCATATAAGCTTTGAGTATAATTCAATTTTGAAGATGTGTCATAGGATCAAGCCATATTCAGAATTCATGATGTAGCCCTTGAACAGTTCCTTCCAATAGAGGCAAAGTGGCATTTTAATGACTCCAACCCAGGTTTTAGCAAGTGAGAGTACATCACTATACCTTTCAGAAATTAAAGGACCAACTTCTAATATAAATGCTGTATATAACATACAGGCAGAGAGCAAATTAACCACTAGTTGACACTAATAGATACTATTGGTCAGAGATTAGGCTTATTCTACACTTGCCCTGACAGTTTGCATTGACTTTGATGGGGGTAGAAATGCTGAATACCAGTGTCTCCATGATTTCGAGTGAGACAGTGGCCTTCTGTCCTTAAGCTTTGCCTCTCTCTGTGGAGGGATATTGACTTGTTTTCAAGGGGCACATGGTTTTGTGGCTCTATTTAATTCAAATTTAACTCTGAGTACCCACTCACTGGCACAAACTTTTTTGAACCTGCTGTTCAGTGAAAGTTCCATGATGGCATACTGGAGTTGATCCTGCACAGAAGAAGACAGGAATGCTGGACAATTGCATAGAGCTGATTCTGCTTACTGTGGATGACATTTTTCTATTACATCAAGCACTACTGCAAAAATTCCTAAGTGAATTCCTAAATAATCTGTCAGAAGAGTTTAGTCTAGCCATCCACATAGGAAAAAAAAATACAGAAAATGGAATTATGGGAATGTGATGGTGGCAGTAATGCAGGAGTGTGGCATGATCCTGTAAGAATTGCATCAGTGGTGTTAAGGCTCAGAATTTAGAAAGGTTGGTAAAGAAAGATAAAGATAACAACAATAACAAAGGTTTTCCTTTCTTTTTTTTTTTTTAAAGTGATATGCTTGCTATTTGGGGAGGATGAGATTATAAATAGACAACTCTTATCTTAGTTCTGTTTTCTTTTTCATGGAGAATGATCTTTGGATAGGAAGGGATAGCACAAAAGTGGCTTATAAGCATGTGAAAAAGACCCATCTTTTTTAAAAAAAAAATCTATTTTAAACTCAAATGCCAGAACACAAATACAGAATAGAGAAAAGAAACAAAAACATATCATAAACTTAAATATTGGAATTGAAATACAAAGTTAGAAAGAAAAAAAGCAAGCCGTGTGCATAGCAGAATATGAGAAGATTCTAAATATAGAACAAGAAATTTTCATTTCAAGAAAGTCTGTATGATAAATAATACTACTTGTATTGAGAATTGTTCATCTTTTCTTTGCTTCCTTGTGGGTTTTCTTTTGTTCTCTGCTGTGCACTTTTAAACTTTGTTCTTTTTTCCCTCCCCCCAATCTCCCCCAGAAGGCTACAATAAAGTTTAGATATGTTTCTCTAGAGCTATAAATATATACATACATATGCTTTCCCAAACATAGTCTACTTCTGATCTTTGCTTTTATGTTTGTGCATACCTCTTGTTTCCTATCCCTCCTGCCTCCTGTACCCACTACCTTGCCCACCTATTGCTTGCCTCCCTCCCTCCCTCCAAGGATCCCTCCCCCATCCTCCCATTCCCATAAATCTAAACACCCTGCTATACTCCCTTTTACCTGTTCCCTCTCCCTCCCCTCTAAAGATCCCTCCCTTGTCCTCTCCCCCCTCCCTATACCCCTACCGCTTTATTTCTTCTGAATTTAGAAGACTTTAAGTTCTTCTAAATATATATAAACATTTACATATATGCATATGTGTATATATGCACATATACATGTGTATATGCATTAGATTTATGCACATATACATATACATACGCACATATGGTTCCCTCTTAAACCCATTCCCGATGAAAGTAGGCGACTAGAGCTACCAGTCCCCTCCTTCCCCCATCTAATTCCTCGGTATCGATTCTTCCTCTTGCACCTCATTTGTATGAAATAATTACTCTTTTTAGCTGTTCCTAGATGGTTTTGCTTTTTAAATTCATGGCATACTCAGGTTAATCCCAGTCTTTCTTAGGAACTACCCAATTATTTATAAGAATCTTAGATATACATTTTACAATTTATACACACACACACACACACACAGAGTAAACAGTCTGTCCTTATGAATCCCTTACAATCAGTCTTTGGTATACAGCTTTCTCTTGGTTCTTGTATGTTGAATCTTCTCTTGAATTCAGCATTTTTTTTAACATGGTCTTGAAAATCAAAGGGTTTATCAAATGTCCATTTTTTCCCTCTACAGGATAATACTTAACTTTGCAGGGTGTGATATTTTCAGCCTGAGCCCCAGTTTTTTTTTTCTCTTCTAGATGTTATATTCCAGGACCTGTAGTCCTTTAATATCTCTGCTGGTAAGTCTTGTGTAATTCTAATTGTGGTACTATTGTATTTAAATTGTTTTAATCTTGATGTTTTTGATATTTTATCCTTGAGCTGGGGGTTTTGGAATTTAACTATGATATTCCTTTGAGTTTTCCTCATAGGGTCTCTTTTAAGGGGTGACCAATAGTTTTTTTTTTTCTATTTCTACTTTCCCCCCTTGTTCTAATACTTCAGGATAATTTTATTTAATCATTTCTTGTATTATTGTATCAAGATTCTTTTTTTGATTGTAACTTACAGTTAGTCCAATTATTTTTATATTTTCTCTTCTTAATCTATTCTCCAAATCTGTTGTTTTTCTTATAAGACATTTCACTTTCTCTTCTATTTTTTCATTATTCATATTTTGTTTAATTATTTCTTGATCTCTTATACTTTCACTGCCTTCACTTTGTCCAATTCTAATTTTCAAGGTGTCATTTTTTTCCTTAAGATTCTAGAATTTTTTTTTCTAATTAGTTGACTTTCTTTTCATAACCTTCTTGTTTTTCTTGCATTATTCTTGTTCTTTTTATTTTTTTTAGTTTGTCTTCCATCTCTGTCATTTGATTTTTAAAGTCTCTTTAAAGATCTTCTATAAATTCTTTTGGGGCAAGTGACCATTTGATATTACTATTTGGGGGTTTCTTTACTTCAATATCCTCCTTTGAAGATGAACCTTGGTCATCTCTATTCCCATAATACCTTTCTATGGTTGTATTCTTTCTTCTTTGCCTGTGCACATTTTTGTGGTAATAGCTTAATTTTTGTAATCACCTCTTACCCTGGGGTATGGGAAATGTTGCCCTTTGCCGCAGATCTTCAGCTCTTCCCTCTAGCCAGGAACCAAAGCCAAGTCTCCAACCTCCTGTAAGTGCCTTTAGTGCCAGTGCAATATTTGCAGCAGTGACCGTTACTATAAATATTCCTTTATAGTTCTTGATTGCAAAATAAAACAGATTTTCCATATAGAGGACAGAACCCAAACATTTATTTAGACACCAGAAAACCAAATCCAAAAACCAGTAAGCAGATTCCATCATAGGAGTAAAGAAGTTAATAAGCCATAACAAAACAGAGAGTCACAGTATCCTATAACCTTCCCACAAACCAATATAAGATCAATATTTACTCACAAACCTCTCTATCTCCTTGCCTGAGTATACTCTCTCTTCTACTGTCTCTCTAGTTCTGACTCCCAGCTTCCTGTGGCTCTGCTCTACCCTTCAGGCTCCATGTGACTACATTCAACCTATTATGGGGAAGAGTTTATCTTCAAAGCAGAGAGTCTTCCTGTGGGCTCTGCTCTACCTTTCAGCAAGCTTCTCCCATCACAGGCTCCATGTGATTACATTCAGCCTATTAGGGGGCAGAGTTTACTTTCAAAGCAAGAGCAATCTTCAAATTCCCCCTAGGCCTATTAAGGGGCAGGGAAAATCTTTAAATTCCCATTCCCATTACAATGCCTGAAGCCAGGGGCTTTCTGACCTACTGCTTCTGTACTCACTGGGCATGTGCTGGTTCCTTCTCACCCTGGGCACTCTTTGCAGAATGGCTGGGTCTGGCCTTCTTTGTCAGCAGAGGTTCCTTGGATCTCTAGATCTTCTGGGGCTCAAATGCCTAACTCTCCTCACTGTTCCAGGGGTAAAAGTTCCTGTGGCTGGGGCTTAGGCAGCCTCTCAAACCAATTAACCCCAGGTCTTGCTGCTTATTGTTAAAATGAACCCAATCTGGAGGTGTTTACTCTTCATGAGACCAAATCTTGTCCTGGTATTTTTCTTCAAATCTTCTCAGATTGTCCAAGGCAGATCCCTGTTATGCCCCTGTTCTTATTTATGTCCGCCTACATTGTGTTCACCCTAAGGTGCTATTTTAACTCTTTTGTGGGGGAAAATCTTGAGAGTTTGGAATTTTCTGACCTACTCCACCATCTTCCCAGAATCCTCAAGACCCATCTTTTCAACAAACTCTGTGCTATATGGTTATGGTTATGAGTCTTGGAATGTTACATTCTTTGAGGAATTAATATTGTGTGTGACTTAAAGGACAATGGAGAAATGCATAGTGGGCAGAGGAAAGCTTCAGCATATTTTGAGCAATGCCCTGTTCTTGAGAAATAGTATAAGGTGCATAATTATGGAAGTCTATGTTCAGAAAAGGAGATGGCTGAGAGATAATAGATGCATAGCTTGAGTGTTCCATTGGTATACCTGACATGTAAAGAGCCTAGAGGAAGGCCTTTAGCATATTGTGGACCCTCTGTAAGAGATCTATGGAAACACGGACAAAAGTCATGCAGGAAGAGAAGTCATGGTTGGGTTAAAATCTTTACTGATGTAAGCAATACTCTCCTTGAAGTGATCAGAGTCCTGAAGTATGCTGAAGTATGAAAACATATCTTAGACGTTACTAGAGAAAAGATAACCCTTTCTAATAACATGGAAATATCTAGTATGAAGACTCAGTTCTAATTTCCAGGTATGCAAAAACACAGATCATAGAATTGCTGGGATGTCTACCCCAAGCATGCAAAGGCTTCCCCTGGTGGAATGGAGAACAATTTGTTCCAAAGGCCATGAGGGAGGCTGAAGCAGGTGCTGTGGGGCCCTTAGAGCTCGGTCAGATATAGAAAATGCCAAAGTCATCCACTGAATCCTGGGCCATTGCTAGTCATCTAGACTTTTGTCTTGCCACTGGACTTTGATGACTCTGGAAGGAAGAGTGAGGCTGAAGACTTTGTGTATCTCTGTCTCACTTAAATCCAATTGATGCTCAAGTCAAGACATCACCCTATGATGTCACTGGTCCTTTTTGAAAATGAAAGACAAACAATCACAGCAACAGATATTATCTCATTTTATCAAACTCTCAACAAATCTCAGAGTTAGGTGCTATTACTATTATCCCAGTTTTACTGATAAGGAAACTGAGGCAGAGAGGTTAGGTGACTTGGTTAGAGTCATACAGCCAGAATGTATCTGAGATTGGATTTGAGCCCAGGTCTTCTTGATTCCAGGCCTAGTGCTTTATCTGCTGGTGCAGAATGGAAAAGGGAAGGTACTACCCTTTCCCCACTCCCAACCCCACCCCAAACCAGGAGGGAGCTAGAACCAAGTCATTTTTAGAATGATTAAGCCCCATTCTAACTGCATCATGTTTTTCCTGTATAGCACTCCATTTGTAGTGAGAGGCACCCTGGCCTGCAGATGGGATCGGGGAAGGGAGGGACAGGAAAATGAAGGCTATTTCCTTCTGATGCTTTTAGTCGCTGTTTCTTCAGACTGAAACATTTGAACCCCGCCCCCCTCCACTTTTTGTGGGAGGAAGACTTTGCAACAACAAAGATATTTTTGTGCTTTCATCATCTAAAGGAAATTCTTGTATTTGGCCATAATCAACACTGGGTGAGGTAATTTATCCCAGTGTTTCATTTGTAAAAATTGGTAATTCTTAAGTAAGACCTTCACCATATTGATCAAAGATGTCCTCTCAGGGCTACGCTTCATGCTTAGCCAGGCTCAAATGAGCATGGATGGCTGCTTCTTACCATCCAAGTGTGTGTCACCCTTCACCACAAAACTGTGCTGAAAGATGATTGTGTAATGAGAAAGAAGGAGAAGGAAAAGGGTTACTTTCCTCCACAACCACAGTTTCATTTATTGCTTTGTATGCAAAAATTCTTGCCCAGAAAAAGAGTTCTCTGGCCAATCAAGAATCTAGTGAGAGGCCTAATAGTTGGAAAAACAATTTATTCCATATTTCAGGAATAGCTGTATTTCCTCCTCAGCCCTAAAACTGTAGGTATCTAGTATGGCCAGAGAAAGGCAAGGGCCAAATTCAAACCAATTTGAGAAGAAATAAGGTCTGGGTCTAGTAACCTGGAGAAAAGACAGAAAGCAACATTATGGAAATATAGCAAGATGTCAAGTCTTGTTTAGCCTTCCAGATGTTTTATAATATCCCTAGGGTAGTTAAAAAATTTTTTTTCTCTAATTTGTGCTGGTTAGGAGTACTACACTTTAATTATGATCATTACCATTATTAAAATGAATAATTAACCTAATAGTGAAACATTTCTGCGTTTTAAATGGTTTGAGAAAAAAATTTAAATCTTTGCATTCACAGTCAAATTTGGTGGATCTAATTCACTCTGCTTTCCTTCCTTTAGCTTTTTCTGAACTGTCCATCAAGAGTTGGCAATTCCACAGTGGCCTAAAGTTGATGCCATGACCTTCGTCTGTGCCAAACAACTATAATCATAGACTTTGCACAAATATATAAATATGTGTATTTCCAAATTTGACTGCCACTGGCTCAGTGTGCGATCTTGGGGACAGAAGTTTGAGGATATTTAATTTCTGTTTTCTCGTTAAATTAATTCTCATTGCTTCATAGGACTGTTCCCTGAATGCAATTACTTTTTTTTATTAAGAAGGGTGGTGAAACTCTCAAGGCCTGAGTATCCTTAGGCACAAGCTACATCATAGCGTTCTGAAATCAAAGTGTTAATTTTCATGCCAAGTTCCATTGCAATTTGACCAATGTACATTTCATATTTGCTCGTCTGCTAATTCTGCAATGACTTCCAGAGGAGTTGTCTAGTCTTGATGAAATTTCAAATACTATCAGAGGGTATCAAGATATAGGGTAATTGAGGGCAAGTGACTTGCCCAAGGTCACACAACTAGTAAGTGTTAAGTGTCTGAAGCCAGATTTGAACTCAGGTCCTCCTGATGCCAAGGCTGGTGCTCTATTCACTGCGCCACCTAGCCGCCCCTATGATGAAGAATAAAACAGCAGCTGATTTTAAGTTGTAAAAGGTTAGATATCCTATAAATTTTACAAGCTTTCCCTAAAATTTGTTGACCTTGCTGAGTTACTTCTATCATCCATAATACCATTAATTTCTCACGAAAGAGTAAAAAAAACAAACACGTGGATCAAATGATTGGCAGTTTTAATGGCAAGATTAAGCCACATTTTAACCTTTCAATGGCTCTGCAATATCAGTGTGGTATGAGTACTGCTTCTGCTGGTTTAGTTTGTGGCAGCTATGTGGTGCAGTGGATGGAGTACTGGGCCTGGAGTCAATCAATCAATATTTATGAAGTGCCTACTATGTGACGTGCACTGTACTAAGCACTGAGGATGCCGTAGGAGGCAAAAGACACTTCCTGTCTATAATCTAAGAGGGGCAACGATGTGCAAACAAATATACAGAATAAATAGGAAATAATTAGCAGAGAAAAGGCACTAGAATTAGAGGGGTGGGGGGAAGCCTCCCTGTAGAAGGTGGGATTTCAGTTGGGCCTTAAAAAGAAGTCAGGAGTGAAGGAGGGAGAGCCTTCCAGGAAGGAAGATCTGAATTCGAACCCAGCCTCAAACACTTGCTAGCTGTGTGACTCTGGGCAAGTTACTTAACCTCTGTTTGCCTTAGTTTCTTTTTTTTTCTTTTCTTTGGAGGGGCTATTGGGGTTAAGTGACTTGCCCAAGGCCACACAGCCATTTTTGTGTTAAATGTCTGAGGCCGGATTTGAACTCAGGTCCTCCTGACTCCAGGGCTGGTGCTCTATTCACTGCACCACCTAGCCACGCCCCCCCCCTTTTTATTTCTTTTTGTGCCTTAGTTTCTTTAGCAGTAAGTAACAACATGCCCCAGGGTATTTCGGGAGGAAGAAATGAGATAGTAATTGCAAAGTTCTCGGCACATAGTAAGTATTATATTATTGATGATGATGATGAGTCTGCATATGAGATTGTAGGGACTGTGGAAGGGGTTTTCTCTTTGATGGCCCGATTTCAAATCTAGGGGATAAGCAGAGTAAGAGTTGATGAGAGTTCCCTAAATATTTGCAAATGAATCTGGGCAGAATATCAGTGAGTGAGAGGCACCCTGCTGCTGGAGGTAGATGAGTGGAATGTTTTCTGGTCTCCCCCCGGCCTCCCCTAGTCTTGATGGTGGTAGGCTGTGTAACCCACAATGCCTATGTATACCCTTGCCAGAAGGAGCAGCAACAGTGGTGGTCCAGGCCAGGCAGACCCAGTGGTGTGGAGTCCTTAATGCAACCTCTTAGGTATAGATCATCATTAACTTCTTTAGCAAATTACTTAGGCCCACCTCGGATCTCTTCTTCTTTAAAATTTCGATTACTCATAGTTGGGGATCAGGAATTCACAAACAGCTGGCATCAGTGGGAGAGCTCTGGTGTGAGAAAGAATGAGTTTTTGTTTTGGGGAGCAAGAAACAAAGAAGGATTAGGTAGGTTCATCCTGAAATGTGCCTGTTTTATTCCAAGAAATCTATAGCTGGATTCTAAGTCCCTCAGTATTAACCAACTACCGGTATGAAATTTTCTTTCTCAAGAGAGCACATAACAATTCTTTTTTTTTTCCTCCCAATCCTGGATCTATTTCTATATATTCACATTCAACAGTGGATTGCTCTGGAACTAGGTGAACAATTTATACAATGACAATAACATTGTAGGGAAAAACAACTTTGAAAGGCTTTAGAACTCTTATTGCAGTGATCAACCACAAGTTCAAAGTAAAGATAAAATAGCCAGTCACTGGAACCTACAATGCGCAGTAAGACATATTTTTCAGCATGACCATTGTGGGAATTTTCTTTGCTTGATGGTGTATGTTTATGATGAGGGTTTTTTTGTTTTTTTTGGAGGGGGGAAAGGCAGGGCAATTGGGGTGAAGTGACTTGCCCAAGGTCACACTGCTAGTAAGTGTTAAGTGTCTGAAGTCGGATTTGAACTCAGGTCCTCCTGATGCCAGGGCTGGTGCTCTATTCACTGTGCCACCTAGCCGCCCCTATGACACCCCTATGATGAGGATTTTTGTTCTTCATTTTTCTGTTATTCATTTTGTGGACATTCAATTGTGGGGGAGGGCTAGCGGGAGTGACAGATGATAAATACATGTAAAAATAAATAAATTTATTGAAAAATCCCATTAGATTACTTTGAGTACTTTGAGAAAGGTTCATCATTTCCAATAATAATAATTTCTAACTTATAATAATAATCTCATTTCTAGAGTCAGTCATTTTTTTCCCACTGTCTGAATTACAGAGATTCACCTTTTCTTCTTGTATGACTATCATCCCAGTGCAAGGTGTTAAAAGGGCCAGTTTTCTTAGCCTGCCCTGCTAAATAATGCTGGTATCTTTTGGAACTTCTGCTGTTCATTCACTTTTGTGCAGATGATACTAACTCAAGTAGTTTTGTGGTTTTATTCTTCGGTTCTCCTCACTTGCTTTTTATCTTTGAGAATTGTCAATTATCCAGTAACTTCTGGCTATTAAGGGCTTAAAAAATGGAGACTTTCTTTTGGGAAAAAGAAAACCCAACCCCAAAACAAAAATCAATGTGATCCAAAGTATCAAATGCCATTATTACCCGCCTTGGCATAACTCTGCTACTGAGCAAAACAATCTTGGATCCATTCTTATCCACAGACTTCCTATCTTCCTCCCACAGAATGATTGTCTCTGAGTCTGTTTATTACCAGGGCAGAAACATTGCCAAAATACAGTCTAATCTTCACCCTGCCCTTACTGAATTCTTATCCACGTCCTAATCGCTTCCTGCCTTCGACTACAATATCTCTTTTATGGTCTTCTTCAGACTTTATTCTCTAAACTTCAAACAGGGTAGAATCCTGGCCAGCATAAGCTGTCACTCCAGAAAATAAGAGGATAAGATTCCCACCACTAACATTGGCATCCTACCCAACTTCAGCTTTTAACTCAAAATTACTCTTGCATTATGAATGTCTCTTGATTTGTTGCACTTTACTTTTCTGACCCTATGGTTAGTAATTGCTTGACTTATTCATTCTTCTCCTCTACTATTGACTTATGAGTCAATTGAGTTCTAGAATCATAGAATTTTTGGAGGTGAAAGAGACTTCAGAAATCACTTAAGTTAATCTTGTCATTTCACAGATGTGAAGACTGAGGCCCTGAAAGGGTCTCATGACTATGACATAGTAAAAGGCCCATGATTTGCCCAAAGTCACATAACTAATTAGTGGTAGAGCTATGTGACTTGAATTCAGAATTATTGATGCTTTATCCTCAGTCCAATAACCACCACAGTTTAATAATGTGCCAGGCACTATGCCAGGCAATGGGAATGAAAAAATGAAACGTCCCCTTGTCTTCAAAGAGTCTGCATTTGGTAGGGGAAAACAACACAGATTGTACATATATAAGTATGTTGTTCTTCAGTTGTTTTAGTTGTGCCCAACTCTTCATGACCCCATTTGGGGTTTTCTTGGCAAAGACATTGGAGTGGTTTGCCATGTCCTTCTCCCGCTCATTTTACAGATGAGGAAACTGAGGAAAACAAGGTTAAGTGACTTGCCCAGGGCCACATGGCTAGTAAGTGTCTGAGGTCAGATTTCAAACTCAAGAAATTGAATCTTTCTGACTCCAGGTCCATACTCCATTCCACTGTGCCATCTGGCTGACCATATGCAAAATATTTAAGAAAAATACAAATCACCTTGATTTGGGGTAGGGTTAAGGTTGGGTTGGGAAATACTAGCATTTGGGGAATCAGGAAAGGCCTCATGTATGAGGTAGCATTTGAATTGAGCTTTGAAGAGAGCTGGAATTCTGAAATGGGGAGATAGGGCATCCATTTCAGCCACTGGGGACCATCAGTGCAAAGGCAAGAAGATGGGAGAGAGAGAGTATCACGTGTTCTGAATAGGAGAAGGCTAGGTTTTATAGACTTGAGTATGGGGAAGAGGGGATAGTATATGACATTGTATAGTATGACTGGAAAAGTAGGTTAAAGCCAGAGCTTTAAATGACCAACAGATGTGTTTCTATTTGATCTTAGAGATAGTAGGAGCCAATGGAACTTATAGAGCAGGGGATTGATATGGGTCAGTTCCAGACTTAAGGAAACTAAATTGGTGATTTTGTGGAGGATGGACTGGAGAAAGAAGAGACAATGAAGGGAACCCATTTAGTAGGCTATTGCAATAATCCAAGGGAGAAATAAAGAGGGTCTGAACCAGGGTGTCTTGTGAGTGGATAGAAGTGAATGCATGCTTAGTATTGTGGAGTTAGAACCAACAGGACATGGCAAGTGGTAGGTTTTGTGGGGTGAGGGAGAGTGTAGCAGCAAGCACCCCAAGCGTCCTCAGGGTTTGCAGCTACCACAGGTTCTTGGATCTGCTTTGTTAAAGGAAAGCAACTCAAAATGGGTTAACAAGCTTACTTTAATCAGTCAGACATATATTGTTTACCTTGTTCAGGAGAAAAGGTCAGCACCCTGAACCTCAAAGTATACAGGCATAATTATCAAGACAGAAACATCAAGTAGACAGCTTTCCAAACTGTCCAACCATTACATCCATACCCAGTCAACATCTGGGTTTCCACATTCTGGGTTTTTCAAAGCCGGGGGACTCTCAACAACGGCTTCCCAGAATTCAGATCAAATCACAGAACACTTCTCAAAGTGAGTCCCAAAACAAAGCTACACATCAGGGCTTATATAGCCTTCTCCTGGCTCAGAGAATGTAACAACCTTATTGACCCACTGGCCAATCAAAAAGTATCTATTGAAAAACAAGCCTCCCTCCCCAGGCTTCTGGTGCACTTTAGCCTAGGGGCAGGGAAGATCTTTAAAATTTACATTCGCATTACAGAGAGTAAGGAATCAAGGACCACTCTGAACAGGCTGCTTCTTTATAGTGGAGGTTTAATCATTCCTTCACTTTCTGTGAGCCTGATGTGGGAGATGAAAAGTGAATTACTATGAACTCATGAATATCCTCCATGAACCTATGCAAAAGGTAGTGTGGGAGCTTACACTTAAATAGAACAGGTAAGCTGCCTGAGGAGGGCCCCTCTGCCCACAAAAATACCTCACCACCTCCTCCTTATGTCTGATGGGACCCCTTGAGAGAAGTAATATATCAATAAATTCATGTTAAGGTATTTGTTATTAATATCAGATTCTTTCCTAAAAGCAGATTGACAGTGGAGAAATATATAGAGGAAACACCTTTCTCAGTTTTGCCCAGGGTCAGCACTGAATGTCCATGGGGCATGGGCGATGTTGAGAGCTATGTGTCTTCTCCTTTGTACATAGGTAGAGGAATTCTACATTTGGACAATTCACTTGTTCCATGCAATTCTGGTTGGAGGTGTGGCCCCAGACAGAGAAAAGATGAATCCAGGACACATGCTATAGTTTATAGTAATTGGTTTAGTTGAGGCATAGAATAGGCTATAGTTATTATGGGTTAGCCAGGTGGCCTTTGAATAGTGGTAATTTTCTAAGTAGCTTTTATAGTAGTTAAAGGCAAGAAGAAGATTCCCCAGGCTTGATTTTAGGTGGCAAATAAGAGGAAGTGATTTATACCCTTGACATTTTTCTAAAAAACAAAGCTGTTGCTATGTTTTCTGTAAAGCCTATGCTTGGATATTCAGATGGCTCCTTGATGTCATTGGTATGGATATTGTCAGGACATATTGCTCTCATCTTAACCTTCTTATCCTTGTTCATATCTTTCTGTAAATATTCCATTAATGAGTCATTCAATGTATCGGAAACTTTCATCTAGTTCTTTTAAAAATTTGAGACGTCATTGGATCAGCCCTTGGGCTGCCTATCTGCTGCAGAGACAGCTTGGAAAGGAGAGAAAGGCCTAGATCTGGGAAAGATAAGGTGAAAGTTCATCTGTCAAAGCCCAGGATGATTCTAGGGGCAGAGACAAATTTCCTTGTAAAAGACGTCTTCCACTGGTGTCTTCACTTGTTTTCTTATAAACCCTTTGCAATCTGGCTACTGACCTCATCATTTGACTGAAACTTCTCTCTCTGAAGTTATGAATGATCTCTTATCTGCCAAATTTAATGGTCTCTTCTCCAATCTTATCCTTTTGACCTCTCTGCAGTCATTGACACTGTTGACTACCTTCTCCTGAATAGTCTTTCTTCCTTGAGTTTCCATGACTCTCTTCTCTCTTGAGTTTCTTCTACCTATTGGATTATTTCTCAGTCTATTTTGCTGCATTTTTATACATGTAATGCCCACTAATGGTGGATATCCCCCAAGTCTTTATCTTGTATCCCTTTTTCTTTTTGCTCTAAGTGCTCTCACTTGGTGGTTTTAGCTTCCATGGGTTCAATTATCATCTCTTTGCAAATGATCCCCAAATCCAACCCTAGTCTCTCTCAAGAGTCTGGTATCACCAAACTACCTGTTGGATATTTTGAACTTCATGTTTCATAGTTACCTCAAACTTAATTTCTTCAGAACAGAAATCAATATCTTTTTTCTTAAACACTTGCCTCTTACAAACTTATCTATTAATTTAGAAGGGGCCACTATCATTCTAATCACTCAAATGAGCAATTTCAATATCACCCTCATCTACTCTCTGTTATTTCTCCAAATATTTCAGTCAGTTGCCAAATCTTTCAATTTCTTTCTCTACAATATATCTCACATATATCCATTTCTCTCAACTCTGGTTTTTTCATCAAAAATGCTTGAAAGTCCTCTATTCCACTTAGTGACCATATTTTCCATTGAAGCATGATACTCAGTTTTGCTGGGTAGGTGACTCTTGGTTTTAATTCCAGCTCCTTTGACCTCCGGAATATCACA
Source organism: Petaurus breviceps papuanus (assembly GCF_028583685.1). NCBI lineage: Eukaryota > Metazoa > Chordata > Mammalia > Diprotodontia > Petauridae > Petaurus > Petaurus breviceps. The sequence continues at coordinate 22,819,411 of NW_027186304.1, read as the reverse complement.
TTCCAAGCCCTTCGATCCCTCAGTGTAGAAGCTGCCAGATCCTGGGTTATCTTGATTGTGTTTCCACAATATTCTGAAATGGACAACCGAGCAATAACAGAACAGCAATGCCAATTACAGGTTGATAGGAGTGTTTATTAGCCGGCTGGCGACTGCCTCCCTAAGACTTAGGAAAGACAGCCTCCAGCTTTCTGCAGAGCAAGTTTTTATAGAGAACGAAATGTTGTTAACAATGAAATATGGCTAACAACAAAATGTGGTTAACAACAAAATATGGCTAACAACGAAACTTGCAGTTTAAGACAGGTGATACCACCCGGAGGTAGGGGATTAAGCTGAGAGTGGACAACAGGGTCTGGGGCCATTTCTAGCAAAGCCTTGGGTACAAACAGATCTGTATCTGGGGTTCAAGGATGTGATGTTTCTAGCAACACAGGTGGAAAGTCCCCCAACTGCTGTGGCCTAACAGGTGGTTTCCAGGGACCCTGGTGGGGCCCCTTCTTGCAGGTTGTGACTGGGAGGGGGCTTAACTGTCTATAATTTCTGGTGGACACTTTTCAATTCAAATTGTTTTTTCCTGTAATATTGTAGTATTCTCTCCTTGATCTGGGAATTCCAGAACCTGGCTATAATATTCCTAGGAGTTTTCTTTTGGGGATCTTTTTCAGGAGGTGATCAGTGGATTCTTTCAACCTCTATTTTGCCCTCTGGTTCTAAAACATCAGGGCAGTTTTCTTTGAGAACTTCTTGGAGGATTATTTCTAGGTTCTTTCTTTGATCATGGCTTTCAAGTAGTCCAATAATTTTAAAATTTTCTCTCCTGGATCTGTTTTCCAGGTCAGTGTTTTTTCCCATGATATATTTCACATTACCTTCTATTCTTTCATTTGTTTGGATCTGTTTAACAGCATCTTGATTTCTCATAAAGTCATTAGCTTCCATTTGCTCCAATCTAATTCTGAAGGAAAGATTCTCCTCAGTGAGCTTTTGAGATTCTTTTTCCATCTGGCAAATTCGGCTTCTTAAGGCATTCTTCTTATCCATTTCTCTCTATTCTATCACTATCACAATGGTTCAGGCCTTCATCATCTCTCAACTGTACTATTGCATTCTTTTCCCCCACTTTAAAAAAATGTTTTCATAAAGGAGTATTTACTTCAAGGATATATCAAGAACAAACATACAAACATTTTACTCAACACCTCAAGGGTATACTCTCTCTTGAGTTACCTCAGTCTTGAAGGGAATAGACTCAAAACTTAACTCGGTCCCCATGTTGGATTGGTCCTACCAAGTTCATGTCCAGGTTTGGTATGGCTACCAGATGAAGCTAATGTTTTAGCTTCCACTGGCATGGATACAGGAGATCACCCCTGAAGGTTGCTTCTTTGCTCCTGGAGGCATCAATTATATTACTCCTTCAAATCCAGACTCTGGAACAAGTTGGAAGATCCATACCTTTCACCTAAAATGGAAAACAACAAATGCAGATATGAAGGACCGAGGCCCATTTCTCAGGACCAATGTTTTCTTTATTTATAGCATAGACTCTCAAAGGACACCATGAAAACAGAGCAGTTCAAAGTACTCTTTCTTCTTTTCTGAAGTTTATTCACCCCTCTGGCGATTGTAGGCCTGGGTTACAAGAAATAGGAAACCATGCTTTGTCAATCCATAGGACTGAGGCTGAATAACTCTTTGCTGGAGCCTCTGTGAGTCTCTTGTACTGGGGAGTTCATGGGGTGGGTGCGTTGTAGCAGTCGTCAATTTCACTGCCATCATCATCCCTTCTTTGGTTCTTTGGGGAATGCCTTCCCTACAGTGTCCACTAATGTGATTATCTTCCATGCAATGTTGATGTCAGTGACAATCTGGAGGATTATCCTCGGGCTGGGAAAATAACCCAATTTCATGGGTTCTCATGCTATTTAGTACACACCCCTCCAGCTCCCAATAAGAGGCAGCAGCTCCCTTCAAGACCTGATAGTGGGGAGTTTCCTGAATTGTTGCCTTTTGTCAGAAGTTAAGGCCTTAACATATATCCTCTGCCATTAGCACAGTGCTGAGGACACAATAAGTGCTTAACAAATGCTTAGTAAGTGATTTTTTATGACTCAAATCTATATGGCATCACTGAGGAAGTTTTTTTTTTTGGGGGGGGAGAGGCTATGCCTATGAAGGGCAATACAGTGTAGTTGATCACAGAGTTGTAGGAGCTGTGGCAGGGCCAGGGCTGGTGATCTAGGAGATGACATGTGGTGGCAGTCATCATGAGGAGGACAGAGAGGGCAACCCTAGAAGTGGCAGTTTCCAAGTAGAGTTTACCATGTAATACCCTGCTAATTGATCTCCCTATATCAAGTACTTCCCACTCCAATCTATTTTTCACTTAGATGCCAAAGTGATTTTTTTCTTAAGTTAAGCCCAACAACTGTTGCTGTTTGGCAGCTAGGTGACTCAGTGGACAGAGCCCTGGCCTTGGAGTTCAAATTCAGCCTTAGGCACTTACTAGCTGAGTGATGGTGGGCAAAGTCACTTTACCTCTGTTTGCCTTAATCCACTGGAGAAGGAAATAGCAAACCATTCCAGTATCTGTGCCAAGAAAACCTCATCAACAGTATGTTCCATGGGGGTCACAAAGAGTTGTACACGTCTGAGCAACAACATAGGCAAACAATGTCACTCAATAAACTTCAGTGGCTCCCTATTATTTCTGGAATCAAAATCCTCTGGATTTTTTAATTTAAGTTTTTAAATTTTTAAAGTTCTTTACAACTTGAAACATTATTACCTTTCCAATCTTACATTCTACTCTTGTTCATATAGTCTACAATTCAACCATCGTGTCTTATTTCTATTCCAACCAACCAACCAACCAACCAACCAAAAACACATTTATTAAGTACCTACTATATGCCAGACACTCCTATCTCCATGCCTTGGACTGGTTACTTCCCATTCCTGTAATGCTCTCCCTTCCATTTTCTTAATCATAGACACTATGCCTTCCTTTAAGAAGCAGCTCAAGTGTTACCTCCTTCCGGAAACCTTTCCTGGACCCCTAGCAGCTAGTGCCATGCTCTCTAAGGTTACTTTCTGCTTATTTTGCATTTATCATATGTATTTATGCATGGTGCATTTATGCATTTATTTCCTCCATTAAAACATGAACTATTTGAGATCAAGGACTGTGGGTTTTTTTTTTTAAATATCCTCAGTCCTTAGCAGAGGATCCAACACATAGAAAGTGCTCAACAAATGCTTATGAATTAATTATTTTATTATTCAAATCCATATAGCATCAAGAGAGGTGTTTTTGGACTGTACCAGTGACAGACAAAACTCTGTGTAAAAGTCAGTCAGCTAGCAAGAATTTATTAAATGCTTACTAAGAGCCAGTGACTGTGCTAAACTCTTGAAATACAAAGAAAGGTAAACAATCCCTGTTCTCAAGGAGCTCACAGTCTAATGAAAGAGACAAAGAAATAACTTTACCCATAAATAATTAGTGGAGAGATCCTTGTTGCTGTTTGTCCTTCATTCTAGAATAGGACCATGACATCAGGGAGGTGATGCCATGACATGCAAGTAAACTGGATTTGAGTGAGAGAGTTATCAGCAAAGCTAAATGCAAAATTACCAGCCTTACTTTCTTCTCCAGAGCCATTTGGATCCAGTGGTGAGATATAGCTCAGAACAACTGAAGATGGCCCTGGATGCAGGGAGACCTTTGCCTTTTTCAATTGAGGTCTCTAACAGATCTCAGTTTGACTGAGTGTAATGGGAATGCAGATTTGGAAGATCTTCCCTGCCCCTAGGCTAAAGTGCACCTGAAGCCTGGGGTGGGAGGCTTGTTTTTCAGTAGATACTTCTTGATTGGCCAGTGAGTCAATAAGGTTGTTACATTCTCTGAGCCAGGAGAAGGCTATATAAGCTCTGATGTGTAGCTTTGTTTTGGGGGCTCACTTTGAGAAGTGTTCTGTGATTTGATCTGTATTCTGGGAAGCCGTTGTCCAGGGCCCCCCCCGGCTTTGAAAAACCCAGATGTTGAAACCCAGATGTTGACTGGGTATGGATGTAATGGCTGGACAGTTTGGAAAGCTGTCTACTTGATCTGTTTCTGTCTTGATAATTCTGCCTGTATACTTTGAAGTTCGGGGTGCTGACCTTTTTCCCCTGAACAAGGTAAACGATATATGGTCTGACTGATTAAAGTAAGCTTGTTAACCCATTTTGAATTGCTTTCCTTTATCAAAGCAGATCCAAGAACCTGTATGGGCAGCCACCCTGAGGACGCTTGGGGTGCTTGCTGCTACACTGAGGTAATACCCATTCAGTGATTAAGACTAGGTAAGAAATGAGGCAGAGAATGGCCTCATTGTCTAGTGCAGAGGTTCCCAAACTTATCTGGCCTACTGCCCCCTTAAAAAAAAAAAAGTTAGCACCTCCCGTGAAATCTACTTTCTTTAACCCTTTAATACATATGTATTTTTGAAATTTGCATCATTTAAAAATATAAATAAAAAAGATGCATCTTAAATTTGATAATTTATTGTAAATTTGTGGTTTTTTCCCCACATTGAAATTTAGATGATATGATATTGCATCATGTAAACTGTATACTATCATATTGTAAACAAGTCATTACATGCACATATTCCTGCTGATGCATGCTAGACTTTCTGACAATGTTCGCCTGCCAACACTTGCTTGTTAAGACCTGTCTTTGGACGTGACCACTGATTAATTATAACTTGCATTTTCTATGTTTATTTGGAAAATAACGTTATCACTATGACTTTAACTATTACATAACAGATGACACATGTATGAATGGTTTTTCAAAATTTTATCTTCTCTTCTTTCCTAATGCATCCACTGCACCTTTATTTTTATTCAATACCACCCTTCCCCACAATTACACCTGAGGGTACTCTTCCCTTCCCCTCCCCCCGTTTCATTTCCCCCCCCAGGGGTCAGTATTGCTCATTTTGGGAACCTATGAGAGTCTTAGTCCAAAAAAAAAATCAATCCGGGAGGGAAAGACCCTCAGTGTTTCTGTCCAAAACAGAAGCAATTGCTATTTACATATACTCTTACCCAATCAGGGCCCAAACAATGACCAAGTGGGGCTTGGTCTGAGACCTATTAATGAAAGACAGAGTGATTTGGCTTTGGTTAAATAATTACTCTAGTATCTTTGCTAAGAAAACCCCCAATAGGGTCAGGACGTGACTGAGACAAATGAACAACAGCAACAACAACATAAATGATAAGATAACCACAAGACATACATACACAGGGTAAATTGGAGGTAATGTCAGAGGGAAGGCACTAACACTAAGAGGGACCAGGAAAGGCTTCTTGCAGAAGATGGAATTTTAGCCAAATATTGACGGAAATCAGGGAAGCCAGGAGGCAGAGATGAGAAGGGAGGTCATTCCAGGCACGAGGTTATAGCTAGTAAAAATGCATGGTGCCAGGAGATGGAATTTCTTGTGGGAGGAACATTGAGGAGTCTGGTGTCACTGGATTGCAGAGTATTTGGAGGGGACTAATCTCCAAATTACAAGCAGATTGGGAAGGTAAGAAAGAGCCAGGTTAGGAAGAACTTTGACATCCATACAGCGGAGGTTGTATTTGGTCCTGGAGGTGATAGGGGAGCCACTGACATTGGCTGAGCAGGGGATGATACAGGCTGTGCATTAGGAAGATCAGTTTAACTTGAGTCAGGAAGTTATTGAGCTCGCTCAGGGATGGAGTGAGAGAGCCTATACCAGGGTAGTTACAGTTTCAGAAGACAGAAGGTGACGTATAGGAAAGATGTGAAAGTAGAACTGATAGGACTTGGCAGCAGAATGAATGGAGGTGGTGGTGGCAGGGAATGAGGTCAGAAAGACCTGTATTCAAGTCTTACACTTCACTTATGTTGGCTGTATGACAGTGGGCAAGACACTTACCCTGTTAGTGCCTCTGGCAACTCTCCAAGATGATAAATGACAGAGTAGGTATCAGTTTGCAGTGGTAGAAGGAATTTACTTGTAAGTGTTCCCAATTCCAATAACAGTAAAGATTATTGGTGTTTAAAAGATGGATGTGTGCAGCAGACATCATTGTGGGATATTTAAAAGTTCTGTGACAATTCCTTAATATAATTTATCTCAGAGGTATCAAACATACTACGGGCCACATGCTGCCTACAATATTTCTGAGTGTGACTGAACCAGATTAAAATGTAAATGGATAATTTTGACAAAATAAATTATAACACAATAAAACATAAATAATGATAATATGTGATTTTCTAAGTCTCTATGCAACTGGCAAGGATCTTATGTATGGTTTAGTGGTGCCCATTTCTATTTGAGCTTGACACCATTGCTTTAAAGGAAGGTGGTTGTTGTTGGCTAGAAAAGGAATAAAAATGTGCTCTATCATTAGGTAAGGGCAGCTAGGTGACACAGTGGATAGAGTGCTGGGCTTGGAATCAAGAAAACTTCCTGAGTTCAAATCTGACCTCAGATATTTACTAGCTGTGTGACTTTGGGCAAATCACTTAACCCTGTTTGCCTCAGTTTCATCATCTGTAAAATGAGGTAGAGAAGGAAATGGCAAACCACTCCAGTATCTCTACCAAGAAAACCCAAAATTGGGTCATGAAAAATCAGATTGAAAACAACTGACCTACAACAATGCAAGCCAGCACCTTCCATAACTTACAATTATACAGCATTTCTTTAGGGCAGCTAAAATCAGAAAAAGTGACCACATTGAGACTTAGAAGACCACATGTTACTATTATTTATGTTCTATTGTGTTTTTATTTATTTTGTTAAATATTTTCCATTTCCCTCTTAATCTGATTTAGGCCCCACTCGGTAGTGTTTCAATAAGGCCCACAGGCCTTCTGTTTGTCTCCCCTGCTTTAAAGCACAGTTTAGATGCCATCTTCCCTAGGAAAACTTTCCAAGCCCTTACAATTGTCAGCATCATGTCCTTCTTGAAATCATTGTGTATTACTTCACCTTTACATATCTATGGATGCTGTATCCCTAGCAGACTTCAAGCTACTTAAAGGTAGAATTTTGTATGTTTGCTTTGTTCTCTGCATCCTCAGCTATCTAGCACAGCCCTTGGTAGGTGCTTCAGAAACGTTGCTAAATTTAATTTCACTCAATCGAACTTGTGATGTGAGTGCATGTGAGTATATTCATTCAGAGCCAGCTGGCGTTCAAGCAAAATTCTGCCCTGCATTTGCTTCCTTCAACGTTTCTCAGAGCTGTGAGTTTGTCCCTGCAGGTGCTCTGACTGTTGACACATATCACACACCCTTGAAACCTCAGCAGAATGTGTTCATGAGTTGCTATGACAGGATAATTCAGCAGCTTGTGGCCAACCTGCTGGTGATGAGCTCTCCAGGCTGGTGCAAGGATGGTGGACAGACCTTCTATTGAAAGCTGTTGCAGCTAGTGCTCTGTGGGCATATCCTTCAAGAGCACATACTCACCTGTGTACTCTGAGGAAGGCTTGGAGGAAGATGCTAGCGAAGGAACGTTTATATTGTGCTCTATACTTTTTACAAAATTCATTTATTTTTAGTTTTCAACATTCATTTCCACAAGATTTTAAGTTCCAAAATTTCTCCCCATCTCTCCCCTCCTCCCACCCCAAGATGGCATGCATTCTGATTACCTCTTCCCCCATCTGCCCTTCCTTCTATCACTCTACCCCACCCCTCTCTTATCCCCTTCCCCCTTATTTTCTTATAGGACAAGAAAGATTTCTCCACCCCATTGCCTGTATATCTTATTTCCCAGTTGCATGTAAAAACGATTTTGAACATTTGTTTTTAAAACTTTGAATTCCAAATTCCCTCCCTTCTTCCCTCTCCACCCACTCTCATTGAGAAGGCAAGCATAATATAGGTTATACATGTGTAGTCATGCAAAACACTTCCATAATAGGTCATGCTGTGAAAGACTAATGATATTTCCCTCCATCTTATCCCACTCTCCCATTTATTCTGTTTTCTCCTTTGACCCTGTCCCCTTCAAAAGTGTTTGCTTCTAACTACCTCCTCCCTCAATCTGCACTCCCTTCTATCATCCCTCCCTTTTATCCCCTTACCCCATACTTTCCTGTAGGGTAAGAAACCCAATTGAGGGTGTATGTTTTTCCCTCCTAAAGCCAAATCTGATGAGAGTAAGCTTCACTCATTCCTTCCTACCTCCCACCTCTTCCCCTCCATTGTAAAAGCTTTTTCTTGCCACTTTTATGTAATTTAATTTACCCTATCCTATCTCTCCTTTTCTCTTTCTCCCAATATATTCCTCTCTCACTCCTTATTATTTTTAGATATCATCCCTTCATATTCAACTCACCCTGTGCCCCCCCTCTCTATATACACATATGTGTATGTATATATGTATATGTATATATATATGTATATATATATATACACACACACATATATATGCATTCCCTCCAACTATCCTAATACTGAGAAAGGTCTCATGAGTTACAAATATCTTTCCATGTCGGAATGTAAACAGTCCAACTTTAATAAGTCCCTTATAATTTCTCTTTCCTGTTTACCTTTTCATGCTTCTCTTGATTCTTGTATCTGAAAGTCAAATTTTCTGTTCAGCTCTGGTCTGTTCATCAATAATACTTGAAAGTCCTCTATTTCATTGAATACCTCTTTTCCCCCCTGAAGTATTATACTCAATATTGCTGGGTAGGTGATTCTTGGTTTTAATCCTAGCTCCTTTGAGGCTTTTGATGCTGGAGCTTTGACATTGTTGTCTTTTTCTGGTTGTATGTATTGATTTTCTTTGCCACCAAAGTAAGATTCTATCGTCTGAATTTTTTTACACTGTTTGCTCATTTTTCCCAGCCAAATACTTGACTTTCTAACTCTTTGTCAAGGTAGGGAGTGGGGGTGGATGTGGGTGGGTGTACTGTCCCAAGCTTCAGGGGTTTTGTGTAGCTGTTTTCAGAGATACTTCTAGGGTCCTGTAAATTTTCAGCTCTTCCAAGGTGGTATGATCAAAGGAGAGGTATTCACTCTTCTCCTGATCTGTGCTCTGGTCTATGAGTGACCACAAGCATTCTTTTCTGCCTTGGAACTGTGAGGAGGACTCCCTCTCCACTGCAGCCACAAGCTGTGCCACACCAGTGGTCCTTCTCACCCCAGGACCACCACCCAGGACTGCAACCTTCTATGCTATCTGTGGCATTTGTGGGCCAAAAGATCTGTAAACTGTCACAGTTGCCAGGGATCCAGTCCCCTGAGGCCTGCTCTCACCCTGTCTGTGCTAGTGCGGCCCATGCTGGACTGCTCTCTGCTCCCAACCCAGGGCAACAGACCCTTCCTGTCAACCTTCCAGGTTGTCTTGGGCTGGAGATTTGTTTCACGCCATCATTTTGTGTTCTGCAGCTCTAGAATTTGTTTAGAGTCATTTTTTACAAGTATTTGGAGGAGATTTAGAGGGATTTGGGGGAGAGATCAAGGGTGTCCCTGCTTTTACTCTGCCATCTTCCCTCTACCCCCTGTGCTCTATACTTTTGAAAAGACCATGTATTGATATGGAAAGAGCCCTGGACTTCATTTAAGAAAATATATGAGTTCAATTCCTGTCTCCTGAACTTGCTAGATATGTGACTACAGATCCCAGAATTGAACAGGGGGAGAAATTGTCTTTGGGAAATTGTGATTTTAATGATTCCAAGATTTTCCCTGAAACGACTGGCCATATTTTAATCACAGTATTCTTGTGGTGCTGTGGTAAGGATACTGGTTATGGAATACAGACAGTCCTCACTTTTCCATTTGTACTCTAATTGTTGAAAACTGATGTTGAGGATCACTGATTTATTATTTAGAAAAAGCTGGTGGCTGGATAGAGCAGAGGATAAAGAGCTGGACCGGGAATCAGAAAGATCTGAGCTTCAATCCAGCCTCAGACACTTCCTACCTGTGTAACCCTGAGTAAATCACTTAACCTCTCTCAGTCTCAGTTTCCTTATCTGTAAAATGGGGATGATAATAGCACCTGCCTCTCAGGATTGTGGTGAGGATGAAATGAGATATGTGTGAAGCATTTTGCAAACCTTAAAGTAAACTACAAAGGTTGGCTATTATTATAGTCGGTTAACAAGTATTTCTTATTTACTTTACTATTTGCTAGAGTATTAAACACTGGGGATACAAAGAAAATTAAAAGACAGTCCCTGCTCTTGAATACTTCATGTTCTAACATGATAACAACTATGAGACAACGTGAAAATAATTACTTATATACAAGATCCGTACAGTGTAAATGGAAGGTATTCTCAGAAGGAAGGCACTGAGGTAGAGGATGGCAGACAGGCAAAAGTCTCTTTCAGAAGGTGGTATTTGGGCTGAATCCTGAAGGAAGGAGGAAGTTAGGAAATGGAGTTGAGGACGAAAGTATTTTCCAGGCATGTAGGACATCTAATGCCAATGCCCAGAATTGGGAGATGAAGTATAATGTGTAAGGAACAGTGAAGAGGCCAGTATAACTGGAACGTAGAGTGTCAGAAGGGAGTCAAGTGGAAGAAGACTGGAAAGGAAGGTAAGAGCCAGCCTGTGAAGGGCTTTCAAGGCTGATCAGGAGTTTCTTTATATTTCCTCTTGGAAGCAAAAAGAAACTACTGGAGTTGATTGAGTAGAGAGGTGCCATAACCAGATCTACATTTCAGAGAAATCACTTTGTTTGTTGATAAATTGGAGTGGGGAGAGACTTGAGGCATGGGGATTAACCAGAAAGTGACTGGCGGTGTCCAGATGAGAGGCGATGAGGGTCTGACCCCTGCCAAGGCAGTGGGCAGCTGTGGGAAGGAGTGAAGGGGATGAACATGTGAGATGTGGAGACAGAAACAAGATTTGACAACAGACTGTCTGCGAGGAATGGAGGATAATATCAAGTCATCAGAGAAATGTAAGACCAGAGAAAAAACAATGGGTCGATCATTTAGAGGGAGGACTAACCAATGGGCAGTCCCTGTGCTATCTGGGCAATATAAAGAGAGCTGAACATGTAGATCTCATTTGGTCCTCACAATAGCCCTGGGAGGCAGGTGCTATTGTTACCCCCATTTTATAGATGAGGAAACTGAGACTGAGAGAGGTTAAGGGATTTACCCAGGGTTGCACAGTCAAGAAGTGTCTGCAGCTAAATTTAAACTCAGGTCTTTCTGATTCTAGGTCCAGTGTTCTATCCTGTCACCTAGCTAACTATAAAGCTTTGCCTGAATTATCAATCAATGATCCTCAACTTCAGTTTTCAATAATTAGAGTACAAGTGTGAACCCCCTCCTAGGATGAATTTTTAGGGGCACAAGGAAAAGAGTCAGACAAGATGGGCAGGAACAAATGAGTTGTAATCTTCCTTGTTGTAAGGTGTATCCGTGGTCTGTGAGAACACAAAAAATCTACTTCATCTTTCAGAGCCTCAGTTTCCTCATCTGTAAAATGAAAATCACTTCACCTATCTCGCGGTGTTATGGTGAGGATCAAATGACATAAGGTTGGTACAATGCTACTGTAAAGTCCTATGCAAATGTCAGCTGTTCCTCAAAGTGTGTTCATCTATATTTTCTTGTCCCTCTTAATAATCCAGGATTTGTAGAGGAGATATGAGGAAACTAAGCTATAGAAAGGTTGTGACTTGTCTGCAGTTGATTGCATTCAGACTTAGGTCTCTGGTTTCCTAGACCAGGGCTCTTTCCATCTCCTTCCACAACTGAAGGGGGTAAAAGTCTCTATGACCTTTTATCATCCCAGCAGGTTGCACTATGTGCCAGATATGCTTGGTTGATTCAACCTACAATCCACATGGGCAATTTAATCTTAAACATAGAGATTACTGGTCCCTGAGTTAGATTTTTGGACAGTTGGGAATGAATCAAATTTACCCTAGCAGCAACCCAGGGGAGTCTGGGCAGGCTCTGCTGCTGCCCAGCATCCCTTACTTGCAAGGGGCCCTGCCCCCCAAGCCTTCTCATATCTCTTAGAGGCCACTTGGTGGCACCAGAATTGTAGATACATTCAAAACCAGGCCCTTGCAAGGAGCTACTCTAATGGAGGGGTGGGGGGGAACGCAAGAGGAGGGAAACACGGGGGATTCAGAGAGAAGGGTAAGTCTATAAGGGTGGGATTTTGGACTTTGTTTCTAAGGCTTAGAGATGCTTCTTACAGAAGCTATATATATGTGTGTGTGTGTATATCTATATATACATATATGTGTATAAATATATAGTGTATATATATATATATATATATATGAGAGAGATAGACAGAGAGACAGACAGAGGAAGACAGAGAGACAGAGAGAGGCAGACAGAGGCAGAGAGAGACAGAGAGATAAAGAGACAGAGACAGAGACAGAGATAGAGACAGAGGCAGATGAAATCAGAGACAGAGATACAGAAGCAGACAGAGAGGGACAGAGGCAGACAAAGAGTCAGAGACAGAGAAAGAAACAGAGGCAGAGAGGTAGATAGAGACATGGAGACATACAGAGAAGTGTGCATATGTAGGCTATCAGTAGGACTTGGCACATTCGTGGAAACATTGGCTTTGAGACTTGTTGAAGGTAGATCTGGTCACCTTTTGCCAGGCCTTATGAGGACAGGCCTTGCAAAGGCCACTTCCCACCCTCTTGGGGCTTAGAGTATCATGCTAGGAATGTTGGACACACCACTTCCTGTTTTGGGCTACTTTCTAGAGAATTCCTTCAAGGGAATAACATGGGAAACGGATGCCCAGAATTAGTCCCCCTGGGGGAGAGGTGGGGTGCATGGGTGGGCCTGTTTGGAGAGACCTGAATTGCTATTGACTATGGCTGTATAAAGGATTAAAGTTTCTTTTTCACATTTTTTCTTTTCTTTTCTTTTCTTTTTTTTTTTTAGGTAGGTGGTAGTGATGGTGGTTGGTGGTGTGTGTGTGTGTGTGTGTGTGTGTGAGTGTGTGAGAGAGAGACAAGACAGACAGAGAGAGAGAGGAAGGGAGAGAGAAAAACTTACCATTTATTTTTGAAGCATAAAAAGTTGGGAGAGTGACCTGCTTCTTCCCCTTTCTTCCCCTTTGTCTGCCTCCTACCAAATACCCTGACTGGTCTTTTATGTACACAGTTGCTCAACAGACACCAAGAATGTTTTTTGTTCCAGGGGTCTGAGGCTAAATATTAGTTTAGTTAGGGTGAGAAACGTGGTCTTTGCAACATTCATTTCCATTGCAATAAATCTGTTTGTGCACACATACAGGACACAGGGGGAGCAGAGTCTGTTTGAGCCCAAGTCCTCAGACATGGCTTTATAGTACTTAGGGCTGTTTATGGCACTGCTGAGAAATGTTGGGCTCTCGGGCAGCCCAGGGCTGACTCTGACTGGGCCTTTCGAAACAGTTGTCAAGTTAGCTAAAAGGAAAGGACAATTGAGGGGAAGGTATTTTTTTTTTTTAAATTTTGCTGTTGGATTGAAGACATTGAAATGCAATTTTGGCTCTCAAATAATGTACCCGAGGCCTTCCATTACATCACCCTAAGAAGCCCATTCTTTTCTCCCTCCCCTCGCCCCTTAGAAAGATGACTTCATTGGACCACACTGTCCCTCGTTATTTCCATTGTCGTCAGTCCTAGCTTCTGCCTGGTTTGTGCTCTTTAAGACGGGACTTGGCTCACCGAGACCTCTTTAGAACTGGGGCTCCCCTTATGTTGGGATTGAGGGGCACTCTCCGCTATAAAGGTTCTTCTTGTCCTTGACCCTTCCCTCATTGCAGCCTCTGCCACGTGGTTACAACTCAGCAATTAGAATCTACTACTAAGATCCAAGTGTATTATACCACAGATAACATCCCCAGCTAGTAACAAGCCTGATACAAAAAGGTTAGTTCATCAGTTGAGTGTGAGTTCTGTTCCCTGCCCCTGGTGTAATGAAGAGGTTCACTCTCTTTAATTAGCAGGCATGGCAGCACTGACACTCAACACAGCAAAGGGCCCCACACTGACTGAGTTAAAAGAAGACGAATTGGAAATGAACAGTCAGGAGGAATTTGTGTCTATACAGACAGAGCCACTTAGGAATTCTTGTGTATGGGGTAGGGAGGAGGAGTGTGGGGAAGGGAGAGAGGTTGTTGTGGCAGTCCAGAAGACGCTGACCAAGGACTTACTCTTTCTGGAGAAGGGAGTGACCTTCCAGATTCGTAAGGTAGGCCTGAGGAGATGGGTACTGGGCTAGGGATGGCAGCCTGGCTGGGTGTGGACTGATTTTCTGACTGTGAAGGGAAGCAGAGAGGGAGTAGTTTCCCCAGGGAGGAAACCCAGCAACCATCCATAGCCTCTGGCATTTCCTGGGCCAAAGCACTCTTAGCAGTGCACTATGCAGGAGTTACAGCCATCCTTCCAGATTGCAGACCATTTGTGGCTGATGCTGTGAGGAGATAAGTGAACAATTTTCTGAAAGATGAATACAACCAGTAAGCCGAAGAATGACCCTAGGATAAGGTCTATCTCCCTCTAACATAACTGGATGAACTTCTCTTCCATCAGCTTTTTTTTTTGAAAATATGAAATATTATCCCAAGTTTTTCCCATTGGATATACCTCAAGCACAGGGTGCAAGGTAGTCTTTTTTTTTACACAATTGGGGTTAAGTAACTTGCTCAAGGTTATACAGACAGTTATTTTGTGTGGGTGCCAAGCATCTGAGGCCAGACCCGATCCTGGGTCTCCTGACTCTGGTGCTCTTACTCACTGTGCCACTCGGCCGCCCCAACAAGGTAGTCTTTTTAAAAGGAGAGTTTGTTCACTATTCCTGACAACTACACTCTGAGCCTTCAGGAACGGTACCTTGCAATCACCACAGAGGAGCATTTCATCTCTTATGCATGTGGGCTGCAGGAATTCTAACTTAGTGTTTCTGGCATCCAAGACCATATCTGGGCCTCAGCAGACTGCTTCCAGGGCACTGCTGGTGGCAGTCTGTACTCAGAGACCAGAAACAGAGCCCCTAAAAAGTCAAATCCAGTTTGTGGCTAAGGAAACACATCCGAGAAACCTGCTTTCCCCCAATGAACTTTGCTCAGTAAGTCTGTTTGCCTGAGTGTGACCTACAGGCTTAAGGTATTAATTCATTTTTCCCTCTCTCAGATGAATATCTGATATAAAATTAGTAGGGGAAAAATGATGTGCTACGTAAACCACGGGTTCCTTCTCAGTGGGAGGATGTAAAAACTGAAGGAAGAGATAAGGTTCCATCCCTTGGGCATCAGCCGCTTGGTGGTTTGGAGCACATGCCTTTGATAATCAGCATCAGTATCTCTTTCATGTGACTGAACACAAATAGGGAGGCATCAAAGAGACTAATTCAGAAAAGAAATTGTTAAACAGGCCTAACTGGGTTGAGCAAGGAACCCTGAAGGGGCAGGATTAGAGGGGAGGTCAGCTCTCTTGGGCAAAGCAAGGGAATAAATTAATAGGCCCTCTGTGTGGCTTCTGAAGCCTTGGTGGTTGTCACAGCACACCCCATATGTCTCTCGCTTTCCCTCACTCCATATGCTTCTATGCTGATTAGTGCCGGGGCTGGACTGCTTGGTGGGGAGGAGCTTACTGGCTCGTGTTTTTGACGGTTGTAGAACTTGAGGCCCTCTGATTCCCCCACCCCCCTTAATCCTGACTTTTTCTTAATGTTAATCTACCAGTAGATACTTGTCCTTTTTCTGAGACACTTGGGCGTCCAAGGAAAACATATGAAAGAACGAGGCTTTGTTCTTTTGCCATCAGGAGTCTGGCTTGGGGTGTGCTGCAAATACGGAATTACTTTATAATGATTCACAGTTTTCTTCGCTATAGGCTTCCAGGGGGCAAATAACTTTGCTGAGGCTCAATTTTATATACTTATGACATAATTTCTTTCTTATATAGCACTGGTAAAACATGCATGTGTCCCTTGAAACCCCAAACAAACAAAAAGGCCAATCCTTTCACCTTGACAGTATTATTATTTTGCTAGCTAGTATTTTCTTTGGTGTTTTCAAAAGCAAATATGTGAATGGAAATGGAAAGATGAAAAGTTCCCATATTAGATGAAAAAAACAACATAAGAAAACACTTAAAAATTCTCCAAGGTAACAAGAACTTTGGGACCTATTACTATCTACCTGTAGGATCTAGGTTCAGTGGATTAAGATCTCTGGACTTCAGTTTCTTCATCTGTAAAATAAAGAGACCAGACTAGTTCTAGTCTAAAACTAGTTAGAATAACTAAACTAGTTCTTTGTCAGCTCTAAATTCCATGATAATTTATATAATATAATTTTATACTAAATAGTGAAAGGAACTAATTTATGAGTATGTCTTATTGTTGATTTGCTTCAGCTGGAGAAAGGAAATACACTTCTATTTGAATTTTTCTTGTTTTGATTACCCTGCTCCCTCCTGCCAGAGAGTTTCAACTCTTGCAGTTTTTATTCACAGTATTAAACACCAATTAAATACCCACTATCGACAGAGCACTGTGCTAGGTAGGGGAGGTGGGTATAAGTTTAGAGATGACACGGTCCCCTTGCCCACAGTCTAATAGAGAGACAAGATATGAACAATGAGAATAAATAATATTTTGTAAGCACATTATAGACATGCCAAGACAAAATATTGTGCAATGTCCAAGGTGGAAGGCTTCATGGAAGAGATGGCATTTGACTTAGACTTCATTTTTATTTATTTAAAATTTTTATTTTTCTCCATTACATGTAAAAAATTTTTAGCATTTGTTTTCCAAAAATTTTGAGTTCTATATTCTTTCCATTCCTCTCTTCTCCTTGCCTTGAGAAGGCAAGCGATTTAATAAAGATTATACACGTGCAGTCACACAAAACATTTCCATATTGACCACGTTGGAAAAGAAAACATGGACCACAAAACCCCTCAAGAATAATAAAGAAAAGTGAAAAAGGTATGCTTTGATCTGCATTGACTCTTTCTCTGGAGGTAGATAGCATTTTTTATCATAAATCCTTTGGAGTTATCTTGGATCTTGAATTAGAATTTAGAGGAATCAGAATTCTATAGGTAAGAGTGGGGAAGAGGACATACCAGCTTAGTAAATAGTTTGAGTGGATGCCAAGAGGTAGGCCGGTATGGAGTATATTCAGAGGGAAAAGAATGCTACATTTAAATACAGTTTGAACTATAACGCCCAATGAAGTTGCTATGCTAACACTAAGGACCAAGTGACAATACCAGGTAGGGCTATTGGCAAGAGTGTGGAGGACAATAAACTCTGTAATTGACTAGAAAGAGAATTATTGCCTATCTTGACCTGATTTTCAGAACCCCAATTATGTATCATGAATGTTGAGTATGAGTTAACGAAAAGTTACCTCTTATTCACACAGAAGGACCATCTTCTTTTGCTGGGATGGAGGTCAGGGGGGCTTAGGAATTTGAAATCTGCTTCCAGCTACTCCTTTGTGTAACATGAGTCTAACAGAGGCTGGGCCAACTTCAGGGAAAGGTCAACCATTACCCTGAGTGAGGACTGAATGATGATGACCCTCAACTCAAAGGGAAGGAGGATAGCTAACCCACAATCTGGTAGTGTTTTGCCCTCCTTCCATGACATTAGGGCATGGTTGTCCAACAGAAACAGTAGGGCATTGTGCTAGAGTGCTGTATCTACAACCAGGAAGACCTGAGTTCAAATCCAGCTTTACTCTGCAACCCTGGGCAAATCACTTGACCTCTCTGAACGCATTTCCTCATCTGTAAAATGGGGATAATAATAATAACACCTGCAATGATTTATCTCAGGATTATTGTTAAAGTTAATAAAATTATGTATGTAAAGCATTTTGCAAACCTTAAGCCACTATATACATGTTAGTTATTGTTACTATTTTAGTACATGCATACTCTACCCAACATTGTTAATTGGTTCTGCTATTTAAAGGAATAGGAAATGAATAGTAAAATAAAATTACAGTAGATGGGGCAGCTCCCCAGGAGCAATGTTACAAATTGGTGATGAGAAGAGTGATGTTACACTTTACAATGGAGCTTGGAGATTGTACATTAGAGGACTTCATGGGGAAAGATGTCTGGGGCCATCTTAGACTATTTTGTCTGGACACTGAGACACCCCTCCAGAGAGGGGCAATGTTCTTCTGGTTTTCAGTTGACCCTGTTGGTGGGGGATAGAGACACCAATTAAGTCTACTGATCACTCAAGAGCTTCATTGTAGTCTGTGCCTTGAGGCGTAGAAGTGCTTTTGATCAGGACAAGGAGAAGACACAGGAGAGGGAAAGGGTCGAAACAAGGACATTGGCAAGTTCACAGACTTGAGCTTCACTTTCCTGAATAATTGAGAATTGTTTCCACATTCAAAGCATAGTTTTCATAGGCTGTACAGCTGGAAGGGACCTTAGAAATGCTCAAGTCCAGCTTCTGCATTTTATAAACAAGGAAAGCAAAGCCCAGAGAAGTCACACAGGTAAGGAATAGTAAAGTCAAGATAGAAACCCAGGTCCTTTGATTTCAAAGCCAATGCTAAGGTCAGTACCAATACCATGTTGCCATAAATGAATTTTTAACTTTATGATCTTGCACTATCAATAATGCATTTTTTCCCACAGTGAGAATTACTTATTAGCAACCTAACTCTGGTGTGTGACAAGCAAGGGGGGTGGGGAAGGTTTACATGGCCACTATTGATTCCATAAGTTAAATTTATCTTATGTCTGTGATGTATGAAGGGGTAATGAGCCAGATCCAAACTCCTGTAAATGAATCAATTGAATGTAAGGTATTTATTGAGTGTGTGCTTGGCATTGTTATGAGCAATGAGATGATAGGAAACAGAAATGGACTTTGCCATCTCAAATATCCATTATTTAATAATAATAGTTAGCCTTTATGTAAGTGTTTTAAGGTTTGCAAAATGCTTTACATATGTAACCTAAGCCCCAGAGTCCATTGGTATGGGATTCTATCTTCATTGGTGGAGATTAATGATCTGAACCTTCTCAGAGGGCAGGAGAGAGTTGGCAATAGGAGAAGAATCCAGGCTCTTCAGTTTCTTCAAGGTCTTCTGGCTTCTAGCTTCAAGAGAGAAGATGGACAAATCCAACCTCACTTCAAGTTGCTGAAGGGAGAAAAAGGCTCTGAGAAGAAGCCACCATGAGTGAAGCTGTTAATCTCCCAACATATTCCTATCTCTAGCTTGCTACACTAGGAACTTTGGGGAATTTCCCCTTTTGGGTGAGATCTGGCACTCTTTGGATTGAGTTATCTTTCTCCCCATGGTAATGTTCATTCACTGCATCATCTGGTATAAACTGTCATATGTATACTTTCACTGATTTCTGTTTTGCTATAGACTTGGATAGGTGAATTTTTTTGCTATTTGTAATGTGTACTCATTACAAAACTGGAATTTGGTGGGAAAGGGATCAAGCTTAGTGTTCTCTTTTCCCCATTAATAGTGATCAAGAGTTTATCTATCTCAAACTCTACAATCACATCCCTAAGACAAATTATATTTAAGGGAACAGACAGATATAATTCTAGGCTGGAATCTCATCTATCTGAAGAGAGCAGATTTGCCAATTTCTGGTCCCAATCTCTTCCTTTCCTTCCTGGCAAGAGTCAAAGTCTCCCTTGAAGAAGGCTGGTAGGAGGAAATACGAGAAATTAATCAATTTGAGCCTCTCTATGGGCTTCACATGCAATATCCCATGCTATATATGGTGGGGGGCACATTTGCTACACATATATAACTCATATGATCCTCGCAACCATCCTCTACTATGTCCCCTGCTGGGTACTTTTGTATCTCCCTTCTTTTCAGCTCTGTGTGTGTGTGTGTGTGTGTGTGTGTGTGTGTGTTGCCTTCTCCCATTAGAAAATGCATTCCTTAGAACTAAGTTTATATCCAGGTGGAAGCAAAATACCCAATCTTTTTCCTTCGCTTATTTGGTTTTATGTCCTCTTTACCATTTTTCATTCCAGCTGGTACAATCCGTCCTTATAATCTGACTAATGTATAATGTGAAAGTGTTTACAGATCCTATACTTGACTATAAGCTGCCATGGTGGGGGAGGGGAGGGAAAGGGACAAAATGTGAAACTCAAGGAATTGTGGAATTGAATCCTGTAAACTAAAAGGAAACAAACAAATTAATAAAAAAATTAAAAAAAATAAATAAAAATGCATTCCTTGATGACAGGGACTGTCCTTTCTATTTGTATTTGTTTTCTCAGTATTTAGCAAAGTGCCTGGCATACAGTAAACAGTTAATAAATGCTTGTTGACTGACCCTATAAGAAAAGTATTATTATTATTCCTATTCTACAGATCAGGAAACTGAGGCAAACAGAGGTTAAGTGTCTCAGCTACAAAGTGTCCGAGGCAGGGTTTGAATTCAAGTCTTCCTGACTCCAAGTCCCATGCATTTTCCAGTATGCCACCCACATGTATTATTTTAATGGAGTGTAAATGAGGTTTTGACCCAGGGTGCCAAGATCTGGAAGGGTATGTGCTCTCTTTGGGAAGGGTGAATTTTTCCTTTCTTTGGTGATCGTGATCTTGATGCTTTGTTTCAAGATTCTCCCCCAAAGATTCTTAGGAGGATGGGTCACTCAGCTTTCCCAGCAGGACTATAATACACTGAACCGCCCCTTGTGCAATGTTAGGATTCCCTCAATCAGTCTCCACTTCAGCCCCACGAGCCACTTACTCACCTAAATTCATTTAAATGGTAACCAACTAATCCAGGCCAAAGATTTTAGTTCTTGATTGAGTGAATGAGTACTCAATTACATGATTGAACATTCTCTGTATACATTCAATAATGGGTACATGTAGCTACTTTACATAATTGTTAAAAGGAGATCTCCTGCCCCCCAAACTAATTTTTCAGATTCATATTTTCTTGCCCTTCCTGGTATACTTCTCTGGGCTAACTGCATAGCACCTCTTCTATGTAATGGGACCTGGGCTTGGTAGAGTCATAATACAGCCTTATTAGCCCCAATTTACACGTCTCCCAGTACTTCTTCCGCTGGCCTTTGTCATTCTCACTTGCCTAATCATGACAAGCTCGTCTCCCTTTCCACCCTTTGCCCCACAAGAGCAGAGAAGAATGTAGTGAGCAGCCAGATGTTTAATGATGGATCTCTGAGGGGCTGACCAGGGTGGTGTCTTCCTTTGTCTTCAGATCAAAAGCATACACACTTGTGCTTGGGCAAGAGGAAATTCAAGAACTAGCATGGCAAAACTGTGGGACAATCCCTGGAATCACATCCAGTTTTCAGAATTTCTGGGGACTGCACTGGCTGACCCCAGAGCTCAGACAATCCCAGCAGGCCCACAGGCCAAAGTCCCATTAAAGGCCACCCCTCTGACTCTCCATCTGTCCATCATGCTCTTCATATCTACACTTTGGCTTACAGGCTAGAGAAGAGGTTTACTTTTTAAAGTGTTTTTCATGGTTTTTATTTCTCGGTCTGTTTCATCATTTACTACATGACTAATATGATAATAAGTTTTGCATGACTGAAGACATACAATCTATATTAAATTGCTTACTGTCTCAGGGAGGGGGGAGGTAAGAGAGGGAGGGAGAATATTTGGAACTCAAAATAAAAAAAGAATATTAAAATCGTCTTTACATGTAATTAGGGAAAAATAAAATATTATTTAAAAAAAAGAGTGATAAAATTAGAAAGTAATGGGATGGACCAATGGTTGGCTCTCTCTTTCCACATGGTTGGGGGTAAATCAGGTAAGGTCTATTTTGCTTCTTAGACTTTGGGGTTCCTGGTCATTTGAGAAACTAGAATAACTGTTATGGTCAGTAAAATCAATCCTAATCATCAAATTTAGGGGTAGGGTGTAAGGAAGTATTTAAAGTGAAAATTCCAAGTAGGACTTTGTCAAATGTCTCTGTCTACTATACCACTTTCTAGGCATAGGGAGAATTAACTATAGTGATCTCCACCTGGATGTCCCATAGACATCACAAACTCAACATATTCGGAATGGCACTTGGCATCTTTCTTCCCAGTCTCATCTGTGCTTCTTTTCCCATAGAGCACGTTTCCATACTTTAGTCACTCGGTTTTAGTTCCATTCTTTCTGACTTTCCAGATAATTTTCCAAATCCTAAAGAAATGTACTTCTTTTGAAACCATTGAATCCTCTCTTTGTCCTAGCTAATGATCAGGACAGACCTAAGGAAGAACATAAGGGGCCACAGAGATTCTGAGGAGGAGGATCTCTGTGAAAAGATGGGCAGAATTCACTGACCAACGATTTCTGTTCTTTTTCCTGCCTGGGAATCTCTGCCTTGTGGCCCCAGCTCTCTGATCTTTTCCCCTCCCCCCACCAGTTCAGGGGATATTTTTTTCATTTCTTCCTTATGCAGAAGCAACGTGGTATATTGGATAGAGAAGAAGATTGGAATCAGGGAGATGTGGGTTTAAGGCCTAGATCTGGCCAATACTGGCTCTATGACCCTGAACTGGTCATTAAACCTCTCAGTGTTTCAGACAACTCTCTGAGACAGGCCCCCTCAGTATCAGTGAAATTGCAGGTCCAGTCTCTATCTATTCAGCCAATAAGTATTAATGAAGCATCTGCACTACACTAAGAGCTGAGAATACGAAAAGAGGCCAAAGATAGTCCTGTCTTGATCCCATTCCACTCATCCTCCTGCAAGATCAAATCAACTCTGAAATTCATACCTTCTCAGTACCTAGCCCTTGTCCTTTGGGACCTTCCCTCTTTCTGATCGGAGAGCTCCTCCCAGCTCCTCTATTTAAGGAGGGGACCTGCATAGACACATCATCATTTCTCACCCAGCTCCAGGATTTCATTGCCAGGATACCTTCCCTCTCCTAACCCCATCCCCCTTTTCAACTTTTCTATGTATTGTTTTTCCCCATTGGATTGTGCACTCCTTGAGGTCAGGAACTGTATTTAACCTTTCTTTGTATCTCCCATTGCCTAGCATGATGCCTGGAACATAGTAGGCACTTAATAAATGTTTATTGACTATTTTAATCCACTAAAATCTATTTTAAAAAGGGCAAACATGAAGGAGAAGATTGAGATCCTACCTAGCGCAATCCCTGAAAAGTACAGAAATGACCAACAGAGGCCTGTGAAGCCTCAGTAGATGCCCATAAAAGAACAACAGGCTCATAAACACTTAGAATTAGAAGGGACCTTGGAGGTCATAGAGCTTAAATTTTGCCAAAGACAAGAATCATTGGAATAACATTCTTAGCAATTACCATCCACAATCTTTGATCACTTCCAATGAAGACATATTGTCTTCCAAAGCTGTCTATTCCATTTTGGGAAATTTCTAGTCACAGTGACATATTTGATAGAGGGCTGGCCTCAGGGTCAAGAAGACTTGGGTTCAAGTCTCCAATATTGGTTATGTTAACCTGGGCAAGTCACTTCTCAAAAGCTATACATTGCAGAGAAGGTGGCAGCCTGAATTGATAGAGAGAGCTTTCCTATATCAGTGAAATCAGAAATCCCATCTCTATCCAATCATTAGGAAATTCTTCATCATGCTGAGCTCAAGTTCGAAGTCCATATAATTTCCAACTATTAATCCCCCTCTGGAGACCTATAGAATACATGACAAAGCCAAGGGAAACCCTGTTAGAGGTTCCTAGTGGTCTGATCTGAATATAGAATGAAAGAGGAATGGAATCACTGAGTGACTGGTCCCTTCTGGAATTTCATTCAAGATAGCTGGCCTCATTTCACTTGTAGGTATGTGGTGAGACATACATATCCAAAGACAGCCAGGAATAGTAGAAAAGGTTGTCCTTGGAGTGAGGAATGACCTGATTTCTAATCCAGCCTCTTATACTTCTTAGCTGAGTGATCACATATAAGCCATTTTCACTTCTCTGACCTCGAGTTTCATATCTGTAAAAAGGGGAATATTATACATATCACATATCTTACAGGATGAGTAAATCAGATAAAGTTATAAATGTTACCTGTTATGGTTATTAATATAATAGCTTTCAGATCTGTGCATAAATTAACTGACTGACTCCTATCACTTCCCATAAACCAGTTATTCAAGTTTTTGGAGTGAAGACATTTCAAGATGGAATGTGCTGTGCTTGCTGAAGGTCAGAAATCCTGGTAGAGAGGGATGACCGTCGCTTGGAAGTCAGAGAACCCGTCTTCCAATCTTATGGATGATTGTTGCTATCTAGACGGGGTATGTGGAACCTTGGATAGAGCTGTACCTAGAGTCAAGAAGACTTGAAAATCAAAATCCTACCTCAGACAATTATTAGTTGTGTGACCATGCATAAATCACATTAACTTCTATTTGCCTCAGTTTCTCCATCTTTAAAATGGGGATAATAATAGCATCTATATCACACGGATGTTCTGAGTATAAAATGAGATAAGATTTGCAGAGCATTTTGCAAACTTTAAAACACTGTGGAAATGATGACTGCTGATGCAGCCGCCATTATTGCTGCTGCTGCTGCAGCCGCTGCACTACTACAACTACCACTACTGCTGCTGCAACAACAACTCCTACTTCTAGCTGTGTGGCCTTGGGCAAGTCACTTAACCACTCTGTGACTCAGTTTCCTCCTCTGTAAAATGAGAGGGTTGGACAATATGGCTTCTGAGTTCCCTTCTAGCTCTTGATTTATTATCTTATAATTACCTAAATACTCTATATTTCCTCTTTCTAAGAGGAGCACATATTCATGAGTTTGAATATACTTGTGGAGATTTATATTTGCATATAACTATCTTATTTACTTTCCCCAAAGATTTTAGCAACAATTTAAGAAAACTAATTCTTCAAGAAAACATCACTTAGCGTGTGATTACCTAAAAGTCAGAAAATGAAAAACTCTGCCAGAAATCCAGGTGCTTCTATCTGTCTATACAGTGCCAAGCTTCCAGATGTTTTGAGAGTTGTGGATTTTTGACTGGTTTCAGATAATTTTTTGGTCCATTTTTATGCAGATGCCTGACTTTTTGTAAATGTAGTCGGGGTCATCCCTAGCCTCATTCTCACCTATTGCCCATGAACCAGATTTTTTCCTCCTAAGTGGTTTCTGTCTCAGTGAGATGGACAAGATGGGTGTCCATCTGCACAGAGGGTGGGGGATCTGCGTCATGTAATAAGAATGTTAACACTCCCCAGAATGAGGCGGCTTGTGTCCTTCATTCCATTTCTTCTATTAATACCTCTGTTTTGTTTTATTTTTGTTTTTTAAAGAAAAACTGAAAAAGAAAAAAGAATCTAGTCTTTCTTCCTTCAACTTACAGGAAGGTTGTCCTAGCATTTTAGATCATTTTCCTCCATCCTGGGACAAGCTCTTACAGTTCCCACCAGAGAGCTGACCAGATGAAAGGGATTTGTCCATCTCCTCCAAAGACAGAGCAAGAAAGGCCAAAAGCATAGCAACCAGCAATACAAAGAGAAAGGGAGGCTTTTGATGTCCTTCATCCCCCTCTGGGTTATAGGGTGGTGGTGTGGTCTATTTTCAACACATCTCTTGGAAACTTAATTTAATCCAGTGAATCATGTTTCCTAAGGAAAGCTGACTGGAGGGGCTGTGGCTGCTGTCTTTTTTCCCCTTGCTCTTTCCCTCCTATTATGCCCAATTTTACCAAACCACTTAAAATGCTCCTAGAAAGACTCCATCTACTCCCTGCACCACTGCAGACCTTGCTCCTGGGAAGGTCTCAGCTGGCGGATAGAGATTTTTGTAGTACTTCTTGAAAACTTCAGGGTAGGCAGACAAATCTGAAGGCTGATGCAAGATGGGTTTCATAGACAGTTGCTTGTAAAAGCAGGTGAGGGGAGTCTGGGGTAAAGAATATTCAACAGGCATTTAGGAAGTCTGGATCCCCAGCTGTGTGACAGGCTTCCTTACTAGCTTAAACTGTCTCAGATGGGAATACATGACCCTTCCTGCCTCAATACTTTCTGCTTCCTCCCTTACCACCTTCCACTAAACCTCATCTACTCCCTAATGCATTACAGATGTTTGGGAAATTTTCCCTTCCCTCTTCTCTTCCCTTCCCTTCCCTTCTCTTCCCTTCCCTTCCCTCTTCCAATTCACAACTCCTGCTACAGACTGCACAAGAACCATGAGTATACTCTTTAAGAAACCTAATTATGTGCATATCTCAAGGAAGTAAATTTCCTTGGCACAGAGAGGTTGTTTTGGAATGTAGCCCTTTCAGTGTGTGAATGCAGTGGAGCGGTCAGGTTTTCTGTTGATGGAAAAAAAAAAACCAACCAAAAAGGAACTAGACTATTTCTCTTGGGCTGGATGTAGGAAAAAAAAAAAAGAGCTTGGAATCCCAAGATTTGGTTTGGATGCATCACTGGTTATCTGTATGCTGTAGGCAAGTCACTTTTCCTCATTGATGTTTTCTCATCAATAAAATGGGCATAACTATACCTATCTTGCCTACCTCACAGGATGACTGTTGTGTAATTCTTAAGGGCTACAGAAACGGATACTGCTGTTGTTACATGCATCTGTTATTGGGGGGGGAGCACTGAACTATTGTTCTTACTGTTGCTGCTATTGTAGCTGAAATTCCACATTACTTACTCCTTTGGATTAAGCCACTGAAGGCTGTTGTTACAATGTAAATGGTGTCTAACAGGGGTCATGTTTTAATATTTAATACAAAAATAATAGTCCATAAACTCCAATGACTCTCCATTGATTCTATGTTAACATGAACTCTATTTTAGCTTTTAAACCTCTTCATAACCTCGACCCAACCAATCTTTCCAACCTCATTCTACAATATACCCACTGGCACTCAGAAATTCAGTCAAACTGGCCTTGGGCAGCTAGGTGACTCAGTAAATAGAGGTCTGGGCTTAGACTTGAGAAGACCTGAGTTCAGATCTGGCCTCAGGCATTTCCTACCTGTGTCATCCTGGGCAAATTACTGAACCTTTGTCTGCCTTAGTTTCTTTGTCTGTAAAATGGTGTGGTTGTGAACATCAAATAAAGTAATATTCGTAAAACACTTAGCACAGTGCCTGGCCTCAGTGGTCCCATGACTCCTGGCCCTTGGAGTTCTTTCTTCCTTTGCATTTTCCACCAAGTTGCTCCCAGTGTAGTGTTGTCAATGGAGAACTTATTTTCTCTTTTATCAGCTAGGCTAGCTCCTTCTAGGAGGTGATGTCTTAGTTGATGGGTCAATCCATTGTTGAACTGGGTCAAGCAGGTCATTCCTTAGGGTTAACTCCTCAGTACTTGGGTATTGCTTCTACTGGCTCATTATGTCTACCACTGACTCTTGCTGATGACACTTCTGATGGCTATTTTAACCTTTCAAAGATCACAAGATGATAACCTGCTCAGGTCCATATCCACAAACCCATTCAACTATGATCACTGAAGTATAAACACAGAAGAGACAAGAAAAACAGAGGTGCCATGTGTTCACAGGCACATGGCAGGTGGGTCAAAGATAGGGTAGTTTACCCCTCCCCAGACTTGTGACTCAGAGAAATCCTACTTACTCAAAAACCAACAGGGAATTCACATCATTCTTCTTGACTGTCCAATCATACTGTTGACTTATGTTGTACTAATAGGACAAAAAGTTCCCATATCTTTTAAAGATGAACTTCTAAATAGCCAAGCTTCCCGATTTTGTACTTGTGAGGTTGAATTTTTGAATACAAGTTTAAGACCACATTTTGTTGATGAGTCATTTTCAGTCATGTCTCACTCTTTGTGACCCTATTTGGGGGTTTCTTGGCAAAGATACTGGAGTGGTTTGCCATTTCCTTCTCCAACTCATTTTACAGATGAGGAACTGGGTGAAGTGACTTGCCCAGGGTCACACAGCTAGTAAGTGTCTGATGCCAGATTTGAACTCAGGAAGATGAGCCTTCCTGAATCCAGGTTGGGCAATCCACCTAGCTGCCCAAGACTACATTTATCTTCATTCAATTTCATTTTATTAGATTTATCCCAATGTTCTCCTTTTGAAATCTTTTGAATCCTGGCTCTGTCATCCAGCATGTTAGCTACCCCTCCTAGCTCTGTGTCATTTGTAAACTTATACATCTACGTTCTTATTCAAATTATTAATAAATAATGTTAAACAGCACAGATCTCTGGGGCACCCCACTGGTAACTTTCTTCCAAGGTAACACAACTATTCTTCAGGTCCTTATATTCATCATAGCTATGTGACATTTAATGTTTAAAAAGTACTCTGTTCATATTATGATAGGGATAAGGAGTGATAAATAGGGACAGTGCTGATAGAGTAAGATCAATGCTGATCAGTTTGAGGATATGATAGCTGAGAAGTTTGCATTCCTGATGGCTGCATGTAGCACATAATAGTACATTGCCAACAATTGCCATTCCCTTTAACAAATAAATGGTGCATAATTCATTAATGGAGGGTATCTGTGATGACATTTACTCTTCTCAGGCATAAATAAAAGTACATACTGCTTAAAAAGAGATATGAGATAGAGAGTGAAAACATTGTTACTCTCATTTTACAAATGAGAAAATTGAGACAGTAAAGTTAAATAACTTGATCAGGGTCATATAGTAAATATTGGAGTCAGGACTTGAATTCAGGTCTTCAGATGGCAGGTCTAGGACTCATTCCACTATAGCATCGTTGTATATCTTTTATATACCTC
This sequence comes from Petaurus breviceps papuanus, assembly GCF_028583685.1. Lineage (NCBI taxonomy): Eukaryota > Metazoa > Chordata > Mammalia > Diprotodontia > Petauridae > Petaurus > Petaurus breviceps. Next base: position 22,790,675 of record NW_027186304.1, on the reverse strand, counting down.
ATATATCTCTTTAAGTCACCATATTCTCATTTAATATTTAGATACATTCACTGGAGCTCAGCATATAATATTTTTATAAATGTCGCAGGAAAATTATTGCAGAATAATTCTGATTTTTGCTTGTTTAGGGCAAATCATTGTAGCACCAATGCAATATTTATAGCACCAATGATCACTATAAATATACCTACAATAATGCTTGATTGCAAAATATAACAGACTTATGTTGAAGACAGAAACAAAACATTCATTCAGACACCAGAAAACCAAACCTCAAAACCAGTAAATAGATTCCATCAAAGTAGCAAAGAAGTTCATATGCCTCAACAGTACAGAGAGCCACAACATCCCTTAGCCTTCCCACAAACCAACACAAGCCTAGCTACCACAGCAGATGGCAAGCATCAGCTTTTACTCAGAAGCCTGTCTCCCTCAGATGTGTCCTCTCTTCCCAACTGTGTCCAGCTGTTCTGATCCCCAGCTTCCTGTGGGCTTGGCTCCATTCTTCAGTAAACTCCTCCCACCATAAGCTCCATGTGATTACATTCAGCCTATTAGGGGGCAGGGTATATTTTCAAAGCAGGGAAGGTCTTCAAATTCCCTTAGGCTTATTAAAGGGTAGGGAAAATTTTCAAATTCCCATTACCATCACAATCATAGAATCATAGAATGTTAGAGTTGTTGAATAATAGAGTTAGTTCCAGAATGCTTAGTAGCAATGGTTACTTTGAGGTCTAAGCTGATCATATTGCCACAGCTATAATCTATGATTGATTACTAGAGAGGCAATGGGGCATAGTGGATGGAATGATGGACTTGGACTCAGAAAGACCTGAATTTGGAGTGGCTAGTTGGTGCAGTGAATGGAGCACTGGTCCTGGAGTCAGGAGAATCTGAGTTAAAATCTGACCTCAGACACTTAACACTTTACTAGCCATGTGACCTTGGGCAAGTCAATTAACCCCAATTACCCTGCCTCCCCCCCCAAAGAAAAAAAAAACCTGAATTCAAAACCTGCTTGAGATACTTGCTAGCTGTGTGACGTTAGACAGTACAGATTAAGCCTCAGTTTCTTCACATGCAAAAATCAGGGGTCTGTGCTCTATGGCCTTGAAGTTCTATTTCATCATTTAAATGATCAAAATTCAGAATAGCTTTTTAAAGGGTCTAAGAAAGTTCTACACGGTCCTGTAAAGTTTGGTGATAGAATTCTCTAGCAGTTCTAATATAGTTTTAAAATGGGTCCACATAATTTAGGGATGGTTCCATAATGGTTCTAGAGCAAGCAGACTGATAGCAATTTTGCTGCCGCCCCACAGCTGGTGTCAGTAGCTGCCAGCTTGTGGTAGGGTCCAGCTCTCCCAAGTCCCAGATTGATGCATTAGGTTAGGATGCCTTTAACCTTGGGAGCTCACATTTCAGTGGTTTCCCTGACTTCCCACAGAAGTTCTAAGCACAGTCATTTGAAGACTCAACATCCCACATCTGCACTTACCAGTCAGGTCACTCTCTTTTATTTTACATCTATGGAGCATCTTTCCAAATTCTGGATTATTTATGTGAAAGAGTGTAGGTGTATCTATCCAAATATGTAAGACAAGGAACAAGGGTATTTCCAAAATGAAAATTTGATCCTCATTTTTGTAAAGTGAAGAAACAAAACTGGGTTATTCTTCGGAATTTTTCTGGGAGACATCTTGATGAAATAGGATATATAATATTGTGGTCCCTTTATGTTTTGCAACACACACAGAGAAAGAACATGACTGCTCATGGTTGCCAAATAAAGTCTTTGGTGTAGCTTTTCAGTTGGGTGGTCCTCGTGGTTTGTAACAGAACAAATACAGTAATTGAGCAATTGCTTATGTGGGGAAAATGCTAGGGCTGCTCTCAAGTCAGAATATTCCTTGCACTCAGTGCATTGCACATAGTAGGTACTTAATAAAAGTTTTTGAATGAATGAATTCATTCGGGGTATAAAACACTGGACTTGTCTTGCTCCACCATTCAAGGACTAAGCTATGTACCTGTCATTTGTCTCACTATCTGTAGTATTTACCGTGGGGTGCTTGACACTGTAACAATGGAGAGTTTGAATCCTACAGATCTGACTGTGTGATTTATTCAGCTCACTGTGAACAAAAGACACTAAATAAGAGTTAGTGGCAAGATCTAAGGTCTTGGTTTGTAGTCTAAGGCAGCAACCCCTTTTAATTCTCTGGTACCTCACCAGATGTCTTCCAAACAAGCTAAGTGACCAATGTCAGATATTAGCGAAAGAGATTCCTTTTCAGGTCGGGATTGCTCTAGGTCAGTGGTGTCAAATAGAAATGGGCATCACTCTCTGTGGGCCACATATTGACTTAGAAATCACATCAATATGATCTGTACTTTGTTCTTTCAGTTGTTTTTCAGTTGTTTCTGACTCTTTGTGACCCCATTTGGGGTTTTCTTGGCAAAGTACTGGATATGGAGTGGTAGTGGATACTGGAATGGCTTGCCATTTCTTTCTGCAGCTCATTTTACTGATGAGGAAACTGAGGTAAACAGGGTTAAGTGACTTGATCAGATTTACACAGCTAGTAAATATCTGAGGCTGGATTTAAACTCAGGAAGATGAGTTTTCCTGACTCCAGGCCTGGTACTCTATCCACTGAACCACCTAATTGTCCCATCTCTGCTTTATTGTATTTTAATTTATTTTGTTAAATATTCCCCAATTGCATTTTAATCTGGTTCAGCCTCACTGGGGAGTATTGTGGGATTATGTACACTATAGGCTGCATGTTTGACACCTCTGGTTTAAATTACTTTTGAGGTTTCTTCCAATTTTGAGATTCTATGATTCCCTACGAGAGAACAGAGATAATTTTATTGGTATATCCCAGAAGGGGGAAAAATCTACTCCTAGATCATACATCATCTCACAAAGAATAGTGTATATTTCATTAGAATATGCCTTTCTTTTCTTGCTAGAAAGAAGTAATTTTATAGCAAAGGGGAAAAATGAAAGTTTAAAGCTCAATTCTTGGTGTGGTGATGAATGAACCTGGCTGCCTCCAAAATTAATGACCCTTTGGGTATAGTGTTTTTATTTTAACACTTGAGGGTCTATCAAACCTTGCCTGTCTTTCATATTTCTACTCAGAAGCTGATGTATCTAGGACCAAGGATTCAATATAAACTTGTTCTCCCATACTAAGAATATAAAACATATTATTTTAGAAAATGTCCAAGGAATCTAAAATGACTGGCGGGGGGGAAGAGTACCCAATATTGTTCTGAAGCCATCTTTCCTGATCAGGCCACTGAGGTAAGCCATGAAAATAAGCACTGGCCCAAATTTTAGGGTCTTCAAGAAATCAAGCTATAGGTCTAGTGAATGTCAATTAGTGGGTCAAAAAGCTGTTGAATATGTGGTTTATTTCTCTTTCTTTCTCCCTCCCTTTTCCTTCCTTTCTTCCTTGCTCCCTCCCTTCCTCCCTCCCTTCCTTCCTTCCTTCCTCCCTCCCTTCTTTCCTTCCTTCCTTCCTTCCTTCCTCCTTCCCTCCCTTCTTTCCTTCCTTCCTTCCTTCCT
>NW_027186304.1:22786672-22786998 GCF_028583685.1 Petaurus breviceps papuanus | reverse complement strand
TATTGTTCTGAAGCCATCTTTCCTGATCAGGCCACTGAGGTAAGCCATGAAAATAAGCACTGGCCCAAATTTTAGGGTCTTAAAGAAATCAAGCTATAGGTCTAGTGAATGTCAATTAGTGGGTCAAAAAGCTGTTGAATATGTGGTTTATTTCTCTTTCTTTCTCCCTCCCTTTTCCTTCCTTTCTTCCTTGCTCCCTCCCTCCTCCCTTCCTTCCTCCCTTCCTTCCTTCCTCCCTCCCTTCTTTCCTTCCTTCCTTCCTTCCTTCCTTCCTTCCTTCCTTCCTTCCTTCCTTCCTTCCTTCCTTCCTTCCTCCCTCCCTCCCT
>NW_027186304.1:22669505-22786572 GCF_028583685.1 Petaurus breviceps papuanus | reverse complement strand
CTTCCTTCCTTCTTTCCTTCCTTCCTTCCTTCCTTCCTCCCTCCCTTCCTCCCTCCCTTCCTCCCTCCCTTCCTCCCTCCCTTCCTCTCTCTTTCTCTATCTCTCATTCTTTTTTTTTGTAATTTTTTCCCCAATGCTCAGTCTGACATAGCTATGTCGTTCTCCTATGTGCTATCATCTCCTATTAGAATGTAAACTTCTTGAGGGCAAGAACTGTCTTTTTATGTGTGTATCCCCAGTACTTACTATGGTGTCTGGCATATAGTAATCATTTAGTAGACACTTGCTGATTGGTTAATTGTTTGATGGTTATATTTGTTTTACTTGTCTCATAGTTTTGTTGTGAGGAAAACACTTTGTAAAACATAAAGTGGTATAGAAATGTGTATCATCATCATCATCATCATCATCATCATCATCATCATCCCTGCTTCCCTTGGAAACAAGGGGAACTGCAGGTGAATAACCTGCGGGGTAGGCAGGATAACAACAGGAAGTAGCAAAGATGCTTTTAAAGAGTTTCAGAAACCCCAAATATGGAATTTGAGCTGACTGGGGCAACATTGGAAAGCCACAGATGGGGACTAGTCTTAAAACATCAGTCTCATTTTGCCTAAATCAAGATATCTGGTCACTTTATTTTAGGAAGAGAGAGAGTATTTTTCCTCTGCCACTTTCCAAGGATTCTATGTGTTTAATCTTTTCCAGAAGAAAAGAGATTTCTCATTACATCTGCATCTTATCACATAACTGAATGTCATAAAGATCCTATTATCACCTTCTGATTAACTGGCTCTGAGTGATTCCAACCAATGTCAGTAACAATGTTCTAAAAATCATGGCACTAATCATCCTCCCATCACACGAGCACACATTCCTAAGCACCATAGAGTAATCCACATGGATTTTTGCAATATTTTCCTGATAAAATGGCAATGGCATCTCTTCTTTCAAACCTTGCACTACAGCCTTTTTCTATAGGAGCTTTACCAAGAGGGTGTCCTTGCATACCTAGGGCTGAAGCCAGAAAGTAGTTAGCTAAACTCTTCCTAATACAGTTTGATGTACTGGAAAGTATGCTGGATTTGATCTGAGAAGGCTGGAATTTGAACACTAGCTCTGATACTCATTAGCTGTGTGACCATGTGATTATTGGCAAATTAGATAAATTTTCTGAGTCTCAGTTTACTCATCTGTAAAATAGATATAGATAGAAAACAAAATGGGAGTAAAGTCAGCACCATGCATTATCCAAGCCTCATTGGTGACCCAGTGGTTCCAGAGGGCAGCTGGTAGCAGGTGGCAGGTTAGTGCTACTTTTACTGTTGCTACTATTCTTGCCCCCTCTCCTCACTGGCATTTCTTTTTTTTCTCTTTACTTGATTACTGAAAAGCCTCCAGTGAGGAGAAGGAGTTTTTGTTTGTTCAAATCTTTTGTATGTACACTTATCTCTAGTTCAATACCCTATTAAAAGGACTTTCATCACCACCAAGTAAATGACTGGAAATAGAGGATTACCTGGGCATGTTCTGAAGGAGGAAGAGGAAGCATCCCTCCCTTACAGCATACATTTCCAGAAGTCTCCACAGGGGTTGACATCAGGCAGTGTATATTGTTCATGCCCTGAGGTCTAGGACCTCATTTTCCAGTCCCTCCCTTACCCTTCATTAAACTTATCAAGGGATTTCTTCAAATGACCCTGTAAGGTAAGTACTGTAAATAGTATTATCACCCTCATTTTACAGATGAGAAAATGTGCTTAGAGAAGTCAAACTCACAAAGCTAGAAAGTGACCAAGGAAAGATTTGAAATCCAACTCCAAGTCTAATGTTCTTTTCAGTGCTCTAAGCAAGATGGGATAGTAATTTATTTCATTTTATTCCGTTTGCTGATTTATTCTTTTATTCATTCATATCTATCTATTTATATTAGGGTTACCTCTTTATAGTCTTTTTTTTTTTTGCTTTTTGGAGGGCAATTGGGGTTAAGTGACTTGCCCAAGGTCACACAGTCAGTACCTCTTTATAGTCTTGATGATCTGGTTTCTCACCAGGCTCTTGGTGCCTTCATGATGCTTGTGGGCACCTGAGGATGCTATGCTTTCACTTCTCACTCCCTCTGCTCCACATCAGATAAAGGTCAATGATTGGACTTCTAGAAATTTCTCACATCTTATTATGGATGAAAATCCACAACACTTCACCTCTTTCCAACTCTTCAAATATCTTTTGCCTTAATATACGAGCTCCTCTGTGTTTGACCCATGCATACTCCCACTATAAGAGAGTGCTTTTGCAAACCAACTTTTCTTTAAAAGACTACTTGCTACCTAGGGAAAAGTCATACTTAACAGAATAAAAAGATTGCTGGCACAAGGAAGCATAGGATACCTTTATAATGAAAATGTTCTTCAGCCCAATGTAATTTAATGATTATGTGAGAATAAATTTACCAGTGTTCTATTTGCTTTAGAATTCCCAGTGAGTGGATGAACTTTCCAAAGAAAATTGAAATTACATAGGTACTAACAAGGTTACCTAAATCCTTTTGACTTAGAGATTGCCCCCAAAATACACTCTTTTAGCAAAAGCATATTAGGATTGTTTGTCATAGGACTGAGTTTTGAGTAACCCAATGATAAATTATGACCATGGTAGAGAATAAAAAATGACAAGATAAAATGTCACTGCAAACATTCATAACTCTACTTTGATTCCTAACACATCAAGATGTATGTAAAAAATCCAGCAGAATCTCAAGTTATTTTTGAATCCTGCAAAGAATAACTCAATGCATTTAGGTTTTGTTCCATTTTTTTGGATTTGAAGAATATTCTCAGACATAGGTTCAATGCCAGAGCCATAACCAACAATTTTTGTTTCTACGAAAAGCAGTAGAATATAGCCAAAATTCAGTTGATCAGGAGTAGGGATGGGGAGTAGGATACAGGAGGTGTGAAATGGTGTAATTAGGTCAAGGACCAGCTTACTTGGAGCAGACAACCTAAATCCTGACAGCTGGTAGGTTCCTAATTTCACTAATTATGTGATTCTTATTGTATTTGCTAGCTAACTAGATGCTAAGTCCAATGGTTGCTGAACTGCTGACTGAATTTTAAGTGCTATCAGCTTCCAATGAACTTCAGTAGTCAGGGATAAAATCCAGTGGCTCTGCCATAGTTTGGTAATTACAGTGCTGTTCAATTCTCTCCTTAAATTGTGATCACGATAGAGATAAAGAGAGGGGAACTGTTCTGATAGGTGACGCTGTTAACCACGCTAACTCTACCTCTACTTTCTTCCACACCAGAGTTAAGTGCCAAGGAGAAAGAGGGTTTACAGAAGGTGTTCTGAAAGTCTTAGTACAACTTTAAAATCTTAAAATTATACATTGAGTAGTTTTAGGATCCTCCACAGAACATACCCTCCAAAGAAAGAAAACATAAAACCCTATGTTCCTCCACTTAAAAAAAAAAATCAGACCTGTGATTTCATTGGTGTGGAGACCTCATGCTAGGAAAACTGCCTCTACCAAAGCAGATAATCACCTATTTCACTACTTATAAGTCTAGAGAATTGCTTCCACAACAGTGACAGATCCCACTTCACACTGCATTATATAAACTTACCCTAAAGGTGCATATATTGGAAATACACTATTGCAATGGGCACCTAAGATGCAATCAGCTTCACCTGCCAGACCCCAGAGATAAGGGAGAATGGAAATACCAATTTCATAGCAAAAAAGGACATAAACTGAGTTGGCTGACTAGACTGATCTTTGGTTTCTTTGGGATGAGTACAAATGAGTACTACAAATACCTAAGTGAGAATAGATCCCTCAATGACCTTGAGACAGAATTGTCTCCAACACCTAATACAATACAATAACAATATTAAAAGTTCACATTTATATAGTGCTTTATAGAATATACTTCCCTTACAGCACCCTTAGGCAAGTCACTTAATCTCTTAGCCTCAGTTTACTCACCCTCAAAATGGAGATAGTAATAGCAAACTCTCTCACAGGGTTGTTGTGAGGTTCAAATGAGATAACTAACATATGTAATGGGCTATTTCTCCACTGGTTGACCTTCAGGCCACTCCACTTGTAATTTTGAGGATATAGAGATTGTAGCGTTCCATGAGTTTTACTCACATGTCATCCAAGGAAGAATGTTGGTATTATAAAGATGAATCTTTGTTTAATGGAGAAATATGGGGTTTTTGAATGGGTTTCATAGGTTCCTAAATGTAACCTAGCCCTCTCTCCTCTTACTATTTAACTCTGGTCTCTGTCTCTCTTCAATGTATATCCAAGATATATGTTCTAGTGGACTGATTCATTGGTTTGTTTATCACATCCTAGAGAAAAAGGAATCTCCGTTTACTTGGCTTTTGCCACGCTGATTGTATGGCCCAATTCTCTTGATTGGTGGTGGGTTCTACAGGAGGCTCGGTAGCATTCCTGTGCTTGATGCAATCAACACAAAGTCATCGGCAAGGAGAAGCATCTGGGATTTTCACCATCTGTAGGAAATCTGGACGCCTCAATGGGTTCTTCATAGAATTCCTTTATTTTCTCATCCCCTACAACAGAAAACTGGAAAATAAGAATAATCTTGTTTGGTGCCATGCTTGTTAATGATAATCAGTAGATCCCGTAACAGAGGGATCTACTATTATTGCATCGGGGAATCAATTCTGAATATTCTCAATATATAAGGAGAAAATACTTTTGAAGGAAATACTTTTGAAGGAAAGCATTTAGGGTTGCTTTTTTTCTCTACTGAATCAAATGCTTTTTAAAAAAAATTAGTAAACAAACAATAAGTACTGTAAAGTCATTTATTTGGCTTACTTTTTTGTCATTTGTGTAAAATGGAATGTATCAAAGTGAAGTGCATATAAGATCTTGTAGTATAATTGTTTATTTATTAAAAGAAAAAAGCATCTGCAGTATATTGTTAGTAAAAGCCTGCTTGCTCCTATGTCAGATGTTCATGGTGTGAGATGAAAGAGTTTGGAGTCTGAGTCTGAGACCAGAAAAGGTCTTTATTCTTTCTCATGAGAATGAACCCCCCGCCCTTGTCGCTCAAATGGCATCTGCCAGGGAGAGAGAGCAACATGTGGGAGCAAGCCCATGGTTACGTACCCCATAATGCAGAAACCCCAAGCCCCAACTGGCCTTTCCTCCCATTGGTGGGGAGCCTGGCTCACAGTCTAAGAGTGGGAATCTATCTCGGAGACAAAGGACACAGAAACATGTGGGTGTCCAATGCAAGGTTAGGAAAACAGGTTTGTCCTTATTTGGCATATCTTGCGCTGAGGTGGCCCTGGGAAGGGTCTCCATGGCTCTAAGTCCCAGATTCCTGTAAGGTCAGGTGACTTCAAAACTTAGGCCTAGTGGACTGATGTTTCAGAATGGGGAAACTTCACTGCAAGTTATCCCTCATATTCATCAACATGTGTATAGGTAATTGTCATAAGGATATTGCATCAATAGAATAAATCCATCAATAATTATTAGTACCTTTGATCACCATTCCCCCCCCCCCCCCAATGGCAATACACTTTGTGATTGTCTCCCCCATGCCCCAGTCAGTTGGTATCTTCTCCTCTTTTGGATATTTTGAGAAGAGATCCCTCAATGCCTTCAAGATAGAGTTGTCTCCAATACAGACTTCCTCTGTGTGTACTTGGTCTGGACCAGCTGCTTTTCCTGTCTTTGTTTTCTTTAGGGACTTTGCAATTTCCTCATACAACACACTTAAGACTGAGAAATTGCAGTCCAAATATGGTGGTTCCATTGTCATTGATGAAGGTCATCAATGATGAAGAAAATAGTTTATTATAGAAATGTTGACAGATCTTTTCCATTTGTGTGTGTGTGTATGTGTGCGTCTTCTTTGTAGTTTCATTTTTAAATGCTCTTGGGATGAATCTGGTAGAACTAAGTCTACTGTCAAGCTTCCTACAAACTTGTTTTTTACCTTCCCATCCCAACTACATCATTTCTTACTTTTTTAAAAGTTAAAATACTGCTGAAAAATCTTATACCATTTTTTATTTTTTTGGAGGTGATCAGGGTTAAGTGACTTGCCCAGGGTCATACAGCTAGTAAGTGTCTGAGGTTGGATTTGACATCAGGTCCCCCTGAGGGAAGTTATTGGGGATGGCCAGGAAGTGGAATATATATTTTTCTAAAATTTATATAACTTTTAGCACCCTCTGTTCCATTTGAAGGTAGCTGTTCAGGAGCCAGCGCCGTTTTGCATTTTTCTTTGTTTCATGGGTTGCCAATAAACTAGTGGCTAGGTAACTGGTATTGGCCTTGTATATACATATTTTTTTGTGTGTGTATACACATACACACACATATATGTGTATATGTATATGTATATTTCAAAATATAAAATATAACATGCCTACATTGTATTTAATGTATATATAACATATAATAAGAGAGTATTTGCTATACAAAAAAGCCCAATATATTCCTTTCCTTGTTCTTGGAGGCTAAAATTAAGTATCTTCCTTTGTGCTCAAGGAGATGGACCTGAGAGTGCCATCATGACAAATTTTTAGGAGGAAAGGGAAAAAAATGAAGGAGTGGGAGTGGGGGCCTCAGAGAAGACGATCTGTCTTTATGGAGACAGTACAACCACTTTCTAATGACTAGACCATGTTATCATTAGAATGTGGGCACGGTAGTTGAGGCAGAAATAGGTCTCTAGGTGGCACAGTGTTGGATTTGGAATTAGTAATGACCTGAGTTTGAAGTCTACCTCAGACATTTACTAGCTGCATGACCTTGCATCTTTTGGTTTTAGTTTCTTTATCTGTAAAATGGGCATGATAATACCACTTACCCCGTAGGGTTATTGTGAGAAACAAAGGAGATAACTCGTGCAAAGTGCTTTGCAAACCCTAAAGAATTATATAAAAGTTAGTTAAAAATATTTATTTATTTACTTTTAATTTACAACTTTCAGTTCCATAATCCCTTGAGTTCCAAATTTTCTCCCCCTTCCTCTCCTCCCCCCTCCTCCCCTGTGGCAGCGTGCAATCCAATATAAGTTCTACAAATACCTTTACATTAAACTTTAGTCAAGTTGTAAAGAAGGATTATAACCAATGGAGTGAACAACGAGAAAGAAGGAAGGAAACAAAACACAAAAGAGAGAGAGAGCAAGGAGTTTGCTTCCGTCTGCATTCAGACTCTATAGTTCTTTCTCCGGACGTGGATGTCCCTTTCCATCATGAGTCTTCTGTAATTGTCTTCTAACCTTGCTTTGTTGAGAGGAGTCCAGTGGATCGAAGTCAGTTGTCACAGATATGATGTGTCTATAATTGTGTACAGATTTCTCCTGGTTCTGCTCCCCTCACGCAGCATCAGTTTGTATAAGTCTCTCCAGGTTATTATGAAGTCCGTCTGCTCCTCATTTCTCATAGCACCATAGTATTCCATTCCATTTATATACCACAATTTGTTTACACAAATGTATACCACATTTATTAAGTGACTACTACGTGTCAGGACATGTGCTAATACCTTTACAAATTTGCTCCTCTCAACAACCATGAGAGGTAGGTGCTATTATTATCGTTATTTTATGAGATGAGGAAACTGAGGCAGACAGAGGTGAAGTGACTTGCACAGAGCCACACAGCTAGCAAGTGTTTGAGGCAAGATTTGAACTCAGGTCTTCCTGACTCTAGGCCCTGTGCTCTATCCATTTATATAATCAACCTGCCAGCCATGGCTTCATTTCCCAGTACAGATTAAGACATGCCCTCCCTCCGCAAAAGGAGCTGATGCAGGCCAGCAGCTGCTGGTGTCTAGTTCCTGGTTCTCTGCACCCTCATGTCAGAATTGACTAGGATAAATTCTAGTGTCTTCCAGCCAGTGCCCTTGAACCAAACCTCTTCAACTTGTGTCATGCAAGTTACCGGTGCTCCTTGCAGAAAATGGCATTGTCAGGAATGTGGAGGTTTCCCATGCTCCGAATGCCAAGGAATCAAACAACTCTCTTTCATCCTTCCAGGGATTCTGTGTGTTTGCTAGGAGTTCCACTGAGCAGAGAACACGGAGAGCTCATGATCCATATAATATATTGACCCAATAAAACCTGATGAAGCTTTTACTTGTGAATGAAGCCTCTGGACCAATGGTCAGGATCATAAAATAGAACACAGACATCAGGTTTGGAAGGAAGAACAAAACTGAGATTGCTCACTGTGATTGTCCTGAAAACCAAATTATAAACTGGGAAATGTTGCCGGTTTAGTCATCTCATTTGTTGCAGGAAACAGAATGGAACCAGTTTACAGGGAAAATGTGTCTTCCAGAGCAAACATCCAAAGTCAGTTTGAAGATTAAAAGTGATAACTTTCAGCTGTTCCATCAGTGGCCAAAGTTCCTATTTATTTCCTTTCATTGAAAACGGATACTCACCCTTTTCAGTGGAATTTAAATACACAAAATCAGAATGAGAAAGTACATGCATACTCAGGCTAAGGAGCCCCAAAGCAGACCTGGACTTCCTTCTGCATGGAACATGTCTACCTTGTTACTTCCTCCCCACCGGGGCAGGTCAGAGATGGCCGGACCAGGACCACTGAAGGAAGTGGGTTACCAGAAAAGTTAAGGAAGAAAAAAAAATTCTTTCTTTGAAGACTCCCCACCTTCTTGGCCTTGTCATTGAGGTTCCAGTGGAGGATAAATCAAATTAAACCAGCTGGCCTTTAACATTAAAGCAGGAGGAGGATGCAGAGAACAGATTTTACCATCCTTCCTGGAAAATAGCCTTGAGTTGTGGTTTGCAATAAGAGATTTTCTTTAAGGATTAACTGTATTCTCTAAAACCACATCAGATGGAAAATGGAGAACCCACAGAAACCCTGGGCTCACAATTATGCTGGAAGATGGTACAATGACATGAACTAATAGGATCTTTGAAGACGGTGCTTTTTTTCCAAAAAGTAGCAAAGTATCATAACACCTGGGGCACATGGAAACTCCCTCTTACTCAGGGCTGAGAGGGTGACTGAGATAGTGAGGCAATTGGAGATGATGCTAAATGGGGGGGGAGTGATTGAAGGAACTGAGGTTGGTTAGGATGGAGGAAAGGTCTTAGGAGGGATATGATTTCAGTATTCCAGTATTTGTCATGTGAAAGAAGAATTGGACTTCTTTTTTGAACCAGAGGACAGATGTAGGATTAATGGGTAGAATTTATAAGGTAGATTTCATATAGATGTAAGGAAAATCTGCCTAATAATTAGAGTGGTCACAAAGTCAAATGGGGAAATAGTGACCTCCTTATCACTGGAAACCTTCAAGTGAAGGACAGATGATTATTTATCAGAGATGTTGCATTGGGGATTAAAATACTGTTCAGTTAGGGGCAAATCATTAGATGATATTTGAGGTCCCAGACAACTCTGAGATTCTGTGATTACAAGATCCCTACTTCAGTTTATGGTTTTAGTGAGAACTACCTTTGCTCAGTCATTTTTCAGCCATGTCCAACTCTTTGGACCCCATTTGGGGTTTTCTTGGCAAAGATACTGGAGTAGTTTGTCATTTCCTTCTCCAGCTCATTTTACAGAGGAGGAAACTGAGGCAAAGTGGGTTAAGTCACTTGCACAAGGTCACACAGGAAGAGTCTTCCTCACTTCAGGCCTGACATTCTTTATACTGAGCCACCCAGTTGCCCTGGAAGCTACCTAAAGAAACCCAAATAATAATCCCTTCTGATCTCAGGAAAAGCAGAATATCTCTGAAAGTCTCCATAGCCATCTAGAAAGATCTTAGAGATGCCTCTTTCGATGAAGTTATCCAGTCAAATCTAGACTCCTCCTGTACCACTTACCTGTGATAAGAGTTGTATGGGGCTTACAATACCTCACAATAACTCACTTTCAAATATCTTAGTATAAAACAGGTAGTTTTTACTTTCTGTAACATCTTAAGAATTGAATTTTCATGTATTTACTCACTTTTGGGTCTTCTAGCAAGTTTCATGCATGCTATCAAGTCTTATAAAGGGATGTCTTTTTTTTTTTTACCCTCTAGCTAAGGTCAGCAAGTCATGGAACCACAAGTTATATGTTTTTCAGAGCTGATTCATTTAATGATATAGAGATGTTCAGTAAATTGTCTAAGTTATACCCCAGTGTAAGTTGGGTAATTAGGGCACTCAACCGTTCTGTGCTCTATAGATATTGTAGAGGATGAGAGCCCAGGCACAGTCTGGGGGTCTTTACTGTTGCTCACAAATAAGGACTTATTGTGACATTGATTAATCAGTTCCCTTATGCAAAATATGAAAGCTCTTACCTGTGGGTGGCAATGAGAATCTAGGACAAGATCTGGACATCCATTTGCTACAATCTCTATACAGAAGGGGTTCTTAACTTTTTTTTTTTGTATCATGGACCCCCTTTGGGAGTCTGGGGAAGCCTATTGAACCTTTCTCAGAATATTGTTCTTAAATGCATAAAATGAAATACTTAGCATTACAAAGGAAACCAATTTTGTTACAGGGCAGTTATCAAACTATAAACTAAAAAAGAAGTTCATGGACCCCAGGTTAAGAATGTCTGGATAAAGTGCATTTGGGTGGCAATTGAAATTAGATTCAATAAATATTTGTCAGTTGTCAGACTGGCTCACTATATAAATGTTGGAGCCCAGCGCAGATGAAGGCATCTGTTGAAGGAGTGGCTTCTACTTTGTGATTTCTAAGATCCCTTCTGGTTCCAGCATCCTGGGATTTTGCTCTTTTACAGAAATGTTGATGATCTGAGGAAGCCCTCACCTTTTCACAAATGCATCCTTTTAAACTGAGTTGAGACTCCAGAAATTCCAATATCAGTGTGAGGCTCTGCTGCCTGGCCCAGGCCCACTGACTCCATCTTCCTCTATGAGTTGTCTGCCCCCACATCATGAATCATAGCCCTAGAGGCTGGCATTTGGCAGCTGTATGATTTGGTGTAAATGCAGAGAACAACATGAAATGCTCCCAGGAGATGGCTGCATGGTTTTCATTGGAAACATCTCCCAGTCCTTCTTCCTGGGCAGCCAGTTCTCGCTGTGAACCTGCACTTAGTTGCCATGGTGGGAGGGGATGGCTCATTGTCTTTGAACCGAACAAATGAAGAACATGACTCAATTAGAGGCAGTATAATATAAATAAAGATGGATTTATATTTAGCTGGGCAGGGACATGAAGGAGGAAAAATGAAACTCCCTTCACTGTAGAGCTGGAAAGTAGTTTTAGAGACCAAACTTTGTTCTTCCAATTTTTCACTGTTCCCCCATTTGCCCTCCCAATCCCAAATTCTCCAGATGATTTTTCCCCTCAGAGATTGAACCTTCTCAAGTATGGTTCAGCATAGAAAGCCGTGGGCTAAATGCTATGACAATGTCTCTTCTGTTCTCTAAACTGCCCTCTGCAGGCCATGGGACAGGGGATCATAGCTAAGCCACCTCAGCTCAATTCAATTTCCTCATCTAGGGGTAGCAACCACACCTCTCTCTGCCATCAAATGGTTATGAAGGGTTGGTAACCACACTGGTGGAGGAGAAGACTTTCACAGATCTATAATTCCCCACCAACTGCCAAAGGACAATTTGTAAGATTTCCCAGGTAATAGCTATGTGGGGACGATTTGGAGGGAAGGGTGTTGGGAGGGAAGGATTTTTCACTTCGTATCTTAGCTGAAGGAAATAGATCGAAGGAATCTTGGCATGTTGGAGCTCGAGGTGATGACATACCATTTATTCAATGAGTTCAAATCTAGAAGAAGATGAAAACATTGTAAGGAGAGAAGTTTCTTCCAGATATCCTTTTTTCTAGGAATATGGAGACATAAAGACGTAGAGAGTGGACCTGAGATATCCTTGGCACACGGAGTGCCCATATGAGGAAACTCCTTCTATCAGTGTAGGTCAACATTTCCTGTGCCACTTAGTCTTAGAAAATTGCTTAGAGAAGGGGTGGGGAACCTGGAACCTAGAGGCCACATATGGCCCTGTAGGTCCTCAAGTGTGGCCTTTTGACTGAAGCCAAGCTTCACAGAACTTTTTTTGTCAAGTTTGGATTCAGTCAAAGGGTCACAGTTGAGGACCTAGACCCAGACCTAGAGCACTGAGAAGACCTGAGTTCAGATCTCTCCTCAGATACTTATTAGTTGTCTGACCCTAAATTACTTAATCTCTCTCAGCCCAATTCCTAATTTGTAAAATGAGGGGATTGGATTCTATGACCTTCAAGGTCCCTTCTGGCTCTAAACCTATAATCTTTATGACTTGCTCAGGGAGCACACAGCCAGTGTGAGTCAGAGGCAGGATCAGAACCCAGGTCTTTTTATTCTTCCTCTGCTATACTCTGCTGTCTTTTTGAGGGTAGAGAGGACAAAAATACACCCCAACCTACAACCTCATGTGACCTTGTTTATAATTTATCCTGTTTTGTTATGTTAATGGTTCAATGTATTTGAGACTTCCTAGAGCGAATATTCTCTCCAACATGCAGATTGCAACCCATCCATGCCTGCCCATCCTATGAGATTCTTGTCCATGTTTTCCTATAGATATACCACAAGGGGTCCACCCAACATGCTTGGGGTCTTTTCTAGTGCCCTTGACATTGCAGGAATCCCTTGGAATCCATGGTTATCCCTTGTTCTTACTACGGGGCCAGCCTGTCTGTTTTTTCTGGTCCCTTATTTCTCTGATGAGTGCCTCTCTGTTGTTTCTTCTGCACAATTCCTCATGTGTAATGGGTAGCAGAATGTTCCTCTGCATTGCTATTTGGATGATTCTTGACTTTGCCGATCAGTGGTTTTCCGTGACTTGTAACATCATTAGGCATTAGACTATTGTTTAAAATGTTTAAAAAGAAGAAAAAAAATAGTCTGCTTACGATGAGAAGCTAAGTAGAGGACCATTCAATCCTATAAACATTTATTGAGTTCCTACTATGTCCTGTGCTCTAGGGATATGAGAACAGTCCTGTCCTCAGGAAGCTTATGTCCTCTTGGAACAACAACCTGTATATACACGTTAATTTGAGGAGATGGTGACTCTAAGGGAAGTAGGAAAAAGCATGAGGAGGTGAGCAGCCTCAGCTTGGTGGAGACATCCTCAAGATTTCAGCTTCCCAAGACCTCACAGTTATGGTGGATTTCCCCCAAGTCTTTCTTATTCATTTCCCCACTACCCATCATGGAAATATGCTCCTGGGACTCCAAGTCAATGAGTTGGGAGTGGGTTGTACATGCAGTTGTGTTAGTTACCTCCTTTTCTTTTTAAAATTTTTTGGAGGGGGAAAGGTAGGGCAATTGGGGTTAAGTGACTTGCTCAAGGTCACACAGCTAGCTTTTGTGTTAAGTGTCTGAGGCTGGATTTGAACTCAGGTCCTCCTGACTCCAGGGCCGGTGCTCTATTCACTGCACCACCTAGCTGCCACAGTTACTTCCTTTTCTATCCTGCCTTAACAATAACTCATTCTGTGACTCTACGTAAGTCATTCTCATGTGAACCCCAGTTTCTTCACCTGGAAAGGAGAGACAGTAATATTCCCACTATCTGACAGTTGTCGTAAGGTTCTGTTAGTCTTGAAGGTCTGTAGAAATGTGTTATTATTTTGAAAAGGGCATTTAAAAGCCATGGAGTAGAGACATGATGAAGAACAGTTCAGGGCTCTAGAAGTTAACTGAAGAGAAATTAAGAATACTTCCAGAATGAGGGTGAAGTGTTAGGGAGACAGCATTAGAAAGGCAGCTGCTATCATGGAAAGAGTAACTGGACTTTGAGTGAATATGATCTAGATTCAAATTCTGCCTCACAAGCTTCTTAGCTGTGTGACCCTGGGCCAGTCACTGAATCTCTCTAAGCTGCAGCATCATTGTCTATAAAAATGAGATAATCATAGTGGTTACCTTGCTGGCTTGTTATGAGGATCAAGCTAGATAATCTGTGTAAAGAAGCACCATGATCCTTTAACTCTATGGAAATGTAAGCTATCATTAAGGAGATAATAGATACGTTTATTCTTAATAGCAGCCCAAAGGAGTCAAGAGTGATAAAAATGTCTCAGGAGTATGAAAGGGTTTTCTGCCCAAGGGGAGTTTTGGACTTGGAACTTGGTGGAACTGTGCCATATAGAACCAAGTGAAGCTTTGAATCTAATCCCCCTCCCTCTCAGAGACTCAGATGGTACAAGGGGGGATTATTTCCCCCTCCCTATATTGGGAGAGGGGGTTGTATGTTTGTTCTTGCTTTATCTTTGAAGTAAATATTCCTTTGTGGTAGCTAATCCTACTAGTAAGTGTTTAAAATGGAACTGAGATCCAGGGGACCCTTAACATTGAGGGAACACAGTCAATAGAAACTTAAATTTATGACAGAAGCTACAAACCCCCAAGTTCCCTGAGGGTACCAAAGATTCTAGAGGGAGAGGAGAAAGGGAATATACCTGATTATGGTAGCAGGGGCCAGAACACGGGTAAAGGGTTTGGCGCTACGAGATGACAAAGCAGTCCATTTGTTGGTCTCAGGGCAGGAGGAGCTGGTTACTCTGAGCATTTCTGAAAGGATCTCACCCCTCAGTGCCATCTCTCCTTTAAGCCTCAGATTTTTTTGGTATTATAAGAAATTTCCCCTGAGGATTGGGGAAGGGGAGGATTATCCTATTGCCCAGCCTGGATGCCATGTGGCCATGAGCACATGGCCTGTTTAGGTAAGCCTGAGCCTTAGTTGGGCCTGCCTTTTTTGTGATTATTCTTTCTTGATCTTGAGGAGGAGGAGACCTTGTGAACTTAAGACATCTGGAAGTCCTGAGTCCTTTTTGTAAGAGCTGACCGGTAGCATGTGGGAGGAGTCCTTGGTAACTACCTCAGTGCTCCAGTGTAGAAAACAACTGTCAGCAAGATGATGGTTCCAATTCTGGCCTGTTTTGCCAAAAGATGGATTTTGAGGAAGACAGTGCACAGCTAAGGTGAAATGTAAAATGACTAATAAGCAGTCCTACAAATTGTTTTATGTTTTGATGAGGTTTAATGAGGTTTAATGTTATGATGGGCCTCTTGAGAGACTGTAGCAACAGTTACAAGTTAAATTACTGAATTCTGCTTTAAGTTGTTCTACAAATGTATGTTGTGAATCTTTTGTATATTTTAAAACTTTTTTTGTCTATAGAAAATAAATAGCAGTCCCATATCTGAATCATATTGTACATTGAATACTTTTTTACTTCTCCCTTTAGAGAGACCTAGACATGAAGCCAAACCTAAGCCTTCAGCAATTTTTTCCCAGGGAGCCAGGTTGGGGCACTAAATAAATGAGAAAGACAAACCTAGTCCTCCTCTCATTAGAGATCAGGTTCCCCCACATTGAGCCAGTCTAGACCATAATCTGAATCTGAAATGGAGATACCCTTTAGTGGAGAAGGAAGTGGACCCAGTCCTCAGCTCCCTAGGCCCAGGGCAGTTATCAAATAGTGGGCAGGTAGCCCCAGAATTCAGATGAAGAAATGGGCTTGCCTTCACATTGAAACACACGCAGAATTCCCTTTATTAATATAATGATTCTGGCAATGGTTCTGCAATTTACTATCTTAAAGAATTTCCTGAGTACCTTGACAGGTTAAATGACTTTCTCAGAGTCTCATAGCTTGTATATATTAGAGAAAGACCTTGAATGCTTTCTCTAATATATACAGGTGGTGAAACCACGAGAAAGTCTTTTGGGGGTCACCTTTATGTCAGAATGAAGCATCAGAGCATATCACAAGAAAGACAATGGCACAGTAGGAAGAGTGTTGGGCTTGGAATCCAGAGACCTTAACTGTATGGTGACTAGGCTTCATAATACTAGATAGCATTTCTTTTTTTTTTTTTTGTTTTGTTTTTTAAGTTTTTTTTGGAGGGGTGAAGGTGAGGCAATTGGGGTTGTGACTTGCCCAAGGTCACACAGCTAGTAAGTGTGTCAAGTGTTTGAGTTCAGATTTGAACTCAGGTCCTCCTGACTCCAGGACCAGTGCTCTATTCACTGTGCCACCTAGCCGCCCCACTAGATAGCATTTCTATAGTACTCACTATGTGCCATTCACTGAAACAACCCTGTGAATTAGGTGCTGTTATTATCCCCATTGCACAGTTGAGAAAACTGAGGTAAACCGAGGTTAAGTGACTTGCCCAAAGGTCACATAGCAATTAAGCGTCTAAGGTAGGATTTGGACTTAGGTCTTCCTGAATCTAGGTCCAACATTCTATCCATTATGCCACTGAGATACCTAATTAAACTCTCTGGACTCCAGATTTTTCATCTGTATAATGAGGGGGTTGAACTAGAAGGCCTTCAAGGACCCTTCTGACTCTAGAGCTATGATTCTATTACCTTAGAACCAGAGGATCCGAAGGTCCTGGAGGATCTCTCCACCCGGAGGAAGTCATTGAACCTCTCTGGGCCTCAGTTTCTTTCTATGTCAAATGGAAAGGACTAAATAATAATAATAGCTAGCATGAAAATGCTACTTTTAGATTGCAAAGTACTTTATATACACTATCCCATTTGATCCTCACAACCACCCTGGGAGGTAGGTGCTATTATCATCCCCATTTTATAGATGAGGCAAATAGAGGTTACATGGCTTGCCCACCATCACATAGCTAGTAGGTGTCTGAGGCAAGATTGGAACTCAGGTATCCCTAATTCCAGGTCCAACACTCTCTACACTGTGCCATTTTGTTATTCATACAGAATACCTGTAAGTTCCCTTTGGTTCTAAATCTATGACCTTTATGTATTTTTAGGGAAAAAAATACCGTATTTTACCACATAACTGTTGACATTGCATAATTGTTGCACCCTGTTTTTTTCAGTCCAAAAATTGGTTTATAACCTTTCATCATGTAATCGTTGCATGATTTAATTCTGTTCATCATGCCGCTTAAAAGGCAAACAGAGTAGCCATGTATTCTCCATTGGTGTATGGATATACATTTGTTGCTTGCGCATTGTGAGCTGGGAGCCTGGAATTCTTAGTGCTCGCCCATTGTCAATATTCAATTTTAATATATATTCATGAGCATTGTGTGCATCCTGGTCTTACCCCAAAGACCGTTTAGTAATACATGATTTTTAAGTAATATTGGCACAAAATTTTTTAAAAGCTTCACGTAAAGTTTACATCCCACTGTTTTGCAAAATAGT
Source organism: Petaurus breviceps papuanus (assembly GCF_028583685.1). Lineage (NCBI taxonomy): Eukaryota > Metazoa > Chordata > Mammalia > Diprotodontia > Petauridae > Petaurus > Petaurus breviceps. The sequence continues at coordinate 22,769,345 of NW_027186304.1, read as the reverse complement.
TGGGATAAAATCTGTGAGAATTATGCAGTGAAATAGGGTGGGTGAGCGGATCATGTGTCGTATCTATGCCTAAGGAAGGCCTACCCGTAGGTATAATTATTCACCTGGGGGCAGCTGCCTACATTTCAGAAGTAAATGACTAGAAATTTCTCTGTCTACTTCCATGGTCTTGCTTATATCCCTTACCCAGTGATATATTGGAGCTAGCTCGTACCACTTCATAACAGCCAATTGTTAAATTTTCATTGTGATCCTTTACATCTTGGAAATTGGCAAATGCTACAAATTAGGGTTTGATTCATTGTTTTGCTGATTATCTACACTTAAGAGAATGATAGAGAAAATTTTAGTAGTACAGAATAAACTTGAAAATGTGTCATGGATGCAGTTCTTTTCAGGGAGACAGTTGTTAAACATTTACTAGTACATTCCTGTCCTCATCTTTCACAGTAACAACATCAGTGTCATCCTGCACACTAATATGCCATTTTGATACTTTCCTGTGATTAGAAAATTTGAATATCTTTTTCAGTAAACCTTGAGCTCTAACACCCTCACTCTTTTCCTTCTCTGGACCCATCAGGAAAGTTGGATAAAAATGTGTGCAACAATCTGCTTTCAGAAGATCACCTAGACTTTCCCCTGGAGCCAGTGGAAGCCCCAGACTTTTCCAAAGAGTTTCCCTCACGGCTGCTCCAGCATGTTTCTGCCTGTATATAGAAAACATGTAAGGAAGATTAAATTATCTAATTAAAATAATGGCCTCAAAGAAGCTGTTTATTTTGGCACAAATAGTGCCAGTTCAGCTGACTTATCTTTTAGTGCCCTGGTGTCTCTCTAAGACACACATTTCAGGTCGGTGATAACTTGGTCCAAAATCACTGACTACCAGAAATTGTTGTGTGTGATCAATATGACCAATAGGAAAAGTAGTTAATTTATCTAGTCATGTATCAACTCTTTTCTCTCTATAAAACAGTCTATAAAATGAAACAAACAACTGAAAAGTAAAAAAATTCAGTTAATGAATGTTGAACATTCATCTCCCCACTTACTAGTCTCAGATTTTTTTTTTGGCTTTTTGGAGGAGGGAAGGCAGGGCAATTGGGGGTAAGTGACTTGCCTTAGGTCACACAACTAGTTAAATGTCAAGTGTCTGAGGCCAGATTTGAACTCAGGTCCTTCTGACTTCAGGGCCTGTCCTCTTTTCACTGTGCCACCTAGCTGCCCCTTCATACCTTCTTAATGGAATTAACTAGATTTGAGGCCAAGTCAACTGGAGTTTGTACCCCTATGCAGGTATAACCTAACCCATCCTGGATCACTGCCTTGTCATGGTGGAGGGGCTTGTGCAGTTCAATAAAACTATGGGCTATGCCATTCAGGGTTATTCCAAGATGGACTGGTAATGGTAGAGACTTTTGATAAAAAGTGGTCCATTGGAGAAGGAAATAAATGACTCTCAATCTGTATTGGGGCTGTCCCTAGATGGGGACCCCAGTCAAGCTATATTTTTAACAATTTTAAGTGGGAGCAGTGAGCCAGAGAATACAAGAAAAAGCCTGACTCCCTCTTTTAGTGGTCAGGCTTCCCCTAAGACTCAACCTGGGTCATCTTAAGCCTAGATATAGGGCCCTTTGTGGAAGAGTGGTACTGCCTGGTCTACATGTGCCAACACAGATACAATGCTAGGCAGGAAGGTGCTCAGAGATATGCGTTAACTTCAGAACTATTAGGCCAGAGCCATGATAACATTTTCATGTGCCCCAGAAAATCTTCAAAAATTGCACCCCATTCCCCCAATTTTCCACCCTATTATTTGATATTTGCATTCCCTCTGTGTTACTATGAACCTTCCCTTCAGCATACATGATTTGCCAAAATAAATGTGAGCCAAAGAAAGCAGAGCATTCTGGCATTAAAAATAGCACAGGTATAAAAAATAATGTTAAGACACGTCTCTCCCTATGCCCCTTTGCATATTTTATCTTAGGTATTTGCCTACTTTCCCTGCTCCAATCCCAGTTCAATAGCAGGTTACCACGTAGTACATTATAGGGTCTGTGGTGACTCCATATATTTCAAAAGTCAGACTGGTTTTCTTCCCTTTCCGAGCTGAACACTATGATCCAGAGTATAAACACTGTATATTATTTAATTCAAATCAAAGCAAGACCAACTCATTGAGCCCAGCTTCCCCTGTGATTCCATCATGGAGATGTAGCTCAATAAAACCTACTACTTCTTATTGGCAATATAGGCAACCAAGGGACCTCTTGGAATTGATCCAATGGATTATATAAAATCAGAACTGGGGTTGGCAACTTTTTAAAGTTTGGGCACCATGACCAATAATGATTCTAGAGGACTGATGATGAAGCATGCTACCTACCTTCTGACAGGAGTCATTATGGGAAAAGGGGAAGAGACATGGCAAATGTGACCATGTTGAAAGTAGAAATCTTGCCTCTGACACTGTTGTTGTTGTTTAGACATTTTCAGTTGTGTCCAACTCTTCATGACCCCTTTTGGGGTTTTCTAGGGAAAGACACAGAGCAGTTTGCCATGTCCTTCTCCAGCTCATTTTACAGATGAGGAAACTGATGCAAACAGGTTTATGTAACTTGCCCAAGGTCACACAGCTCATAAGTGCAAGAGACAGGATTTGAAACCAGGTCCTCTGACTCCAATCCAAGATTCTTTTCCACTGTATCACAAGGCAGTCCATTTCATTTTTGAATAACTTCAATTGCTAGGAAGTTTTTACTTTGTAATTTGCTAATATTGACTTCCCTATAACTTCAGTTCATTATAGAGATTCAGTTCAGTCATTTTTCAGTCATGTCTGACTCTCTGTGAGCCCATTTGGGGTTTTCTTAGCAAAGATACTAGAGTGGTCTGTCATTGTCTTCTCCAGCTCATTTTACAGGTGAGAAAATGGAGGCAAAGAAGGTTAAATGAATTGTCCAGGGTTACAGAGTTAGTAAGTTTTTGAGGCTGAATTTGAATTCAGGTCCTTCTGACCCTGGACTCAGCACTCTATCTGATTCACCATCTAGTTGTACTTAAATTTCAAAAAATTTTGGGACTTGCAGGTTTTTAGAAGAAAATGTAAGATACTTCTTAACCTAGTAACTCTTGCCACTGTTAAGATGACACTCGGGATGCATGGCTCAGGGAGGGTGTATTATAGAGGAAAGATCTGGAGTTATAGGACCTGGTTTTGAATCTCAGATCTTCTTACTAGCTGTATAAACTTACAATTACTTCATCTTTCTGGGTCTTAGTTTCCTTCCTTTGTAAAATGAGGAGGTTTGAGTTTATCTTCAGGTCTTCTCGATGACCCTTTCCAACTTTAAATCCTATGATCATTTGTTCTCATGACTAATAGTTCAGGGAGATACCTGAATAATGGTTAGAGAGGTTACTGATGTTATCATTGTTCAGTCCTGCCTGACTCTTCATGACCCCACAGCCCATGGCATGCCAGGTCCTTCTATCTTCTCCTGTCTCTTGAAGTCTGTCCAAGGTCACGTTTCTTGTTTCCTTGACACTATCCACCTCATTCTTTGCCATCTCCTTTTTTTTTGCCTTTAATCTTTCCCAACATCAGGGTCTTTTCCAAAGAGTCTCCTCGTCTCATTATGTGGTCAAGGTATTTAAGCTTCAGCTTCAGTATTTGACAAATTAATTTCTTTTAAGTATTGACTGATTTGCTCTAATTTCTGTTCAAGGGCCTCTCAAAAGTCTTATGCAGTAAAATTCAAAAGCATCAATTCTGCAGCAGGTTACTGATGAAAATGTCACCATTCCTGGAGCCCAAAGCTTGAAGGCACTAATCAAATCTAAATCTGACCTAGAATACTTTAAATCTGGTGTCTAGTTCTAAGCAAAGCAAAGGGGGGTAGGAGGGAGAAGAAGCAAAGATGGAAAGAGGTACAAGTACCAAAGAAACCACCCCAGCCTGTCCTGATTTGCCTTGAAATGAATCATGTCATTTCCAAACAAACAGAATTGGGAGTGGAAACATGTCAGTGACTATTGAAATGTATTTGGCCATCACACACTGTGTCCAAAAGGAACATCAGACACTTTAAATGTCCAATATCACGTACCCAGCCTAAAACTTGGGGCCACTTTATTTGAGTATAGTGAGTATATGCTTGCTTGCACCCCATCATCTAACCCATGGCCCACTCATCTTCTCTGTACACAGAAGGCTGTCTACACTACACCAAACACTACTACATGGAGGGTGAAGATTGCATCTCATACTTCTTTTGTTTCTGCCACATTGGTGTAGGCTAGTGCCAACACACAGGGTGTAACTCCTGGATGACTGAATGCTTGAATCAAAATATAAAAGCCCATTCCAACATCCAGATCACTGGTCTACACAATGCCAAACATATCAATATTGGGAAATATCTAGCTGACGGACTGTTTTTCAATTTTTGCTTACATATTTAGAATTGTGTCAACACAGTGGTGCTTGTTTGAGAGTGGAAGCACAAAACAAGTTTGCTCTAGAATTGAATCTTTGGAATTGATTCACTTACCAGGGAGGTTCACTAGAGGAAGGAAAATGCTATATCAAGGATCCATTCTTTTTTTTTCTTTTTTGGAGGGAAATTGGGGTTAAGTGACTTGCCCAAGGTCACATGGCCAGTAAGTGTTAAGTGTCTGAGGACAGATTTGAACTCAGGTCCTCCTGACTCCAGGGCCAGTGCTCTATTCACTGTGCCACCTAGCTGTCCCAATGATCCATTTTTTTTTTAAAGCAATTGGGGTTAAGTAACTTGCTCAAGGTTACATGGCCAGGTGTTTCTGGGTGGGTGCTAAGTGTCTGAGCCTGGATTCGATCCCAGGTCATCCCGACTCTGGTGCCAGTGCTCTTACTTGCTGTGCTACCTGGCCACCCCTCAACGATCCATTCTCATTATCACTTCTGGTCTTGTACCCTATTTCTTCACCTGGAAAGTGAGAGAAATGACATTGTGGCAGTTATCTTTAATTTCTTTCTGTGGGGGTATTATCTCTTTTGTAGTCTGCAACCTTCTTCAGCTTTGAGGTCAGACTGGCAGCTGATTATTTGGGGGCTCATTATGAAGTAGATGCCACTATACTTGTGTGTATATTTTGTGTATGTTTGGGGGTGTGCAGGGGCACATGCCATATGTGGCTGAGTAAATCTCTGGCTGAGTGGATCTCTGACTGAATTATAGAGTTACGTGTCAATGATTTGGGGATTATCTGCTATTCTGGACAATCTGTCGGAAGGCTTTAAGTTCCCTTCCATTTGTGTAGATAATTGAGATGCCCTTAGCCTCTCACAGATGCTGTGAGAATCAGTGAGTTAGAATCTGCCATCAGTAAATAGAATAGCAGATGCGTTGTCTTATGTTATATCATATTAAAGCCTATCACGCCGCAGAGCACCATATGGCATCATATCATAGCACATCTCATTTTCTTGTATTGTACTGTATCATGTCTATCATGTTGGACTGTGCTGGAAGGATTCCAGTTTTCTGCAAGCGTGGCAGGATGCAAGATACGTGTCCTGCTTGTAGAGCATGAAGATCATAGTCGGAAGGAGTATGGCGGGGTGAGTGAACTCTTTTTCTCTCCCTGAGATTTTAGAAGGAGTGGTAGCCAGGCTATCGCTTTCACATCAATGGGCTTTACAAACATTATCTCATTTAATCCTCACAACACTTTTTAGTTGGGGAAACTGAGTCAAAGAGAGGTTTAAGTGATTTGCCCAGGGTTGTGACAACTAGTAACTTTCTGAAGCTGAATTTGAACTCAGGTCTTCCTGACTCCAGATCAAGAGCCTTATCCACTCAGCCACCTAGCTGCCCCAGTGGAGAATTCATTCAAATGGCTGACAAAATAGTAGCTGAAAAAGTCTTTTCCCTGGTTGGGCTTAAAAAAAATTATTTATTTATTTGTTTGTTTGCTTTTTGAAGGGCAATTGGGGTTAAGTGACTTGCCCGAAGTCACATGCCTAGTAAGTGTGTCAAGTATCTGAGGTCAGATTTGAACTCAGGTCCCCTTGACTCCAGGGCTAGTGCTCTATTCATTGCACTACGTAGCGCCCCACCCCCTGCAATTATTTTTAAGTAATTTTTTTTTTAGACCTTAGGCATGTGAGTTTTAAGGAGAGAGTGGCTGCAGGATAGAATTGCCAGAACAACATATTGGAGGTGAGGTCTTTCTTTGTACCCAACCTGGCCCAGAAATAATCCTGTTGTGATCTAAGGCAGAAAGACATTTATGTACTCATACCTTGGGCACCTTGCCCTCACATATTCTTAAGCTGAGAGCCTAGTGCTAGGGTATATTTTATAACAGACACTGGGTTTGGAGCCCAAGGATCAAGGTTCAAAACCTACCTTTGCTACTTAACTGTGTCCATATCTGTGCAAGTCTTAACTTACTTCTCCCCCAAATTCCTCATTGATAAGATAGAAGGCCATCTCCAGTCTTCAGGATCTATATCTTGCCACTGGACCCAGATGACTCTGAAGGAGAAAGTGAGGCTGGTGATTTTGTACATCCCTCTCTCAGTCAAATCCAATTCTCTTGCATGTTGTGGCATCACCTTCATGATGTCATGGTCCTCTTCAAGAACAAAGGACAAACAGCAGTACTAAAAAGATAAATGGGTGGGACTAGGTGGCCTCTAAAGTCCCTTTCAACTTTAAAGACATGATCCTGTATAATCTGGGTTACTCAACTCCTGAGGGCCTGCGAAAGACAGAGAGAGTTGGCATCATCATTAATTAACTTTTTAAAATAGAACAAATAAAGAGTCTAAAGGTTAGTCTGACCTAGAAAGAATCATAGACAGGCAGGGCAACTTTGAAAACTATAAGCTGAATTTATTAGATATTTTGAAAGAAATGCAAGCTGCACACAACAGATTTGCAATTTCACATGTAATCCTTTTTTCTTTATTCTACTGTGTATATGGAAATGTCTATTTTATTGGTGTTTATTAAATAAACATCTTTTAAAATTAAAGATGGGTTTGAGTCCCTTTGACATTAATAATAATAGTATGCTTCTTTCACATATATATGTTGGCTCTATGTTCCAGAGTATCTGGATGGTCCCAATTTCAAATATCCTGTCCCATTCAGAAATCAGATTTTTTGTGTCCAACCACATGTCTTGATTTGGGGTTCAGAAAATGGGGTGGAAGGCAGCTAAGTGGTGCAGTGGAGAGAGTTTTAGGCCTGGAGTCAGGAAGACTCATCTTCCTTTATACAAATCTGGCCCCAGACACTTACTAGCTGTGTGACCCTGGGCAAGTAACTTAACCTTGTTTGCCCCAGTTCCTCATTTACAAAAATGAGCTGGAGAAGGAAATGGCAAGCTACTCTAATATCTTAGCCAATAAAACCCCAAATGAGGTCCCAAAGAGTTGGACAAGCCTGAAGCAACTGAACAATAGCGACATGTGATGGCCAGATCCATGTAACTAAATGAAGCCAGTCTTATCTCTGTCCTTAAGGTTTAGGAACAGTACAGCTTATTACCAAATGGAACATGTCATCAGCAAGCGCATCTTCTTTATGAGGACTTTGGTGGAATGAAAAGAGCCCTGAATTGAGACTCAGGAGACTTGAAGACCAGCCCTACCTCTGCCTCTAACTTCCTGTGGGACTTGAACATCTCTGACCCTGTTTCCCTATCTGTAAAATGGCAGGGTTAAACTATCTGATCACCAAGGTCCCTCCTGGTTCTCACAGTTTGTGACTGAGTATTGCTTTTTTTTTTTGGAGGGGGGAAGGTAAGGCAATTAGGATTAAGTGCCTTGCCCAAGGTCACACAGCTATTTTTTTGTGTGTGTGTTAAGTGTCTTAGTCAGAATTTGAACTCAGGTCCTCCTGACTGCAGGGTCAGTGCTCTATTCACTGCGTCACTTTGCCGCCCCTGAATATTGCTTCCACGAGGAGAACTGAATTAGGTAATACTTCCCCTTTTAGTTTGGCACAGAATCTGTTAGATTTTTTGCCAGTGGTTCCATGATCTCATCAGTATGGGCAATCCTCTTAGTGTTATATCACAACCTTTCCATGCCTTATCCGCTGTTAATCATGGGATTTAGATCTGGAAGGGACCTTAGAGTACATCTAGTCTAATGCCTTCATTTTTCAGATGAAGAAACTGAGCCAAATTTGCCCTCTCTTGTATCCCAAGAGATTGTGACATGCTCATTATCACACTGGTAGTGTCATGTCATATAATTCCAAACCCAGCACTCTGTCCATGATTTTTCATAAAATCAATTTCTAAAAGAGACTCAAGAAGACTGTTTCACATATTTCACCTAGTTCATCCTGGTTCCCTGATACCCTTGCCAGAAACAATACATTGTGATATTTACTCCCATTGAGTTTTTGATAGTTTTACTAGGGCTGTGCTGGGTAAATGTTTAACAACTGGCTCTCTGGAAAAAATAGACGCACGACACACTTTTAAGTTTAATCTGCATTTGTTAACATTTTCTCCATTACTTTCTGAAGTCTAGAAATCAATAAAACAATAAATCAAGCCCTGACTCGCAGCATTTGCTGATTTCTGAGACTCGCTCTGAAAATTTAACAACCAGATGTCTCAAGTTGTTTTGAGCAGGCTCCAGCAAGCCACTAGTGAACTAGTACAGCACATTGTACCTTGATTATTGCATATTATGCTTTGTATAGTCTTTCTGCTTTAGAGAGCATCTACCCAGTTGCTGGAGGTCTTCTAGGTCATTGAATATTGTATGGGCATCATTGCAGGACTTGGGCTGTTCCTTTATTATTCCTCAATTTTACTACATTATTTGTTTGCTTCCTTTCTTGATCAGACATGTCCTTGATTACAGAATCACTTAAGATCCCATCCAGGATATATGAGGTTGCAAATCCTAACATCCAATATGTTTAATGCTACTTCTTGTACATGTCATCCTTGGTGATATACTGCAGCCTTCTTCAGTGGCCTTATTGCCTATAATTTTGATTCTTCTGACCTGATTTTTAGGCAAAAGATCGGTATTGAAAATATATGCTTCTGTTACAGAGGATAGATGTGCTAATGTGCTTGAGCCCATTTGAATTTCCTCACATAATATGTTGGCCACTGAGGTGGTCAAGTACAAATGTGTTGTTGGCTCCACTAACCGTTGCTGATAGGGAGAGTTTGCTAAGGAAATGGCAGCAAATCTGTTCTATTTCAAGACTATTTGTTAACATCTTTTTAGTTTCCTTTGCTTTTAGAATTATCTGCCTTAGGAGGGTCAAAAGTCAAATCCTTTATAGGTTCATTTTCCACTTTACTTTCTATTATGCTTGTGAAGCAATATTGCTCATGATTTTCATCCTTTTCTTCTTCTATAATTTTTCTAAATTAACTTGTACTATAATTAATTGTACTAAATTAGCTTGTACTGTACTATTGGGGTTAAAAGTCACTCTACATTCTCTGCATAAATCCAATCAGTCTGACACCCCATTAACTCCATCCATATACCTTTCTTTATCACAGCCAGAGTCTAGTTTCTCCTAAGCACACCTCCTTGACCACCAGGGTCAAGAGAATGTATTAACACTACCAAAAATGCTTAGGGAATTGTTGACAATTGGGGGAGTTGTGTATTTTTTTTTTTTTGGTTTTTGGAGGTCAATTGGCGTTAAGTGACTTGCCCAAAGTCACACAGCTAGTAATTGTGTCAAGGGTCTGAGGCCAAATTTGAACTCAGGTACTCCTGACTCCAGGGCCAGCACTCTATTCACTGTGCCACCTAGCCGCCCCATATATATACATACATACATATATACATATACATACATACATATATATATATATGGGTTGGGTTTTTTTTTGGCTTTTTTTGGAGGGCAGTTGGGGTTAAGTAACTTGCCCAAGGTCACATGGCTAGTTTTTGTGTTAAGTGACTGAGACAGGATTTGAACTGAGGTCCTCCTGACTCCAGGGCCGGTGCTCTACTTACTGCACCACCTAGCTGCCCCTGAGTTGTGTACTCTTGGCACACAATTGTTTCCCTTTTGATGATATTTCCAACTCTGACACTACTTGGTAAGAAATTCAATTGTTTACTGATTGAAGTCATTTTGAGGGTTTCTTTTTCTGGCAACTGGGTTTTCTTTGTAGATATTGGACTTCTCTAAAAATAGGAATAAAGTCAATGTCTTTATTTTGTTCCCATTTTTCAAGAGATAATATCTGAATAGGCTGGACTGAGGCTTCTGTGATTGCATGTAGGGTCTTCCATTCATCTCAACGCTTCTTTTTAACTTGGTCTGTATTTACTTTCATTCTGTATTGATTTTGACCCCTGCTCCAACTAGTTGATCTAATAAAACACAGTTGATTTTGAAATAACTTTTACACTGGTGATTCAGTTATAGACAATTTCATTTTTGTGTTATTTGGTGTTCATAACATTTAGTTCCTTTCCAACTCTTTTCTTTTTTTTTAATTAAATTTTATGTTTATTTTTAGTTTATATCATTCGTTTCCACAAGATTTTGAGTTACAAATTTTCTCCCTGTCTTTCCCCTACCCACCACCCCAAAACAGTGATCTTGTAGTATACCCCTCCCCCAATCTGCTCTCTCCTATATCCTCCCCAATCCCCCCTCCGACTTTCCAGTAGGGCAAGATGGATGTCCATCCCCCAGTGCCTGTATATCTTATTTCCCAGTTGCATGTAAAAAAAAATTATATAGATATATATTTTTTTAAAACACTTAATTTTAAAACTTTGAATTACAGATTCTTTCCCTTCCTCCCTCCTCACCCACCCTTACTGGGAAGATAAGCAATTCAATATAGGTTGTACGTGTGTAGCTACTCAAAACATTGTCATAGTGGATATATTGTGAAAGATTGATTATATTTCCCTCCATCCTATCCCACCTCCCATTTGTTTTATTCTCTACTTTGATCCTGTCCCTTTTCAAAAGTGAGTGCTTCCAACTTCCCTCCCCCCTAGCCTGCCCTCCCTTCCACCATCCCCTTTCTCATCCCGTTCCCCCCTACTCTCCTGTAGAGTGAGACACCCTATTTAGTGTGTATGTCATTCCCTCCCTAAGCCAAATTCAATGAGAGTAAGGTTGACCCATTCCCTTTTGCCTTCCTGTTCTTCCCCTTCATTGCAACAGTTTTCCCTTGCCTCTTCTATACGAGATAATTTATCCCATTCTGTCTCTCCCCATCTCCTCTCATTATATTCCTCTCTCACCTCTCAATTTCACCTTTTAAATATCATCCCTTCCTATTAAATTGATCCTGTGCCCTATGTCTATGTATACCTGTACACATATATACACACAGTCACATATGTATTCATACGCACACAAACCCTCCTATATATATGTATGTATACATATATATTTATACATTTATATTCCCTTCACCCATCCTCATACTGAGAAAAGTTTCACAAATTACAATTATCATTTTTCCATACAGGCAGGTAAATAGTTCAACTTTGATAAGTTCCTTATGATTTCTTTTCTCTGTTTACCTTCTCATGCTTCTCTTGCTTCTTGTATCTGAATGTCAAATTTTCTATTCAGCTCTGGTTTTTTCATCAAGAATGCTTGAAAGTCCTCTATTCCACTGAATGACCATATTTTCCCCTGAAACATGATACTCAGTTTTGCTGGGTAGGTGATTCTTGGTTTTAATTCCAGCTCCTTTGACCTTTGGAATATCATATTCCAAGCCCTTTGATCCTTCAATGTAGAAGCTGCCAGGTCCTGTGTTATCCTGATTGTGTTTCCACAATATTAAAATTGTTTCTTCTTGGTTGCTTGTAATATTTTCCCTTGATCTGGGATCTCTGTAACCTGGCTATAATATTCCTTGGAGTTTTCTTTTGGGGATCTTTTTCTTTCTTTTTTTTTTTTTTTAAGCAATTGGGGTTAAGTAACTTGCTCAAGGTTACACAGCCAGTTATTTCTAGGTGTGGTGCTGAGTGTCTGAGCCCGGGATTCGATCTCCAGGTCGTCCCAACACTGGAGCCGGTACTCTTACTTGCTGAGCCACCTGGCTGCCCCTAAGCAATTGGGGTTAAGTAACTTGCTCAAGGTTACACGGCCAGGTGTTTTTGGGTGGGTGCTAAGTGTCTAAGCCCAGGATTTGATCTCCAGGTCTTCTCAACACTGGAGCCGGTGCTCTTACTTGCTGTGCTACCTGGCCGCCCCTGGGGATCTTTTTCAAGAGGTGATCTTTCAACCTCTATTTTGCCCTCTGGTCCTAAAACATCAGGGCAATTTTCCTTGAGAATTTCTTGAAGGATGATTTCTAGGTTCTCTTTTTGATCATGACTTCCAGGTAGTCCAATAATTTTTAAATTATCTCTCCTGGATCTATTTTCCAGGTCAGTGGTTTTTTCCATGAGATATTTCACACTACCTTCTATTTTTTTCATTTGTTTGGATCTGTTTAATAGCATCTTGATTTCTCATAGTCATTAGCTTCCATTTGCTCCAATCTAATTCTGAAGGAATTATTCTCTTCAGTGAGCTTTTGAGATTCTTTTTCCATCAGGCAAATTTGACTTTTTAAGGCATTCTCCTTATTGCCTTTTTGAGCCTCTTTTGTCAGTTGAGTTAGTCTACTTTTTAGGTGTTATTTTCTTTAGTCAGGTTGTTGACTCTTTCATGATTTTCTTGCATCATTCTCATTTCTCTTCCCAATTTTTCCCCCACTCCTCTTATTTGTTTTTCAAAATCCTTCTTAAGATCCTCTATGGCCTGTAACTAGTTGACATTTTTTTCTTGGAAGCTTTTGGTGCAGGAGTTCTGACTTTGCTGTCTTCCTCCTGTTCCCTGCTTTGATCCTTTTTGTCCCCCCCAAAGGTATCTAAAGTCGGATTGCTGTGCTTGCTTTGCTTCCTTTGCTTGCTCATGTTGCCACTTAATTACTTGACTTTTGAGCTTTTTGTCACAGTAGAACTTTGCTTCCAGAGGGGAGAGCTTTGTCCCAAATCATTGGGGTTTTCACAGCTGCTGGAGCTATTAGTTGGATGCCCTCTTTGAAGCCTCCACAGGCTCTGGCAGACCTGGTCACACACCCCAGGACCTCTGCCCATGCAGCGATCCAGATCCAAGCAGGTTAAAGCAAGAGTGATTACCCCTCAGAATGGTCCCTCTTGGTCCCCCTGTAGGCCAGGATCTCTGAAGCAACCACATGGTGGCGGTTGCACAGCTGCTGTGCCTCAGCCACTTCTCCTTCCATAGTGCAGAGGCCGGACCACACTCCTTGACCCCCTATTCCCAAAGTCCACACTGACCTTTTAGTTTGCCTTTGGCACTTGTGGGTTGATAATTCTGGAAACTGCCACAGCTGCTGGTGATCCACTCTCCCAAAGTCCTTGCAGCTGCTGCTGGTCTAGGCCACCCTGGGGCTAAGACCCCAACTCTTTTCTTAAAGAAAATATTCACAATAAATGGGTGCAAGTTTTCTAAGTTGTCTATAAGCCTGTGGCCTCTTTTGTTTTTAGATCCCATAACTATATTTTCCAACAAAATTTTTTGCTATCTTCCCCTGTTGTTCAGTCATTTTTCAGTTGTGTCCAGCTCTCCATGACCCCATTTTGGGGTTTTCTTGGAGTGGTTTGCTATTTCCTTCCTCCAGCTCATTTTACAGGCGAAGAAACAGAAGAAAACAGGGTTAAGTGACTTACCAGGGTCACACAGCTAGTGAGTGTTGAGGCCAGATTTGAACTCAGGAAGATGAGTCTTCCAGATTCCAAGACTAGTACTCTACCCATTGTGCCACCTAGCTGCCCATCTTCCCTTGTACCCACCTTCATATTTGAAGTCACTGAATATCAAGATAGTATTGACTGAATATGGAAGCTCCCAGGTTCTTCATAGAATTTCTTCCCTACCTCATCCTAACAGATGCTGCTGCAAAGACTCCATTTATTTTTGTGGTGATCTGCTTGTTAGCTTCATCATAAGCACTGAAAGGGGAGGTCACCCCAGGATGATGCTTCTTTCTGACCTTGGTGATACAATGAAAACATGAAAATGAGGCCAACTCTTTATACACTCCTCCATGGACAAGCTGTGAACTATCTTCCCATTGTGTCAGCTACCACCCTATTGTTTCTTCTGGTTTCATTTATGGGGAAACCGTCAAGCCAGGTAGTTCTTCCACTGGTCTAAGACTGCACATTAAGAGTAGCAATAGTTAAAATGAATGTTTGTAGATGGTTTGTCAATTATGTGAATTCCAAGTATCTGCTAATTTGCTTTATTTAACTCTGCAGCTGTGGAAGTAGCAAACGTAGACACAGGGGCTACTCTACCAGCTTCAATTGGTGCTGGAAGGTTGGCTCCATGAAAGGCAGCTGCTGTGCCCCCTCAGGATCCTAACAGTAGCCTCAAGTGGTTGGAATCTTGTTTTTCTAGTGCTATAGAAGCCCTCACACCTGCAGCTCTCTATGATAATCAGCTGTTATCATTCGGTCAGGGGGCAGCTAAGTAGCTCAGTGGACAGAGTTCAGATCTTATGATACTTATGAGCTGTGTGACTCTGGGCAAGTCACTTAACCTCAGTTTCCTCACTTGTAAAATGATCTGGAAAAGGAAATTGCAAACTATTCCAGCATCTTTGCCAAGAAAACCCCAAAGGGTTTCAGGAAGAGTTGGACATGACTGAAAAATGACTAAACAACAACATCAATTAGTCAGTTAGACTTAATTAGCTTTTAGAATGAAGAATTTAGATTTACTAAAGTATAGTACCAAGAATAATTGGAACAAAGCAGCCCTCTTAACATCTGTGACACATTATCTTACCAGTAATCCAGGGGAAAGTAGGCTCAAGCCTAGAGAACATGTATAGTAAAGGAGTAATTCATAGATTCTAGATGCCAGAAGTTATTTCATCCCCTGTGGAGAACCTACCCTTAAATATGGTCTAGCTTTTCCAATGGGCTCTTCGTAGAGCCTTCTTAACCAAGTCTAGTCTGCTTTCAACTCCCAATGTGGCTGCTATGGCCAGCTGCTAGTTTTCCAGAGATGCCGCTAGGATGCTGATAAAAGAGTTCAAGTCCTTAGACCCTCCAAAGTTTGCAAATCCTGCTCTGGCCAAAGAACCAGGGAAGAGGCAGAGCCTGGGGCACTTTCTTGCTCTCTAGAGAATTTCTTTCTAGAGACTTAGCTGGGAGGTTCCCCAAATTAAGATTCAAAGTACTTGAATATCTAATTTTCAGACTGTCTTGCTATTTTATAGATGACCCACATGGTAACAGGGGGAAGGGAAGGGAATGAGCATGTGTATAGTACCTGTGATGTGCCAAGCACTGTATTAAGTGATTGACAATTATTATCTCATTTGATCCACATGACAACCCTGGGAGAAAGGTGCTACTATGATTATTACCCCATTTTACAACTGGGGAAACGGAGGTCAAGTGACTTGCCTTGGTCTTCCTGGCTCTGGGTTCTATCCACTGTCCCACCAATTGCCTTCAAGTTTTTTGGCCAAGTTTTTTCAACCAATCTGAATACATTTTCTGTGCAATATCATTCTGTTTTGGAATGGAATGGCCTTAGAGAACTTTTCACACTTATCTCATGTCTGGTTGATTGAGATGTTTTCTCAGCTAAGTTAAGGTATTTGGTTATAGCATCTTTTAAAATTATTTTTAGTAGAGTCAGGTAATTTGATTGATTTACTCAATCAAACCCAACACTTACAGCTTTTTTATATAGTGGCATGGTACCACGCTGTCTTTTAAAAGCCAGACTGCTAAGAAAACAGTTTTCCTGTTCCTCATGGAAGTTAGGTGGCACAGTGAAAGATCTGAGTTCAAATCTAGCCTTAGATACTTACTAGCTATGTGACCCTGGGCAAGTCACTTAACCTCTACCTGCCTCAGTTTCCTCATCTGTTGGCACAAAGCCAACTATTTATGTCTGTGACATATGCTATACCAGTACATATAGAGTCCAGGGGAGAGTAGGAGGTAAGGAATTTCCATGCATTTACTTGCTTAATCTGAATTTAGCCACATATTTGTCTTCTCTGTGTGGCACACTTTGACTGGGGTACTGCTTTTATGTTTTCGAGTACCCCTTAAGGCAGCAAGTGAATCAGAGGATAGAAGAGCATTGAACCTGGAGTCAGGAAGACCTGCATGCAAATCTGACCTCAGACACTTACTAGCTGTGTGACCCTGGGCAAGTCACTTAACCTCTATCTGCCTCAGTTTCCTCATCTGTAGAAGGAGGATGATAATTATAGCACTTACCTCCTAGGATTATTGCGAAGATCAAATGAGATAATATTTGTCAAGTGCTAGTACAGTACATGGGACATAGTAGGCAGTATGTAAATGCTGGCTATTAGCAAATACAGCTCAGTACAGGAGGTGAGAAAGGAGGAAAAGAAAACCCCAGTGATGCAGCAGTCATCCCCTTCTTGTCTTCCTGGTGCTTCAGAACATCAGCAGAATTTACCCAACCCAAAGTGAGGGATAAAGCCCAAGTCAGAGGGGCAACCACTGGCGGGGCCACTCTATGGAGTGGAGCGTGGGCATCTTACCTGGGTCTAGTCCTTTCTTTCTCTCACTCCTGATCTGCCCAGCAGGAACATTGCCCCCGGGAGGAAGCTGAATGAGGCTTTCCCAAGAGGATAAGCACCAGGGGGTGAGGGGAGCAGGGTGCCACAATACCTGAGGTGTCAGTCGACTTGGACACATAATTTCCCTCACTGCTATTATTCTTCCCTACACAAAAATGTCCCAAAGTAACAGGTGTCTGTGGTCAATTTAAATACAGCAGCAATAGCACCATGAAGTCCTACATTCTTCCCAATGGCTCTGGAAGCAGCCCCACCTACTCCCTTTGGCTTCTGCAGCTCTACTGGGTTGCCCCCGTTACCATGTGAACACATTGGGGCTCCAAAGGGACCAGCCCAGGCCTGTTGGAAGGGAATGAGGCCCACGGGGTGAGAAAGGACATGGAGCACAGGGTTAATTATGATTTGCCTTGGTGCACTCTCTTCATTTGTCCCAAAAGATCTCTTGAGTCTAAAACAAATTCTTTTTGTGGCTACTGCGCAAAGATAGGTGCTGAAAAATGTTGTTGACTGACTAATCACTGCTTTTGCCTTAAGCTGGTTTTCCATGCCTCCACCCAAAAACGATTACACAACACAAATAAAGGTGTGACTAACAAGTTTTTTCTTCTTCTAAAAAATTATGTAGACACACAGGGGAAAAAAAAATCTATGCATACATATATGGATATGGGTGTGTGTGTGTGTGTGTGTGTGTGTGTGTGTGTGTGTGTGTATCCAGAACACTTCCAACCTTCTTGGAATTGTGACAGGCGTGCTACAGCATGCTTGTTTGGTTTCATTCATTGTACCCTTCATAGGAATGCAATGGCCTATGTTTATTCTTAAAACTAGAACGAAATAGAAGATTTGTCTTGAGATGTTTGAGAAGAATTTATGCAGCCCCCTTTGAGATCATTGGAGATGAGCAACAAATGTGGGCAATCCCTTACCTAAAGTTGAGCACGCATAACTTTGTATATATAGGTTTTGTCTAAAATCACACACACACACACACACACAAATTTATAGAGGATCTGGAAATACAAATCCATACAAGATTCAAATTCCACAGAGGTTAAACTATTGCTCATAAATAGATGTGGGCTTTTAAAACTGACATGCCAGCTGCAGAGTGATAAAACTGTCATTCCTCCCTGGTTTTTCTTGGGGACTTTTCCATTCCCTGTTCACCTCGTCCTCTCCCTACCCCCATCTTGTCCTTCTGAGCCATCCACTCAGAAAATCCATCTTTCTCTAATCTGAAAATGCCCTGAGTTCTAATCCGTGGATCTGGAAAGAAGCAATTATCCTTAAGGTTCTTGCCCCATTCCCATATTCCGAATCTATGCAAGTTAACACCTAGGGTTGCCAGCCAAAGATAAGTCATAACAGAAAGAACACTATCTTTAGAGTCCTTTATTACTTATGTGACCTTGGGCAAGTCATAACCTCTCTGAGCATCATTTTCATTTCTTCTCATGTGTGAAATGAGGGGGTTATTCTTGAAAGCCTCAAAAGTATCTTCCAACTTTAACTTTATGTCTCAATGGATAGCTAGGTAAAGTCCCAAATTAGGGACAAATAGGGCAGCTAAGCACCAGGCCTGGAATCAGGAAGCCCTGAGTTCAAATTTGGCTTCAGACACTTACTAGCTGTGTGACCCTAGGCAAGTCACTTAACCCTGTTTGCTTTAGTTTTCTCAACCATAAAATTAGCCATGGAAGGAAATAGTAAAACACTTCAGTATCTTTGCCAAGAAAACCCCAAATGGGGTCACAAAGAGTAGAACATGACTGAAATGACTGAATAATAACAAGGAAAAGGAGAGTCATAGACACCTGAAGTGGAAATGTAGCCCTTGCCCAGGAAGCCCCACCAAGGTGCCCATGTAAGGGAGGTGGAAGGAACAACTTGTGTGGCAAAAACATTTCTTCAACACAGTAGGATCATAGGATCAGAGACTTAGCATTTAGAGGCCACCACAGCCAGCGCTTTCATTTTACAGATGGGGAAACAGAGGCTGAGAGATTTGTCAACTTGTCCAGGGTCATACACCTGCTTTGTGAGGTGTGATTGGTACCTTGGTCTTCTTGATTTCATCTAATTACCTATCCACTACAGCAGGTGGGGGGAGTGGGAGGCATCCCCTTCTAGATATTTCTTTCCTTGTCTTACTCCAAACCCATTACTTGTTCTTTGGGCAACAGTAGCTACACCTCTGGTTAGAGTATAATTCCCCTACCTTGATTCTAGTCAAGAAATTAGGGGTGATGTTGGCTCTAATGTTACAATGAGATACTTGTGGTTTATGAGCAGATTTTTATGAGTGTTTATGAGCAAGACCCATGAATTGTGTTTTAAAGATGTTTCCTTCATAAACACTGACTCTCTCTATCTTACTTGTTATGAAATTCACTCCCCCTTTATGCTGAATGTTTTTGTTCCTTCCTGGGAAACTTTCCACCTGTTGAAAACACTCAAATATTTCTTATTAAAGGATTTTCTAAATATTTTGGTTCTTACCTTTTGAGGTTTTCACTGCATTTAAGACTCATTTCTTTGCATTTACCCAGTTTCTTTCCTGGGGAATTTTAGCAGCCATAGCAGCATCAGGAGCAAAATGAAAAAAAAAATCACAATGGAATAATGACCATAATCAACTGCTTATTTCTTTGAACAGAGGGCAGCAAAGAATAGCTCTAATAAGAAATCATTCTCAGGAATAAAAAAAATGGGGAGGCATTTATTCTTTTTACTATCTTAAGAGTTCCTCATCATCAGGTGGGCTCCTGGAGGAGGGGGAATTTTTTCCTTAATAGTATTTCCCCCTCAGTTACATGTAAAGGTAGTTTTTGACATTTATTTTTATAAAATTTTGACTTCCAATTTTTTTCCCTCTCCTCCCCTCCTTTCTTTTCCCCTTCCCTCCCTCCTCCCCAAGACAGCAAGCAATATGATATAGGTTATACATGTACAATCATGTTGAACATATTTTCATGTTGAGAAAGAAGAATCAGAACAAAAGGGAAAAACCATGAGAAAGAAAAAACAAAAAAGAGAGAAAATCATATAGTTTGATCTGCAGGGAATATTTTTTTTAAGTCACAGTAGTTCTCAAAGAATCAACCACTAAATCATAGAGGGGATGTGATCAGGTCCAGTGAAAGGAGTGCCCATACCTGGTGAAATCATTGAGGTAGAGAAGGAAGTTGCCGTACTGGAGTATAACCTACCTCTAATAGCTGAACAAGTGATCTTCTGATGGTGAGCTAGAGTAGGAGGGATAAAAAGGTAACATCAGAAGACAGCCATCCCTATCATTGTTCTCTGATGGCTGAACTTCTATTAGGAAACATATTGGTTTAGCACCATTCTTTTAGTCAGTCAACATGCATTTATGTGCCAGGTATGTGATAAGAGATGGGAATATGAATTTAAGCAGAAAGACAGTGCCTGCCCTCAAGGAGGCTGCATTCTAACAGGGGACAACAGGATGTGAAGGGAAGCTGAAGTGGGGGGGGGGGGGTGGAACTAAGGTAGGAGCTAGTGGGGGCAGGGCTTGGTAGAAGGGCTTTCAGCTGGGTTCCCTTTGTCTTCCTGACCACCAGGCTGTATCTGCAGTCTTCTCACTGAGGGGAGTCACAGACCACATTTTTGGTCTTTGCCTCTTTGCTGTCAGATTGTCATTTGTCATTTCATCCCTGAATCACCAGCCCCACTTGCCACTGCTGATTTGCTGCTTCTAAGCTGTGACTCTTACCTGCTCCCAAGGCCAGCTATGATTTTAGAAACCAGATAAGCAAACCTGTTAGGGTGGTATGTGTGAAATGTATGAAATGAATGAATAAAACAAACAAAATGCAAAACCCCTTAGATTTATATAGAGAATATAGAGAAATTGGTCCTGGATGAACCCCCAACCTAGGATGGAATCACTAGAAGCAAGAGATAGATAACAAGGTGTTAAATTAAAATTGTGTCTGTGAAGCCACTTGGTGGCTCAGTGGATACGGAGCCAGGTCTGGAGTCAGGAAGACTCATCTTCATGAGTTCAAATCTGGCCTCAGATACTTACTAGGTGTATGAGCCTGGCAAGTCACTTAATGGTTTGTATCAGTTTCTTCATCTGTAAAATCAACTGGGCAAGGAAATGGCAAACCACTCCAGTATCTTTGGCAGGAAAACCCCAAATGGGGTCATGAGGAGTTGGACATGAGTGAAAAATGACTGGAAAACAACAACAAAGATTATGTCTACACCCTTAATCCCTTGAGGAAGTGTGTGTGTGTGGGGAACTTTCTTGGTTGAATTAGAAAGGGAACCCGGCTATGGGCTGGGCAAAAGATTGATTATACCTGGGTGACCCTTAAAGACAGAGAACTTGAAGTGTTCTAGTAGAAGAACAGCTTTGGGAGGGGAAGCTTTGAGCTTGTAAGTGTATGTGTAGGGGTAGTTTGAAATGGAATTTTTCTCTTTCTCCTTCTCCTTCCCCACCTGCTGTGATACTTTACATGAGCTGCTTAACCAGTAGGACACACCTCAAGTTGCAGGTGGTAGGCTGAGGTATACTTGAGACAAATCCAGCAGGAAGCTGAGACACACTCTCCTTGAAGACAGACAGAGGAGCAAAATTTTGCATAGGAAGCAACTTTAAGGGTGAGACCACTGATGGGAGAGAAGAGAGTCAACTATGTATTCCAGTGAACTAGCCCCGGCAGTTGAGAGTGGAGGTGCAGAAAGAAACAGATCCAGGGAGCTGTAGCAGCAAGTACCCCTGCATACCCAGGGTGGCTGCCAACACAGGTTCCTAGATCTGCTTTTCTAAAGGAAAGCAACTCAAAATAGGTTAACAATCTTACTTTAATCAATCATATGTCATTTACCTAGTTCAGGGGAAAAAGGTCAGCACCCCGAACTTCAGAGAATACAAACAAAATACAAACAAGTTACAAGCAGACAGAGAAACATTAGCAGACAGGCTTCCAGCTGTCTGACCTTTACATTCATACCTAGTCAGTTACCAGAGAGGGAAGCACCAACATCTGGGTTTTCAAAGCTGGGGGGCTCAACGGCTGCCCAGAGTCTCATCTGGTCAAGTCACACAACTCTTCTCAAAGTGAGCCCCAAAGCAAAACCTCACATCAGGGTATATATAGCCTTCTCCTAGATCAGAGAATGTCACAACCCTCTTGTCCCACTGCCCAATAACATAGCATCAAGGTGTGGGCATTCCTGAAAAACAAGCCTCCTGCCACAGGCTCCAGGTGACCACATTCAGTATATTTTCAAATCTAGGAAGGTTCTCAGAGTCACTTAAGCCTATCAAAGGGCCTAAGGGCAGGGAAGATCTTAGATTCCCATTCCCATAACAGGAGCCTGGCAGAGTAACCTGGCCAGCAGAGACGTTGCTAGGGGTAGATGGGAGAGGGGTATGATGGCAGCGGTGGAGGAAGCAGCATGAAGAAGAAGAAAAGGAGATTGGGTTGCTACAGTACAAGAAATGTTGGTCAATTCATTTCCCTTGTGTGCGCCTCACTGGAATTATACTCTAATTTTGTGCTCATTCTTCCCATGAGTACTGTGTATTTGGGAGAGAGTGTAACCAGTTTTAAGGGAGGGATTTTTTTTGTGGCTATGTTCTTATTATACCATCTTGGTAAATGTCATTGCTTTAAGACATTATGTCTGGTGGTTGATTGTTAAGAGGAAACTTAGGGGTGGGGGCTCATTAACTGTAGTTTTAGAAGTGTAGACTCACAGGGTGTACGATATCTTAAGAATAACAGCCCCTCTCAGGGACCTAACTGGTGTTTACGAGCACTAGTTGGGTGGAGTATTCCCAAGGCAGACACTGTTTATAGCTTGGTTGACAAATTGCTTTATTTCATGTAAACCTCAGAGGGGCCCCTGTGAGCCTATAGAGGAAACCTATGAGTATTTTCTTCTGTTTCATATATGATGCTTAGAGAGGTTCAGTGACTTGCTCAAGATGGAAGAGCTAGGACTAGAACCCAAGTTTTCAGATCCTTAATTCGATGAATAAAGTATATGTTATTTGATAATATTAACAGTTGACATTTAAATAGTACTTTAAGTTCTGAAGAACATTTTATGTATATTATATAATTTGAACCTTAGAACAGCCCCATGAAGTAGGCATTTATAGATTTTATTATTCCCATTGTACAGTTGAAGAAACTGAGGATCAGAAAGATTAAGTGGTTTACCTGTGGTCATATGGATATTAAGTTTTGGAGGCAGATTTGAACCAAGGGTTTCCTGGCACCAAGCCCATGACTCTATTTACTATATAATGTTGCTTCTGAAAGACTTTATGACAGCTATTCTGACTATTTTGAGGTCCCCTTTTGCTTATTTCCTGGTTCAGTCATTTTTCAGATAGATAAGTTTGACATGGTCGACTTTGGTATATGAGATGTATTAATGAAAGTAGAGTATGTTATGTGTATACATTTTTACAAAAAAATTAAAGTGATCCTTTTACTGAAATCAGTGAATGTCTTGGAAATGCAGATTGGTTTCCACGTGGACTTTAGACTGCATTGGTCTCTAATGAGTATCTTCTGAACCTTGAGAAGAAGCCTTGAGGAACATTTTTCAATGAGTAATCAGAATGCAAGGTGGCATGACTGAGGTGTGGACTCTGAATCCCTTTGCTGTATATTTCCGTGAGCAGAACTAGCCCCAAGTGAGGAATGTGGCAGCCCAGCACACAGCTTCCCCTCCTTCAAAGATCCCCGGCTACTCCAACCTTGACTGGACTCAGAGGGTATCATAAAACAAAATTCTCCATTGATCATCAGGCTTGTTGTGGGGGAGAGTCTGCTGACAACATAGAAATGAACATGCTCTGGGATACTCCTCTTCCCACCCCCAATCACAGTAATCCAAGTATCTCTGTCTCAACTTGCAATGGTCTTCCCTCTTTTCTGATTCCATCAGAAGACCCTACAGCTCTGGTAGCAAGGGTCCTCACTCTCTTTATTTCTCCCCATTCTTTTTCAGTGGCTTTCTTTTTGGAGTGACTTAGCCTGTGAAATACTCTTATCCACAGCCACACACAGACAACCTTGGGGATTTATGCCTTCAATAAAAACACTGGACCTCTCTATAGCTGTACTGAAGGACTCATCATGGTATCACAGATTTTTAGCTGGAAGGCACCTGAGACATCATCTCGTCCACCCCTTTAATTATATCCTCCTCCTCCTGGGGAAACTAAGGCCCAGGGAAATTAAGTGACATACTCAAGATCACACAGATGGTAAGTAGAAGAATTTGTATTCAAGTATTTGAAATTTGAGAGTATCTCTAGTGCTTAGTACAGTGCTGGAAACATAGTAGGCACTTAGTAAATGTTTACTGATTGATTGATTGAGGGTGCACTGACTCCAATTCTGTCATCTTTTCACTTTACCATTGGACCTCTCTGAACAGTAAATATTATTCAAAGTTTGCATTTTTAAAAAAGCTGGATTTGCTATTTAAATGGTATCAGGAATGATCAAGGAGGAAACTCCCTCTACTAGTGTAGATTGGTACCTTCTCTGAAACTTGTAGCTTTAAACAGTTCTCTGGGGGCCACTGGGAAGTTAAATGACTTGCCTGGGGGAACCCAGGTCTTCCTGACTAGAGAGCTATGCCTTATTGTCTAAGTCTGTATATGCAAACATTAAAACATGCAGGTCAGATTAAAACAACTCTGAGCTACCACATCATACCTATCAGATTGACTAACATGACAAAACAGGAAAATGATAAAAGTTGGAGAAAATGTGGGGAAATTGGAACACTAATGCATTATTAGTAGAGTTGTGAGCTGATCTAACCATTCTGGAGAGCAATTTGGAACTATGCCCAAAGGATTATAAAACTGTGCATACCCTTTGATCCAGCAATACCACTACTGGGTCTGCATCCCCAAGAGATCATACAAAAGGGAAAAGGACCCACATGTACAAAACTATTTTTAGCAGCTCTTTTTGTGGTGGCAAAGAATTGGAAATTGAGGGGATGCCCATCAACTGGGAAATGACTGAATAAGTTGTGGTATATAACCGTGATGGAATACTTTTGTTCCATAAGAAATAGTGAGTACGTGGATTTCTGGAAAACCTGGAAAGACTTGAATGAACTGATGCTGAGTGAAATGAGCAGAATCAGGAGAACATTGTACACACTAATAGCAACATTGGGTAAGGACCAACTCTGTTAGACTTAGCCCTTCTGAGCAACGCAATGATCTAAGACAATTTTTTCCAAAAGACTCATGATGGAAAATGCTATCCATATCCAGAGAAAGAACTGTGGAGTCTGAATGAGATCAAAGCACACCATTTTCTTTTTTTGTTGTTGCTTTTTGTTTTTTTCTTTTTCCCGTTTCCCCCTTTTGTTCTAATTCTTCTTTCACGACATGACGGAAGTGGAAATGTGTTGAATACGATCCTACATATATAGCCTGTATAAAATTGTATGCCACCTGGAGGAGGGAGGAGGGAAAACTTAGAACTCAAAATCTTATAAAAGTTAATGCTGAAAACTAAAAAGAAATAAATAACTTATTTTTTAATAACATGAAAGTGTGCTTTATCTTCCTCAATTAAATCACACTCAAAGGAATCCTAAGATGAATCCTTCTGGAAGGCGAGGCATCTTGCACATAGTGAATCATGATTTCCTTTGTATCATTTTCATAAGTTTAGCTTTTTGTGTATTAGGTTAACTTGAAACAAAGCAAGCTCATATAAGATGATCCTTTCAAGGTTGCATATTTACCCAAAGCTAGGGAATAAAAAGTTCCCCGCAAAATATGAAGAAACAAACAATTATTTCCTCTCACTTCTGCAAGGCAGGAGCCTGGGCTCAGCAGAAGGCATCTTCTGCACAATACACTGCTGCACAAATCACTCCTTTTTCTTCGCATTTCTTTGTATCTGGGCACACAGGTTGCATATAGTGCTTGATTCAATTCACTTTAATGAGTATTAATGAGATGCCTCCTATGTATCAGGAATTTTACTAGGTCCTGGGGGCACAAGGACTGTGAATATAGCCCTGCCCTCAGAGAGTTTTCATTGCACTAGGGGAAAAAACAAACAAACATGCACACGAATAAGCCCATACAAACTGTATATGAAGTAAACACAAAATAATTTGGGGGGCTGGGGTGGGGAAGATAAAAAAAATAAAAAACTGGATTTGCTATTTAAATGGTATTAGGAATGCTCAAGGAGGAAACTCCCTCTACTAGTGTAGATTGGTACCTTCTCTGAAACTTCTAGGAAATTTCTATAGGCAGTGACATTTGAGTTGGACCTCGCAGGAAGCTAGACATTCCCAAAGGTGAAAAGTCTACCTGCAGGACAGCTTGTGCAAGGGAACTGAGTCACAAAATAAGCATTTAGAGTGTTATGGATTAGACCAATCAGGGATAGCACTTCTGACTCCCATAGAGTTCAGTCATTTTCAATCATTACCCTATCTGTCACCATCAAAAACCATCTGTTGTGCCAGCATGTTGGGGATTCTGCCAGCTACTGTACAGGAAAGAGTTAAGCAGAGGATTTCATCTCCCAGAGTTTACCACGCCAGATAGACCCCACTGATCGTTAACTAAATACAGGCCACTGAAGGACATTAAATGTGATAAAGATGTGCCCCACCATGTTTGTGATTTCTGAATGGAGCCACTGTTCATCTTTTCTCTCTTATTTTGAGTCAAAGATATACAGTTATCCCTTCCACATTACAGAGGTTAGGGGCACAGTGCCCTTGCAATCCAGAAAATTCAGGTGAAATTTTTTGTTCCTCCCTTTGTACAGAGAAGAAATCTGAATTATTATGGTATTAAAAGATAAAATATGTTGATATAACACAATTATACACACACATATATGTATGTATAATTTCTGAATTCCTAAACTTTTTTTTGTGCCATCTGCTGGCCATCATGTATTGTCTGCAGCTTCTACAAAACTCCCCCCAAATTCTCATTTAATTTCTTATGCTGACGTGTGATATATGGAAACCTTGATGGGTAAAGTCACAGTGTGGAAGGGATAACTGTACTTAGGTGGGAATGTTTCTCCTGCAGAGATCCAAACTCTCCCTAAGTATCAAACTACAGAAGACATGCTGACTACATACAAGAACTGCAAGTACAGATTGACAGAAAAATGTAAATAAACATCAGTAATAACATAATTACTATTACATACTCTCCAGGGAGATTAGTACTTAAAACATGAAGATATGATACAGTTTGCAGAATTGCTAAATAGGTATTTCCCACTTTACCCCAGGTCTGAACTGTACAGACTATTCCCTCCAGGTCTTTGGCAAGTCAGACCAGGGCTTGAATGCATCTATCTTACTGTTCATGCTAATTTTGTCCTCAAAAAAGTCCTGTAATGGATGTAAGGGACACTTGTCTAGTTCATCCAAGACCCGACACTCCCGAAGTGGCCTCCAAGACTGACCGTGTTCACTTTAGGACTGCTATTTTGTCACCTATGCTTAGAGAAAGAAACACAGTGGAAAAGGCTAGGAGGGATCCTAAAACCTGCCAGCCTCAATTTCTCTAAACTAACTGGGCTCCTGGTCTAGTTGCCCCATGGGACCAATCATTATGCTGGTAGTATAGAGAAGGACACTCCTCCCCTCATGGGAAGTCTCAGGTTACTTGATGTCTGTCACCTGGAGAGAGAGAGAGAGAGAGAGAGAGAGAGAGAGAGAGAGAGAGAGAGCAGAATTATTCCTTTTATAAAGTTCAGAGTAGGCTCATACTCCTGGTTTAGGAGGCAATTGAATCTGATAAATTGTTGATGCCACAATCTCTTTCCCTCAATAGCTCTTGCGGGGTGGAAGAACAAGGGACAACTCAGGGTTTGCGGTGTCGTTCCAAACTGAAAAGCCCTTTCTTTGTTGAGTCACCCATTTCCCCAGAAATGAGCATGAAACTTGTATTTATCCTTATGTATGCTCCATGGGGATTCAACCCCCCAATACCTAGGGGAAAACCACAGAGTGAGGTTCCATAGGAAACAGCTCAGTGACCACATTTTAAAATGTTATGTTGGTAAAATCTATGGGAGACAAACACCAGGTGTCCAAATGGATGAAAAAATGCTTCTCTTCAAGATTACAAGTAGCTGATATCTCCTTCTTTGGGTAGAAAGATATTTGACCAAACTAATTTACCACTCTCTTGTACAAGTTACCTCATTCATAAAATAAGGGGAATGAACGATATGGTTTCTTGGGGGCATCTTCTGCCTGCAAGTCTTGTGATTCTATGCAGTCTTCTGAAAGTAGAAGGTAGCATGGTGATTATATATATATATATATATAATATATATTATATATTATTATATATATATTATATAATATATTATTATATATATATCCTATTGTGATTATAAGAATAGTGGTAGATCTATAGACCATGTGGAAAGCAGGGTACATACCCATCCTTTCAAGTACCCTTCTCTTTCATTTTCTCCCATCTAACACCAAGGTGTTATGTACTGGGCATCAGCTAGCCTTCACTCTGTCCCAAACTTTTTACCCTTGAAAGTAAAGTTCAATTTACGCACGGTCACTTGGGTTGTCATTCAACTGGAAACAGTCTCTAATAAAATTAATTTTTACTACGAGGGCTCTACGAGTGCTGTCCTCATCAATCAGAAGATAAACCTCACTTTTGGGGATATTTTACCCTTTTAGTTTCTCTATTGCATTTGTTTCCTGGGATGTGTCACCTGTGACCTCACGGACACTGGCTACTCTGAGGAGTTGCATTTTCTTTTTCTGCCCTTACATTTTTTCGGCTGAAACTCTGCTTTTTTGTCTGTCCCAAGTGTCCATGAGGTGATTTCTAGAACTGTTTCTATAGTTGATGCTTTCTTGTATTAGTCATTTTTTTTCTTGCAGGTATAGAGCATGGCAAAAATGAATAAATGAGTGTCTGAGTTTTCTGTGTTCAATACTTTCTTCTTTTACATAACCTTCGTGTATAATGGGGACAATGGAATCTTGTTTCTTTTTAAAACTGGCTAGAGCACCAACTAGTCTTTAAATGGCTTGGAATTGTCTTTCTTAGTGTTTCTGAATTGGCAGAGAGTGTGATCCGTGTTTAACACCTGAAATAGATGTTACCAGCAGCTCTAACAACAGCTATCACTAAGAAGCAGTGTGAAGTTGCACAGAGTATCTTGGAGTAGGAGTTGGAGCTGGAGGCAGGAAATTTAGATTTGAATCTCATCACTGCTCATTACCTGGATGACCATAGTCACTTTATTTAATTTCTCAGCCTCAACTTCCTTATCTATTAAATAGGAATAATCATACGACTTACCTCATAGGCTTGTTTTCAGGAAAATATAATATGACTTATGGTTATTTGGCTGGGAAACAATTTTGAGAAAAAGAGAAAACCACAACTTTATTTAAATATAAATTTAATAGAGGTGTGTTCTGGGAGCAGGGGTTGTTTGTTTGTTTGTTGTTGGTCAGTAATGTTTGAGGCTTAGTGATCCTGACCCATTTGGGGTTTTCTTGGCAAAGATAGTGGAGTGGTTTTGCCATTTCCTTCTCCAGGTCATTTTTCAGATGAGGAAACTGAGGCAAACAAGGTTAAGTGACTTGCCCAGGGTCACACAGCTAGTAAGTGTCTGAAGTCAGATTTGAACTTATGACGGTGAGTCTTCCTGATTCCAGGTCCCCCACTCTATTTGCCGTGCCACCTAGTTGCCCCACTGCTTGATGTACAGCTGCATCTACACCTGAAGTCAATCACGTCCTTCCTCTCCAGGCTTGTCTCCTTTCTCCTTGCTAGGTTCAAAGATAGTCTAGTGGATATATTCTGTAGTATATTAGAAATTATTCCAAATACAAATCTGTCTTTAGTTTGATCCTCCATTTTTGCCATGAGCTCCCTTCAGTCTCGACCCCCTTACTTCTAGGATTTGATAATTCATTGTCAATGGCCATATACCAAATGGCGTGGAAAACACAAATGATGGCAAGCTGAGGTGGTTTTCTTCACCCCTTTCCCCTTCTCCCCCAGAGAGGCCATGGAAAAGAAAGTGATTGGGAGGTGAAGGGAGAAGGAGCTTCTCCTAGCGCGGTGCTCTGGGCAAACAGAGGCAGAAGGCTGTGGACTGGACTGTTACTGTCAAAGCTGCTATTTCAGCTCGATCTGATTTTCTGTGTCTCTGATGGCTTTGTTTGTTC
The DNA here is from genome assembly GCF_028583685.1 of Petaurus breviceps papuanus. Taxonomy (NCBI): domain Eukaryota; kingdom Metazoa; phylum Chordata; class Mammalia; order Diprotodontia; family Petauridae; genus Petaurus; species Petaurus breviceps. The sequence continues at coordinate 22,739,486 of NW_027186304.1, read as the reverse complement.
TCTGGATGGTTCCAGACCTCCCCTTTTATCTTCTCCTAGTCTCATCACCTTTGTTTTCCCCCATTGTCATCGTTGTTGAGTTGTTTCAGTCATGTCCCAATCTCTGTGATCACATCTGGGGTTTTCTTGGTAAAGATACTGGACTGGTTTGCCTTTTTCTTCTCCAGCTCATTTTAAAGATAAAGAAACTGAGACAAATAGGGTTAAATGACTTGCCCAGAGTCACACAGCTAGTAAGTGTCTGAGGCTGAATTTGAACTAGGGTCTTCCTGCTTCCAGACCTGGTGCTCTATCCAATGGCCACTTAGCTGTCCTTATTTTAATTTTATTCTCCGCTACACACAGCCAATGGAGAATCGTACCCTTGATCTTTGTTTTATCTTCCTCATTTTCCTCCTTTAACTTAAACCTCTTCACCTGATTGTTTTCCAACAAAAAAAGCCTGATTAGTAGTGTCTTCAAGGCTCAAAGAACCAGAAACTTGGAGACTCTTAAGGAAATCTGGATCTTCACACCTTTTAATTCAGTAAGTCTTTGTACCTGCCTTTTGGTGCCCCAGAATTTCCTATGCTCCTGTGAAGCTCTTCCTGGGTCTTGGAAAACCCAGGCTAAATAAGCAAGAGGAATGTTTGGTCCCTGATTCAAGTGTCAGTTCTTTTGGGTTCTGGTGACTTTGCATTCTACCTGAGACACATCACATAAAGTTCTCAAGTGTCCTTGACAAAAGGCAGGTAACAGCAGCAAGTCATGACCCTTAAAAAACCCGACACATCAAGAACACCTCCATAGAATCTGGGGGTGGCTAGGTGGTGCAGTGAATAGAACACCAGCCCTGGAGTCAGGAGGACCCGAGTTCAAATGTGACCTCAGACACTTAACACTTAACTAGCCGTGTGACCTTGGGCAAGTCACTTAACCCCAATTGCCCTCCAAAAAGAAAAAAAGCACACACATTCATATTTCTATTTAGATATTAGAATAATGTTTCAAATTTAGAAAAATCCCAAGGTTTTGACCTTAGTTATGTCAGGTTCCAAACCTACTTTACTTGAATTTAAGGGCAGGTGTAAACACTGGTAGCTTTACTTGAAGGATGTTATGATGAAAGAGAATACCCCGGGTTCACTCATTGCTGACTTCAGACTGCCTAGGCAATTGTTGAATCAGAGGATTTAGAACTGTAAGAGATCTTAGATTTTTTTTTTTCTTTTTGGAGGAGTGAAGGCAGGGCAACTGAGGTTAAGTGACTTGTGCAAGGTCACACGACTAGTAAGTGTTTAGGGTCTGAGGTTGGATTTGAACTCAGGTTCTCCTGACTCCAGGGCTGGTGCTCTATTCACTGGGCCACCTAGCTACCCCTAGGGATTTTCTAAGAATGAAGCTTTACATTTCATTTTACAGAAAAAAGGCAGTGAGAAGTTCTATGACTTATTCAAGATCATAAAGGTAAAGAAGAAGCTGAATTAGGATTTGAATCCAGATCTTCTGATACCAGATCTAGCATTCTTCCTATTATCCCATGAATCTTCTGAGGTTGTCTTAGTCACTGGGAGAAACAAATATAAAGGAGTCTCTGGCATTAAGCTTCTCACCCAGAGACCTGAGTTTTTAATCTCCTTGACTGACTCTTTTCAAGTTTCAGCTACCTTTCCTGATGCCTCTAAATTCTAGTGCCTTTCGTCTTTTGATGATTTCCAATTTATTTTATATATGGCTTATACGTACAAAGTTATTTACCTGTTGTCTCCCCCATTAGACTACTTCTCAAGGGCAAGGGTTGTGTTTTACCTTTCTTTGTACCCCCAACACTTAGCGCAGTGCTTGACACAGAGCAGGAGCTTCTTAAATGCTTGTTGACTGTGGTAAGCCATTTCCATCACATGATGTCTCTTCACAGCAGACCTCACAAACAGGGGAGAAGTATCATTAAGTGTGACTGCTGACTCTTCTTCCTCTAAATTGATAGAGTGGGAAAGTGACCATAGGGGACCTTCTGGTCTAGCTTCTTCATTTTCCAGGTGAGGAAATGGAGACCTAGACAGGTGGAAAAACTGCTGGATTTGGAGTCCTAGCTTTGCCACTAATCCTCTAGGTGACCTTAGGTAGGCCTAGGGGCCCAAGTTTTCTCAATTGTTAAATTACAAGGTGGTCCCTTTGAAGGACCCTTGAAGGTCTAAGTCTATCATCCCATGAGGTCACATTTTCTAGGTTACACGGTTAGTTAATATCAGTGCAGATTTTAAAACTCATCTCCCAATTATCTAGTGTTCTTTTTACTACACCACATGGTCTCATTTTGACTATGGTGAGGGACATTTCCATACTAAATGAATTCTTAAATTTTAAAATTAAATTGATGGTATTACTGGCTCAAGATCAGCAAAATAAAACCCTCCTTTCAACAAGGAAATCAAACATGCTGAACATGTCTTCCCCAAAAGACTTATTTATGACTTTCTTTTCAGAATTCTTTCCTTTGGTTTGGTTAAGACGTGCATAGGGTTCTTTGAAGTGGGCTAGACATGTTTTTTGCATGTGTGTGCAGCTGTTTCCCTCTGCAGTGTTGGTATAGAAAAACCACTTTTTAAAATATGAATTATAGTCATTGACATGGCGGGCTGTGTATAGGAACTCAGACTCCTCACTTGTTAGAGCTGGGAAGGCCTTGAGATATTATGAAGTCCAATCTCTTTTATTTTGCAGGTGAGGACACCGAGGTCCAGAGCTGCTGGGAAGTGACTTACTCAAGGCTCTATTATATTATATCAGTGTATGTATAAAGCTGTGGTATTATACGACTGTTATCAGAATGCTGTTTACAATCAATGGTACTTCCATTTTCTCTCATTGTCTTCTTAACTTCCTACAAACCAGCTTTTCTGCTCTCTTCATTCCATAGAAACTGCTCTCTCCAAAGTTACCAATGATCTCTTAATTGTCAAATCTAATGACCTTTTCTCAGTCTTCATTCTTTTTGACTTCTCTGCAGCCTTTGACACTGTTGGTCACCCTCTTTTCTTTGATACTTTCTTCTCTTCAGGTTTTTTTTGGGGGGAGGTTCTCCTCCTACCTGATAGGCAGACCACTCCTCAGTCTCTTTTACTGGATTCTTATCCAGGAACTGTAGGTATCCAATACAGCTTTGTATCAGGTCCTTTTTCCTTCTCTCTTAATACTATATATTCTTTCTCTCTATACACTTTATGCTATATACATTTGTTGATCTTATCATCTCTCAAGGATTTAGTTATCATCTCTATACTGATGATTCTCAAATCTACCTATCCTACCCTAATTTCACTGCTGACCTCTAATCTTGCATCTCCAACTGTCTTTCAGACATCTTAACTCAACATGTCTAAAAATGACCTCATTATCTTTCCCCCAAACTTTCTGCCACTCCAAACATTCCCTGTTACTGTAGAGAGCATCACCATCTTCCCAATCCCCCAGGCTTGCAGCCTAGATGTCATCCTTGGTCCTTCACTATCTCTCATGCCCCTCTCCCCCATATCCAATCTGTTGTGAAGGCCTGTAGACTTCTCCTTTGCAACATCTCTTGAATACATCCCAGTTACTCCTCTTAAATTGCCACCACCCTTGTGTAAGCCCTTATGACTTCACATTTGGATTATGGCAACAACCTACTTGTAGGTCTGCCTGCCTCAAGTCTCTCCCACTCCAATCCATCCTTTATTTAGTCACCAAAGTGATTTTTCTAAAGTGGAGTGCTGACCATATCACCCTCCAACTCAATAAACTCTAGCAGTCCCTTTCACCTCCAGAATCAAATACGAAATCCTGTTTGGCATTCAGTGCCCTTCATAACTTACCTCTCTACCCTTCACCTCCACTCCCACCTTTCTAGTCGTCTTACATCTTACTCCTTGCCATATTCTCCTTGATACAGTGACACTGACTTTCCTGCTATTCCAGGAACAAAATATATGTTAACTCTGAGCATTTTCTTTTGCTGCCCGGCCCTGCATGCCCGGAATGCTGTCCCTCCCCATCTTGACTTCTTGGCTTTCTTGGTTTGTCAAGTCCCACCTAGAACCCTCTGTTCTATAGCGAGCCTTTCCCAACTCTTCGTCATCCTAGCGCATTTCCTGTGACAATAATTTCCTGTTTATCCTGTACGTAGTCTGTTTGGGAATATTTGTTTGCTTGTTGTTTTCCCCAATAGACTGTGAGCTCTTTTAGGGAAAGGACTTCCTTTTGGCTCTTTTTATGTCCCCAGTGTTTAGCACAATGTCTAGCACATAGTAGTCACTGAATAAATGTTTATTGACTGACTCATCCCTTTTTCTCATGTGTACACCTTACGTCTATATGAGACTGTAATCCTTTTAGGCTGAATTTTGGTTTCATAATAGGTTCACAGTACTTTTATATTCAAAAGACTGGTGATTTCATTGGTGTGACCCATCTCTCTATGATGCAGACTACAACCTCTCTAATTCTTTATTGCATAATCATTCTGAGATACTATGGCCAAAAATATTTATCACCTGGTATCCAGTCTTCTGTTGATAAGACTCTCCAAAACCTGAACTTTGCTTGTGCTGTCTTTGGATAACAGACACAGTGCTTTTGATTTTCACACTTCATTCAAAGTCAATGAGATCTTTTTTGCTTAGGCGCATCTGCTAGAAAGGGTTTCAGTGATATTGCCTTCAAGAACCCAGGACCCCCTCCATATCAGAATGAAACAGAATCAATCCTTTAGAGCTCCTAGAGAAACCTCAGACTATTGGTGATCAGTCTCCACTGGCCTTTTAAGTTACTTTTGAAAAAAAGTGTTCTTCAGTTCATCCCTAATTAAACTTAATTCAGTTCAGATCAACAAACTTGTATTGACTACCAGTTATAAACAAGGGACCATCCTTCGGGAGATTATTAAAAATATATGGTCCCTTTCCTCATGGAACTTATAATCTCAATGGTCCATTGAGATGCTGCTATCTCTTGTAATTTTTATTTAGATCTTTTTGTTTTCATATTATTTTCATATCTAAATATAACCTTCCTCCCTCACTTACCCAATGGACTATCTCTTGTAATAAATGATAAAAGAAAAAAAGCAATCCAATAAAAGAAAGGATATACTTGTCAGCTTGTACTAGCTTATGAGCTGATTATTAAATTTTCAGTGTAATCATTTACACCTTGGAAATTGGCAAATTTTTCATACAAATTGGGGCTTGATCTATTGTTTTTTAATTTTCTAGACAAGTAACAGGGAAAATGTAAGTATCACAAATGAAATTTAAAACTGTGTCTTGTGAACATTTCTCTCTCAGAGAGCTGTTGTTAAATATTTACCAACACACCACTGAGTAAAACTAACTGATAGCAATTATTCCATCCATATATATGAATGGAAAGGATGTTTGTATAAGGAAAAATTATAAAACACACTTGTAAAACAATATGATCTTCCAGATAAACTGCAGAGGAGAAAAACAATCCTGCCCCTCAGATGGAGGTTCTGAGAAGACCTGTTTGAAGGGAGAGGGATAACTGAGGCAATGATGACAGCAGGACATTATGGTTATCAACTCATTTGCATGTGAATGTTTTTAGAGTTTTGAAGTTTCCGACAAAATTATAAATCAAATAATGGTTTGGTGACTATGGGAAAGTTATACTGTTGGATTCATAGCTGACAAAAATAAATTTCTTGATTTTTACATCATAAAATAAAGATGTCACTGACCACCAGGCGTCTCTGATTTGAGGCATTAATGGATTGAAAAATCAGCAAGAGTCACTATGAATTGGGGAAAGAAGATGTAGAAGTCTTCCAGCTGAGACAGCTGATCCTTCTGCTGCTTTTTTTTTTTAAACTTGATGATTAGGAGATGTTGCTTTGCTGATTGGCTGAGGAAAGTCTGGAACACCTCATGCTGGAAGCTCATTGGCTGAGAACTGAATCCTGCATCTTTGTTAAAGGTCATTGAGCTTATTGCTCCCTCTCTCTGGTTCCCTGTAGTCTGAGGGAAAGGAACCATCTCAGGGATGTCCGAGTTTCCTTCCACTGTTCACAAGTTTGGGAGGGGGAAAGATAGGTCTCACATTTTTTGTTTTGCCAGGAGCTCTAAGCCAGAATAGGCTTAGGGATGATGAGGCAAAGCAAAATCTTTCACTAGTTCTAGATCAGAGGGGACTTGGCAGTTCTTTGGAGCAAGAGGACTGCTTGTCACTTAAGATTGTAACTTTCTGTTAGCACCCTTTTGTTACTGACTGGGAGAAAAAGAGTTAGCCACCACTTCATCTGCTGGAGAGTGGAAAAATGAGTGGCTTTCCCAGCAGGAGAGTGGTGAGGACCAAACAGGGAGCAGCCAGGAGAAAAGAATTAGAGACAGCAAAGCTTGCAGTCTAGAGTTGTGGATCGCTGCCCTGAAGAACTGCTGCCCTGGGAAGGTGGGTTTCCCCAAGTAGTTTTCTAAAAAACATATGCCCATTTTCCTCCACGGACGTTCTCACGTTAGTGGCAGAGGGTGAGTCAAGCTTATGGGTGAATAGATTTTTCCTTCTGAATAAATGTGATTGTCTGTTTGTTGAGTAAATGAGGTGACTAGGTGGTACAATGAATGGAGTGCTGGGCCTGAAGACAAGAAGACCTGAGTTCAAATGTGGTCTCAGACACTTAAGTAGCTGTGTGACCCTGGGCAAGTTATTATTTTTAAAATAAATTTATTTTATTTTAAATTTATGTAATAAAACAAGCATTTCCATAACACAGTATAATAAAAAAGACAATTACACATAGAACTGCAAATCTATTATGTACTACTTGCTATACCTTTTTTGTTTGGTTGTGGGTTTTGCTGTGAGACAATTGGGGTGAAGTGACTTGTCTGGGGTCATATAGCTAGTAAGTATCAAGTATCTGAGGCTGAATTTGAACTCGGGCCCTCCTGAGGGCCAGTGCTCTAACTTCCCAGCCACCCAGTTGCCCCTTATTCCTTTTAAATATGTAATAAAATTATCATGTAAATTTATTTTTTTCTTCCCTCCCCCCAGGGGAGGATCACAAATAGCTTATGTATATGTGTGTGTGTGTGTATGTAAAATTATTCTATACATCTTTTATCAGTTCTCTCTCTGGATATAGATAGAGATTTTCTTCATATGTCCTTTGTAGTCAGTTTGGGCATTTATAATCATCAAAATGATGTATTTGCTCAAAGTTATTCTTAAAACAATATTACTGCTACTGTATACAATGCTCTTTTGGTTCGCTCACTTCATCTTCATCATTTCTTCTGTTTGCCTCAGTTTCCACAATTGTAAGATGACGATAAGAACAGCACCTACTTTACAGTGTTGTTGTGAAGATCAAATGAGATAATATTTGAAAAGTGCTTAGCATAGTGTCTGGCACATAATAGGTACTATAAAAATGCTTATTCCCATTCTTTTCCCCTGTTCTTTCTTGGATTGCCCCACATATTGGGGGGGAAATAGAGAGCTGAAAAAATAACATTGCAAATGTAACTTTCCCTTTAGCACCAATCCAGGAATATCAACGGAATTCTTGAAGAAGGGAACATTATAATCATGCAATTATCATAATTGTAATTAAACTAATTATTTAATAATACCAGTGGGTCTAAGTCTCCAATGAAATTATTTTGGAGGGCATTCTATGTTGGATCAAACTTGAGACCTTAACACAAAAATCTCAGGATCATAGATTTAGAACTAGACAGGACATCAGAAATCATTGAGTTAAGTCCCTGCCATCTCCAGTTCCCAATTTTATTGAGTTTTAAGTGATTTATACAAAGTCACACAGGGAGTAATAGAGTTCAGATTTGATCCTCTGATGCCAAAACTGGTGCTAACTTCTGTATTGTTGGGAAAGGCCATCTGTGGAACTCATGGAGTTGGGGAGACATGATGGATGAGGTATTTGGATGTGGGTATTTGATGGGAATGGAGGCAGAGGCTAGTACTAAAAAAAAAACAGACACAGAGTCATAGAATTTCAGAACTGAAATGTCCATTAGAGATCCTTAAGGATTATCTATCGAGGCATAGATGAGTTGACAGTGGAGGGAATTCCTTTGATGAGAAAGTCTAAGTATAAGCCAGCAGTAAAAAAACTCTATAGCCAGGTCCCAATTAATGTGAACAAGAAATTCCAAAGAAGTGGTTTCATTGGATTCATTCAGATTCTTACTTATCCTTCCACTGGGCTGGAACCAATGACTACATTTTATGTAATTATAACTGGTGTGAATTTGAATACTTACAACCATTCCACAGGATTAATTACTCACACTAATAGGGACCTAGCTGTAATTAATTAAAAAAAAGATTTTCAACAGAAGTTAGGAGCTTCTGGTTAATCTTTAGCTAATTAGAAACTACATTGAACTGGAAATACTACTGTCTCCAAGCTTTCTAGTTCATCTCTCACACAGAATCAATCACTTTGGCTTGTCTGCATCAGCTATTTGTAGTTTGGGTTCCTTACACAGTGAGTTAGGATAAGGACTAGACAGCCAACCATGGCTAGATCCAGAAGTTATCTGGAACAAAGGATCAGAAAGTTCTCACCCATCAGTCCAGATTTTGTGACAGGTTTTTATCACTGAGAGTCTTTTAATAATAACATGTACTTTCTTGCATCCCTTTATTTCAGGAGAAATTCACAACCCGTGCTACCTAGGTTCAAGTCCTACTCCAGATTCTTCTAATTGTGAATCTGGGCAAATCCCTTTTTCTCCTTGAGCCTCAGTTTCCTCAGCTGTAAAACTGTGATAATACCAACTGTCATCTCATTTCTAATATAATGTTTCTCTAGTTACTGGTATAAGTTTGTCAGTAGTAAATAAATTAATATATAGTAACAGGAATCATAAACAAATTTCATCAAGACATTGACTTCATTGTATATAAATTCAGCAAAGCTGATGCTGGTGAGCATGAGGGTAGCATGCGACTATACTTTGTACTGTGTTTTTCCTCTAGGTCAGGCCAGGTCCAGAATGAACAGTGGCTCTGGGAGTCCCCAGCAAGAGTAAGTGAAGATAAAGGGGATCCACCTGTATGGTATGTTTTCCCACCTGCAGAAAGTAACAGGAAAGTGATTTCTGATCATTTGTTCTTGCTTTCATGGCAAGGACTTAATATATTACTATATATAATATATGATGATATATAATACCATGTAATAGGTTGTTTAAAAGCTTTGGAAAACATATCATAGACAAACATGTTGAATGAATGAACTCACTAAGGTGTTGTGTATAAATCTCTACTTAGTATTCTTATTTGTGTAGTACTGTCTTAATATCTCCAAGGAGGTCAGGACACTAGAGATGTATGCTTGTGGTTCCCACAGAAATATTGGAGGCACTTTCCTCCTCTCTCTGCCTCCTACTCTCAGTTTGAACTTCAAACCGGCAACTCCCAATTACCCTCTAAACTTACCCATTCACTTTTGGATGAAGGGACTCATCACCCATGGCTGTGTGTACTAGCTCTGGCCCAATGGATCCTATGCTGCTGAAATTAATTTGTCTTTTGGACCAAGGCCCAAGAGCTTCAGTTTCCTCCCCTCCCCTTTTCCTTTCTCTCTCTAGAATGTTGGTGTAGGTTCCAAGCCTGGAGTTTCCTCTAGCATTGGGAGGCTTCTCATTTTTTCTTAAAAATTCATTTACCCTTGAGGTTGAAAAGTTTCATTTGTTTTCTTGAGCCAAAATGTGATAAAACTATTGATAATTGAATTGCTAAATGGTGTCTGCTATTGTTTGAGTGAAATTTTGTTAGATTACAATTGGAAACAGTCAGGGAAAAGAGATGTTTTTTCCAAAGAAATGTTTGTGGCCAGGGTCTTGGAGTTAAAAGGAAAGCATTATTATTTTATTTTTGCAACTTCCTAAGCCAGAGGGCCTTTGGCAGCTAAGACAGTTAGTGGTGCAGTCTTTCTGGAGTCAAAGACCTGAGTTCAAATTTGACCTCAGACACTAGACCCTGGATGAGTCACTTAACTGTTTGCCTCAGTTCTTCATCTGTAAAATGAGCCGGAGAAGGAAATGGCAAATAACTCTAGTATCTTTGTGAAGAAAACTCCAAATGGGGTCATGGAAAGTAGGACACTACTGAAAATGATGGAACAATTAGGTCAAAGAGGATATATTTAGAATGAGTTTATTTGGGCAAATGAGTTAGCCACGTTGGCTGGACAGTTAACTGGCTAGGCATTGAGATTAGTATCCACTGATTTACTGCAACCCGCTTTGAAAAGAAAATCAGCCCCCCAGAGAGGAGGAAATGGTTCTGGAAAGTCACACCAATCTCCCCAGCACCCCCTCTTCCCACCAGCCCAGAGTAATTCATACCTCAGCCTTCTTACTCACCTGTACCAGGACAGCAAGCTACCACTGCTACTTTCAAAGATATCTTGGGAAACATTTGACTTTTAACAAAGGGGACTGTGGATTTTGATGGTGGGGTAAATCTGTTAGAGATTGATTGTAGTTAATGACTGCATTTGGGGGATTAAAAAATAAAAAGGGAATCTTGTTTTTGCTTGGCTGGTAATTTTGAGTAGAGGTTAGAATATAGGAAAGGAAACTCACCTGTGTTTTCTATTGATATGGGCAATATGCCTGTGATCATATTTTGACTAAAACAAATCAATGTCTGAGTTTGCATTCAGAGTCAGATGTGGTAAGTGCAAACTGTTGCCTTTCAGAAATGAGACAGTTGTGGTCACAGTTGGCCCTAGGCAAAATTGTGAAATAAGGAAGTCAGCAATCTCCAAATTTACTTATGCCTAAGGCCCACTCTAGTTAGTTTTAGGTGGAGGTAGGAGGAGATTTCACAGATTAACCTTTATTTTCTGAAGTGTTTATCTGGGTGGGTTGTCATTAGCTACTTTTTGCTTGGCAGTGTTTCTAGGCTTTCTGGAGGTCATAGTCTGTGGATATGGTTCGGAATAAGATATGGGTAACACTGGGACTATCTTGAGATTTGATGCTCTGGCTCCTCTCTTTTTTTTTTTTTTTAAATCATTACACTGCCACATAATACCTCTGCTTAGAAAGATCTGCTCAAGAACATCCCTGACTAGAGAACTTCCCTCCTTCCAAAGAATCATTCATAGGTCCCATCATGATGCCTTAGTAGATGCTTAGTAAATTGTCATTAATTTGATTTTTTTTAATCTTGAAGTGAGAAAAATTATGTATTTTAGCCCCTTTGCATTTTTTTTCCAAGAGTAGATCCTAGAGGATTCTGGTTATTGTTAATATACAACTAAAAAGCAGATGGTACCCAGGTTTCCAGATGTTTTTCCTGTTAATCCAGACGTACCCCACATGTCAATTTTATAATTTTAACTTGCATGCTGGATTCAAAAGTCTCTTGCTCCTAGGATGTGCAATGGAAAAGAAACGTATCTGCCCTAACTCATCCATACCCAAACCAGGACTAGATGCAGGTTTGGGGCAGGGGAGGGAGAAAAATAAGGCAAATAAAATCTCTCTCTTTTCCTTTTCCTAATTGCTGATCACTACCACAAACTCCCCTGCAATCCTTTTTCCTTCAAGGAGAGAGAAAGGGAAGAAAAAGAGGTGAGAGGGAGAAAAGTAACTGGAAAAGGAGAGGGAGATAGAAGAAATAGAAAAACATTTAGAATATAGTAAGAAAAGTAGGGAGACTTTTGTTCTGATTCTTCTTTCAAAATGTGACTAATGTCAAAATATGTTTAATATGGTTGTACTTGTATAGCCTAGATCAGATTGTATGCAGTGCTGGGAAGAGGGAGGGGGAAAAAATTGGAACTCAAAATCTTATAGAAGTTAATGTTGAAAACTAAAAATAACTAATTAATTAATAATAGAAAATAGGTAGAAAAGAGGAGACAACATGGGAAGGAGAGAAGGAATTAGCATGTTTCAGAGAAGTTTTTGCCCATTAAAAAAAAAAAAGATCGAGTAATTAAGCCTTCCTTTCTTCTCAACCTAGAATTTCTGAGTAGTAGTGGTATAGTAATTCACCCAATAAAAACAGATACTTATTTAGTTCACAAAGTACTTTGCATTTATTATCTTATTGAAACCTCATAACAATTTTGTGAGGTAGGTACTATAGTTATTAATAGCTACATTTTATAGAACAGGAGCTTTGGGCTCATTGAGGTTAAGCATCTTGCCCAAAGTCACATAGAGAGTTAGTGTCAGAGGCAGGATATAAACTCTTTTTTCTGACTCCAAGTTCACCACACTGTTTCTCAATAACTATGTGTGTCTTCTCACCCTACCGATTACACACACACACACACACACACACAGATTTATATTTATATATTTATATGGTCCAGGTTTATGGGAGGAATGTTGTGCTATTACTCTTCTACTATTTATTTCATTAAATGCTTTTGGTTTGAACTGATTGTTCATATCTGACTTGACTAATAAAAGTAAATACATTGGTAGGGGTTCCCAGTTTCTCTAAGTGGTTTCAATGCAAACCCACTGAGTACATTTGACCTGGAGTAACTTCTAGATTAGGTGTCTGACATGTGAGGGTAATTTTCCAGATACAAACTGCCTGTCTCAAATCATAATCTGAAGCTAATAACCAAACTATGTCTAATTCTCAAATAATGAACGTTTCTGAGTTGAGGCCATGAGATAGGAGCATGTCTGGAAGGAGAGAGTACGAGGGTCGTTACCAGAAGTGCATTCTCTCTACTCTGCCCTATCCCCTTGGGCTCAAGGGGTTCACGGTCCTGGGAGAGGGATAAAGGGAAAGAGATGAGAGGTTTGCTCTTGTCTTATCTTCCCCAGATTTTTCTGAAACTCAAAGGATAAGTCTGAGGATGGATGGTCACCAGGGGCTGATTAACAATTGGACTATAGGTAATTTCTTAAAGTCGAGGATGACATTTAACAAATTTATACTCCCTTTATTCTTTTGTCTCATGCCAGGGAGCAAAAATCATGCTTCCTAATTGCCCTTTTGTCCACAGTCCAGTATTTGACATGTAATTAATACTTAATAAATGGTTGGTGGACAACATCTCCTCAAAATGCAATTGGAATCAGGAATCTGGGCTGCTTTAAGATCTCTTCGTCAGAAACTGAGGTAAGATATCTGAAAAAGCAATTATTTGAAAAGCGATTTAGAACTTCTTGTCAGATGTATTGGGATTAGCATTCCCCTGAGCTGAAACTATAGTATATAAAATTGTGGAGAGGAACAATGACTGAGCCAAACAATATAACAGATTGCCAAGCTTCATTTTGGGGGGACTCTTCAGGGCAATCCAGCTGCTGCCCAGATGCCGCCAAGAATGTAAGCACGTTTGTAGTTATGGGGGCTTGGAATACAGGGGTGAATTTGCGCCATGTTTTTCATCTATTTCCTAGGAAGGTAATGTGTAATTGAATGAATCAGAATCCTTACTCCCCACCCCAGGAAAAACAGGAATCATAAACGTTGAAGTTTTTCTTCATGTCATTTTTTTCTTTTCCCAGGGGAGAAGATGGGAGCTTTCTTTCTTTTTTACTTTGTGATGTGATCTGCTATGATAGCTGGCGGTACCCACTATAAGAGCAACAGCTGGGAATGGTCATGTAATGTTTTCTGGGCCATGTAACCTAGGCCAGAAATCTGTGTCCATCAGCCATCAGTCACTTCCCTAGGAGACAACATGGGAAATGAATTAAGTAGCCAGAGGGATCCCCCAGACCCCAGATTTTGAAATTTAACTCTGCTTGCTTATGTGAGCCTAGTGTCCATTTGCTGGATTTTATTAACCTCCACTTACTTGATTTCACAAACCCCATAGGTAATTGAGATATGTTCTTGTCTAATTAGAGTTTTCATTGCCTTTTCAAAATCGATATCTCTCATATGTAATAAGAAATTGCAGAGCTTTCTCGCTCCCTCCTCCCTCCCCCCCCCTCTCTCCATACATACATACATACATGTAATTCTGAACATAAATACCTAATAAAATGAGCATTTCTATCTCTGACCTTACTCAAACTCCCATTGGCAAGTTGGGTCCCCAGAGGGCTGATGATTACTTTTATTCTCAGGGTTATAGGAGTTGAACCTAAGTGTTTTGCCTTTTAATACTACCGATCATGAACTCCCATCCAGTGTGTTCCTGCTAGTATCAATTGCAATCTTGTCAGTTACCAAAAATTGGCATTTAAAAAAATAAAGTTGTATTCATATTTTCTTGTTTTTATATTGCCTAAATCTCCCCTTGTATGCCTTCCAGAGAGTCATACCCTATAACAAAGGATATTTTTTAGGAGAAAAAGATAGAGAAAAGGAAAAAAAGATAAGTAAATAATCGATATAGCAAAAACAAACACCCACCTCAGAATGCATATGCAATGTTCCCCACCCATGCATCTCCCATTTTTGTAAAGGAGTAGGGGGAAATATTTTCTATCTTTTCTTTAGGGCCAAGTTTGTTCTTTATAACTTCCTCTAATAAAGAGTATAAAAATCCTCTCATAAGATTCATTTTTGGTTGTTTTGTGATAGTTCATTTCATTTCCTTTTTTGAAATCATTGTGTATCTTGTTCTTTTGTTCTGCTCACTTCACTTTGCATCACTTCATGTAAGTCTTCCTATGCTTTTTCATACTCATCAAGTACCAAAATTTGTTTTAGCCATTAACCAGCCTAACTGTGTATATTTTGTTTTCAGTTCCTTGCTACCACAAAATGTGCTGCTATAAATATTTTAGTACATTCAGGGAACCACAACTTTGCTCAGCTGCGCGATCTCCTTACAGGGCACCGAGTCTTGGCTGGTTGGTCAGTTTTCTTAGGTCAGTCAATCAAATCACTACTCAGGGTGGCTTCTCACTGTAGCCAACTATTACTGCTTCTGGCTGTGGTGGTCTCTGCTACCAATTCTGGTTGCAAGGAGACTTCTGATGATTCTTCTGACCTTTCAAAGTTTACAAGGTCATAACTTAGTCTATTTTGTTCCAGGATATACTTTAATTCCTTCATTCAGTCAATAAACATTTATTAAGGTGAAGTGGATAGAGATCTAGGACTCAGGAAGACCTGAGTTCAAATCTGCCCTCAGATACTTACTAGCTGGGTAACCCTGGGCAAGTTACTAAACCTCAGTTTCCTCATCTGTAAAATGAGTTATAGGAGGAAAAGGCAAACTACTCCAATATCTTTGCCAAGAAAATCCCTAATGAGTTCGTGAAAATTTGGGTAACACTGAAAGACTGAACAACAAAAGTGCCTTAGCACAGCAGCTCTAAGTGCCCACTGTACAAAAACAAACAAAACAAAGGCAATTCCTGCCCTCAAGGTTCTTACATTTTAATGAGAGAAGACAACACACAAAAAGAAGCTGAAAAGGGTGGAGAGGGGAAAAAAAGTCCAGTCCAAAGGAAGTACAACTGGAGAGGAAATGAAGAGATGTCTGGCCTAGGAATTTTCTTTAAATGGAGGCTGGAGGAAAAGTTTCTTTCTCTGCCCTCCAGCCCTCTAAACAGAGGGGTTGAGGGTACTGATGAGATGTAAACAT
The DNA here is from genome assembly GCF_028583685.1 of Petaurus breviceps papuanus. Lineage (NCBI taxonomy): Eukaryota > Metazoa > Chordata > Mammalia > Diprotodontia > Petauridae > Petaurus > Petaurus breviceps. The sequence continues at coordinate 22,723,945 of NW_027186304.1, read as the reverse complement.
CAAGACTGAGGCACTTTTAGAAGAAGGATGGGGTTCCTGATGATGAGGCTTATATCCTGGGGTACACGATGGAGTTCATTCTAAAGAAGTGCACCTAAGATCAGCAAAGGAGAAGAAAACAGTAGAAATAAAGGTGGCGTGGGCTCAGGTTACAGAATGGCTGGGTGGGAGATAACGTAGTCTCCCTCTTCCTTTCCCGGTGTGTCATAGCAAACCCCATGTTCTCTCAGTTCTGGCTCATTCTCTCCTGTATCATCCATCTGTCATTTCAGCTCCTTAGTCAATTAGAAGTCTCCTCTTCACTCCTCCATATCAGTCACTCATGGCCAGTTTCCATACGCTGGATTGAAACCAGGCATGGTATATTGTTCATATTCTTTGGAATCCACCAAAAAAATCTGCACATACTCTAAGGATTGGGACCTCACTAGAAACATATGAAGTTGAAGAGAAAAAGAAAATTTTATATGAAGCCATGAATTTCTATTACATGCATTTTGCTTTTCCTTTTAAGTATATAATAAATTCAACATATAATTTTCTTTTTTAAAAATAAGTATTTATTGATGCCTTCTGTTTTTTATATCATCATCAGTCTTCCTAGCTTGCCCTCCCAGAGAGCCATCCATATAACAAATAGTATTTTTAAAAAATACATAAAAGAAAGAGGGAAAAATTCACATAACCGATCAATACATTGAAAAAGTCTAGGAAAATGGTAGAGTAGGGCAGAAAATTTCAATCTCTCAAGATTTTCCTCTACAAAGACATGAAATAGTGCCTCTGGGTGAACATAGATCAGTGAAACCAATAGTAGGGACAGAATAGGGGTTCTCTTGGATCAATCGGAGAAGACCTGAAGAAAAAACCCAGGACCAGATTTCCTCCCTGTGAAGAGTAAAGACCTCCAGACTAGGATCTGCTTTAACAATGAGGGGCAAGCTTCTTAAAGAGGAAGGCGTGGGGTTAGTTGGTTTGAGAGGCTGCTTCCTCCCCAGACTATGATGGGTGTCTGATCTGGGGAAGATCTAGGGAAACTCTGCTGACAAGGAACGCCAGGCCCAGCTGTGCTAAGAAAAGCAATGGGGTTGAGAAGGAACCAGCATAGACCCAGTGAGTGCAGAAGCAGTGAGGCCAGGATGCTGCTGACTGTGGGCACTTATAGGAGCATGGAGGTCTTAGTTTGAGTTCAAGGTCAGAGTGGAGAACTGAAAAGGATCAGAGACTAGAGGTATGGTTCCTCCCCCATACCCCAGGGCTAGAGGTGATTATAAGAACAAAATTATTACCAAAAAAATGCACAAAGGGGAAAGAATCCAATCATGGAGAGCTACTATGGGGATAGAGAAGGCCCGGGTTCATCTTTAGAGGAGGATATTGAAACAAAGAAACCCTCTTCTACTCCAAAGAGTAATGTCAAATGACAGAGATAGAGGAAAAATTAAAAAGAAAAATAAGAATGGTACAAGAAAAACAAGAAGATTATGAAAAAAGTCAACCAATTAGAAAAGGAGATCCAGAATCTGAAGGAAGAAAATGACTCCTTGAAAATCAGAATAGGGCAAGGGAAAGCCAGTGAAGTTATAAGAGATGAAGACATACACAAACAAAATATAAAGAATGAAAAAAATAGAAGAGAATGTGAAACATTTAATAAGAAAAACATTGGCTCTAGAGAACAGATCAAGAAGAGGAAACATAGTTATAATTGGACCACCTGAAAGTTCTGATAAAAAAATGAATCTTGATACAATAATAGAAGAAATGTTCTGCTTTGCACATGGCATGTTTTTTCCTCTTATATTTAAGCTTAATATTTAGGTTTATAATGTTTCTTTTTCTTTTGTTATGTATTTAAGTATTATGTTATTTGTCTAAAATAAAAAAATTTAAAAAAAGATAAGATATGATGCCTGGAGGGGATGCATTAAGAAAGGCTTCATGTAAAAGGTGGCACAAGCTGAGCTCTGAAGGAAACTAGGAGTGTTAAGAGGTAGAAGGGAGGAAAGAATGTATTCTGGGTATTGAAGACAGCCAGTGCAAAAGTCTGGAAATGGGAAATACAGTGTTATGTATAGAGAGCAGCAGGAAGGCCAGTTTGGTAGACTTATGAATGACGTTGACATATCAAGGTAGAAAGAGAAGAGAACGAAGATGAGATTTAACAAAGTTCTCAGAGATAATTTTTACCCTGGGAGGATAACAGAATCCCAGAATCATGGAATCCCAGAATTAAATTATAAAGGACCTCAAAGGTCATCTAGTTCAGTCAGGCCACAAACATTTATTAAACATCTGCTCCATGCCAGTCACTGTGCTAAATGCCTGGTGATACAAAGAAAGATCTCACACACACACAGACACACACGCATGTACACATAAACAAACAAAATGAACCAGCAGTCTTTCTGTCTTTGCTTGAAGGCCCCAAGTGAGAAGAAAACCCACCATTTTCCAAGGAAACCTATTCCATTTTGGGATAACTCTAATTGTTAGAAAGTTTGTCCTTATATTGAGCCTAAATTTGCCTCTCTACAAATTATATTCTTTGTTCCCAGTTCTGTCTTTTGGGACTAAGCAGAACAAGTCCATTTGCTGGTAAATATTCAAAAACAGACTCTCCAAAAATGCAAGCTTGGTAGATTTTTAAGTATCATCTATGTTATTAACATTTTCTCCATCACTTTCTCATTTACATGACCACTTCAAATATATGAGAACAACTATCATATTCATCCTAAGCCTTCTCATCTCCATGTTAAGCATATCTAGTTCCTGCAACTTTGATGGTCTGGTTACATTCACTTTCAACGTGTGTGTGTGTGTGTGTGTGTGTGTGTGCGTGCACGCACGTGCATGCTCATGTGTTCTTGTTCTTTACATTTACATTGTTGTAGTTACTGTGTATATTATTTTCTTGTCTCTGCTTATGTCACTCTGCATCAGCTCATTTAGATCTTTCCATGCTTCTCTGTATTCATCTCATACATTAATATTCCATTGCATTCATGTATCAAAATTTGTTTAGCCATTCATTAGTCAATGGGCACCTACTTGGTTTCTAATTTTTTTTTTGTCACAAAAGGCATTGCTATAAATGTTTTGGCATATATGGAGATTTTCTTCTTATCAATGACTTCTTTGGTTTAGAAACCCAGTCAGTAATGGAGTCACTAGTTCAAAAGCTGTGGACGTTTTAGTCACTTTATTTGGACAATTCCAAATTGCTTTTTAAGATAGTCATGCCATTTCACAGCTCTACCAACAATGTATTACTGTGCCTATCATTCTACAACTTTATTCAGCATTGATAATTATCATTTTGCAGAGTATGAGGTAAAACTTCAGGGTTGGTTTAACTTGTATTTCTCTTATTAGTAATGATTTGGAGCATTCTTTCATGTGGTTGCAAATACTTTGCAATTCTTCTTTTGAGAACTATTTGTTAATTTCCTTCAACCACTTATCTATTGGAGTACATATGCATACACATATGCATCCACATGCACATTCATATGTATGTACAGAAAATATTTGTGTGAATACACATATACACACATGTATATACATATGTATATATACAATACACATATGTGTATTTTTTAAAAAGCAATTGGGGTTAAGTAACTTGCTCAAGGTTACATGGCCAGTTATTTCTGGGTGTAGTGCTAAGTATCTGAGCCCGGATTTGATCCTAGGTCATCCCGACTCTGGGGCCAGCGCTCTTACTCACTGAACCACCTGGCTGCCCCTAAGCAATTGGGATTAAGTAACTTGCTCAAGGTTACACAGCTAGGTATATGTGTATTTCTTACATACCAAACTCTTATCAGAGAAATTTAATACAAATTTTTCCCCATACAAACACTTTCCTTTTTGTTCTGCATGCATTAATTTTGCTTATATAGAGACTTTTCAGTTTCATGTAACCAAAGTTATCTATTTTACCTTTTGTAATTTCTGCTATCTGTATCTGCTTCTCTTCTACTTTTTTAGAATAATATTTTCCTCAATATTAAGGTCCTGTATTCATTTAAGATACATTTTGGAGTGTGGTAAAATATTGGTCTAAACCTAATTTCTGCCAGACTGATTTCCAATTTTCCTAGTATTTTTTATAAAGTAATTATTTTTCCCTAGGTAATTTATGTTTTCCACTTTATCAAACACTGGTTTATTGAATTCTATTTTTCCTAATTCTCCTATGTGTAGTCTATTATTAATCATTCTATTTTTTAACCAATACAGATGGTTTTGAAAACTGCTACTTTATAACATAGTTAGAGGTCTGGAAGTGCTATTCTTCCTTCATTCCTACTTCTTTTCATCATTTCCCTCAATATTCTAGGTCTTTTGTTTTTCCAAATGAATTGTGTTATTAATTTATCAAGTTCTATAAAGTATTCACTTGGTACTTTGATTGGATAGTGTTAAAAGTATAAATTTAGTAGTGGTTTATTTTTATCATATTGGCTAACCAAGAGCACCGAATATTCTTTCCTCCTCCTATTTAAGTTGTTCTTTATTTCTTTAATGAGCGCTTTGTAATTGAATTTATATAAATTTCTGTGTGAGGGTTAAATAAATTCCTAGATATTTTATGCATTTTATTATTATTTTAATTGAGATTTCTCTATTATTTCTTCTTGGGTTCTGTTATTACTATATAGAAATGCTATTGATTTTTCAGAGTTTATTGTAAAACTAGTAAATTTGCTGAAACTTGTCTCGGTATCTTTGCTGATTACCTAGGATTTTCCAAGCATACCATCATATCATCAACAAATATGGATAGTTTTATTTCCTATGTACCTATCTTTATGCCTTCAATTCTTTTAAACCCAAATCACTATGGCTTTTGCTGATTGTCCATTAACAGGTCCCAGCTAAAGACTCATTTGCTCATTGTTTGGGTTTTGATGGCTCAGAGTGAGTGTAAATAGCAATCGTTTCTGCTCTGGCCAGAAACTCTGAATGTCTTCCCTTCCTAGATTGATACTTTTATGAAGGCAAACTAGACCATCTTTTTGCCTCACTTCTCACTTAGCCTTAAATCACTGAATGGGTGTTGCCTCAGACAAACTGAGACCTGGGAAAGATCTTAACCTAAAAAGACCAAGGTATGCATCTGGAGCCATTGCCAGTTGTCTTGACCTGTCTTGCCACTGAACTCCAATGACTCTGGAGGAGAGAGTGGGGCTGATAACTTTGCTTTGTTACTAGGCACAGAAGGAGATGTATAAGATATGATCTCTTCCCTAAAGACAGTCTGGTAGGAGAAATTAATGGCCCATTGTGCCAGTCAATCAAGATCTTTTCAGGTGTTGGTTCTCTTGTCCAGCATATGAATGAGCCCTTTGAATTTTATGTGTGTGTTTTTAAGTAGCATGGATGCTATTTTTGTGTATTAAAGACTGATCTAGAAATCCAAACTCTGTTCTCTGATACCCTCTTCCTCACCAACTAGCTTAACCGGTCACTTCCCAAACCTGACTTTTTCTTCTGAAACTCTTGATTTCATTCAGAATCAGGGATAAGAACATTCCTTCCCCCTCCTCCCCACCAAAAAAAAAAAAAAAAAACAGTTTCCTGCCCAGGACTTCATAAACCCAGACCTAGTCTTTAGGTCCTTTTCTCATTACATGAATCATGATGAGTGGATATTAGTTGTCCAATTCAACAAGTCTCAAGAGATTCTCCCTTGTCTAGTCTTGGTTCTGAGCCTGATCATTACTGCTCAAATCACTTATACACTGGTCAATGACTCACAAACAAGGTCCACTTAGAAGCTCTAGGACTTCATTATGTTTTTTTCATCCCTCCCACTTCTCTTCAGAGTGGATGACGGGCATGGAACTGTATGAATTTTCCAGTGTGAGGTTGAATCCTTTCAACTCATGCCATGCAGAAAGTTTGCTTCCCACTTGCTTCAATTGTAAAGATATACCATGAAATGCAAAAGAATAAGTGGTTTTCCAAGGAAACATCTCTCCTTTTGTTTCTCTACAAAGACAGAATTTTAATCAGAACAGGGCATAGAGATCATCCATCCTACCCTCCTGTTATGATTGAGGACACAGACCTAGAAATTTACCCAAGTCACACTTCCCCAATGACCTGGGCCTGGAACCCAGGCCAATGCTCTGTAAAAGGACACTTCTAGTTACTCAACCTTCTTCTGTCTCACATCTAAATGAATGCTTACTGTTTTTACAGTAAATACTGTACAATACAGTAAATACTTACAAAAATACTTTTGTCCTTTGTATAAGTGAGATTCACTTTCTATAAGCTTTTCTAGGCTTAAAGACTAGAGGAAAACAAAAACAAAAATAATCCCTTTGCACCAGATTTAGTTGGTCTGGATTTTTTTTTGGGGGGAAGGGGCAGGATATTAAATAGATAGTACAGTAGAATAGAGTGTAACTTAATCTTGGGATTAGGAAGACCTGGGTTCAAGTCCTGCCTCTAACACATAATGGCTGTGTGACCCTGGGCAAGTGTAGCAGCAAGCACCCCAAGCGTCCTCAGGGTTTGCAGCTACCACAGGTTCTTGGATCTGCTTTGTTAAAGGAAAGCAACTCAAAATGGGTTACCAAGCTTACTTTAATCAGTCAGACATATATCGTTTACCTTGTTCAGGAGAAAAGGTCAGCACCCTGAACCTCAAAGTATACAGGCATAATTATCAAGACAGAAACATCAAGTAGACAGATTTCCAAACTGTCCAACCATTACATCCATACCCAGTCAACATCTGGGTTTCCACATTCTGGGTTTTTCAAAGCCGGGGGACTCTCAACAACGGCTTCCCAGAATTCAGATCAAATCACAAAACACTTCTCAAAGTGAGTCCCAAAACAAAGCTACACATCAGGGCTTATATAGCCTTCTCCTGGCTCAGAGAATATAACAACCTTATTGACTCACTAGCCAATCAAGAAGTATCTACTGAAAAACAAGCCTCCCACCCCAGGCTTCAGGTGCACATTAGCCTAGGGGCAGGGAAGATCTTTAAAATTTACATTCGCATTACAGCAAGTCACAGTCTCTCAGTATTTCAGGCAACTCTAAAATTTAAAGGCTGCTGAAAAATTGATCATCATTGGTGGAGGGAGTTTGTACACTCAGAACAACTCATACCAATGAAATCACAGCTATGAAACCAAAGGTAGGAAATTGTATGTCAGTTTTCTTTGTTTCAGTAGATAGTTCTCCCCTTCCCCTTTTACTGTGTTTCCCCGATAATAAGACCTATCCCGAAAATAAGCCCTCCCCTTACTGTGTAAGATTCCTCTAAAATAAGCCCTCCCCCGAAAATAAGCCCTACTGAGATTGCTACTGTAGTGAAGGTGATCCCCTGCGCTACATGCTACATTACGGTACCCTCTGTATGCACTGTCCCCTCCCCCCACCGGGTGAAACGCACGCCGCGCTCCGAGCTGCATCCAATCAGAGCTGCAGCAGTGAGCACGTCATCCTGTTCTTCCCCAGTGATTTGCTTGCTGGCGCCATTGAGAGCAGTGCCGTGGAGGAGAGCTGAGGCAGGACAACATAAGCCCTCCCCTGAAAATAAGCCCTCTGGTGTTTTTCTTTCCAAAAAAAATTATAAGACAGTGTCTTATTATCGGGGAAACACGGTACTTGGCATTTACTCTGTATGTTTCATACTTATCTCTATAGATATGTATGTGTGTGTATATATGTGTACATCTCTTTCTATGTGTATATATCTGCATATATATAATATGTATACACACACACACACACACACACACACTTTTTTCCCCTCAGTAAAATGTAAGCTCTTCGAGGCACAGACTTTGATCCCTAGTGCCTTAGTGCAGTGCCTGTCACATAATAGTTATTGAACAAATGCATGTTGAATTGAATCAAACTTTTTTTTGGCAGAGGGAGATAGAGTGGGGAAAGGAGCCTTTGAAAATGGAAAGAAGGTGTTTAGATGAGGAATATCCACTAAACTGATTTTGGAAGTCTGCTTTTACTCTCTGAGTTCCATGAACTCAGCCAAACATTCAAAGTCCCTAATGGTTACCTCATGGCTTAGGAGGCATCAGACACGTATTTGAACAGCCTGCCCTGAGGTTTCTTTAATCACATATTCCTTGTCCCTGGATTTCAGTTGATATGAGCTGCTAGAGACTCTCAACAATCTACTCTTTGGCATCTCCCTTAAAAAAAAATTACTATTAAGCCCACTGTACTCCATTAAGAATATTTTTTTAAAATGACCAACAAATTTCAAGGAATGAGCCTGAGCAATGAATTGTAGGGCTTATAGCAATCGAACAATGTGGACCAAACAGAAGTTTTTGTTTGGTTTCATGGTTGCCTTTTGAACATGAAAGTGGAAATGGGACACTTTCGGCCACTGAAGACCACACTCCAAAGAGAAGGGGTGTAATTGAAACAAATGACAGCATGGGCCTGGTAAACAGGGGCAGGGGAGATTAGGCCTATGCTGAAAAAGTTAGGATGCCCATTTTCTGAACAGGCGAAGTATTTCCATTGTACTCTCCAACCCTGACCCCTCCTCTATATGCAGTTACTTCCCATTTCCTAGAGTTATTTTTTTGTGACTCACTTGGGTTGCTCTCAGCTCAGGCTCTGGGTGTCAGCAATTCCTGGCATCCAGTCAGAACAGTGTGAGGATGGGGAGAAGCCTGCAGAGTTCATGGCACTTCTCCAGGTAGCCTCTCCACATTCCTTTCCCAGATCTCATCTCTAGCTTCTCATTGAGAACTTAACTTTGTTCTGTAATATTCAAGGTGTTTAAAAACAAAACCATGGAGAGGCCGTTTGTCATGGTGGTTATAACCCCATGGAGATGAATAAATTATCTCCTCTTTCCCCATGGGAATTGGGGGGCAGGGAATGGGTGGTTTGGGGGAAAATGAAACAGTGCTGAAGCACTGAGAGTTTTAAGTGACTTGCTGGTGGTCAAGAGCCAGAATGTATGAGAAACTGAACTTGGACTCATCTTCCCGAAGCTGAATCTAGCAGTATATATACCTTGACAAGCTCCCGTCTCCTCCCCTGGCTTGCTTCAGCATCTCAGGTGTAGGCAGCAGACAGGAATGGAATCTTCCTTCTGTAGAGAACTGTGCTCAGTCTAGACCTTTTTATTCTACACCTGCCCCTCCTTTCATGGAGCTTACAGCTTAATCACCTTGGAGGTGCTTGGAATCATCTCTAGGGGCCACAGCTGTGCTCAGGGTGGAAAGAGCCAACTGGCTGTTCTCCTTATAGTCCCCCCAGTATGAAGACAGGCCCCTCCCTCTGCCCATGTCCCACCGAGTTCTCTATAAACTAAAAATAGTATCTTTCCTGTCAATTCAGGAACAGCTCACAGGTATGGTACTGAGTGGTGCCCCTAAAAGCCTGCCTGTTCGGCTTACCCTGGAGTGCACTGGCACACCCATCTATGGCCTGGGCAGGACTGCCTTCCCCTTAAGACCTGGATCTTGCTATTTTGGGGTCACCCTATCTAACCTCACATATTGGCTTCCACTACATTCATGTCACTTACAAGATTCTGGAGTAAATAAATGTGAAAGGCCAGGAGCATGGTATTGCCCATGGAGACCTGGCTGCCACAACCAGGTTGTTTTGAAGCCACTTTTCACAATTTCCTGGTTTGTCTTTTATGTAGTTGAAGTGATGCTGTTCCAGTTTCTGTTTGAGCTGGACATTGGAGCCACATATGGAGAACAACTCCTGTCTGGAGAAAGGCAGGCTACGGAGCTTTTAGCTGGAGTTCTACTCAGTGCCATGCATCCTGAGGCCCTAGTCATCAATATTGTGGATGAATACGTTGGACACTTATCCCCTGATGCCCGTAGGCCGGGAACAGGTTTAATAAATGCTTCACAGTGCTTAATAAATGTCCATCCAGGGACAGAGGCCTCAGCAACTAGAAGACGACATTACTATGGAACAGGAAATATTTTCTGCAATAGCCTACCTTGGGCTTTTGGAAGTGCTAAGAGTTACGTTTCAGAAGAGCTGCAATCTGCATCCCTAGACAGAATTTTCCTCACTGGGAGTTCCTTACAACTAATGAAATCACAGGATCCAACCAGAAAACCAAAACAGCCAAATAAATATCCCACCCAAACTGCCAATTATCTTCAAGTTCATTTGCCTAATTGAGACCAGTTGAAATAATTTCTGAGGCAAAACAAAGTCGTGTTCTCTCTGGAACTTGACTTTGGGCAAATTCCTTTTCTTCTCTGAGCCTCAGTTTCTTTCACAGTAAAGTAAGGGGGTTGAATTAGAAAGCGTCTTTATTTCATCTAAATTTATTTATTTACTTTTAGTTTACAACATTCAGTTCCACAATCCCTTGAGTTTCAAATGTTCTTGCCCTTCCCCCTCCTACACCCTTCCCACCCTCCATGGCGGCATGCAATCCAATATGGGATCTACAAATACCTTCACATTAAACATTAGTCAAGTTGTAAAGAAAAATTATAACCAATGGAATGAATAGTGAGAAAGAAGAAACAAAACAAAACCAAAAGAGAGAGAGAGAGAGAGGAGAAAGAGAGAGAGAGAGAGAGAGAGAGAGAGAGAGAGAGAGAGAGAGAGAGAGAGAGAGAGAGAGCAAGTGGTTTGCTTCCATCCGCATTCAGACTCTATAAAATTAGGAAGTTTCTAAGGTCCCTTTCAGCTCCAAATCCAGTGATCCCATGAAAATTGGGAAGACTTCCTGCATAACTTTGGAACAGTTATGTGGTAAAGTGGATAGAGTGCTGAGCCTGGAGTCAGAAAGACTCTGGAGAAGGAAATAGCAAACCCCAAATGGTGTCACCAAGAATCAGAGATGACTGAAAGGACTCAGCAACAACAATTGCCAAAGTGTTATATAGTTTGATGATCATCTCTATGGCTTTATGTAACACCAGGGCAACTGGGTGGCAAAGTGCATAGAGTGCCTGGCCTAGAGTCAGGAAGATTCATCTTTATTAGTTCAAAATCTGGCCTCAGACACTTACTAACTGTGTGGCCCTGGGCAAGTCACTTAACTCTGTTTGTAAGTTTCCCCATTTATAAAATGATTCAGAGAAGGAAATGGTAAAACATTCTGTTATCTTTGCCAAGAAAACCCCAAATGGAGTCATGAAGAGTTGGACATGACCAAAACATCAAAACAACAATATTACATAATTTGGAATATTTCAACTAGGCCCTGGAGACAATCTGCTGTGAGTTGCTAGAGTTCCTCCAAGACAGACCATTTTGAAGATTAGGAGGCATAGTGTGGGAAAGGTCAAGCTGAGTGATTGTAGCACCAATGCAGTATTCACAGTGCCCATGACCACTACAAATATACCTGCATGGTGCTTAAGCACAAAATATAACTGCCTCTCCATATAGAAAACAGAAACAAAACATTTATTCAGACACCAGAAAACCAAATCCCCAAACCAGTAAGCCAATTCCATCATAGCAGCAAAGAAGTTAATAATAAGCCACAACAACACAGAGAGCCACAGCATCCTTCAGCCTTCCCACAAACCAACAAAAGACCAATATTTACTCATAAGCCTATCTGTCTCCCTTGGAAGAGTGCTCTCCTCCCAACCATCCAGCTGGCTCTGACTCCTAGCTTCCTGTGGGCTCTGCTCTTCAGCAAACCCCTCCCACCATAGGTTCCATGTGATTACATTCAGCCTACGGGGGCAGAGTTTATTTTCTAAGCAGGGAAGGTTTGTTAAGGGAAAGAGAAGATCTTCAAATTCCCATTCCCATTGCAGTGATCATAAATGGGTTTAATTTTTATTTTACCCTCCTCAAATCATTATTTCAAATTAATTATCTACTCCTTACCTATGAATTTAATGGAATTCACAAGATGATGGGTTTAGGATTTGAAGGGATCTCAGAAGTCATCTTTTCAACTCCTTCATTTTAGGGACGAGGAGATTAAGACTGAGATAAATTAAATGACTTGTGCAAGGTCACATGGGAAGCAAAATTTAAATCCTGGTACTCTACTGGGGAGACAGTTCTCTTTTCATTGTACCATGAAATTTCCCTTATGATTCTAAAATTGTAGCATGTTAGAGCCTCTCTGAAGTCATCTTAGCAGTAAACTAATGCCCAGACAGAGGAATTATTATTGATCACACTTTAGAAAAAAATATTTCAGGGATCATAGGATCCAAGATCTAGATCTGGGGGAGACCTCAGAGACTGTCATCCAACAAGATTCACTACCCAGCTATTAGATGAACTGGTCTGCTCAAAGTCCTCAAATCATGGGAAATCACTCTGGAGATTTAAGAAAGGCTTTAGAAAGAATCTAAGGCCAAGGTGTTTCAAATATTTTTATTTATGTCTTTTTTTAATATCAACACTTTTTAATCTATTTGAATACAACACTTTTCTATCTGAATTTTATTGATATCTTTTGTTTGTAAGAGAAACAGTAAATAGAGAGCTGGTCTCAGAGCCTGGGACCTGGAAAACCTGGGATCAAGTCCTTGCTCTGAGACATATTAGCTATGTCTACTTCTCATATCACAAGGCAAGTGATTTGATGTTTCTACTGGAGGCAACTCTGAGAGATAAGGTGCTGACCTCATTGGTAGAGGGAGTTTCCTCACCTGGAAGTTCCCTATAATTCTTTTTAAAATAAATTTTTATTTATGGATTTTTTTTTATATCACCAACATTCTCCTGTGTCCCTCCTCATCCTTCTGTCAGAAACTCATCCCATACAACAAATAAAATTTTTAAGGACAAAAAAGGGAGTTTCATATATCAATGAAATCATAGGTCCAGTCCTTCACCTTATCCTTTTATTTTAAATCATTTTTATTCCTCATTTTATGGATAAGGAAATTGTAGCAAATGGCAACTTACAGAAGAAGAAACTGAGGGAGGTTGTGACTTGTCCAAGGTAGTAATTGTCAGAGGCAGAATCTGAATCCAAATCCTCTTTCCAATGTGTGCCATCCTTCTAGGATTTGATTGTACTTTGGGTTAAAAAACAAACTTCTTTGACAAACTCTCTTTTTACTCTCCCCCTCCCATCTCCCACTTCACAGTAAAAAAAATTCTTTGAGAGAGAAATAAAAAGCAGAATTTTTAATTTTTTAGAAAAATATTTATTTTTAATATTCTTTAAAAAAAAATTGAGTCCCAAATTTTTTCCCTCCCTCTCACCCCAACTCTACCCATGGAGAAGGCACGGAATATATCAATTATACATTTGAAATATTGCAAAACATATATTCATATTAGCCATTTTGTGCAAAAAAAGAAAAATAAATAAAGTGTGAAAACTATACTTTAATTTATACTTAGACTTCATCAGTTCTCTCTCTGGAAGTGGATAGCATTTTTCATCATGAGTCCTTTGGAATTTTCTTGGATTATTGTATTGATCAGAGTAGCTAAGTAAAAGCAAAACTTAAAAAAAAATCCCAAACCCCACATTTTTCTCTTGAAAATGAGAAAAACATGAGTTTTGTAAACTATAAAGCCTCTTGTGTGAAACAGATCTGTACCCTCCTGCTTCTCTGATGACCAGAAGCAAATCAACAAAAGCCTGCAGACCCACTTAAAACTCCTCAGAGCCAAGAAGGCTTTACACTTCAGCTCTTTCCTCACTTTTGTTCTAAACTGGGAATGTGCCCTGTTGGAGTTTTATTTGCTTGGGAGTGCTGGAATCTTGGGAGTGTTCTCCCATAGTACTGAGCCACAGGCACAATGGCAGCTACCAGTTTCTTTTCTACACACTTCATATAGTTCATTTATCAGTGTGAAAATAATGGAAACAATGACCTGGCTTTGACAAGGGGAAAATACACTTAAATCTCAAATCTCATTCTGACCTCTCATTGGTTATTGGTGGCATTGATTATCTTTTAAACATCCTTCTTTATAAAACATCACAAAATAAATGGCTAGCATTTGCATAGCCTGGTAAAGTTGGTAAAACTCTTTCTTATGTTATCTTCATTTGACTCTCATAATAATCCTGTGAAGCAGATACTATTATTATCCTTATTTTACAGAGGAAGAAACTGAGGCTGAGTAAGGTTAAGTTACTTGCCCAAGGTCACAGAGATATCAAGCATTTTAGGCAGGATTCAAACTCAGGTCTGCCCAACTCCAAATCCAACGTGTTACCCACTGCACCATTTAGCTGCTTTCCCCCCTTCCCCCCACACAAAGTGGGAGGCTACTTGTACATTGCAAATAGATATAGTGACTATACTTATTAAATGACCGACTCTCTCCCAGGCACTGTACAATATTTCTACTGATGTATAATGAATAGAAGGCAGGAGCTGGAGTCAGGATGACCCATGAGGTAATTGAGGGAACTGAAGAGATTAGAACAAGTGGTTAATTGCAGAAACTGAGTGAACCACATTGACTCCATCTCATCACTCAATTCTAGATCTAACTCAGTTTCCTTTCTATTCAGTTATGGACCTAGTCCAATTTTCAGTCTGGTGAGAAAATTTTATTCAATTATGAGAATTATGAGAAAACCATTTCATTGTTTGAACTTAGACCTCTATGGCCGGGAATTTGGAACTCTTCTACCTACCTCTGAGGCCCTTCAGTAAGTACCTAGGTTACGCTAACCAGAAACTCAGCCAGGCACAAAAGACTTGATGCAAGGAGTTTTCTCACAATTGTAAATCTCAAGCAAGTTATATGTCTTATTGAAAACTGGCTCCATATCGATCAGTCAGTTATTGTTTCCACATTCCTTTGATTGTTCACAGATACTTGGCTGGGGGTGGGGTGGTGGTGGAGTGGGACACTTATTTTTCTGATTTCAGGGAATTGTAACTGTTTACTCTCCCCCTCCCAACTTGGAAAGTCCCTAATATTTCCTACAATTAGAAATCAAATTACCTAATGTTTTCTGGTTAATTGTTTCCTTTTAATTGATTGGTCTTATTTGATCAACTGTTTTTAATGTATAAAAATCTGTCTTCCCTTGTATTTGAAGTGTAGTGTCAAAACTGAGGAAGGTGACTGGTCCTGATTTCTTGGGTAATTAACATGTATTGCTTGTTGATATGCTTGTAAGTTTGAACCTTTGCTTCCCCAGTCATTTCTTTTTTCACCTTCCACACCCATGTTCAAATCCATCTTCTGACACCTACCAGCTCTGTGACCTTTGGCAGATCACTTAATCTTTCCAAACCTCATTTTCTTTTTCTTTAAAATATTGTAATATCTACCTCATGGGTTTATTATAAAGCTCAAGTGTGGTAAAATATACAAAGTTCTTTGCAAACTTTAAAGTGTCATATAAGTGTAAGTTATTTCTAGCTAAGAAGGAAAGTCATTCAGTCATTTTTTCAGTCCTGTCTCTGACATTTTGTGACCCCTTTTGGATTTCTTGACAAAGATATTGGAATGGTTTGCCATTTTATTCTCTAGTTTATTTTACAGATGAGGAAACTGAGGTAAACAGGGTTAAATGACTTGTGCAAGGTCACACAATTAACAAGTGTCTGAGGTTAGATATGAACTCAAGAACATAAGTCTTCCTAACTCCGGGTCCAGCACTCTACCCAGTGTTAGCTAGCTGCCTCAAGAAGGGAAGTAGGTGAGCAATTGTCCCAGTGAATAAGACAGTTGTCATACATACAGAAATGGGCAAACATTGAGGTGTCTTCATCTTGAGTAGAAGGAATGTATTCTGCTTTCTGCTGCACTAATGATTTCTTCCTTGGGCTGTTGGGGCTCTTCCTAAACACTCCATTTATAGAACATAGTGAGTTTGAAATAAAACTATTCGTATTGATGGAAGAATTGAACCAGATAGATGAAATCTTTGTGAACCTTCCTAAGGTTTCTTAGAGAGGCTGTGGGGCTCAATCGAAAAAAACAACAACACTGAGATTAGGAATCAAAAAGGACTTGGTTTGAGTACAAGCCCTGTTATTGATTAGGAAAGGTTATAGAATAAATAAAACTCCCATTTATATAGCATTTTAAGGTTGTCTCCCAAAAAAAATAACTAAAAGTAGAGCTGAAATGAATAAAACTCATGAAAAAAACATGTATGAAGTGCTTACTATATGCCAAACACTATGGTAAGTGCTGGGGGTACAAATAGAAAATGTAGCTAGCATGTGCTTTCAATGAACTCACATTCGAAGTGAGGTGGACAGTGCAGAGAAGAGAGTTCATCTGTATGGTGAATGGAAGAGCCCAATGATTCTAAGCTTGAGGGAATAAGGTCACATAGACAATAAATTGTAGAGTCAAGGTTTGGGCTCAGTTTCTCTTCTCTTTTCCAGACTATCTTACTGGGAGCTAGACGACCTGGGATAGAATCTGGACTCCTCACTTCCTGCCTGTTTGGCACTTAAATAAATCACAATCTCTGTGGGTTTCAGTTTCCTTATCCAAAAAATGAGGGGTTGGATTAGATAATGTTGAAGATTCCTTCCAGTTCTAAAAGTGTGATTCTCTGTTTCAAGCCTAGGTCTTCTAACCCCAAATCTAGTTCTATTTCTATTGCTAATCTTTGAACTTCTATTTCATCATCTATAAAATGGGATTAATAACAGTTGCCCTACTGACCACCCAGGGTTTTGGTGAGAATCAACTGAGATAAAATACTATATAAACTCCTATTTTTGCAAAAAATATTTTCTTGCTTCTGTCCTTGCTGTATTTTTCAGCTATGGGCCTCAGCATGACCATATTGGATGTCTGCAGGTATTTAAGTCATTTTCCCCTAGGTTTTCCCAGGTAGATTAATATAAATAGATAGACATTAAAACTTCAACTTTAGAACTTTATCTGAACATATGGAGAGTGAAGTAAGGAGAGCCAGGAATGATTGCAACAAATAAATGGAAAGAACAGAAAGAGGAAGTAATGTCATGAAAATAAACTGTATCTATAACAAAAAAAACCCCCAAAAATGTACATATAAGAAGTCAATAAAATGTCCCTCTTTCCTGTCTTTGTAGAGGTGGGGGACTCTGGTTATGGATTATTACACATTTTACTAGATTTATTTGATGTTCTGGTTGATTTTTATTGAATTGCTTTTTTTTCTTAAAAAACTTTTTTTTTGGTTACAATTGTAGCACATATAGGCTCTGAAGTTTTTCTCCTAACTCACACCAGGACTAGCTGGTTGGGTCTCTAAAGAAAGTCTATAGCAACCTTTAGGATTCTAGGTGTAACCTTTAAGGGTTTGGAGAGTTCCTCTGTAGTACTATAGCTCATGAACCCTTATCTTGTGTTCCTTCCAGTTAACACTTCCCAAATCACCACTTAGGGTTTTTAGTCAACCCACTGATGTCACCTTGCTATCAATTAATATCAATTGGCTTTTACAAAAGCATTTACCAAGGAGATAGAGAAATATCTAAAGTGTTAGGAAAGTTTCTCTCTTCTGAGCACACCCCCTCTGTCTCTGGGAGAGTTGACTCAAAGTTAAATTGGTGACTACCCACATTCCACACCACCAAGTTCCCTTCTGGGTGTGGCATAGCTAATGTATGAGTCTTTCCCTCAGCCCTCTTCTGGCTAGCTCCTCACCAGGCTCTCCTACTGTGGTTACCAGCAGAAACGGCTAATCAGTCAAATTGCCAGAACTTTGATTGTTCTTTTGACCTTGAAAGGTCAGAAGTTCATAATGTTGTCTGTTCCAATAATATACTAGCTAGCATTTATATAATACCTACTGTGTGCCAGGCACTGCACTAAGTGCTTTACAAGTACTATCTTATTTGATCCTCAAAATTACCCTGGGAAATAGGTACTATTATTGTCTTCATTTCACATTTCAGGAAACTGAGGCAGAGATTAAGTGACTTGCACAGAGTCATAGAGCTAGTAGGTTTCTGAGACCAGATTTGAACATAGTCAGGAGTGGGGAACCTGTGGCCTTGAGGTCAAATGTGGCCCTCTAGGTCCTCAAGTATGGCTCTTTGACTGAATCCAAAATGGATTGAGGTTCCCCACCCTTGATTTAGGTCTTCCTGACTACAGGCCCAGCACTCTATGCCATATACACTTACCTCCTTCTACTCTATCTCTGATACCAATCAGGAAAGTGTGAACACAAGAGGGACAGAAGAAATTGAGGCATCTGTATGTTCTCAGCCACCCTGTGGTATGTTTGGGGAGATAAAGCAGGTGGTTTCATTACTTTCCTTTTCTTTTCTTTTTGGAGGGGGGAGGGCAGGGCAATTAGGGTTAAGTGACTTGCCCAAGGTCACATGGCTAGTAAGTGCTAAGTGTCTAAGTCTGGATTTGAACTCAGGTCGTCCTGACTCCAGGGCCGGTGCTCTTTCACTGCTCCACCTAGCTGCCCCCATTACTTTTCTCCAACATTTAGGAGCATATGGCAGTTCTTTCTCCTCACTTGAAAGCTTCTAGGAAGGGGAAGGATTTTTTCTGTTTATTTATTAATTTTTTTGGTATGACCCCTGAAATTTGGCTAAGGAGTCAATTAAAGTCTTTTCACCATCATGTACAGGCCCACAAGAAACAGAGAATACCTGTGCATGCTCTGAAGAGAGAGGTAAAATGTCACTCTCCCACCAAATACTTCTACAAGGAAGTTTGCTAAACCTTCATGTGTGATTGAAACCAACCAGACCATATTTCTTTTTTTTAAATTTTATTTTTAATTTACAAAATAAAACAAGCATTTCCATAACACAGCATAATAAAAAGATGATTGCACATGAAACTACAAATCTATTATGTACAACTTGCTAGTTCCTTTTAAATATATAATAAAGTTATCAAGTAAATTCCTTTTTCCTCCCTTTTTTTCTTTCCTCCTCCCTTCTCTCAAGGACTGGTACATAGTACATAGACCACTCTCCAATTACATAAAGGTTAGATTTTTAGATACAGTAGTAGGGAGAAATGAAAGTTATATAAAAACAAAATATGTTAAAATACCATTTTTCCCCTTAAAGTAAACATTTTTTTTTCTTTTTGGAAGGGGAAGGCAGGGCAATTGGGGTTAAGTGACTTGCCCAAGGTCACACGGCTAGTTTTTGTGTTAAGTGTCTGAGGCCTGATTTGAACTCAGGTGTTCCTGACTCCAGGCCCTGTACTCTATTCACTGTGCCGCCTACCTGCCCCTAAAGTAAGTTTTAAGTGGAAAAAAATAAAATTAAAACAGATCAGAGAGTGATTAATCTTTTTACTAAATAATTCATTGCAGGTTGATTCTATAAAGTTTCTCAGCATATTTAAAATATTATTTGATTTATATAAATTTGCAAAGTGAGTCAATCTCTGAAGAAACAATGTAGTGTTACAAAAATGTTCTCCCCCAGAATTAGGGTCATGAGAAAAGATATCAATTTTTAAAATGTAAAACAACTTCAACCTTAAGTTCTTGTCGAACTCTCTGAAATGTCAACATCTGAATATTTCCCTGTGACCTATGACCTCTTAATGATGCTGGTTCACCCCAAAGCCTTGTGGTTTGTCCAGAGGTCCTCTTCCTCATCTCTATTCCCTCCCAGTACAGTAGATGTCATCTTCTTATTCACAGATTGTAAGGTCCTCAAGGGCAGGAGCTGAATCATATTTACTTTTTATAACCAATAGTATTAGGCATGGAGATATTGCATGTAATGTTAGTTTCATAAATATAACTGCTGAAAGAATGCTCTTATAGATAGGCTGCTTAGCAGACAGAGACCAGGCTTCAGAGTTAGGAAGACCTATCCTCCCCTGACATATACTGGTTATGTGAACTTGCTACTCTTTCAATTCTCCAGGTGACTCTTTAAGACTATGAATTAAAGGGAGGGTGCAAATCTGCACTGGTGGAGAGGATTTCCTAGGCAGGAGTTCCTCATTAACTAACAAGTTCACCTTCTCTCCCATAGTATTCCTATAATATAATTAGCTTCATTGTGCCTCAGTTTGCCCAGAAGCGGTCAGATTCTTGCCACGTTCCTCATACTGCATGCCTCTGAGTCTCTGTGGGACCACTCGTTAGCTACAGAAGGTTTTAGTGTTAGGCACTCAGGTGACCTTGCCATTCCTAAACATATCTAGATTTTCATAGCTCTGCAGTGGGAAGGAGCAGGGTGCCTGTGCCTGCTCACCTCTGTGGAATGTTTGGAAGCCAAATGAGAAAATATGGGTGGAGATTGGAGAGTTCTTTGGAAAGGGACTTGGCTACATAAATCAGAAGTTGTACACACTCTGTAATTCCCACTAACTGATTAAGAAGGAAGCTGTGTGGTTAGTGTGATAGAAACTGAGAACAGGGCTGAGAGCTCTGTGTTCTGCACCCTGGACCCTTCTATCACAGTCCCCCCCTCCCCCTTCACTACACTCAGATCCCTGCCAAGAGGGTGGTATAGTAGAATAGAAAGAGAATGCCTCATTCTGCTACTTCTACCTGTCTGCTCTTACACAAAGCACTTAATGCCTCACTTTCCCAATATGTAAAATGAGACTAGATTCCATAACTTCTTAGATAGAAATATATAAAGCATTTATTAAGAGTGTGGGCAGCTAGGTGGTACAGTGGATAGGGCACTGGGCTTGGAATCAGGAAGACTCATCTTTCTGAGTTCAAATCTGACCTGAGACACTACAACTGTGTGATCCTAGGCAGGTCACTTAACACTTTTTGCTTCAGCTTTCTCATCTATAAAATGAGCTGGAATGATCCTGGGCAAAATCACTTAATCCCAATTGTCCCCTTCTTCCCAATGAGCGGGAGAAGGAAACAGCAAACTGCTCTAGTATTTTTGCTAAGAAAACCCCAAATGGGGCCACAAAGAGTCAGAGATGACTGCATTTTAATAGAGGAAAACAATACATGAAAGGAAGCCAGCAGTGAAAAATGTGTTTGTGGTGGGGAGAGGAGGTCAGGGAGTTAGAGGATGAGACCCACCTGAGAACTTCCTTAAATGAAGGTTCTGGGAACGTACTCACCAATCAAATGAGGAAACCGTAGGGAAGGAGGCATTTGCACAAAGGCAAATGAGGCAGAAGATATTAGAAAATAGTCTAGGGAATCACAAGCTGAGGTGGGTTTGGAGCAGCTATAGATCTTAAGTCTGCCTTCCCTGTGGTCTATTGGGGCTTTGCCATTAGACCCAGGAATACATGAATTGTGGGGCCCCTGGGCAGGAAGATCATAAGAAGGCCCTGTATCAATTTTAATAATGATCACAACTCATATCTGCATATAAAGCACTTTCTCCACAATGGCACTTTGGGTGAAGCAGTAGGAGGTGTGTTATTTTCATTGTATGGATGAGAAAACTGACAATTTCACCTTTATCACAAAGCTCTGGGCAGAGACAGAGTTAGGTTTGGAACTTGGCCTTGACTTCCACTCCAGCTGGCTTCCCACAAAACCAATAGGTACACAGTGCTCGCAGTTACACCCAACCTAGACACGACCTTTTCATTTCTTCATTTTTCAAAATTTGGAATGTCTGTTTGGGATAACTCTGAAATATTCCGGCAGTGCATTTCTGAAAGGTTATTGCTCTTCTTGCTTGGCTGACAACTCCCATGCTTTTGGCACTGAGCCTCACTGTGCACCCAAGGCATGCCATAAGCCCCCCCGGAAATGCACTCTTATTACTTCCTCGATAAATCTCACATTTCTTGGGGGCTTGGAATTATGAGGAGAGAGTGGGAGGAGCCCTATCTACATTCTTTCCTTCTCCCACCTCCTAAGCCCTTTGCATCCCTTTTCTGACATGCACACAGTGCATTTCCTCTAGCACATATATCCTCTGTACTCCCACCTAGGAACCCCTTTTTCCTGTCTCTCACCATTTATACACACCCTGACTGTACTTCACAAGCTCACACAAACATAACTACACAAATCCTTCCCTATCTGGATGATAGGATAGGGTTTGGCTGAATCTTGGCTGAACAGGTTTGGTTTGGGATGAAACCAGGGCTAGACTGTCTTCTAAAAGCTGAAACATCTGGTAGTCTTACTTATTCCCTTTTAACAGTTTCCTTTTCTCCATGCCTCATGTCCCATGCATAGGGGGAAGGGAATATTCTTTAGCTCTTATACCTCTCAGAGATCATCAGCTACTGGTCCATTCAATAAATATTTATTAAGTCCCTACTATATATCAGGCACTATGCTAACTAAGTGCTGGGGTTACAAAGAAATGTAAGAGACAGTTCCTGTTGTCAAGGACCTCCCAGTCTAAAAGAGAACCCATAGTTCCCTTCTCTAAGGGTCAATTAAAATAAGTACAGAATTAAATCAGGGTCCTGAATCTGACAGTTTCATTTTATTCAACCCCTACCACTAAATCAGAGCAAGAAATCTCCTTTGTCAGATCTCTCTTATAATGGCACCTCCCAAACTCTTCTCTCCATAGGTTGCCTCAAAATAGTGGGCCTATGGCTCATTCTCTACTTTACCTTCTCAAAAAGGATGAATTTATGTCGGTGAATTGAATTTAGTTCAATTCAACAAATGTAGAGTCAAAGGACATGGGCTAAAATCCAAGTTTTTCCATTTACTACCTATGTGACTTTGGAAGCATACTAACATTAAAAAATTAAAATGTATGTAATTATAAATAATTTATATATCAATTATTAAAAGTGGCATTTATATAGTACTTTAAGATTTGCAGTACACTTGACATATACTAGAACTTCATTTGATCCTTAGAACAACACTTTTAGATTAGGGCTGTTATTATCCCCATTGCATTGATAAAGAAAGTCTCAGAGAGGATTAATGATTTGTTCAGGGTCACATAACTGAGTATTTTAAGGCATGATTCAAATCTGGGTCTTAAGCAAGTGAAAAAAACTGCATGAGACTGTTTCTTTGTTGGAAAAGCGAGAAGGCTGAATTAGACGACCTCTCAGGTCCTTTCCAGATCTCAATCTATGATTCTATTGTAGTTGGGGTTGAATTGACCTGTAGGGGTAATCCCATGGGGTGTGTTTCTCTAGCTCCCCTGGAAAGTTTTATAGACCCCAGGGACATGATGACTCAGTGTCTGGGCCCTTTGTGAATGATGTACTTATTGACTGCTTTGGGCCAGGTGGTGGCTGAAGAATGAAAAGACTTGCCACTTTGGTGTGATGCAGGAAACCCTGAGTGATTCCTTGGTCCTTTTTCCTCTTAGTGACAGCTGTAGGGAGGTAGGTATAGCAGTAAGTACCCTAGCATACCCAGGATGGCTGCTAGCACAGGTTCTTTGATTTGCTTTTCTAAAGGAAAGTAACTCAAAAGGGGTTAACAATCTTACTTTAATCAAACATATATATCATTCACTCAGTTCAGGGGGAAAAGTCAGCACCCTGAACTTCAGAAAGTACAAACAGAAATTACAAGCAGACAAAAAATACAGAGAAAATAACACAATTCAACAGACAGGACTTCTAGCTATCTGACCATTACATGCATACATACATACAGACATAGTTACCAGAGAGAGAGAAGCACCAATATCTAGATTTTTCAAAGCTGGGGGACTTAACGGCTGCCCAGTCTCATCTGGCCAGATCACACAACTCTTCCTATAAGTGATCCCTAAAGCAAAACCTCACCTTAGGGTATGTGTATCTCTATCTCTATGTATCTATGTATCTATCTATCTATGTATCTATGTATCTATCTATGTATCTATCTATGTATCTATGTATCTATGTATCTATGTATCTATCTATCTATCTATGTATCTATGTATCTATCTATCTATCTATCTATCTATCTATCTATCTATCTATCTATCTATCTATCTATCTATCTATCTATCTATCTATCTATCTATCTATCTAGCCTTCTCCAGGGTCAGAGCCCTTCACAATCTTCGTGACCCACTGCCTAATTACAAAGTAACAAAAGGTGTGGGCCTTCCTGAAAAACAAGCCTCCCCTAAGCAAGCTTCTCTTGTTGGACTCCAAGTGAGGCCCTTTAAGGGGCAGGGAAGATCTTCAAATTGCCTTACCATTACAGTGGGAGATGAGGCAACTTCCCCCTTCTCCACTGACCTTTTAGGTGGCATCATATAACTCTGAAAATTTCCAGAGAGGGGTTGGGAATAGGTTGGCTCTTTCCCACTCTGACCTGACATGTGACAACTATTCTCTCATGGCTGCTAGAGTAGGGCCCTCTACTGGACAGATTTGCTCCTGTGCCCTGGCTGCCTTTTCCACTGTGTGTGTATTTTCCCCTGAGTGGGTAATCAAGCATTAACCTTCCAGTGAATGAATCCCGACTTGGAGGTGGCCTTATGGGAGCAAGTGGTCTGGAAGTCCAACAGGTTCAGCTGATAGGTAGCAAGTTGTGTTTCCTCATTGGAAAAGATGGCCATCAGCAAAAAGATGATCAGGAGTTATTTGGACAGTGTGGAGTCAGTATAAAATGTTTCTATGCTTATTTCCTGATCCCACAAATCGCTTTATGTTCTGATATTGTTTAATTAATTGTCAGGGAGAAGCTGTAACTCTAGTTACAAGTTAAGTTATTGAATCCTATTTTAAGTCATTCTGTCAATGTATGCTGAGTTTTTGGTGTTTTAGCATTTATTTCACATGTAGGAGACAAATACTTATTTCATACTTGATTCATATTTGAATACCTTTTTACATTCTTCTTTTTGGAGAGTTCCTATACATGAGCCAAAATCTAAATTTTAAATAATTTGTTTTTTTTCACCTATCAGATTGTCTAACATGATAAAACAGGAAAATGACAAATGTTAGAGGAGATTGGGAAAAATGGAACACTAATGCATTGCTGGTAGACTTGTGAACTGATCTAACCATTCTGGAGAACAATTTGGGACTATGTCCAAAGGGCTATAAAATTGTGCATACCCTTTGACCTTGCAATACCACTTCTAGGTCTGTATCCCAAAGAGATCATAAGAATGTGAAAAAGACCCACATATACAAAAATGTTTATAGCAGCTCTTTTTGTGATGGCAAAGAACTGGAAATTGAGGGGATATCCATCAATTGGGGAATGACTAAACAAGTTGTGGTATAGAAATGCAATGGAATACTGTTGTGCTATGAGAAATGATGAGCAGACAGACTTCAGAAAAACCTGGAAAGACTTATATGAACTGATGCTGAGGGAAATGAGCAGAACCAGAACATTGTGCAGAGTAACAGTCGCATTATGCAATGATGGACCTTGATAGACTGAGCTATTCTCAGCAATGCAAGGATGCAAGACAACTCCAAAAGACTCACCATGGAAAATGCTCTCTACATCCAGAGAAAGAACTTGGGAATCTGAATGCAAATGGAAGCATACTATTTGCTCTCCTTTTATTTTGTTGTTGTGTTTTATTTCTTCTTTCTCGTGGTTCCTCCCATGAGTTCTGATTCTTCTTTACATGATGATTAATGTGAAAATGTTTTAATATGAATGTATAAATAGAGCCTATGTTAGATTGCATGCCATCTTGGGGAGGGGGAAGGAGAAGGTAGGAGAGAAAATTAAAAACCCAAAATCTTATGGAAGTGAATGCTAAAAAATAAAAATTAATTAATTAATTATATATTAGAAATAATTTATTTTTGAGGCTCCCTTGAGATAGGGGTTTGATGAGACAATAAGTATGAGAAAGGGGAGTGTAGTTTCCTCAGGTGCTTCAGGACTGACTGAACCTGGTTCAGAGCACATGCAAGGGTCTGGAGCAGAGTGACTCCTTACGGGGAAGGAGTGGATACAGCATCCCTGGGTCCAATAGTAGTTCTTAAATTTAGCCTAGGATGACATAAAGTGCCTACTAAATCCTACCGCTATAGTGCTAGACCCTAGGGGAGATGATACAAGCATAAATTAGAAATGATCCCTGCATTCATGAATTTCTTACTTGGTATACAACTACAATCTGTCAATGATTCCATTTTGAATTTAGAGATTGTATAGAGCTGTGGAGTAGACCTGCCTACTTTAATGCTCCTTGGCCTCATTTGCTTCTGGGATCAAGGGGTAAGTGATGTTGGTATTATGCCTGCTTCTTCCTATGTGAGATGTCAGCCTCATTTAGTATCTAAGGCCTAGAGAGACAATTTTCTCAATCTCTTAAACCCTCACCATTCATAGGAGATCTAGGGATTTATTCTTTGACCTTAGAGGGCCAGACTATCATGGTGGACTTGTTTGAAAAGTGAAAGCCAATTTAAAGATAACCAATTGCTCGTGAGTTTTCCTTCCCAAAGATTATCACTGGGAAGAGAACTTTTATGTTTGGTGATCCCAGAGAGATCATGGAAACTTCTCACAGAGCATAGTTATGTTTAAGACAGATAACTTGGGCTGTCTTACCCAAGCATGTCTGTGACATATTTCTTACCCCCTTCATTTCTTTCTGATAATGATGATTTTTCTCTTTCCTAAGGTCATCTGCTTGGAAGTTGATATTTCCCTTCTCCTGACATAAGTACTTTGTCTGCATTAACATCTTTGTGGTGAGGAACGCATCTGCTCATTCCTGGAAAACTGTAAGCAAAGGAAAGGAAGTTAATCAAATGCCCCTAAAGAACAAAAGGAAATCTTGCCTGATGATTTTTCCCACGACCATGGAAAGCTTTTATGTTGCTTCTCTCTGCTCACACCACATCTAGTGGGGCCTCAATAGAATTATACAACTGTTTTCACGGCTCACATCAGGTGAGGAGCAGGTGATTGGCCCTTCATGCTTTCCAGTAATGGA
Organism: Petaurus breviceps papuanus; assembly: GCF_028583685.1. Lineage (NCBI taxonomy): Eukaryota > Metazoa > Chordata > Mammalia > Diprotodontia > Petauridae > Petaurus > Petaurus breviceps. Next base: position 22,697,258 of record NW_027186304.1, on the reverse strand, counting down.
AATTGCTCATGTGGATGACAAGGCTCTGTTCTTGGGGGTTTGATTTGGGGCCAAATGACCCAGAGCCATAAGAAAACACAAAACCACTGAACCCACTGTTTCCCAGGGACACTGATCCCCAGTGTCAAGAACCCCCACTTCATAAGGAAGCATCAAATTGAAAAAATTTACTCAGGGACAGAACCTGAAATTCCTAGTCCATTATTCTACCTAAAAATGAAGAAAGGAAGTGTGGAATGACAGAATGGTAGCTGGATTTAGAATCAGAGGAATTGTGTTCAAAGCTTAACTCTAGAAAGAACACTTAAGTTTTCTGAGTCTCAGTTTGCTCATCTTTGATAGAATTGGACCAGATGACCTTTGCATTCCTTTGTATGACCCTAGGACACTATGTTGTTTTCCCTCAAGAGAATGTGAGTTGCCTGAAAATGGGGACAGTCCCATTTTTTTCTTTGTATCCCATATGGAATTAATAAATTCTTGTTGAATTAAATTCATAAAAATCTCTAGGCTTTAAAGATATTTTGTAGATCAGAAATTAATTTTTTTCCAGTGACTAATATGGTACCATATTTTATAGATCAGAAGGAAAAACTTTGCCTGCCTATTAATATATTTTACTCCATATGCTCCCCCCAAGTGGCTATCATTTTAGAAATTGATATTATGAAGAAGCCAGGAGGAGAATTTATATATCTGACCCTATGAACTCAAGCCTGCCCACACTCTGGGATTAATTTGGACCCTAAACAGGAAGCATATAAAGAGCCCCTTCCTCTGAAAGGTTACTATCAAATGTCAGTCTAGCTGCTGTTGCCATTCAGCTGTTATTTAGACCCCTATCTAGATCCTGGCCCTGGGGTACCCAGAATTTTTATCCTGAGTTTGTAACATAAACTCATAAATAATTTGATTAGAATTTTTGAGCTTGATGAGACCACATCTAGTCCAACCTCTTCATTTTACAGATGAGGAAACTATGGCCTTAAGAAGTTGTCATTTACCCAAGGTGATAAAATGGTAAATGAACCTACATTCAAGCCAAGGTCTTCTGGTTTGATCTCCAGTGGTCTTTGCACTAGGTTATGTTGCTTCTTAGCTGTTCCTAGAACAAAAGCCCAGGAGTTTCAGCTTCTGTCTCTGGCTGTGCCACTCATTTGTTTGACAAAATCCCTTTATTTTGGAACCTGAGCTTTCCTTAGAAAGATGGTTCCTGATGCTGACTGACGGATTAAATTCTATTCTCACTTATCAAATGCTTCCTAGGGGCTGGGAATAGGCAGAGAAAATTGATGGTATTTCTGTTCACAAAGAGCTTGCAATAAAAAATGTACCCAAATATGTATGACAAAAGTTAACAAGAATGGCAGAGGAGATACCTAAACACAGAAATGAAGAATATTTGCAGAGGTCTGGTTCATTTTTAACTGAGGGTATCAGGGAAGGTTTCATGGGGCCAATGGTGCCTGAACTAGACCTTGAAGAAAGGGAATAATTTCAAATGGAAGAGATGAGGAAGAATTGCCCTTCAGACCCAGGAATGGTTTGTGTGAAAGGAATGAGTGAAGGCACATCAGGGGTTAGAGAGGGTGACCAGGGATGCAGTGTGATGAAGACCAGGCTATCAAGGTAGATTGGTTTGAAAAGTAAAAGCCTATTTAAAGGCAACCAATTACTCCCAAACTTTCCTTCACAAAGATTATCAGTAGGAAGAGAATTTTTGTATTTGGTGATTCCAGAGAGATCATGGAAACTTCTCATAGAGCTCAGCTATATTTATAAGACAGATAACTCAAGCTGCTTTACCCAAGCATGTCTCTGACACGTTTCCTACTCCCTGATTTCTTTCTGATAATCATGATTTTTTTCTTTCCCAAAGGGCATCTGCTTGGCAGTTGATATTTCCCTACTCCTGATATGAGCGCTTTGTTTGTCAGTATTAACATCTTCATGGTGAGGATCCCACCTGCTCATTCCTGGAAAACTATAAGCAAAGGAAAGGAAGTTAAATGCTCTGAAAATTTTTTGTGACTACTAGTAGGTGGAAAAGGCAAGAGAGGTCTCCTACGAAGGTAACAAACTTTATCGTATCCTAGGTCATCACCAGTCATCTTAACTTTTTTCTTGCCACTGGACTTCAACGACTCTAGAGGAAAGAGTAAGGCTGATGCTTTTGTGAAGCTCTGCCTCACTTAATAATTTGTGTACAAGTCAACACATCACTCTCAGGATATCATCAGTCATCTTCAAGAATGAAGGGGGAGAACAGGAAATAAGGCTGAGGAAGATGTTAAACCAGATTCTAGGGAGCCTTAAATGCTAGAGTCAAGGGCATAGAACCATAAATTTAGAGTAAAATAGGCTCTTAGGTCATATTAAACCTTGAATTTTGTAGGTGAAGAAATTGAGTTTCAGAGAGTTCACTTGATTTCCCCAAGGTCAAACAGGTAGTAAGTATCAGAGCAGAAATGGGAACTTTGATGCTGATGTCTTATATGATGTGCTATAGGAATTCATGTAAGAGTCTGCTCAAAAGAGCAGGGCAGTGGAATGGTGAGGCCTGTATGAATGCACAGAAGCAGGAAGGCTATTTTGGAAACTGTGCAAAAAGGTGGTTTAGATGGGGGAACCCGAGGCAGTCTCCATTACTGCGAATGTCTGGTGCAGAGCATGTGCAATGCAGGAGGCTGCCTCTAGTTGATCCCCCCTCTAATCCATTCTTTACACAGCTGCTAGAATAATCCTCTTGTTTTTGTGCATTTGCACAGGTCTGATCCAAACAGATTCCTATTGCATGCCCTTCCCAACCTCGGACCCTGCAAGCCTAGACTTTCAGCTCCTGCCTATTCCTGCCTGCTGCATTTGCCTGTACACATAACCATACATGCAGTTCTGTGGATGCCTATGACATGAACTACCTGCCCACTGTTTCCTGACTTGGCTGACCTCTCTGGACTTGACCTCTGACTTATCTGACAGTCAGAATCCCGGTATTGGTCTCTCCAGACACATTCTGTCCCATCAATTCTACAGATGCTCATTAAGTACCTACCATGCCTCAGTCATTATGCTAATTCCTGAGAATACAAAAGTGAAATAGGAAATTTAAAACTTATGTAGCCCACATGAACTCTTGGGATCCTGATTCCCATCTCCCATTTGCACGTTGACTTGGGTCCCTAGCAGGCTAGCTAACTACATATTCCCCCTAAAGGTTACTTATCTAGAAGGGTAGGAGGTGTTTTCTAAAGTTATCAGCTTGAGGTTCTATTCTGTATGTTCTCTCCAAAAAAGTTTGCCAGTGCCAGTTGATATCTTCTTAATGTCTCATGACTGATGGGATGTTTTCCTGAGCAGACAGAACAAGGATGGAAGGACACACACATTTCCCTGAACTAGGGGCAAACTCCCCTCCACCAAATCAGTTCCTGGGGGGAGTGGGCTCCCTGAAAGCCATTGCTTCAATTCTTTATACCCACTAAATTCACTTTTGAATGCAGCTAGCCAATGGATAAAGTTAAAGTTGCTCCTTTGTTTGCAGAAAATGCTACTGGCCTGCGTTAAGCAACGTCACTTGGTGCGTCACTTCTCACCCGGCCTACGAACTCTAGCATAGACTCCCGTTCTAGGGGCTCTCCTGACCTTTTGAGACTCACAATGTTACAGCCTACCACGAGTAGGGAGCCTGCAGCCTGGAGGCCACATGTGGCCCTCTAGGTCCTCTAGGTCCTCAAGTACATCCCTTTGACCGAATCCAAATTTCACAGAACAAATCCTTTTATTAGGGAGATTCAGTCAAAGGGCTGCACTTGAGGACCTAGAGAGCCACACATGGCCTGGAGGCTGCAGGTTCCCCACCTCTGACTAGTCCATTCTATCTCTAATATACCTTCACTTAGGGAAGGAAAGAATAGATATAATAGGAACAGAAGCAAAAGAAGGTCTCTGTTCAGGGTGGCCAGGTGGCGCAGTGAGTAAGAGCACCAGCCCCAGAGTCGGGATGACCTGGGATCAAATCTGGGCTCGGACACTTAGCGCAACACCCAGAAATAACTGGCCGTGTAACCTTGAGCAAGTTACTTAACCCCAACTGCTTAAAAAAAAGGAAAAAAAGAAGGCCTCTGTTCTCATGACTTCATGTAGACCTGGGTGGAATAGTAGGCCATTGGTATTTTTCTGCCAGGAGGCTTACAGCAGTTACTGCTTTTTTACTCAAACATAACCAGGCAGGAAAGAGACAGTTACCTCTGAGGGAGTATTTTGTATGGAATTGAATTCTATATCAGCAGCCAATCAAAAACCTGTAGTAAGTGTGCCAGAAAAAATTATGGAATACCTGTACATGTTCTAAAGTTCATGTTGGGCTTAAATGAGGCTGAGCATGCTTCTAAGGGCTGGACTCTTCTAGGCCAGATTTTTGTTGTGCTCACAAATCAAGCACAGAGAAATTTAGTGTTCACTCAGTGCCCGTTGCTCACCTGATCCTACATGCTCATGGCAGCAAACAGGAGCCAACTCATAGACTTGGGCCTGGGCATTGTTCCTAGAGTAGGAAGTGCCCCTCTCTCCTACCACCAAGAAGAGGTAGATGTTGATACTAATTCCCTTAGTCCTATGAAGGAAAGGGCAATATAAATAAATAATATAAAATATAAATAAATAAAAGGGGGAATCAGGTAAATTGAAAACACAATCAAGGGCAACTCTTTGGGCAAGAAGGAAAAGTAAGTGGGAAATCTACTTAGGCATGTCCACTCCTTCTCACCCTCCTAAGACTCTTCCTGAATGAATACTTCCAACCTTCATCCCATAGGAAACAATACATTTGATTTTATCCTTCCAAGTGAAAGAAAGGAGAATTGTTGGAGGTATCGAATGGGCTAAAAACATGTAGGCAGAGGTGGCTACATCTGGCCAGAGGAAAAGGGGACTAGAAAACAAGTTGGGTATATTCCTAACCTCTAAAAATGACTCAACAGAGACTCAGGTAAGCTCCATATCCCCTCAAATAAGGCAGGGGACAGCCTAAAGGGGAAGTGGTGCTAGAGAATAAATGATGAAGGCATACAGGAAAAAATCAGAGACACTAAAAATATGCAGAGGAAAACGTCTCTAGAAAAGCTTGGTACACATGCAGAAAAAAACAGTAGAAAGTCATTTAAAAACAGAAGAAAAATGAGTAAAACCTTATTAACTTTCTTCACTCTTTTGCCCAGGTTAGTTGTTTTTTCAATGAAATATTTTAGATTTCTTTTATCTTTTTCCATTCCTTTTTACTTCGTTTTATTGTTTCTTGATGTCTCATTAGCTTGCACTTGCCCAGTTCTATTTTTTCTTTTAAATTTTTGGTCTTTATTAATTTGTTTGTTTACTTTTAGTTTACAAGATTCAGTTCCACAATTCCTTGAGTTTCAAATTTTCTCTCCCTCCCCCCTCCCATGGCAGCATACAATCAAGTATAGGATCTGCAAATACTTTCACATTAGACATTATTCAGGTTATAAGGAAGGATTGTATCAGATAGAATGAACAATGGGAAAGAGGAAACAAAACCAAACAAGAAAAAGAGCAGATAGTTTGCTTCAATCTGGATTCAAACTCAATTCTTTCTCTGAATATAGACATCTCTCTCCATCATGAGTCTTTTGGATTTGACTTATAACCCTGCATTGCTGAGAAGAGTCCAGCCTATCAAAGTTGGTCATCACACATACGTTGTGTCTGTAATTGTGTACAAATTTCTCCTGGTTCTACTCTTCTCACTCAGCATCAGTTCGTATAAGCCTCTCCAGGTAAATATGAAATCCATCTGCTCCTCATTTCTTATAGTACAATAGTATTCCATTACATGCATATACCAAAACTTGTTCAGGCATTCCCCAATTGATGGGCAGCCCCTTAATTTCCAATTCTTTGCCACCACAAAAAGAGCTGCTATAAATATTTTTGTACATATGGGTCTTCCTCCTACTTCTATGATCTCTTTGAGATACAACCTTAGAAGTGGTTCTGCTGGGTCAAAGGGTATGAAATTATTTATAGCCCTTTGGGCATAATTCCAGATTGCTCTCCAGAAAGGTTGGATCGGTTCACAATTCCACCAGCAATGCATTAGTGTTCCAATTTGTCCATATCCTCTCCAACATTTGTCATTTTCCTGTTTTGTCATCTTAGCCAATCTGACTGGTGAGATGTGGTACCTCAGAGTTGTTTTGATTTGTATTTCTCTAATCAATAATGATTTAGAGCATTTTTTCATATACTTATAGATATCTTTAATTTCATCCTCTGAAAACTGCCTGTTCATATCCTTTGACCATTTATCAATTGGGGAATGCCAGTTCTATTTTTTTAAGGAAGACTTTCTTCAGTGAGTTTTTGTCCCTCTTTTTCCATTTGGCCTATTTTGTACAATTCTGTAAAACTTCAGAGAGGATTAAAAGTTCACTTAGAAAATATTATAATATGAAAGTGAACCTGAAGCACTTGACAAAAGACAGAATCTCCAGAGAACTTGGATCACCAAAACTTCCAGAATGGTTCAAAAAGAAATATAAAATAAAAAATTAATATTGATCATAAAGAATCCAAGGATTCTGCAAGACAGATGTGAGAAGGGAATACGTGGGAGACAGTCTGCACCAAGGAGTGGAGAAAGGAAACTGAAAGTTGAATATGACAGAGTATGTGAAAGAGAATGATATATAAGAAGCCTGAAAAGGGAGATTGGAGCCATATTGTAAAGGTTTTCAAAACCCAAGAAGTGAGTTTCAATCTCATTCTACAGGAAATAGACAATCACTAGAACTTTTTTGAGTGGGGGAGCAACATGATTAGATCTATGGTTTAGCAATATTAATTTGGCAGCTGGATAGAGTATGGATACAATGTACAGGGGTTAGATTGGATATTGGGAAAGTAATTAGGAAATTATTTCAATAGTCCAGGCAAAAGTTGATGAGGAATTGAACTAAGGCAGCACCTGTGGTGGTTCTGTGTCCTCTGTGTGAGAGAAAGGGAAGGGATAAAAGCTATATAGTGGAGGTAGATTGAAAAAGACTTGGTAACTGTTTGGATGTGAGCTCAGGAGAGGAGTCAAGGATAACTACAAGGTTGGGAACCTCGATGACTGGAAGAATAGAAGTACCCCCAACAGAAATAGGGATGTTAAGAAGAGGAAAGAGTTTGAGGGGCAGATCCTATTTGGGACATGTTGAGTGTGAGATGTTTGTATGACAATTAGTTAGAGATATCCAAGAGTCATTGGAAATGTGGAGTTTAAGCGAGAAACTAGGACTGGATTGATAGATCTGTGATTCTCTTCCAAAGAGAAGTATTTGAACTCATAGAAGCTAAGGGGATAACCAAGAAAGAAAGCCTAGAGAGAGAAGAGAAGAAGGTTTGGGACCAGGATCTCAGAGGGTGGAGTATACCCATACATGGGTGCTGAGACGTGGATAATGATCTAGGGAAGGAGACTGAGAAGGAGTAGCCAGACAGGTAGGAGAAAAGTCAGGAAAGAACCGTATTATGAAAACCCAGAGAAAAAAGAGTACCTGTGAGGAGGAGCTGGTCAACAATGGCAAAGACAGCAGAGGGGTAAAGTAGGATAAGGACTGAGACAAATTAATTGGGCTTGGCAATTAATATATCATTAACACCCTTGAAGAGAGTAGTTTTTGAATAATGAAGGAGTAGTGAGTAATGAGACCAAAAGTTAGATTGTAAGGATTATTTTTTGGTAAGTTATTCAATTGTATTTATTGTTGTTAATTAACTGTTTGATTGTACAATAATTGTATTATATACAATATATGTATACAATGTATACAATAATATAAATTAATTGTATTAATTCATAATAAATGAATAATTAAGTTATTCAATTGCCTTTGAGCCCTGCCTGTGATTTGAAGGTGGCAGGAACTTGCTGATGCAACAAGAAGGGTGGAACAGGAAGGAGAACCACCATATAAAAGCAGGAGCCCAAATTGGAACAGAGCAGAACTGAGAGGAAGAACACCTGTGGTGTTCAGCATTCTGTCTGTTCTGTCTGTGTTGATTTGTATTTGTATACTTTGTCAGTTAGAAGTCTTCTGTCTGTTGAATTGTGTTACTTTGTCAGACAGAAGCACCCTGTCTGTTTACTTGTGTTGATTTCACAGGCAGAAAGTGAATTGAGATGATAGTGCCGGCAATGTGTGTGAATACTGTGGTAATTCTGATAAGTCTGATGTGTGTAGATATTGTTGTGGCTCTGTTAAGTTTTCTCTTCCCAGGAACAGAGACTTCAAAGGGCTTGAGGTGGACTGGTCACCACAAGCTTCAAACTGGAACAGGAGCTGGGAGCTGCCTACCTGTGAGTCCCAGTGATAGTTGGGGGAATTTGGACAAGAGCTAGGAGCATGGAAGAGGAACCACGGAATTTGGGAGCCAGCTCCAAGTCAAGATGAAAGGACCTTTCCTCGGGTATTTAGTGCTGGCTGACAAGATCATGATTTATTGTGACCTAGGGGCAGGAGAACTTTGTACTTTGTACCCCTTTAGGATGATTGAATTAAGGATGATTGGAAGCTAGTCTCCAAACAAGATGAAAGAAGACTTTCTGACTGACTGAGATAAAGACAACTGTGATCTAAGAGTGGGAGACCTTTGTACTTTGTATCCTGAATGATATCTTTTGTTTAAAACTATGTGGCCACTTTAGTAGCAAGTTGTTATGATATATCATTGTGAATGTTGAACTTTGGTTTATGTAAAGTTTTTGCTTTAGTTTACTGCTGAATAGAGAGTTTACTATACTGTGTGATCAGAACCTTAGAGCTATTCGTAGCAGCAGTTCTCTGGAGAGCTACCTGTGCCTGGCTTTACATCCCCAGCTAAGGAGAGACTGAAAATTAGGGAAAGAGAGAAAGAGAATGATCATTAAGGTAAGCTTCCAAGGAAGATAGGAGGGAATAGGATCAAAGGCACAACTTCTGAGAGATAAGAAGGGATGCTTTAGGGGACAGGAACATGTAAATCAAAGTTCTCAAGTATAAGGGCAGGAATGAGTAATGAGAGAGTACCTGGGTTCGAATACCATTTCTGATGCTTACTACTTATGTGACATTGGGAAAGTAATTTAATCTCCTTGGGCCTCAGTTTTCTCCTACATAAAATGAGAGCTTTAGACTAGATAACTTCTGAAATCTCTTTGGCTTCATGTTCCTTGGCTGAGTGCCTATTCTGTAATGGACGTCAGCCTCTGGATATGTTGATATGTCTCCTCAAAGGAGGAGAGAATCAAATGAATAATGAGAGGAATTGTCTGGAAGTGGCCCTGAGGAACAAAAAGCATGTCTATTCTTCCTCCTGATTCAGTGTGTTGGGGACAAGATTGAAGGTACATCCAGTCCTGGAGATGATGGCCAGGGACACAGTTTCTTCAGGGGATTGGGGTAGGGGTAGTGGTAGGGTGGGAATAGGAAAGTTTCTGTGACCCTAAGGAGATGGAAGGAGTGTAAAAGGGACAGGTCTAGTAGGAAGGATGGTTTGTCACCAGCAAAAGGCAATGTTCTATAAGAAACAATAGAGGGAAGGAATTTTATGGTCCATAAAATATAGGGCTGAAATGAATGGATGGATGGATCCATGGTAGCTAGGTAATGGAGTTTCTGCCTCATTACCCAGTGACACTGAATCACAAGGATTCTGAGTGGAGTTACTGGACAGTGAACTGTCATGACACTAGCAAGAGTATAATTAATTTGATCATCAGTTCCTGAGCAAAAGGGGGAGTGGTAGTAGAGCATGGCAGCAAGAGAAATCAAGAATCCCTGGCTTTCTGGTGGTCAAGGAAGGCATAAGTTGAGTCCTTGGGCTTGGCTGATTTTAGAGAGGTGAGGGATGGTTGATGTACTCAACCCTTCAATCCCCATTAGTTCTGCCCCAGGGATTTGCTGTGGCTTAAAATGTGGAGTGCTTAGTGGTCAGTTTTGTAGTTCAGGTGAGCTTCTACCAACTGAATTAGGCTGGATACTCAGGCTATACTTATATAAGGCCATCAAAGAGTTTAGATTTGAAATATCTACAATTTGTGCTACACTGGCATAATTTATAAGAATTCAGGGTACCTCCATGCCCTGATGAGGCATTAGGACAGGATTTAGGGGAAGAAATATCTTTAAGATAACAAGTCAGGAATAAATTATTTGTGGAAATTCATAGGAAGAAGGCAAGGGACTCTGTCAATTTGACAGTAAGTATCTAGATGAAAAGAAATTCACTCGGTCTTCAGGATGTTTGGTTCCCCTGATGGCATGTGTTCAAATACTTGAGACATATAGATTTTGATTTTCTTTTTGATTTTCATCTAGATATTGGATAACATGGAGTCATAGCCTAAAGGTCATTTGCAGAAGAATAATTTAGTCAGGTCACAAAGCCAGATCTCAGAAGTATCTTCTTTTTTTTTTTACTTTATCAAATGCTTTATTAACTTCTAGGTTATGTCTTTAATTTCCACAACATTTTAAGTTATAAATTTTCTCCCCGTTTTTCCCCTACCCACCCCGCAAACTAGCGATCCCACTGGATATCCCCTCCTCCAATCTGCTCTCTGCTATATCTTCCCCCACACCCCCTCTGACTTTCCAGTAGGGCTTGGTGGATCTCTAAGCCCTAGTGCCTGTATATCTTATTTCCCAGTTACGTGTAAAATAATATTAATAATAGCATATATATATATATATATATATATATGTAAGCATTTAATTTTAAAACTTTGAATTCCAGATTCATTCCCTCCCTGCCTTGTCACCCATGCTTACTGGGAAGATAAGCAATATTTCCATAGTGGATATGTTGTAAAAGACTGACTATATTTTCCTCCATCCTATCCCACCTCCCACTTGTTCTATTCTCTACTTTGATCTTGTCCCTTTTCAAAAGTGGATGCTTTCAACTTCCCTCCCCCCCAGCCTGCCCTCCCTTTCATCATCCCCTTTATCATCTCTTTCCCCCCTACTGTCCTGTAGGGTGAGAAACCCTATTTAGTGTGCATGTCATTCCCTCCCTAAGTCAAATTCAATGAGAATAAGGTTGACCCATTCCCTTTTGCCTTCCTGTTCTTTCCCTCCATTGTAACCATTTTCCCTTGCCTCTTCTATATGAGATAGTTTACCCCGTTCTGTCTCTCCTCATCTCCTCTCATTATATTCCTCTCTCACCTCTCAATTTTACCTTTTAAGTATCATCTCTTCCTATTAAATTGGTCCTGTGGCCTCTATCTATGTTTATCTGTACACATTTTTACACACATTCATATATGTATTCATATGCCCATATACCCTCCTATATAGACATATATATATGCATGTATTCATTTATATAGATATATAAACATTTCTATTCCATTCAATTATTCTCATACTGAGAAAAATTTCATAAGTTACAATTATCATTTTTCTATTTAGGAATGTAAATAGTTCAACTTTGAGAAGTTCCTTATGATTTCTTTTCCCTGTTTACCTTCTCATGCTTCTCTTGCTTCTTGTATCTGAATGTCAAGTTTTCTATTCAATTCTGTTTTTTTCCTCAAGAATGCTTGAAAGTCCTCTATTCCACTGAATGACCATACTTTCCCCTGAAACATGATACTCAGTTTTGCTGGGTAGGTGACTCTTAGTTTTAATCCCAGCTCCCTTGACCTCCAGAATATCACATTCCAAGCCCTTCGATCCCTCAGTGTAGAAGCTGCCAGATCCTGGATTATCCTGATTGTGTTTCCACAATATTCAAATTGTTTCTTCCTGGCTGCTTGTAATATTCTCTCCTTAATCTGGGAATTCCAGAACCTGGCTATAATATTTCTAGGAGTTTTCTTTTTGAGATCTTTTTCAGGGGATGATTGGTGGATTCTTTCAACCTCTATTTTGTCTTCTGGTTCTAAAACATCACGGCAATTTTCCTTGAGAATTTCTTGAAGGATGATTTCTAGGTTCTTTTTTTGATCATGGCTTTCAGGTAGTCCAATAATTTTAAAATTTTCTCTCCTGGATCTATTTTCCAGGTCAGTGTTTTCCAATGAGATATTTCACATTGCCTTCTATTTTTTCATTTGTTTGGATCTGTTTCATAGTATCTTGATTTCTCATAAAGTCACTAGCTTCCATTTGCTTCAATCTAATTCTGAAGAAAGGATTCTCTTCAGTGAGCTTTTGAGATTCTTTTTCCATCTGGCAAATTTGGCTTTTTAAGGCATTCTTCTCCTCATTGCCTTTTTGAGCCTCTTTTGCCATTTGAGTTAGTCTATTTTTTAAGCTGTTATTTTCTTCATTCAGGTTGTTGACTCTCATTTCATAAGTTTTTTGCATCATTCTCATTCTCTCTTCCCAATTTTTCCTCCACTACTCTTATTTTTTTTTTCAAAATCCTTCTTAAGGTCCTCTATGGCCTGTAACCAGCTTGTATTTTTCTTGGAAGCTTTTGGTGCAGGAGTTCTGACTTCACTGTCTTCCTCCTGTTCCATGCTATGCTCCTTTTTGTCCCCAAAATAGTAGTGTAAAGTTGGATTTCTGTGCTTGCTTTGCTTCCTTTGCTTGTTCATGTTGCCCCTCAATTACTTGATTTTTGAGCTTTTGCCACAGTAGGACTCTGCTGCCAGAAATGGGAGCTTTTCCTAAATTGCTGGGGTTTTCACAGCTGCTGGAGCTGTTAGTTGGTTGCCCTATCTGAGCCTCCACATGCTCTGGCAAGATGGTCATGCACCCCAGGACCTCTACCCTAGACTGCAATACAGATCCAAGCAGGTTAAAGCAAGAGCAATTACCCCTCGAATTGGTCGCTTGGTCCCCCTACAATCTTCAAGCCAGGAGCTGAAGCTACCATGTGTCAGTGGCTGTAAGGCTGGGACGCCTCAGTGTCTTCTCCCTGCATGGGGTAAAGGCTGAACCACACTCCCAAACTACCACATCCCAAAGTCCACACTGCACTGACCTCTCACTTTGTCCTTAGCATCTATGTGTTGATAATTCTGGAAGCTGTCACAGCTGATAGTAATCTGAGGTCCCTCCAGCTGGCAGCTGGTTGTGGCCACCCTGAGGCTGAAACCTCGGCCTGGCTCGAGGCTGGGCTCCGCTCCCACAGCACTGTGCTGGCCCCTTTCTGCCAGCCTGCTGGATTGTCTTCAGCAGGGGGTTAGCTTATATCTCTCATTTTGTGGGTTCTGTAGCTCCAAAGTTTGTCTAGAATCATTTTTTTACATGAATTGGAAGAGGTGGAAGCCGGAGCCATGAGGAGCCATCCTGTTTCTACTCTGCCATCTTGACTCCTCCCCCAGAAGTATCTTCTTTAGATACATGATGTACAACAGGGGTATATGGGGTGTTCACCGAATACTAGCACCTCTGGTTTGAGGCTTGCTGAGTCCTTTTCAGGCCTACTCATCCACCTTTGGTGTCCAAGTAGCATTCACTTCCCACCCGTGCTCCAAGAAGCTATAGCATGTGCAGTGGCCATGCCTTGGTAAACTGTCTTGGTAGACAGGCTAACCCAAGTTTAGGGTAGCCAAAATGCTGCAGCCCTATAGGTGAGTTAGGATTATGTGAAGACTTCCCTGGTAGAATGGGTGGATGAGAACAATTTGTCCCATGAGGGCAGCTGAAGCAGGCACTGTAGAGTGCTCAGAACCTGATCAGTCATTGAAGATGTTAGGGCCATCCACTGCATAATAGGAAACTTTGATGACTCTGGAAGAGAGAGTGAGGCTGATGACTTTGTGCAGCTCTCCCTCACTTCAATTCATGTGCAAGTCAAGACATTATCCCATGATGTCACTGGTCCTCCTTGAAAATTAAGAGTAAACAACAAAAAACATGTACAACATCTGAAATAAAAACACAGAAGTGGCTCCATAAAGGGCCATCCAAATTCAAAACAAGCTCCTGAAAAATAATTGTTAACTTTAATGAAGAATATGGCCCTTTGTCATCTGTAACCACCACCAGAACAATTCAATGGAACCTTCCCTTTCCCAGCATTGTGCATGCACACAAACACCCCTCCCCCTCCGTGCGCACACACACACACACACACACACACACATCTGTGAAAGAAAAGCAGAATGGAAAAATTAGTATACCTTGGAATTGAAAGGTGGGTGGACAGCTATTTGGACTTTTAGAATATTCAGATTAAGCTACTAATGGCCAAACTTTTCCCCAGGCTCTATTGGGTCTTCACAAAATTACTTAAATTAATTCAAGAGCCATAATATATGCTGAAGGTTTTTAGTATGCAGCCATTAATTATAAACACATGGAACAGCACTCAAGAAGATGGGGGGTAACATTTGGTGCTGTTGATGAGGCAGCATAATCACATGAGAAATCATTGACAACTCTTTCCCTTGCACATAAGCACACATTTACTTACTTGCCATGACTAAATGTTGGGGAAATCTTTCATGGAAATGCTTAGTTCAAGGGTGAAGTACAATTCTAAGTATCAGAAATTAGCAAGGACCTAAAGATGGAGACTAAAAATAGAATCTAACTGCTTGGATTCCAATGGGAGAGGTCTTATAAAACAAGTTACCCAGTGTAAAAGTGGTGCCATAACAAGACATTAAAATTCATATGAGGCTTCCAAGCTTTATCGGGGTCATTGAAGGAAGAGCAATTATGGCGGATCAGCCTGAGACTATTCTGACATTTTAGTGCAAGGCAAAAGGAAAGAACATAAGTAGCTACTATAAAAGATTGAAGCTTGGTGAGGTGTTTTGAATGAGATAAATGGTTACATTAAAACAAAACACATCCTGTATCTTTCTTGTGGTCCACTGCTGACCTTTCAGCCTAAGTCTTTTGTTTCTGTAATTGCTTTCTCATTTATGTGCCAGCTCCTCTGAATTCAGTGCTCTGGAGAAACTCTGAAGCTAACCTGGTCTGAATCCATCTTGGCTAAATCCAGAAATCATGTGCATTGTCAATCCACCCAGCTTTGAATATACAACCCTTGGGCTGAGCTGGTAGTGCCAATACAATATTCACCAAGCTGAAGGTGACTGCAAATATGCTGGCATAGTGCTCAATCACAAAATATAACAGACTCTCCAAATAGAAGACAGAAGCAAAAACATTTATTCAGACAACAGAAAACCAAATCTCAACACCAGGAAACTGAATTCATCATAGAAACATAGAAGTTAATATACTACAACTTAGAAGAGAGCCACACCATCCTTTAACCTTCCCACAAACCAACATTCACAAGCCTAGCTGTCTGCTTGGGTATATCCTCTCTTCCCTCTGTCTCTAACTGGTCTGAATTCCAGCTTCCTATGGGATCTGCTGCACCCTTCAGCAAGCTCCTCCCACCACAGGCTCCATGTGATTACATTCAGTCTATTAGGGAAAATCTTCAAATCAGGGAAGATCTTCAAATTCCTATTACCATTACAGTTGGCCTGATTGGTGAGTTAGGGAAAATTCACCCAGTTCACTATCTAGTCAACTAAGGGGCAAAATGGGCTCAGACAACCAAAATGTTTTCTGGACTACAGCAATGAAAGAACTTCATTACTGGTCTGGAATTCAAAAAGTACAAAACAATATGGATCTTCAAGGGAACACCCTCACTATTGTAACACACCGCCCTGTATTCTACTTATTCTCTACAAACTTTGGTTTTGACCAGTGCTTGCTTGAATGATCAGTGAGTCCCAACAACCCAGGTTTGGAGAATGTAGCTGAAATTTCAACAAAAACAGCTTGGGGTTAATGGAATGTAACTGTGCAGGAAACTCCAGGGAAGGCAGCTGGCCATCAGCGTGTTTCATAGATGTGGAATTTTCATTACAATTGACTTCATCATAACATGAACCACTTGTATCTGTTTAAATAACTGTTGGCTGTGAGATATAGTGTGGATTAGCAGAAAGCACATTCACTCAGGAGTCTTGGAATTTTATTTTGCCTTTGCCATTGACTTGTAATGGAACTTGGAGTGAATCCCTTAACTTGCCTGTGCCTTTATTCATTTTACTTCCTCAACACCTTTCCTTTACTCTTTCTTTCCCACAGTTTTTCCTTTACAAAATAATATTGACTCTGAAAGCTTTCCTCTTCACTCCTTTTCTATCACTGCTTCTCCTTAGTACTTTATTCTGTTGTGCTCATCAACACTGCGTCTAATGCCTTTGAAATGCAATTATAGCAAGGTTTTCTTGGTTTTTGAATGATAGCAAGTTTTAAGGTCCTTGAAGCAAAGTGAAGCATTCAACTAAACAATGTTGAATAGATGCTGACCTCTGCTTGTAACTTCTCTTGCTTTCTATTTCCTACACACAACTCCCTTGTTGTTGATGCCTCCAGATCCAAAGAAGAAACTGAAACCCATAAAGGGAAAGGGAGCCAATTCACATGAACTGAAAAGAAAAAAGACTAAACCCACAACTATTTATGGGTAGAGTGAGCCAATATAATAAAACTGATATGATCACCTAAATTTATTTGTTCAGTGCCTTACCAAACTACCAAAAGATTACTTTAGAGATCTAGAAAAAAAATAATAACGATTCAGCTGGAGCAGCAGTGTTAAACTCAAATAGGAGTGGGAGCCACTAATCCGTAGATGAGGATCCCCAAGGCCACCTATTGACTTAATTTTAAGATGCAATGTTATCTACATTTTATTGCATTTTAATTTATTTAGTTAAGTATTTCCCAATTAAATCTTAATTTGGTTCAGATAATACTTGGGAAAATATGAACTTGTTTGACAGCCCCAATCTGGAGAAACAAAAGGTCAAAAACCTCAAAGGAAATAATGAAAAAAAGTGGGAAGGAAAGAGTACCTCAAAGGAGTTATCATCAAAACAATTTGACACTGGTAAAAAAAAATGGAGAGGTAGATCAGTGCATTCAATTATTATTATCTCCACTGTCACGACCACTATCTAGCATTTATATAATGCTTGAAATGTATAGAGCATATATTACTTGAACATATATAATAGAACATATATATGCAGAACACACACACACACACATATATATATATATATATATATAAACATATGTTACATCATGTGATTATCACAACAACCTCTAAGCTAGGTGCTATTATTATATCCACATTTTACAGATAAAGAAATCTAGGCTGAGAGATTTTAGATGATTTGCCCAGTGTTACAGACGTAGTAGGTGTCTGAGGTGGGATTTAAATTCAGGTCTTCCTGACTCCAGATCCAACACTTTATGCATTACAATATAGCTGCCTGATTAGTAACCGAGTGTTCAATAAACTCAAAGACCTCAACTACTGGGGGAAGGACCTACTATTAGAGAAAAACTGCTGAAAAAAACTGGATGGCAGTCTGGCAGAAATTAGGGTTAGAACAACATCTCCCAACATCTAAGCTGCAATCTCTCTAAGCTCCTAGGGGATATATGACTTAGATGGCAAGGATCACATGATAAATAAATTAGAGGATCACAGAAGAATTTATGAATGAGGGGAAGAGTTCCTGATCAAACAATGGATAAGGAGGATAAAGAAGACAAAATAGACAATCTTGATCACATATAATTAAAAAGTTTCATACAAACAAATCCAATATAGACAACATTTGAACAGAGGCAGGTAACTGGGGAAAAACTGAAATTTCTCTGGCAAAGATCTCATATCTAAGATATAAGAAACTGATTAAAATTATTTTGTTTTCCAAAGGCATTTAATGAAATGACTTGGTAAGAAAACCAACAGTAAACCATTTTCCTCCTAAACATATCTGACAAATACAGGAATCATTGGAAAGAATAACATATGTTGGGGACTTAAATGGGAAATCACCCGTAGGGTCGTGGCAACTCACGTCTGTGACGCTGCAGGGCCACTGATATCTTTTAGGGGTGGAATTGTTCTGGTCTTGCTGTACCTGTTCTTTTCTAATATTGTAGTTTCCACTGAATGTGGCATAGCCATTGTCTTTGCTTAGTCATATAATCTTTTGTATTTTTAAACTCACTAAGGAATATTTTTTAAAATTTAGTTCATCCCTCCCACTCTCCTTCCCACATTGAGCAAGTTATTAATAAACAAAGTAAAGAACATATTCCTCAGTACATATCTATGTAGTCTGGCAAAACACATTCCCATGTTAGCAATGTCCAAAAATTTGTCTCTTCATTTTAAATTCCTCACCTTTGTCAAGAAGTAAGTGGTATGTTACACCTTTATTCTTTTGGACTCATGGTGTATACATATAATTGAACTGATAAAAGTTCTTAAGTCTTACAACGCTGTTTCTCTATATAATGTTTTTATTGTTGTACAAATTGTTCTTCTAATTCTATTTACTTCATTTAACATTAGTTCGTAAAAGTCTTCTCAATTTCCTCCAAAATTGTCCAAATTTTAACTTCTTATGGTATAATAATATCCCGTTACATCCATATACCACAATATGCTAATTTTTGGCTACCATAAAAAGAGATGCTAAAAATATTTATGTCTGTGTGTATATGTGTATGTACATATCTGTATGTATATGTATGTTTACCTGTTTTCCTATATCCCCTTAACATTTGTTATTTTCTTCTTCTGTCTGTCTGTCTAATAGATGTGATGTTGGACCTCAAAGTTGATTTAATTTTTTTCTTTACTTATTAGTTATTTAAATAATTTTTAATCCAATTTGGTAGTTATTTGAATTTCTTCATATGGAAATATCCTGTTCAAATGCTTTAATCTTTTGTTTGGGGATGGTTTATAGTCTTTTAAATTAGAATCAATTCCTTATACATTTTAGAAATGAGAACATTACAAAGGAAACTTTTTGTAAAGATATTTTCCCCAGTTGTCTTTTTTTTCTTTTTAAATTTTTACTATATTAGTTTTATTTGTGCAAAAGTATTTTAATTGTATATAGTCAAAATTGCCTAACTTATCTTGTGTGAGCCTTTTTATTACTTGTTTAGTTATACACTCTTCATCTGAAGTTAGCATTTATATAGCACTTTAAGGTTTGCAAAATGCTTTCTTCCTTGCTTCTATAATTTGTTTACAATTTAGTTTTTTTCTATATAAGAATGTCTATCTGGATATGATATTAGGTGGATGAATGAATGAATGAATTATTAAGCAATTACGATCTGTGGGGCACTGTAAGCACTAGGGATACATACAGAAAAATAAGACATTATCTGCTTTCAAGGAACTCACATTATAATGAGGAAAATAGCATATATGGAAGGTTTTAGCTGTAATTCAGACAGAAAGGTTCCATGGTCCTTAGGTCTTTCTTCTTTCACGTTATCTCCACTTGATAAAATCACATCAGTTCCTGATGTTGAACCATTTGGCAGTGCTAAGAACCTTCTTCTCTGCGTCTTCAATAGATGTGGCACCAGAAGCAGCAGTTTCTAGGCTGTCTCTCAACAAGAGGTTGCTTGTTAAAATGTTGACTGAGGGCACTGGGCTGGAAGCATTGCTATTCCAAAGACTCTTGGGTTCAGGGTCCCGGGCTATCTCTCTGAGGGGAGATCTTGGTCAAGGTGGTAGAAGTGATTTAACATGCCTGATACACACTGCCTCTTATCTCTCCCTTAGGGAACTTTACTGCTTTAGCTAGTCTAGCTGGCCTGGTCTGTGAATGGCAGTTGGTAGGGGATGGCTGGCCCCATTTGCATGGGATTTGCTTCCCTGGAAGATTGATGGTTGTGAAGGTTAGTCTGAAAGTAGGACTGGTGGTCTGTGGGTGTTGTCACTTCAAGGGTTCTTGCCTCTAACTGCCTGTTGATGGTGGTTGGTCAGAAGTTGGTGGTGATGAAGGAGGTGAGTCCCTTCTTCCCAGTGATTTATCCTCTCAATTATGGCTACATTGGGCTGGAAGAAGGTCAAGTGGTTGAGGGAATATTGCCATTCCTAATGCTCTTAGGCTTAATGTCCTAAGGATGTCTTCATTAGGGTTTCAGAGGAAATGGCATTCAAAATGGATGGTTATGGCAGTTAAACTAATCTGGCATTTGTTGCCTCCTGTGTCCCCCCTCAGTTTGTCTAGCAGATTCAGCTAGACTGAGCCTGGTGAGGATAGCTAGCCCTTTCTTCACAGGAATTGCTTCCTTAGATGATGGCAGTAGTGGCTTGGCTAAATTAATTTCTTTCAGATTGTTGTCCAGTTTTCCCAGAAGTTGTGTTAAATAATGAGTCTTACCTGAGTAACTCAGGTCTTTGGGTTTATCAAATAGTAGGTGACTATGTTTGTTTGCTTCTATATGTTATATACCTAATATGATTGACATCTTTTTTAAAGAAAGCTAGTACCAAATCATTTTAAAATTACTATTTCGTAGTATAGTATGAGATCTATTATTGATAGTTATGTTCCCACTTTTGAGAATCTTGACCTTTTTCTTCCTTGATATTAATTTTATTATTTTATGGCTCTACAAAATATTCTTTTGGGGGGTCTGATGAGTACATCACTGGGTAAATAAATTAATTTAGGTAGTATTGTTATTTTTATTATATTGGCTCAACCTGCTCATGAATAACTATTGCTTTTCCAATTATTTAGGTTTATCTTTATTTCTTCAAAGAATATTTTTTTAGTTAAATTCATATAGTCCCTGGGTGAAACTTGGAAGACACATTATCAAGTATTTTTTTAGATTTTGTAGATATTCCAAGTGGAATTTCTCTTTCTAACCCTCCTTGATGGTTTTGTTTGTTATATATGGGAATGCTGATGATTTGTGTAGATTTATCTTCTGTTCTGCAACTTTGTTGAAATTATTTCAACTAATTTTAGTTGACTCTCTAGGATTTTCTAAGTATACCATTGTCTTTTTTTTAATATGAGGTTAGATTTTTTTTTATTTTGGACAGGTGAGGTAGGGCAATTGAGGTTAAATGACTTGCCCAAGGTCACACGGCTAGCTTTGTGTTAAGTGTCTGAGTCTGGATTTGAACTCAGATCCTCCTGACTCCAGGGCCAGTGCTCTATTCACTAAGCTACCTAGTCACCTCTTACCATTGTCTTATCTACTCAAAGGAATAATGTTTTTTTCTTATTGTCTATATTCTCTCAGTTTCTTATTCTTTTTCTTGTTTATTGCTATAGCTAAC
This sequence comes from Petaurus breviceps papuanus, assembly GCF_028583685.1. NCBI lineage: Eukaryota > Metazoa > Chordata > Mammalia > Diprotodontia > Petauridae > Petaurus > Petaurus breviceps. The sequence continues at coordinate 22,676,147 of NW_027186304.1, read as the reverse complement.
ATTTCTAGCATATGTTGAATAACAGTAGAAAAAATAGATATTTAAAAAATGTTAACTACTGAGTCTCCTTATTTTGTCCAGTCTAGAAGAGCAAAGGGTACTCATGGGACACATCCCATTATTGATCAATGTGGGAGCTTTGACCTTCTCTAGTTCCTTACTCCTTAGGCAATATGGTAGCCCCTACTCACAGTGACTCAATATATTAATACCAAACTTATTGCAGACACTTGATCTTTATAGCCAATAGTAGCTCAGAATTCCTGAGCTCAAGAGATCCACCAGAATTAGTCTTCCTTGTAACTAGTATTCCAGATGTATACCATCATATCCAGTGATAATAGGCAACCTTGAATTAGCCTTGATCTTATTGGAAAGACCTCTAACTTTCCTCCATAACATATAATGTTTGTTCTTGGATTTAGATACTTACTATTAGTATATAAAGGAAAGGTCCATTTATTCTTATGATGTCTAGATTTTTTAAAAATGGAAATGAGTATTGGATTTTATCAAAAGTCTTTTCCTCATTGATTGATATAATCACATCATTTTTATTATTTATATTATTATCATGACATTATATTTATAGTCTTCCTTCTGTTGAATTTATCCTATATTCCTGGTATAAACCCAACCTGGGAATAATTAATAATCTTCCTTATATATCTTGTCAGATTCTTTGTTAATTTTAATGAAACATTTTGTATCAACATTCATTAGGGATAGTGGTCTACCGTTTTCTATCTTTGCTTTGTCTCTCCCTCTTTTAGGTATCAAGACCATATGTGTATCATAAAAAGAGACTGGAAAGGCTCCTCTTCTTACTATTGCAAATAGCTGATATGTCATTAGAATTAGTTGTTCTTTGAATGTTTGATAGAATTCACTTATGGATGGATCTGGCTAAGGAATTTTTTCTTTTGGGACTTCAATTGTGACTGATTCAATTTCTTTTTCAGATATTGAGTTATTTAAATGATATATTCTTATTTTCCTAATCTGAGTATTTTATATTTTTTAAAGTATTTATCTATTTCCTCTAAATTGCCACTTTTGTTATCATAAAATTGGGCAAAATAGTTTCTGATAATTTCCTTTATTTCCTCTTCAAAGGTTTCAAGCTCTCCTTTCTCATTTTTTAAATACAATTTGGTTTTCTTTTAAAAATCAAGTTAGCTAATTTTTATCTATTTTATTGGTTTAAAAAACTCATGGTTTTATTTATCAATTTGGTGGTCTTTTCACTTCAATTTTATTAATCTTTTTAATTTTCAGGATTTGCTCTTTGAAATTTAGTTTGGGAATTGTATTTGTTGTTTTCAGTTGCATGCCCAGTTCGTTGATGTGTTCTTTCATATATGAGAGGATTTAAAGATATAAAATTTCCTCATAGAACTGCTTTAATTGAATCAAAAAGTTTTGGTATATTCTTTCATTATTATAATTCCTTTGATGAAATTTCTACTGTTTCTATGATTTGTTCTTTGACCCAGTAGTTCTTTAGAATTATTTTGCTTAGTTTCTTACTACTTTTAAATTATTTCTTTAAGGGCCTTTTACTGAATACAATTTTTCTTACATTATCATCAGTAAATGTATTGAATATTTCTGCTTTTCTACATTTTTTGTTGAGGTCTTTATGTCCCATTACATTCTTAACTTTTGTAAAGGTGCTACATACCACTGTGAGGTATGCAAATTTTTCTATTCCCATTCAACAACTTCTAGAGGTCTATTATCTCTAATTTGTCTAAAACACTATTCAGGTTCTTAATTTATTTCTTGTTTACATTTTAGTTAATCTGTCTAATACTTATTAAGTTCCCCAACTATTATAGTTTTATTGTCAATTTGATTGATTTTTCATTTAAGCATCTAGATGCTATGTTATTAGGTGTTAATATTGATCCATTTCATATGGTGCTTTTGAGTATAATGATTTTTTTGCTTATATGTTCCCATTTTCCTATATTTGCTGTAATTATCTCTGAAAACATTAATACTACCCCTCTTTTTTTAGCTTAGTTAAAGCATAATAGATTTTGCTCAGCACCTTATTTGAATTCTTAGTGGATTTTGTGTTTCAAGTGGGTTTCTTGTTAATAACATATTGTTGAATTCTACTACTTTGTAATCATTCTGCTATCATCTTCCTTTTCATGGATAAGTTCATTCCATTCATATTCAGAGCATTATTATTATTGTGCTTTTTCCTCCACCCTATTCTTTTGTAAGTTATTCCCTTTTTGTTTCCATTTTCCCCTTTAAAAACAAGGTGGTAGAAGAGAGGGAATTTGCATGGTACTTTTGATCTTATAAGTGAAACAGCTGATTTCTTCTCCATTATGGCTATTTTCTTCTCCTTACCCCATTCCTAACAGATTTCCCTCTTGTAAATAGGCAGTTGTCAGTAAAACAGAATAAGGCTTTATTTAAAAAAACAGAAAAACAAAGCTGAAACTCACAAACCAGGAACCATTATTATCAAAGAGCTATGTATATTCCCAGAACCAATTGCCATCCTGAATATCAGAGTTCTCCTGTTCCAAAAGATTTTTTTCTTTCATGTTTTCTCCACAGGTCTTTATTGCACTCATGAAGACCATGCCTACTAAGGCATGAAGAAGATGTGACACTCTATTGGTTGAGTATCTATAGCAATGCAGTAGTAGTCCTTTTGAACTACTGCAGAAGGAAAGTTAACTTTCAGGAAGTTAATTATACCCAGGTCATGCTTCTACCAGTCAGGATTTTCTCTATCTTATGGAGTTGCCATTTGGCAATTGGCTCAGATTTGCAGGTTTGTAAATAAGCTAGCTGTTTAAATCTGCCACAATAGGAAAAAACCAGTTTTAGGACTATTCAGTATTAACATGGCTGGTTCTGGCTTCAGATAAGCAAGATAAATAAACCACTCCCTGGGTGGGAACTAGTTGCCCTTTTCTAAGTCATCAGAGACAAATTTACCGAGCCTGAACTCCTTCTAAGTACTTTGGGTTTTCTTGTTTGGTGTGTTATGCTTGCCAATAAGCAGGCAAGCTTCGTAAAGTGGATCCCTCTTTCAGAGTGACAGACACATGACTGTTAATATTATTCTATATTTGGCTGAGCTGAAAGTCTATGTTTCTTCCTTAGGGAAACTCAATATATGGTCTGTAACAATCATAAGAGCTAACATCTTGCATTGTGCTTCAAAATACATAAAGCATTTTCCACACATGATCTCATTGCAAATCGTCTGGCAAGGCAAATGTTATAGGCAGAGCAATTACTAGGTGTTTTTTATATCACCTGGAGCATGAAGCATGAAGGGCATCCTCATTTGGGGTGGGAGGTTTGGGGAACTGACCTTATGGGGAAGATGAAGACCCTAAGATAACACTAAGTGATTGATGGGGAAAATGCTCATTTCTGAGGAATCTGGTCGTTTGGTTGTTTCTAATTACACTAAATATTGCTGATAACTCTCTAGACAATTCTTTAGGGTACAAATCTGCATTGGTAGAGGGAATTTTCTTAACTGGGAGTTCCCTAAGCCAGTGAAATCACAGGTCCAGTCCATAACTCTATTATTAATAACTAAGTGATAACACCAGTTGTTAAGAAGCCTGTTTCTGGGGATGGAGTGCATTGGTTACTTTTTCTGGAAAAAGATGGGTGCTTTTGGGGCAGAGGATGAAAGAGGGTTTAAATTAGCTTCACTTTCCCATTTCCTCTAATCCTCAAATTACCGTATTAGAGCTAGAAGAGACCTTAGGAATCATTTGATCTAACTCCATGATTTCATGGAGGAGGAAACCGAGGCCCTAGAGAGAAGCAAGGTCAAGACAAAGGTTTATTGAACCCTAACTAAATCTGAAGCTGAGATAAGATAGAATCAAATGCAGTTCAAGTCTCATAGATCCACAGATTGTTAGAGTTGGTGGGACCTTAGTGTAATGGCAAGCAAAGAAGAACTTAGCACCTTGTTTCAACTATTTAATTATTTAGCACCTTGTTTCAGTTCAAGTTTCTTTTAAGCCTTGCCTATGATTATATCACGGCTTTGTTAAGAAACAGAACTTGTCAACCCCATAGTGGGAGGAACTTGCTGATACAAGAGGAAGGGGCAGAATAGGAAGGAATTGATGATATAAAAGGAGGAGCACAAGCTGGGAGAGAGCAGAGCTATTTTGTCTTCCCAGAAACAGAAACTGTGAAGGACTTGAGGTGGACTGGACGCTGTGAGCTTCAATATGGAACTGGATGAAGAGCTGGATGAAGAGCTAGGCCAGGAGCTGAGAGCTGCCTACCTATGAATCTAGATGATGATTGGGTAGATTCAGGCAGGAGCTGGACCCATGGAAGAGGAACCATAGAACCTGGGAGCCAGCCTTGAGTCAAGATGGAAAGACCTCTCCTTGGGTACTTAATGCTGAGAAGATCATGATTTACTGTGACCTTGGGGTGGAGAACTTTGACCTTTATACTTTGTGTTCCTTAAGGGGGACAAAACAACATGCTTCTAACAGTCAGTATTTTCTCTGTCTTATGGAGTTACCATTTGGCAATTGGCTCAGATTGTTCAAAATAGCACAATCAAAGATGATTGAGTGAAGGACTTACTGAATGATTGTACTTCATGTTCCTTAAGGAGGCTTGCTCCTTAAGAATGATTGAGTTAAGGACTTACTAAATGACATTTTTTGTTTAAAACTATGTGGCCACTTTGGTGAAAACTATGGGTCCACTTTAGTGATAACTTGTTATGTTATAACATTGTGATTGCTGTACTTTGGTTACTGTGAATGTTTTGCTTTAATTTACTGCTGAATAAACAGAGAGTTCACTATACTATGTAATCAGCACCTTAAAGCTGTTCAAAGCAGCACTCCTCTGGAAAGCTGCTCATGCTTGGTTTTACACTTAGTGACTCTTATTTTTCAGAAAAGGGAACTGGCACGTGGAGCTAGGTCTAGTATCTAGTAAGGACTAGAACATAATCCTCCTGACTCCTAGGCCACTGATTTTTTAGGTTGTTGAAACTGGGCCTCTCTTTGGGGCACATGGGCACAGGCCATCCCAAAATAGTGGCCCTGGTTCCATGGTTCAAAACAATAGTTAAGCAGTGGGAGATGGCCTTCTCAGCTTGCTGCTGGTCCCTGAATTGCTCCCTTTTCCTAGGCAGTGAGGCATGTTAGGAAGTACCCTTAGGACACTGCTGTCAGCATTAAGGGAATGTCACTGGGCCAACCCCAGACCTTTCTCTCTACTCATAAGTAGGGTCTAAGCTTGAGTTCTGCCAACTTTGGCTTCTGCAGGGAAACTCTAGTCCCCTAATCCCATATCTGCCTTTCTGCTTGTCACCTGACCTTTACATCTCCTTCCCTGGGCAATTGTCTGCTTTGGGTCAAAGACCTTGTAGCCTATCCTAATTACTTCTACAACTATAGGTATTATCTTCATTTTCTAGATGAAAAAACTTATGTTCAAAGAATTAAAGTCATACAACTAAGAAGTATTCCAAGTAGTGGGATCTGAACCTAGGTTTTCACTTATCTAAAGTCAGAAAGTGACTTGCCCAAGGTGGGAAACAGAAGGGAATAAACATTTATATAGCACCTACTACGTCCTAGGCTCTGTACTAAGTGCAAATGCTATCTCATTTGATCCTCACAACAACCCTGGAAAATGTGTTATTATTATCCCCTTTTACAGTTGAGAAAACTGAGGTAGACAGAGGTTAAGTGACCTGACCAGGTTCACACAGCTAGTAAGCTTTTGAGGCCATATTTGAACTCAGGTCTTCCTAACTCCAGGCCTGCTGTTCTATTCACTATACCATCTAGAAGCTTTAAGCTTATACTTATAAGGCGCCAAAGTTACACATGTACTAAAGTAAGTATGAATCAGTATTTGAATCGGGATTTTCTGACTTTTGTCTACAAATGTAGGGCTCTTTCTACTTTACTATATAATTATCAATATAAGAATTCATTTAAAATTTTTTAAATCACACTTACAGAAATTTGATTTATATGTACTATTCTGTATAATAAATGGCCCAGAGCACTTTTGCACCCTCCTTTTTCCTCTAGAAGTGAGTCATTGCACAGGTGAATCCTATGATGAGATAGCTTGGGAGAAAAGTAAAGGAGTTTATAGTTAATTTGGGCATTTATAATAGTCAAAATGACTTAAAGTTGTTCTTAAAATAATATTGCTATTACTATATACAGTGTTCTCCTGATTCTGCTCATTTTACTCTATTATTTCATTCGTCTTTCCATATTTTTCTATGATCATTGAGCTCATCATTTCTTATAGCACAGTAGTATTCTATCACAATCATATACCACAACTTGTTCAGCCATTCCCCAGTTGAGGGGCATTGCTACAATCTCCAGTTCTTTGCCACCACAAAGAGAGCTGCTATAAACATTTTAGAACATACAGATTCTTTTCCTTTTCCCTTAATCATCTTTGGAAATAGACCTTGTAGTGGTGTTACTGGGTTAAATGTTATAGGGCATGGGGTGGCTAGGTGAGTAGAGTGCCGGCCCCAGAGTCAGGAGGACCGGAGTTGGGATCCAGCCTCAGACACTTAACACATACACACACACACACACACACACACACACACACACACACACACACACA
>NW_027186304.1:22658975-22669495 GCF_028583685.1 Petaurus breviceps papuanus | reverse complement strand
ACACACACACACACACACACACACACACACACACACACACACACACACACACACACCTAGCCATATGACCTTGGGCAAGTTACTTAACCCCAATTGCCCTCCAAAAAGCAAAAAAAAAAAATTTTTTTTAAAAATGTTATAGGGCAGCCGTTTAATAACCCTTTGAGTATATATCCAGATTGCTCTCCAAAATGGTTAGATCAGTTAACAATTCCACCAAGAATGAATGTATCCTAATTTTTCCACATCCCCTCCAATATTTATTACTTTTTCCTGCAATCATTTTAGCCAATCTGATAGGTGTAAAATTTTATCTCAAAGTTGTTTTAATTTGCATTCTGTAATCAATAACCATTTAGAGCATTTTTCACATGACTACAAATTCTTTTAATTTCAGAGTTAACAAAATTTGTTAAACTCGGTCAACCTGAAGTAGATTTGAAACCCAAGATCAGTCCTGCAATCAATCAATCAATTGGCCATTTATGATATGCAAGGTCCTGATTTAGGAACTATGGGGACCATGTAGAAGTAAAGGACATGGTTCCTGCCTTCATTCAACTTACACTCTAGCTAGAAGATAATAATAATCAGTAAATAAACATTAAATACCTAGCATGTGCCACACACTGTGCTAAGTGCTAGAGATGCAAAGAGAGGTAAAAATCAGTCCCTGTTCTCAATGAACTCACAGTCAAATGGGGAGACAACATGAAAGCTACCAGGTACAATCTATAAACAGGGTGAATTGGAAATAATCAATAGAGGGAAAGCACTAGAATTAAGGGGGGATCAGGAAAGGCTTTCTGCAGAAGGTGGTGTTTTAGTTGGGACTTAAAGAAAGCTGGGAGGTAGAGATGTACTCATGAAATGACTTAGAATTTAAGGGTGCAAATGAAAAATATGGATGAAGAAGTAGGACCACAAAGAGCTATAAGAGTTCAGAGGAGGGAGAAATTATAGCTGGCTGGGATTGTCAGGGCAGGCTTTACAGAGAAGATGGCATCTGAAGTGGATCTTGAAGGAAGGATAGCTGAGAAGGAGAGAAGCTATTTTAGTGTGTGTAAGGTGGAGCTGGGGGGGGGGACACAGGAGGCAGGATTTTAAAGAGTGTGGGGTGAAATAAATAGTCCAGTCTTTCTGGAGCAGAGGGTTGGTGCAGTAGTTGTGAGAGTTAAAGTTTATAAAGATGGGTTCAGGCCAAATCTTGGAGAGGACTGAATGCCAGATCAAGGAGTTTAGGAAATGATGAATCTCTGCGATTCTGCACCAGAAGATAAAAGTATTTTAGGAAGACGAATCTGGAGCCTCTTTGACTTCCTAAGGCTCACGCTCCTCAGGGACATTCTCTTCGGGAAGAGAATTTTGAAGATCATTTATTCCAACCCTCCTCATGTTATAGAGCAGAGTTTCTTCTACTTTTTCTACTCGGGACACTTCAGTGCTTCTTACACGGTAGGTTGTGACCAATATAGAGGACACTTGGGCCCAGAGTGGCAAGATGACTTGCCCAAGTCATATAGGAAGTAAATGGCAGAGTGAGGATTTCAACTAAGGTCTTCTGAATCCAGATCCAGATACTAAGTTCCTTCCTCGATCTGACTTGGAACAGAGAAGCTTCTTGAGATGTGTGTGGCTGTGGGAAGCACTGTTTTCCAGGCTGTTTGTTGTTCTACTGGAATGTAAGCCTTTGTTAGCAGAGTTTATTCAAAATCATGGTCATACTCTTGGCCAAAACTTCTGTCTTGTCCTCGATGGAAGGACATTTCTGCTCCATTATAAAAATGAAAAACAAATCAAAGCAAAGCAAAGAAAAACAAACAAAATCCAACAACCCTCCCTGCCCTGCCCTGAACCCCCCAACAATCCATGATTCCTCTCCATTTCCTACAAAGTACTGTGTCATCTTCAGATCTGGGGACTTGAAAGCTGAAGCCGGTTACAATTTCCGATGGACATATTGTGCGTTGGGAATTTTTTTTTCCACATCAAATTAAATCTGTCTTGGACCAATTTCCTGGAAGTGTTTTTTATTAGAATAATAGACCTCAGCTGAGAGATCACAGAACCAGATACCAAAAAGGGGGAAACAAAAACATTGGATCATCGAGTCCAGGGATGGGAGGCAAGGGGAGCAAAGGAAGCTAGATGGTCTTTGTTAAATTTGCAGGACAGCATAAGTTTTCTCCATAGGGCAGGCAGGCAAGCGGAAAACAGGAATTGGAAACGGGGAATAGGGGATGTGCCAGTCTTTACCAAGCAGAAATAGTCCAAAATGAGAACATCTTACTATTTTTTTCCACTGAAGTCTTGGAAAAGGAAAGTAAGAAATGGGTCTACCCACTCTCTGGTGAAAGTATAAGATGACTGGCAGAATCCAGTGCCAGGAAAGATAGGTGCAACAGAAGTCAACACATCCTTCTGTATCTAAGAAGGTGCTTTATTGTAATGTATCTATGATGCATCTTTTCTGACCTGACTGAGGCCTCGAAGATGAATGGGGGAAATCCCTCAGAGGTTTTTTTTTTTTTTTAACCTTCTACTCTCTCTGATTCATTACTTGTTTACTGCAGGCTGTTAACAGCCCCAGGATTGGCTTTCATCCTCAGCCAGAGTCTTTAAATATAATACATCAATAACAGGTAATTATTCACTTTGAACTCTTCTGCTACCTTTTCTCCTTTCCTGGTGGGGGGAGGTCTTTCAGATGCTATAACAGATTCTTTCTATCAAGGTGTCAAAAGTAGGGATATGAATGTCAAGGAATTAATTCGCTTCCTTTGAGCACAGGGAATTACTTCTGCCCCTCCCCCTCCTTCCCCTTTCCTTACTTTTACTTGGACTCTGCCACAGGCTTTGAGACTTGTTGAGCCTGTGGATCTTTTTTATTCATTTATTTTTTCTTTCTTTGTGCCCCTGTTGAATCTGCCTGTTCTTATGTATATGTTCCGTGTGTACCTGACCTTTTTGTAATTAGAGTTGCATGCATGGGAGGCTGTTACTTCTGGCCTCTCATGTGATTCCTGTTTTGAACATGTCCAGGAAAATCCTGTCAAATTCCAAACTTCCTTTTGGGAAAACCAAAACAAAACACCAAAAAACTTTGATCTGTGAGGTATGAGCACAGTTGATACGGAGCTTCTTGATGCCTGGAGTCTACTGACGGGCAATATCCCTTAGAGCCCACTTGCCCAAGTGCCTCATAGTGTGATATCTTCCTTTATTCTTTCCCCAAATGTCCATTAATGGTTCTTGTGAGTCACAATAAAGCTCTACTGAAAGAAGCTTCCATGTGAGAACACATCACCCTCTTAAGCTATTGTGGGACAGACAAATTCACTGGATGCTCCCAATGTCCAGGGATGGTCCTTTATTCACAGGAGCTGGAAGCTTCTTACAATCCGTTTTCATTGGTTCCTGTTGGCTATTACACCCCCAGGCATTCCTTCTACATGCTTTTCTTTTTCTAAAATCTTGTATTCAAGGATTGTTCTAATAGGGCTGCTAGATCTACTGGAGTTTTTGGTAATTATAACCTTGCCATCCATTCCCTAATTGCAGGTACAAAGGGATTTTTTAGAAAAAAAGCAATTAGGTAAAGTGACCCAGAGAGAATGGTTTATTATTAAGAAGGTAAATGACTGCTTGCCCTTGGCTACAAACTAGTTAAAGGTAGAATAATAGATTCTCAGGAAGATATAAGAGATCTTGAGAAGTTATAAGACCCCTCTCTTCTGCTTTTAGGTCTAGAAGCCATAACTAGAAATCTTGGCACTCAGTAATAATAATTGCTAGCATTTATATAGCACTTCAAGGTTTACAAAGAGCTTTGCAAATGTCTCATTTTATCCTCACAACAACCCTGGAGGGGTTTGCTATTATTACCCACATTTTATAGATGAGGAAACTGAAGCAGAGAGAGGTTAAGTGACTTGCCCAGGGTCATACAGCTAGTAAGTCACTGAGGCTTTGAATATGAAGTAGGTCTTCCTGACTCCAAGTCACACTCTATCCACCGTAGCTGCCACTTTGGATAAATTAAGTTTTGGGGGGTGAGGCAGTGTGTCGTGGTGATGGTGGTGTAAGTAGACCCTAGAAGAGATAGTCTGACCATGAGTGCAGTTGTGTCCTTCCTTCTCTTCCCTAAATTCTACTGCCTCAGCCTTTGACTTACTAACCCTGTTCCTTAGCTCTCTCAGCAAACCCTGAGATGGAATGGGCTAACAGAGGATTTTGAGGAATGGGGATGGTCCCAGGATCTCCCTAGGGAGAAAGCACCGCCTGTTCCTGGGACAAAACCCAGGTCACTCCACCCTAATAATGTTTGCTGGTTTAAAATACTACCAGAGAAAGAAAACTCCATCACTAAACCATTCCAGGGTCAGGAAATTTTCTTGCAAAACTTTCTTGCTTCTCTCCAGAATGCAATCAGCTGAAACATTAACCCCAGCCCATTTCATCTTGTTTGGTCCTCAGTGGAAATGGAGAACATCTGGTCAATGGTGATATTCAGTATGTCCCTGTTCTTATCTTAGTGCTTTTCTCAGTTAGGAAACTGGATCACTGCAAAACTCGTCATTCATTATAGGGCTCATGAAATTCAGCCAGATCTGTTAGGAGAGATAATGAAAATGCTACTTGGAATCCAACTAGCTATTTCCATCTCTACTCCCAAAATGATTCAAATTAGCTAATAAAATTCATTAGTGTTACTCAGATTTTTTTTTACACTGGCTAAGGATTAAAATTGTTTTGCATGCAAAGGCAACGTGATAAAACATGTTCTGCAGGCCCAGGAGGGAACTATGGCTGGTGATCTTGGAGTCCCGGTTTTTCATTCTGGTTTTACTACTGGCTGACTATGTGATTTCTGGCTAATTGCCTTGCTTTCAGTTTTCCAACCAAAAATGGTTAAAACAATACTATAAAGTGTCACTTAATAGAAGACATTTGGTTATTGAAGGAAGTAGATGAAATTCAGTCTCTGTTTACCACCAAACAGTGAAAGGAAAATTAAGCCAGTTGTTAGCAAAGAAAAGCTTCATTTAATCAGTTATTTGGGCAACATGCAAACAGTTTGCCCTGTATAAAAGAATACTAGCAATGAATACATGTCAGGATATCACTATTAGAGAAAGGGCTATTTCTTTTCTCAGGAACAGAGCTGTGCATCAGACAGCCTTTGGAGCTTTAAGGGAATTTGGCCAGGTTCCTATACCTCGTATGGAAGAGGGACTTTGGGGAACACAGGGACATCTGGAAGAAGAGAGAGCCATAGTGTTTCCTGTTCCTGTGTTTTGTTTCCCTCATTCCCATCTCTTTGTTGTTGGGTTTTTTTCCCCCATTTCTATCTCAGATCCACAGTTTAGGCTACATGTCACTGGGAAGTGCTCACAGACAAGGGACAGAACCATAGCAAGTCACAGGACATGAAGCACTGGAACTCTTTAAATATAGATTCAGTCTGATGACCTGGGGTGATGGCTTAGGGGAGGGCTACTCTACAATTTTGTTAAAAAGATCTTAAAGAGCTTTTAGAGCCTTATTGTACTCATGAGGAGTCCCTGATTTTGGATCCCTTTTCAAATGAAGAATGGTAAGGCATTAGGAACATACCAGGTTATTTTCACAGGATGTGATTATTGAGCAAATGTGATTAATGCCCACAAATACCACAAGATTAGGTTGGTAATACTTAATTACATCGAAATATATAAGAATTCATAGGCATGTGCAGTGGGATGGATAATGGATCTGGAATTAGAAAAACTGGGTTCCAATTCTGGTTTTGTCACTTAAAACCTGTGTGACTTTAGGCAAATCAATTGACCTCTCTCAGACAGTTTCATCATCTGTAAAATCAAGAGGTATGAGTAGATGACTTCTAAGTGCCCCAATGACTCTAAATCTATGAATTATGAGCTATCACCCCTTTCACATCTTAGTAGATGACACTTACAAGTTCCTATGACAAAAGTAAATTTATTACCTGCTGGACAATCTTCTAGTGATGTTCTTTTCCCAATTTAGCTAGACTAGTTTTCACGCAGTCACAATCCATGACCAGGCCTCCACTAAAAGCATTTCATTTTAATAAGAAATCGCATTATGTTGTATAGAATAGACCTTCAAAGACCCAGACTCACTTGCTCAGCACAAAGAGGTATCTCAGTAGAACTTGATAGAAGTATGGTGATGGATAATACTTAAACATTTTTTAATTATCTGAGACACATTTAAATAGCATTTCAAAAGGGATTTAGTGAAAACAGAAATTTAAGCCAGCTCATCAAATCACTTGGACAGAGTGAACTCATAAACACTTAGTACAAAACAGAGCAATCTTGCCTTTCAAGAGAGGCTCCAGAATGGATTCAGGGTGATCGAATTCCTTCTGAAGTTAAAGCTATTGTGGATCTAATGAGAAAAACAAACATTACAACCCCTTCAAAATCTGTCTTTTCCCTTTCCCTAATGACATAGAAAAAAAAAGACCTTCTACCCTTGATGCTAGAAGGTCTAAAGCTAGTAAGACCTGGTTTCAGCCTTTCTTATCCATGACATTTTTAGCAAATTGGAGAAATTTCCTGATTTATGAACATCTGATTTAAAAACATCTCTCACAGGGGGGTAAGATAGACACACTAATGCATTGTTGGTGGAATTGTGAATTAGTACAATCATTCTAAAAAGCAATTTAGTATTATGCAAATTAAGTGACTAAATTGTCCATATCCTGTAACCCAGAGATTATAATGTTAGGAATATACCTCAAGGAAGTCACTATTAAAAAAAAAGTTGCATATATAGCATTATGGCAAAACTCTTTATGGTAGCAAAAAATGAAAACAAAGATAAGTCCACCAGTGGGTGAACTGCTAAACAAATTGGGGAACATGAATGCAATGGAATAATATCATTGTTCTGTAAGAAATGGTGAGCATGATGAGTAGAAAGAAGCATGGAAAGACTAATATGAACTGATGAAAAGTAAAGCAAACAGAGTAAGGAAAACAATAAAAACAATGAATGCAACAATGTAAATGGAAAGAACAATAGCAAAATAATTGAAAATGAATACTGCAGAATAAAAAGAACAAAATTGGTCCTAAAATAAAGATATGAGAAAATATTTCATTCCAACTCCTTTGCAGTAGAGGTCATGGGGGATCCAAAGATGTAGAAATTGCATTGAATATCAGAGTTTTTAATGTATTGATCAGTTTTGATGAATTGTCTCTACTTCCCCTTTATTCTTTAATTATTTGTTAAAAGATACGACTTCTGGAATGGGGAGGGGATGTAGGGGGGAATGTAGGTGATATAAAAACAAAAGGTTGTGATAAAAATCTATTAAAATACCCTCTTGAAAATCATTCTGCTTAGATGAAAAAGTCCAACTAGATTCTGTGATGTGCAGGATTTTTTTTTTTGGACATTAAGTTTACTTCTTGTTGTTATGTCTTAAGTGGGATAGTCACAACTTAGGTGTCCAAGATGTTGAGGGAATTGAAAACCATTCCATAAGAAGCATTGTAGCTTCAAGGGCGTACCAAGGAATGTTTAGGTTAAGGGAATGCCTAATGTTTCTTTTTTATCAAACATTTGAATTGTGGTCCTATAGAGGAAAGAGAAGACAAAGTATATTGTGGAAAGAGAGCTGGAGGTAATATTTGTAAAACACTTTGCAAATTTTATGATGCTATATAAATTCTCAGTATTATTATTAGTCCTGATTCTGTCTCTCACCAGTTGTGTAGGGCAATGGAAGTCATTTAACCTCCCTAAACCTAAGTTTACTAATCTATAAAATAAGATGACTAAGGTCTCATATATTTCTCATATCCTATTATTCTATAGAATGGGTGGGTGGAAAGATGGGGGAAATAATTTACACTTGATATTCTAAAGAACTTTCTTATTAGAATTATCCAGTCATATAACTAACTGCCTCATGAAGAAGTAAGTTCCTTGCATGGAAAAATTTACCCATGAGATATGTGGATAAGGGAAAAGTTTATGACCAAATAAGAGATAGTGAGGATCATGGAAAATAGAACGGATAATTTTGATTGAATGAAATTTAAAAAGTTTTGCACAAACAAAACAAATGCAGTCAAAATGAGAAAGACAACAGGAAACTGGCAAAAAAAAATTACAGCAGATTTCTCTGATAAAGGCCCAATTTCTCAATTATATAGGGAACTGAGGTAAATTTAAAAAAATGAGTCATTCCCCAGTTGACAAATGGTCAAAGGATATGAACAGGCAGTTTTCAGAAGGAGAAATCAAAGCTATCAGTGGTCACATAAAAATGCTCTAAATCACTACTGATTAGAGAAATATACATTAAAACAATTCTAAAGTACCACCTCATACCTATCAGATTGGCTAACATAGCAAAGGAAAATTGTAAATGCTGGAGTGGATGTGGAAAAAATGGTACACTAATGCACAGTTGGTGGAGTTGTGAACTCATTCCAACCATTTTGGAAGACAATTTAGAGCTATGCCCAAAGGGCTATAAAACTGCGTATACGATTTGATTTAGAAATACCACTACTATGGCTACATGCCAAAAAGATCAAAGAAAAAGAAAAGGACCTATTTATAGCAGCTTTTTGGTTGTGGCAATGAATTAGAATTGGAGGGGATGCCTATCAACTGGAGAATGGCTGAACAAGTTGATTGTGATGGAGTACTATTGTGCTTATTAAGAAATGATGAACAGGATGGTCTTAGAAAACCTGAGACTCATATGAACTCATGCAAAGTGAAATGAGCAGAACCAGGAGAACACTGTATATAGTAAATAGTAATTTTATTTACTAGGATGATCAACTGTGAAAGACTTCACTATTCTGGTCAAGACAATAATCAGATATAATTTCATAGGACCCATTATGAAAAATGCTACACATCTCCAGAAAGAACTGCTGAACTCTGAATGCAGATTGAATCATACTTTGTTCACTTTTTGTTTCCTGCTTCTTTTTTTTGTAACATGGTTAATATTAAAATGTTTTGCATAACTTTACATATATAATTGACATCATATTGCCTTCCTTCTCCATGGGTGAGGGAAGGGGCTGGAGAAACAAAGAGAATTTTGAACTCAAAATTATTTTTAAAAAAAGAATGTTAAAAATAAATAAAAAATTGAAAAAAAAACCTCTTTAAAAAAAGTAATTGAGCTCCTTGTTACTGTAGATAAAAGAGAATAATATAAACATCAAATTTTAGGGCTGGAAGGCATCTTAAAAGTCTTCTCATGTCTCATTTTACAGCTGATCAAACTGAAATGAAGTGATTTACCCTTGGCCATACTACTATTGGAAAAACAGGACCTTGTTTTTTGCTATCAGACATCCACTTACTGTACCATGCTGAGCTTGAACAACTAGCAATATTTTAGAAGGAATTCTTGCAGCAGTGGGCCTCTGTGGCCCTTTAGGATTCCAGAACTCAATGATTCTATGAATGTTTCTTCTCTCTCCCTTCTCCTCCTACCTCAAGGCCAATTTGCCGCCCAAACAACCAAATTGTCTTGGGCAGACACCACTTGGATCAAATTCTTTGACCTGATTTGTTTTTGTCTAACAAGGGAAAATGAATCCTGCTCCCTGATTTTTCCCTGTCCTTCATCTCCCATACTTTAGTTGTCTATTCCATGGTCTATTCTCTCTTTTTTAGGTATAAACACACGTGTCAAAGTACCCTTTCTATTTTCAACTGCCTCTTTATTTTCTAACTCTTTCTTAATTACTTAGTAAAACCTCTTCCTTTCTGTTCTTTTTTCTGCTTCTTTTTTGTTTATTTGTCAAATAAAACTCACTAATTAATATAAATAAAACTTTATAAATGTCACTTTAATTATTTCTGATAGATTAGGAATAGTGATAGTAACATATTTGTATCAAAGAAAGGATAGCTATAAGTTACGAAGTAAATTTAGATGTAAAGAACCAGTACCATTAATCTCAAAGCCTTTGAAAGTATCCACAACTCCGCTTCAAAATTTTCCCCAAATTGTCTGACTTTCTAAATTTCCAGTAATTAAAATCCACTTTTCCCTCAAAAAGAGAATCTGTATTGTCTTCTAGGCTATGACACACAGTTGGATGGACAGCCCATAGACCTCATTCATCATGAGAGGTATCTTGGACAGATTCTATGATGGATGACAATCTAGGCCCAAGATTGAATAGAAGGAAGAGAGAAGACTGGATTGCCTTCAGGAAGTTGTATGGTACTTTAATGATTCCAAGGGTCTCCCTTAAACAAAGACCCATCATCTTTGAACAACAATAGACTTTAGGTGACGCTGTGTGGCTGTGTGTCATGGGAAACCAGTCTCCAAAGAATTAAAGTCGAGGGTCATGCAAAGGGTAATGGAGAGGCACATGGTGAGTGTGAGCTGGCTGTAACATACCACACATTAAGAACTGTGCCAGAGAAGCAATACAAATGTCATCAGAGGTGCATGAATGGAAAATAAGAGGTTGGTTATATAATAGCTA
>NW_027186304.1:22633883-22658875 GCF_028583685.1 Petaurus breviceps papuanus | reverse complement strand
CTCCGAGCTGCATCCAATCAGAGCTGCAGCAGTGAGCGCGTCATCCTATTCTTCCCCAGTGATTTGCTTATTGAAAAAAGGTACATTTTTTTGTTCACATTTACCTGTTTATTAAAATTGCTTTCAATGTTCATTAAAATAAGCCCTCCCCTGAAAATAAGCCCTCTGGTGTTTTTCTGTCCAAAAAAAAATAATAAGACAGTGTCTTATTATCGGGGAAACACGGTAGCATTTAAGGAGAGCAAGGGATAACCTATGGCCACTCCATGTGTTCCACAAGGTTTCATGAAATGTTAGGAGAGCTACAGGAAGATTACTAACAGACTGAGTGGAGAAGTATCAAAAAGGATGGCATCAGAAAATGTGAGATGAGAAAAGATAAACCAGTCATGTGGCAAGAACAAAGGATAACTGATTGATAACTTTCGAGCTCCACTGGGATCCATGTGAAAGAGAGGAAGATGCTTAGCTTATTTGTTGAATTCCTTTGGGACATTTAAAGTCACACAGGATGGGCAGATATGGATGGATGGCAATCTGAGTGACCAGAATACACACATCGATGAGATCACAAGTCCATCAAAATATCAAAGTCTTTCCTCAAAACCCAGTATTCAAGATAAATAATGATTTCTTAATTGTCTAATGGAAGTTTGGTCACAAAAAACAAGACAACACTCATACCTATTGATCCATTCATATTTATAAACATAGTCTGTGGTTCTCATTTTCCCTGAGAGACCACCAAGTCAGCTCTCCACTTAAACACTGGCTTCAGTTTCCTCATCTGTAAAATAAGGGGAAAGGACTATATGATTTCTAAGATCTTTTCCAGCTCTGATGTTCTGGCATTCCCTGACTGACTCATTGAGTTGTTGGATGCAAAATGTACCCTCAATAAGAAACAATATTACAAATGGGTTAACCCACAAAGAGCTCATTTCATTCATAATGAAATTGAACTGCTATATAGTTGCAATAAAATAGTAGAAAAGACATGTTAATAATTAAATGAGAAAGAGAGATTCTCTTTTATTTTGAGTGCTTGAGGGAAACACAAGTGACGAGTTAAAAAGGAAGGGGAGGAGGTAGAAAGATGATCCAGAAAAATTAAAATGAACTTCTGATACCTTTCAAAGATATTTGGATATCAACACTATTGATATCTAATGACAGCAAAAGCAAACAAACAAAACCGCATTGAGTTCAGTAATTTGATTGAGAACCATTCATTTTAGTTATGAGGTCAGTTGGTTTCACGGTCTGGTCATAAAGGATCTTTGGGTAAGGAGGCTGATGATAGCATAATGATACAGACACAGCTAAAATATTTCCCTGATCTACCTTACATACATGTGAGAAAGATGCAAGAGATAGTATGTTAACTGGATACAATAATAACAGCGTTGGGAAGGAAAACGACTTTGAGAGACTTTAAAATTCCGATTGGTGTAAAGGTAAACTATGATTCCAGAAGACTGAAGATAAAGTGCTCCCCACCTCCTGCCTTAAAATGCAGAATGAGATGCTATTTTGGGCACCACACACCACCAGTGTGGGGATTTGTGTTACTGAACTAGGAGATACTTGTTGTGAAGAGCTTTTCCCCTTCGTTTAATTGGGGGTGGGAATGCTGGAGATTAAGAAAATAAATGCTTGTTATTTGGAAAATGGGAAGGATATTCCTATCACTCCCCCCCAAAAAAAGACATGTTCATTTTCAATTATAAACAGATATATGTATCCACATTCTATTGAATTTAAAATGCAATATGACTGAACTCTGAACTCTATCTTTATTGGGGGGGAGGAGGAAGTTTAGGGGAAGAGTGTATCAAATTATGATTTAGAATGTTTGGCAGATTATTTTTTTTGTCTGCTGAAGCTTGCAACTTTTTCAATCCAATCCTTACCTTTATTGTAGTTGACTGGCTCTATCAAGGAGCACACTCACCATTACCAAAATGTAGCAGAGTAAAGAATCATTTACAGAAAAATGTATGAGCTAGTAAATGAAGTGAATGTGCTCTGGGTTTGGGGTTTCTTTTTTTACACCATCCCCTTCATTCCATTCTTCAGCACTGTGAATATCAAGGGACTCATTTCTAGGCATTTAAATAAAGGCCAGAACAGAATCAATCTTACCTGTAAACCAAGGTACTGGTGAACTTTATTTGATTTACCCAAGAAGCCTCTCTGGACTTCTATTCGCATCATGATAATCTGTTGACACACATGTGGAACAGCCATGAAATGTTGAGACTATTTCCAGAAGTGCTTTGGATATTGCCATCTCTCAAAGAACTGGAGTCATCACCTGGGTATTCTTAAAGTCAGGTCTGTTTTCTGCTATTGCCCTGCAGTGAAATCTCAGTTTACAAAAGGCCTGGTAGAACCTCAGCCACTGCTTGATGCTTTCTTTCTGAGTCCCATTGACAGCCGCCTGAACTTTAAAGGCCATAGTATTTTGGTCACGTAATTGTATCTAGTGCCAGCACATGGGTTTTTTTTCCCTTCTTCTTCACATTGTTATTAATTTGGCAGTAAAGAGTCAAAATTGGCTGACAAAAATGGCTTGGCTTCTTTGAGGTTTTTTTCCCTCGGATTTCACAGCCTTTGTAATCTGAGCTCCTTAAGTACAGAGGGCTAGCTCCTATGGCCAAAGTATGGCTTTATCCTTCCCTGTCAGCTGGGCTCTATCTGCTCAAGAGGCAGAGTAAGATTAAAACGAAAATCAACCAGGGCTATCTTGGTATATATGGGACACTAAAAGAGCAAGTTGTCCAAATGACCTCTGGACAGGTGTCTTGGCCAATATCCCTGTCTTTTACATCCTTTTTTTTTTCTTTTTGGAGGGGGGAAAGCAGGGCAATTGGGGTTAAGTGACTTGGCCAAGGTCACATGGCTAGTAAGTGATAAGTGTCTGAGGCCGGATTTGAACTCAGGTCCTCCTGACTCCAGGGCCGGTGCTCTTTGTCACCAAGTGCTACCTCCCCCCTGTCCCCCTTTTACATCTTTAGCTAATAATGATGTGTGCATTACTTGCAACAAGGTAAAACTATTGTCACACAGTCAGATAACTTTTTAAAACTATATGCATTAAGGGTGCCTTTTGATGCAGTCACCAGTTTTATATGATTTGACAGTGAGATCACAAGATTTTGACACATATTCTGTATTCTTTGTAAAGAAACCACTTTTTAAAAATCACGTTGCATCAAGCATACTTTTGATTAACAGTCCACTTTTCCAAGTCTAGCTTTGATTACAGTCTGTAGGTTTTCAGCTGGATTTCAATTATGTGAGTTCTTAGACTACCAAAGCATGTTTATCTCCATCTTTGGCATACATTTCTGAACCTTTCATGATGTGTGATATGATACAAATCTGTGTTGTAGCATTCCATCTCTAGTTGGGAATTTCCATAACTTCATAATAATTTTATTTTCATAATTTATCAATATATTAATACAAATTAAAAATTTTCTAAAGGGAGACCAGACTTCCAGGTTGGATTGTATATACAAATATCCTCAAAACTTTTTTTTAGGGGGGTGGATGTTTCATAGCGAGATAAAGATGTCCAAAGGATGTAGGTTTACCTCTACTTCTTCTGACAATGATTTTAGTATAACATTGAATGAAAAAGTGAGTTTCATTGGTAAAAATTGCCTTTGTCCAGGCTTTGGGTACCTCAGTCTTTGCTTTGTCTTGCCAAAGTCATCCTCATTGACTCATAATTTTTAGACTCTGTTCTCTTCCCTTTTTCTGAAAATTTGAACATTTGCCCTTTTGTAAGTCTTGTGGATTTCTGTTTTTTTTTTCTCTAATATTTCAAAGATCACTGACAATAACTTAGCAAACACACATACTACTTCTTTCAGACCAAAATATAGTTCACCTGGATCAGGTGACTTGAATTTTTAAGGGCAATTAGATGCTTCCCTATTATCTCCTTATTTATCTTGGGAATCACTTCTCTGTTATTCACTTGTGTTCTGTAATATCTACTGCACATCTTTCTTCTGGATAGAGAAAACAGATGGGAAATGAGACAGGTGACCAGAGGTAGGAACCAACATTGGGACCTACCTGTTAGTTTGTCAAAGAAATTAGAATGGTCTGAAGTTCATAGCCATGGCTCTCTTTGATTCTGCTCACTCAGGTTTTGCAGGGATTGGATGGAGATGCTTGCAACTCCAGAGGTGTCTTTTAAGTCTCTGAATACAGTGTGGTTGTACGTGTGCTCTTTGTGTGGCTATTTATTATTTCTTAGTAACTGTACTATGTGGAGATATAAATATTTTACTTCTTAGCAAAGATGAAAATAGTTTTCACAGACTCTTGGCAGGCAGCAACACAACATATCCTGTCCCTTTCATCCCCAGATCTTAATGTAATAAAAGTATTGATCTAGGGAACAGAACTTGTTTCAGGGCTACATTCCCTGAAAAGCATAAAACCAGATTGACCAGGGCAAATAGGTGTTTGGCTCCACCTTAAACACTTTGGATTTTTATTAATGCTTTGCTGAGTGAAGTAGAGATACACATCGATAACAGAGTGAAAGACATTGGACTCTTCTTAGGTTAAAGGAGCGTTTATGGAAAAGGGTTTCTTTGGGTTGGTTGCCTGCCATCTCATTATAATTAAAGAATACATTTTATGTGGTGCTTTTCTGCTGGCTTGTATATGCTATAAACTTTTAATGCCTTCAATAAAACTTCTTTGGTGAGAAACAGAGAAACCCTGTTGCTATGCTCTTTCCAGAAAACACACACATACACACACACAAACCCCCCACAACAACCTTCCATGATGGTTTAGTAGCTTCAAAGAACCAGAAGGCAGAGGGGAGGGGGGAGGTGGGGGTTTCAACCCAAGATGAGGTGGCCAAAAGTATCCAGGACAAAGGGGTCAAGGACAAATGCAGAGTACAAGAGAGAAAAAATAACTTAAATTGCTGGTTAATGACAGAGAGCTTATTCCCTCTCTATCTGAGACATCATGGACACTGAGAAAATAAAGTGACAGAGGAAGATTTGAATACACCAGGAAAGAATGAATGCCATTTGCAAAAAGGAAGAGAAAAAAATCAAAGACAGATGTGAAGGATTTGCTGCTTGTGGTTTCCTATGGACATGTGGGGATTGGGACCAGGTAAAAATGGTAGGTTGGGCCACACCAAGGAAATGGAAGGTATGGAGGTCAGCATAGGCTACCATTTTAGCAGCCAGGCTAGCAAGGAAGTGGCTGTGCTCTTAAGGATAAAAAAGGTCTAAAGCTCAGCTATGTATAATAAATCTGTAAGCACTGATCCTTCACCTCTATCCCAGACCCCTAGCTTTATCCCTGTGCATCGTATGGCAGTCATTTGTGATCTTTTTATGCAAAAGATCTATGAGGGCTAGATGAAGGGGGAAGGGAATGAGTATTTATATAGTCCTGGTTGTGCTATTATTATCCCTATTTTATAGTTGAGGAAACTGAGGCAAATAGGGATCATGTGATTTGCCCAGGGTCACACAGCTAGTGAAGGTCTGAGACTGAATTTGAACTCGGGTCTTCCTAATTCCAGGTCCAGAACTCTCTCCACTGTACCACACCAGAGTAGTCCTTAATGGTTTAATGTTAAATTGGAAGGTCTCTAGTGGAATGTCTCAGGGCTCTGTGCTGTTTAACACTTGTAGCAATAATTAGGATAAGGACATAATGACCATATTTGTCAAATTTGCAGATGATACAAAGCTGGGAGAGCCAGCTAATATGTTGAGTGACAGAATTGAGATTCAAAAATATCTTTACAAGCTTTGTGCTGGACTGGAGCTAGTGAGAGGAAATTTGATTTGGATGAATTTAAATGTTTACACTTGAGTTTGAAAAAAATCAATATAATGAGTAAAAGATGGGGATGGAGGAACGGCAGAAGTGTGGCTAGATAGCTCTTTGGAAAAGATCTGAGGCTTTAGTAGTCTTCTCTGAAACTTATTTCCTATGTGAGCCTGTAATTTAACCTTTCTGGACCTCAGTTTTTCTCCTCTGTAAAATGAAGAGGTTGAATTGTATGGCCTCTGACATCCCTTCCAAAACTGAGATCTAGGAACCTATGATGATGACCCTATTACTGCAAGCTCTGTGTGAATCAACAGTGTGATAGAATAGCTAAAGAAGCTAAAATAATCTTAAGCTTCATTAAGAGAGGCATAGGAGTGTCTAGACCAGTGAGCTGATGGTCCTGCTATACTCCACCTTGCTCAGACAACATCTGAAGTATTGCACTAAGATTTGGTGCCAAGAGGGATATCGATAAGCTTCAGAGTGTCCTGTGCAGTGGATAGAGCACCAGACTTGGAATCAGGAAGACTCATCTTCCTGAGTTCAAATCTGGCCCCAGACACTTGATAGCTGTGTGACCCTGGGCAGGTCACTTACCTCTGTTTGCCTCAGTTGCCTCATCTGTAAATTAAGCTGCAGAAGGAAATGACAAATCACTCCAGTATCTTTGCCAAGAAAAGCCCCAATAGGGTCAGGAAGAGTCAGACATGATTGAAAATAACTGAACAAACAACAGAGCACCCAGAGGAAAGTGAGTAGGACAATCAAAGACCTTGAACTCAAGACATAGCACTAGTTGGAATCATTGGGACTATGTATCTTAGAGAAGAGAAGGCATTGGGGAGGGGGAAGAGTTTTCTCAAGGAAGAAGGCATAGCTTCATTCTTGGCCACAGAGGATAGAACCAGGAACACTTCGTTGGAGTTGCAAAGAGTCAGATTTAGCCTTGATATAAGGAAACAACTCCTAATGATTAGAATTGTTCAAAAGTGGAATGGGATGGCCCGGGAAGGTCTCATTCCCCTCTCATTTGAGGTTTTCAGGCAAAGGTTAGATCACTACATGGAGGTATATTGTAGAGGTAGCTAGGCTGCACAATATATAGGGCAATGGACCTGGTGTCCGGAAGACCTGAATTCAAATCCAACCTTAGACACTTCCTGTGTGACCCTAGATAAGTCACTTAATTCCTATCCCCCTCGATTTCTTCATCTGTAAAAGGGGGATAATAATAATAGCAGGGCTGTTGTGAGTATCCAATAAGATCATATTTGTAAAGCACTGTGCCAGCCTTGAAATGTTATATAACATTGCTGTTGTTCAGCCATTTTCCAGTCCTGTCTGCTCTTTGTGACACTGTCTGGGGTTTTCTTGGCAAAGATATCAGACAGGTTTGCCATTTCCTTCTCTGGTGGATCTGGGGGATCCATTTTGTCAGGCAATCAGAGATTAAGCAACTTGCCCAAGATTACACATTACACAGCTAGGATGTACCTGAGGCTGGATTTGAACTTGGGTTTTCCTGACTCTAGGCCCAGAGCTCCAGCCACTGAGCCACCAGCTGCTAGCTATTATTATTATTATTAGAGGGAAGTCTCCTTGAGCTATGAGTTGTAACAGAAGACTTCTGGGGTCCCTTCCAACCATGAGATTCTGTGAAGTCACATCACTCGTATGTTGCTGGTGATTTTTTTTTTCCATTTCAGTTTCCCTTGTCATTCATCTTTGTAAATCTGGTTCATATTTTTTAACCTGGTTTCTCCTATATAACAATAGTGGAGAGAGTATGTTTTGTATAACAGTTTAAATCCTCTCCTTATGTGTAACTGTTCTTTTTTGAGGAGAAGTTAGTCTAGGGTAGATGTTAAAATATGATTTACCACCTCAGAGATCAAAATGATAAACTAGTAACTGATATATTCAGTTCAGTTGTGTCTGACTCATTGTAACTCCATTTGGGATTTTCTTGGCAGAGATATTGGAGTGGTTTGCCATTTCCCTCTCCAGTTCATTTTACAGATGAGGAAACTTAGGCAAACAGGGTAAAGTGACTTGCCCAGGGTCACACAGCTAGTACGTGTCTGAGGCCTAATTTGAACTCAGGAAGATGAGTGTTCTTGACTCCAGGCCCAGTACAACATCCACTTCACCACCTAGCTGCTAATGGTCCCAGCTATAAGCAAAAGAACTGGAGGAATGAATTTAGAGTCAAAGAACCTAGGTTCAAAGCCAGCTCTGCCTTCTGCTACATGTATGACCTTGATCAGATTATTTAATCTCTCTATACCTAAACTTCCTCAGCTGTAAAATGACCTAGATGATCTCTATTCCATTCTAGCCCTAAATCTATGATGCTATAAAAAAATTTGACATAAAGAAAGAATATTCCTGTCCAAGGCTGGTGGCCTTGTAAGCTATCAACTCCCAAGTGAATGAAACCTGATGCTCCAGCATAACCATTCCAAAGAATATGTGTGTGTTGGGGTGGGGTGGGATGGGGGCGAGAATGCTGCAAATGAACAGAATCAAAACATTGGGAGAAGTAGAATGTGTTAAGTATGAATTAATCACAGGTATTACTATGTTGTCTTCTTTTGGAGGATAATAATGAAATTATTTAATTAGAATGTAAGCTCTTGGAGGGCAGGAACTGCCTTGCTTACTTGTATTTGTATTCCCAGCATTTAGCACCAAGTGTCCAGTGTAAGTGCTTAATAAATGTTTTATCTGTATCTATGTATCTATCTATCTACTTATCTATCATCTATCTAGAGGTAAAAGAGAAAGCGGAAAGAGGCTGTGAGGTCAGGGGGCTAGGGCAAACAGGAATGTCTTTAGGGTGGAGGCATAGGGGCATGGAGAGAGAGGTTTGCCCCTTGATGGGTACAGCCACTGTTAAGGTGTTTGTGTTTTCCACCTAAGACTCTGGAAAGCAGAAGGTAGGGTGGAAAATAACTCTTCTGGTTCTTACCCATAGTTTAGATCTCAAACCTGATTAGCCTCTAGCAATACACACTCCCTTTGGCTCTTAACTTCTTAATGGGAGGAGATGCCTCTGGGAGTTTTAAGTGTGTGGGGAAAGGAGGAAGATTGGAATGAGAAGGTGAGAAGGAGCCCTACCGGTTACCTTCTCTTACAGGAAGGAGAGTTGGCCAGGAAGGAGATGGAAAGAACAGAATATTCAATGATGCATCTGCCAGGGCTTGTTTTCCCCTGAAGGAGAGAGGCAGAGGGTGGGGAAAGAAGGAAACTCTTTCCATTGGCCTTTATTTAAGTGATCTTCCAAAGTGTTGTTGTTATTGACTTGTTTCAGTCATCTCTTACTCTTCCTGACCCCGTAGTTTGGGGCTTTCTTGGCAAAGATGCTGGAATAGTTTGTAGTTTTCTTCCCTGGCTCATTTTATAGATGAGGAAACTGAGGCAAACTGGGTTGGTTAAGTGACTTGCCCAGGGTCACACGATACTAAGTGTGTCTGAGGCAGGATTTGAACTTAGGAAGATCAATCTTCCTGACTCCCAACACTCCATCCACTGCACTACAAATGATGGTTGATCTCTAAAGTCCCTTTTAGTTCTGAATTACATGATCCTATGAGATACAGGCTGCTGATGGCAAGAGAGCTGACTTGTAATTCCGTCTCTACTAAGTACTGGTTGTGTGAAGCCTGGTCAAGTTATGTAGCTTCTTAATGTCAATAAATTGTAGAATAGTTGCAGATCTGCATTGATTGAGGGAACTTCCTCATCAGGAATTCCTTCCACCAGTGAAATTCACAGAGCTGGACCAAAACCCAAATCACTTTAGAATGACCAATGACTACATTCAGCATCATTCTTCTGTTCTGCAAACTTTGGGCATCTGACCAGGGATTCCCTAAATCATGTGATAGAATGATCCTACGCAGGGTCCCATGTTGGCCCCAGACCTCTGCTTGGCCAGTTAAGTAGAAGTAAGTTTCACTAGCACATTGATGCTGCTTTTTTCCTTGTAGAGATTTACATTAATTCATAGCTAGGGGATATGACAGTGAATGATACAGAGATGTTACCCCAAGTGATAAGGCAGTCTAAAATGTGTTGTCCATTCTTGGATTTTGTGTGAAAGTGGTAGATTACATCAGAATCACAGCCCACACTTCAACTTCTCCAATACACAGAATCCTTGGGTAGTCTGAGAAGAGCAACACAGGAAACTAACTTTCCTAGAATTCTCTGACTTGTACAACTGAGGTTTAGGATTTTGGAAAGTACAAGGGTACAAATCAAATTCACAAGAAAGTTCCTCATTTCAGTCATTTGTTTTCACTAAGTTTCATTGTTTATCTTCAGAAATGAGTGCCTAGAGGATGATGTAATACCAGGGTCCTTTGACATTTTCATAATGCTCTGCCTCATTTCTTAACTAGCCTTGATCATTGAATGGGTGTTGCCTTACTCAAACTGAGATCTCTTAAAGACCTTAGCTTAAAAAAAGGCCAAGGTCTTCCACTGCATCCTGGGCCATCTCCAGTCATTCTGACCTATATCTTGCCATGGAACCCAGATGGTTTCAGAGGAGAAAATGAGGCTGGTGACTTTGGACAGCCCTCCCTCCCTTAAATTCAATTCACTTGAATGTTATAGTATGACCTCTTTGATGTCATGGTCCTCTTTAAGAATGAAGGCAAGCGACAAGGGGACATTGGGCCTGGAGTCACAGAGACTTGAGTTCAAATCTGGCCTCTGATACTTACAAGCTGGGAAACCTTAGGCAAGTCACTTAACCTGTATTTGCCTCAGTTTCTCCATCTGCAAAATGGAGATAATAATAGCACCTACCTCCCAGAATTGCTGTGGCAATCAATTGAGATAATATTTGGAAAACACTTTGCAAACTTTAACATGTTTTATAAATGTTAGCTATTCTTATCCTAAGGGCACCTGGGTGGCACAGAGGATAGAGCACTTGTCACAACCCTGGGCAAGTCACTTAACCCTGTTTGTCTCAGTTTCCTCATCTGTAAAATGAGCTGAAGAAGGAAATGGCAAACAGCTCCACTATCTTTGCCAAGAAAAATCCAAATGGGGTCATGAAGAGTCAGATATGACTAAAAGTATTGAACAACAACAACATTCTTATACTTATTTTTATTATTTTTCATCATTTGTTTGGGGGATATAATCAAATTAATGCCAGAGTTATGAATAATTGAGTTTTGCAACAGAAGCAGAGTGGGATGACCTCAGAGAAGCACTGGGCATTTGGCCAGTTCAGGTAAAGCACTAGCTTTTGTACCTTGTCTCTTTGGAAGAGTGGAAGTCAATGCTCTGTTCTCCCAGGACACTGCCAAGTCAGATGGTGTAATAAAAATTTTCCTATCTTGTTAGATGTCCACCTGGAACTCAAATAGAAGAAAATGAGATGGGGTACATTCAGCAAACCTGAGAGGAAGCCCTGAGTAAGTGGAGATTGTGAGCTTGTTGGGTCATTGGACTAGAATTTGATTTCCATTATGACCTGGTTGACACCCACTCCCATAGAAGCTGAAGCTTTAATGAAGACACGTCATGGTAGAGTGGAAGAATCAGCTTGGCATAGTGTAATCAGATTACCTGGAATCAGACAACGTGGATTTGAATCCCAGCACTGCCACTTAATTCCTTTTGCCATTTAATACCCGTGCCTCAGTTTCCCCATCTGCAAAATGAAGGGATTGGACTAGATGACTTCTATGTTCCCTTCCAACTTTACATCTTTGAGCCTGCAATCCTCCATTGCCTACAATTTAAGTCAACTCTCAAAAGGAATTATTAAGAGGTTCTTAATCAAGGGATCTTAACCTTTTTTTAGGGTCATAGACCACTTGGGCAGTCTACTGAAGTCCATTGGACCCTTCCAGAATAATGTGTTTGAATAATTGAAGAAAATGCCAAATTTCATTTAGAAGTTAGTGAAAATAAAAGACATCATTTTTCCCATTCGGCTTCACAAATGCCCTTAATCCCCAATTCTATTTGTCTAATTTATCTAATATAGTTTATCTAATCCAAGACCATAATTTTACAAAGAAAGAAACTGAGGCCCAGAGATGAAGTGACTTGGCAAAGGTCACAAGGGTAGTGCCAGGATTCAAATCTGCCTCTTCTGACTGCACATGGATTATCTTCTCCCCTGCACTGGGCAGAGAGCACATCCCTCATTGTAGAGTGTTCTTCTAAATTCTGTATGGATGTCCTAGGCCTGGTTCTTAGCTCTCTCACAGTTCTTAGTCTGTTCAATTCAACAAGCATTTATTAAGCACCTACTAAATGTTGGAGGAACTGGGGATACACAGACAAAAAAAAAAGAATCCCTGCCCTAAAACATTAAACAACAGCCAGAGAATTAGTAAATAGCATTAAAATCAAGCCTTACAGCAAAGCAACCTCTCCTGTAAAATATATTGTAGACTGAGTGAATTGAAGAAATAAATTGGAGCCTACAGTGCTGTTGATTTTTTAAGTGTTTTTATTTTATTTTTTACTTTTTCCATTAAATAACAAAGGAAGAAAATGCAACTTTAATTTGTCATTCAGTTGTGTCTGATTTTTTGTGACTCCATTTGAGGTTTTCTTGGCAAAGGTTCTGGAGGGGTTTGCTATTTCCTTCTGCAGTTTATTTTACAGATGAGGAAACTGAGGCAGAGTTAAATGACTTGCCCAGAGTCACACAGCTAGTATCTGAGACCAGATTTGAACTGAGGAAGGTGAATCTTTCTGGCTCC
Organism: Petaurus breviceps papuanus; assembly: GCF_028583685.1. NCBI lineage: Eukaryota > Metazoa > Chordata > Mammalia > Diprotodontia > Petauridae > Petaurus > Petaurus breviceps. The sequence continues at coordinate 22,646,297 of NW_027186304.1, read as the reverse complement.
AGGCCTGTTACTCTATTCATTGTGCCACCTAGCTGCCCAAACAACTTTTCTAAGTGTACACTATTTTGAATATTTCAGTATTCTTTGTATTTCTTATTGCCACACTTTTAGTCTGAAATATAAAATTTTAATATATGTTGAATATATTTTGCATTGTTTTATGTATTTTTATATTTTATAATTTTTCTTCCAATTCCAACAAAATAGCCATCCAAACCTTAAGTCCTGGCTGTAATTAATAGCTTCAATTTTCAAATACTGCTTGAATCTTACTTGTACTTAGAAAGGAAAACACTCCAGACATAAGGGAATGAAAACTGCAGAGAAAGTAGGATGTGGCGCTGGGCTGGGATGGGGGCAGTCTGATGAGGGTCCTTTGAACAGCTGTTTCTGAACCTTTCTGGGAGAGTTTCTTTATGTTATCTCCTAGAATATCTTGCCCATGCAGGTACTTTACTTTGGGAAATGTGCTGCCCAAATAGTTTATTAATGTTCCTATGCCCAAACCTCATTTAGGAGCTCTAACACAGACCTTTGAAGGAATTCTCTGGGCAGGCTGAAGTGGCTCACCTCATACTAAATTTTTAGTGGCACATTTGGTGCTTACATGGTCACCTTTTCCCCTCTCTGGTTATTTTCCTCTTTTCTACTGCTCCCAATGTCCTAGAGTGATGAAGGCAAACAGAGGAAGCTGACTTCACCAGAATTCTCACAAAAGGGGAGAGATCATGTGATCTTTGCAATTAACTCTCCACCATTTTGAAGTCTTGAATTCTTTCAGTCCAGTCCTGTTTAACTCAATTCAACAAACTTTATTAAGTTCCTATAATGTGTAAGGTAATGAGGGTACACAGATTTCATGTCTGATCCCTCTTCTTCATCCCTTCATCTATCTTCATTAATGCTGTCTCCTGCAATACCCATCGGTCTTCCCATCTGCCTAGCCACATCCCACTTACCTTTCAGCTAGTTCAAATTTCTCCTCCTCTTCTATGGAGTCTTCTTTGACTCCTACAGCAACATGGATCTTCCTTTTTTTGAAACTCCCATGACCCTTTTAAGTTTGAAGCACATAAGAGTGTTTTTAACCATGGGTTTATGTTCATTAATTCTCCTGTGCTAGTCTTTTCTCCCCAAGTAGATCCCAAGATCTTTGAGGGCAGAGGCAGTATCCTCATGGGGTGGCTGTCAGGAGAACTCTTTGTAGGGACAGTGAATGTCTGGACCTGTGATGTGGTTGTTATGGAGAACTTCACCTTCATTATGACTTATAATTTCAAAGACTTGCCTAGAGTACACTGGGTGGTTAAATGATTTGCTACTATGGTCAGTAACACAGAGGTGTTAAGTGACCCCAAATTTTCCCTGCTTACCTGTTTTATCCACTATGCTAAGTTGCCTCACTTGGCAAACAAAGCTCTATATAAACATGGAGGTGTTTATTTTATTTTTCTATTTTCTCCTTCCATAGCTTGTGCCTAGAACATTGATGAGCACCTTGTGAAATACTAGTCCAGAGTGAGGATTTTATTGTTTTCTTTTAAAAGAGATTATTTAGAAGTATGTTAAAAAATGTTTTGTGAATTTCCCATTACCTTGCACTGTGTCTTTGCATCTTAGGAAAAAAAAATTCCTTTTATGGGAAATCCATTTCTAGGCTAAGGGTTCTAAACCTTTTTCTGTTCTGTTTTTGTCATGGATACCTTGGACGTTCTGGTGAAGTTTAAGGACCCCTTCACAGAATCATGTTTTTAAATGTATAAAATAAAATACTTAGGATTACCAAGAAACCTACTTATAATGAGATAATTATCAAAAAAATTTTTAAAGAACGTTAGAGGAGCCCAAGTTTAGGTAACCTGTTCTAGACTCATGCCCTTGTATTTTTCTCATGATAGCTCAGATAAAATTGACATCTAAAAATAATTTATCTGAAGCTGCTTCTGAAATGGTCTCATGAGACTTTGAAGAATCAATACTGAATGATCGATTAAAAAAAAAGTCCTAGGTGACTAATTCCTGACCACACAGTAAACCCCCATAGACTTCACACACACACACACACACACACACACATAGTTTTGAGAACAAAGAGTTAATAAGAGAACCCCCCCCCGCCCCAAAACAAAACAAACAAAAAAACAAAACCCAAAACGTAAAAGGCCATTTAAGAAGGGAGTCACTTTGCAGGGAGGGAAGCCTGAAAGCCTCTTTACAAAGAACAGGCAGTTAATAGAAGTCTTATCTTTGGAAGCAATCTCCAAGGAAAGGTTGTAAGTTTTCTGCACTACAAAGACCCTGCTTTTTCCCTCTCATGTCTAACTGGAGTTTCTCAGATTGAAGAAACCTGTTGGCCTCAGTACTTAAAAAAAAAAAAAGTTCAGATAAAAGCTTTGATTTCTTAATTAAATTTTTACTATCTGCATTTGATATCTTGGCCAAATTGTATCCGCTGTAGGAACAGCAAGAAAGTCTCTCACATCAAAGGGCACCTCCACCTCCTGTGACCTGTAATTACGAAATTTACTGCTCAGTGGCAGGCTAAGGTGCACCTGCCCCGTCGCTCCCGCCGCCCCCGTCGGGAGGTGCCCACCAGCCGGCCTGCGTGCCAGTTCGCTGCTGCCATTCTGCTCCTCCGGGCAGATGGCAGACCCATCCGCCTCGGGTGGGGCTCACGCTAAGCTGGGGACCCATTCCCTGGGAGCAATCTCGCCAAAGAGATAAAGCCCACGGAGGAGAGGAGGGGCGGCGCGGATGGTCCGGAACACACCTGTCCAGCTGCTGCCCTGGCCCTTGGCTGTGGCTCCATGAAGCAGCTCGTCAGAGCTTGGGCCACTCGCTGCCACCCACACTTTTTCGGGGAGGAGCCTTAGTTAGGACTTCCTAGCCCAGCTGCCTGAAAAGAACAGGCTTGCTGGTTTATTCTCCCGGTTGGATGTCTAGGTGAAAAATGTCCCTTTTTAATGAGAAAAGTTGAAAGCGGGAAAGCCTGCTGAGGGAGGTCACCTATTTGCTCTCCCAGAGATCTTCTCCTCTGAGCTTCTCTCCCTCTTGTTTTGTGAGGGACAGAATGAGCATGACCAGACACACTCCTGCCTTAATTAGTTCAGCCCTGCTGTTCTTGGGTCATCTCAGTCTCCTTGGAACATGGATATTCAGCGAAAGAATGTTTATGAGTTCAAAGATTTACAGCTGGAAGGAATGAGACGCCATCTTGTCCACCCCCCACCCCCAGAATAGGAAACTGAGACCTAGGAAGAATAAGCAACTTGCCCAAGTTCAGGGCGGTTGTAAGAAGCAAGTGATTGAGTCAAGCCCGGGGCCTTAAACTCCAAATCCAGCGTTCTTTGAACTGGTCCGTGTTGTCTCTCTCCATCTCACCCTTGCATGGAATGGAGTTAAAAAATCAGCTTTCAGTCAGTTTTATGGAGACATGTACTAAAAACACAAGTCTCAGAGACGCTAAACCAGCTGGTTGAAAAGTATGAATTTCAGTTGAATTGGCTTTGGAGTCCATGCAGCATTGAAATGACTGGTTTGTTCAACTCTCTTACACTCTTACTCCTCACTCTCCCAAACACATATATACATTGAATTAACTGGTTTCTCTGGAAAATCTACTTAGTGGAAAGTCTTAGAAGGTTGAGGGTGGATCTCTAAAGCAGGGGTTCTTAAACTTTCTTGTATTATGGACCCTTTTGGCAGTCTGTTGAAGACCACTAGACTTTCTTAGAATGATGCTTTATTTAAGAAAAAATTCTTAGTGAAAGACATGCTGAATTTCAGTTAGAGGTCAGTGAAAATAAAAATGTAATTTTTTCACACTCAAGTTCACAGATCCCTTGAGATCTATCTATGGAGTTCAAGTTAAAAGCCTCTGTTCCAAAAGAAAGGATGTTCCTTCTTTATTGGAGAAAGTGGAGTGGGGGAGCAGAGGGAGTGATTGTGGGACTTTTTGCTAATGAAGGGAATCCCACTGAGAGATTACACAAATGATCACTGAGCTAGTCCCAGGGGCATGAAGCTTCAGACAAAAATGATCATCAGACAAGATTCTCCTTCTTGTGTCTCTTTTAAAAAGTGCCCAACTGTATTCCAACAAAGGGTCCTCATCTGTCTGCCTGAGCTTTCCTTGAAGTCGGAATCTTTGATTGTGCTGGACCAAGACAGGCTTCCTCTGTAGTGACCTCTGAGTGTGCTTCCTGACAACTCCAGGAGGGATTTCACCAGCCAGGAACTTAAAGGCATGAACAAGCTCTGTGACAAGGGCTTATTGTGTGTGCTCCCCACTTAAAGAAAACCCCTTCAGAACATCCCCTCCCTACTTGCCACTGCCTGTGCCTGGAAGCCAAAAAAGAAGATTCAATATTAAAGGGGGAGAGGGAGGAGCTATGGCAATGAACAAGAAGAAAGAGAAATCAAAGGCAGGAGCTTAGGAATGGCTTCTGGCAAAGCTCTTTCAGGGACTGGTGATATAATAATACCTAGCATTTATAATTAATTTATAATGATATAATAGCTCGTGTTACCATGCAGTTTATTTTAGAGCAAAGCTACATAATTTGGCTCAAAAGATTAAAATAATTTAAAAAGTTCATTATAGAATATGGAGATATGTTTTCCCTTTATCTAAAACTAGAAAATGTTCTCTTTTTCTCTTCTGAATGCCTCCTGAAAGACAGAGCATCCCGAGAAACCACCTTGACCACTTTCAAGCGTCTGATTGGAAGCTTGCTTTTATTATCAACAGTAAAGTAGACTTATTGTGTCAATAACCTTTTTCTGCTCTGCCTAATAATACTAATGATGAAAGCTGATATTTATATATGACTTAATGTTTACAAAATACTTTTTCTGCATCATCTCCTTTTTGTTAGAGTATTTAGGTGTGATTGTCCCCATTTTACTGATGAGGACAGTGAGATCCAGAAAGGTTAGGTGACTTCCCCACAGTCATACAGCAGTTAAGTGTGAGAAACAGGAGAAAAGCCCAGGGTTTCCCTGATACCAAGTCTAGTTCTTCTTACCACAGTGTTTCACTGTATGAATGAAATACTGATAGCAGCTCAGCTACATGTTATTTATTCTGGCTAGTTCATGAAATGGCATCCTGGATATAGTCAGCAAAGTCAGAAGGGCAAGAGTATTTTTGCAGGAGAAAAGGAAAAAATTCAACCTAGAGTGACTGGAAGCATTTACTAAACATTTATTAAGTACTTATTTATGAAGGCATTGTGACTTAGTGGATGTTGGGCTAGCCTCACATTAAAGAAAAATTTGAGTTCAAATGCCTCTTACACATAGCAGTTCTAGGTTGGTGCCCCAGGCTTATTTCTAAAACTACAAATTAAACATAAATTACCAATCTGCATTTGTAGAAGGAGTTTACATTTTTTAGAGTAGCTGCCATGCTAAAATCACAGGTGTGGAACAGACAAGATCAGATATCTGCTATGTGCAAAGTACTGTGTTAGGTTAGCTGGTTCTGAGGACAGCATACAGAGTGAAATAAGGCATGGTGATTATTCTCCTAAAGAGTTTATAATACAGTTGAGGTCCTTAGAGACACAGTAATGAAAAGTCCAGTTGTGTGACTGGAGGATAAATGTTTCTCTTTCAGTGTGAAGAAAGGCCAGAGAGAGCATGTTGGAAAAATGAAGATTAAGCCTGGACATATTAAGTTTCTTGATTAGCTCCAAAAGTTAACTATCTGCTTATTTCTAGGTAAGTGTTCAAGGTGTCATCTTTTCATTAATTGAAGGACCTCCTATGACTTGATGGAATGTGATTAATTCTTCCTTCAAACACAAAATTTGCAAAAGATATATCTAGTGTGTTTTCCATAATGAGGCTTTTGTGTGCCCCTGGCTCCAGATGTTGCCTAATTGACCACGCCTATTGTGAACGTTAATATAAATATTGTAATTCTGTTTGTCTAAAGCCTGCCAATGTTCTATTACACACCCTCATCAACATTTCAGTATTAAGGCATGGCAGACAGGCCTTGCTTTGTTTATGGATGTTGGATGAGATCAAGAGTGTGGGGGGAAGCCTGAAGTGATATACCCTGTCTCTCCATACCCAAGAAATGGCATTTCCCCTGGAGTGTTTCAGAGATAATACCACTGGAAGAAGCTAGAATTGAAAGTACCCTCCTCCCCCTACCCCTCCTGAAAATACAGCCTCGTCCAAACACACACACACACACACACACACACACACACACACACACATATATATATATATATATATATATATATATATGTATATATATATATATATATATCAGTAAATAAAACAGTGAGAGGGTAGGAGAGATACTTTATGGAAGATAGCCAAAATTTCCTGTATTTCAGTCTTCTAGCTCTGTTTGAGTCCATCACAGTGACATCACTTGTTGGGTTTCTTTGTCATTGAAGTTGGAGACCTTAGAGACTGTCTAGTCCAACCAAGTCCCACAACTTTATTTTACAGTTGAGGAAGACCTAAAGAAATTAATTGACTTTCCTGAGATCACATGGCTAGTAAGTGGCAGGCATCTCTAGCCTGGGCCCTACAACTCCAAATATAGCTCTTTTTTTCTAAGGAAAGTGATATTTTGAGGAGTTCATATGGGGGAGGCATTTTTTTTTTAGGTAGAATGCTTTAATACAGTGATTCCCCATTTCCTTTTGCTTACTTCCCTCAGCAATATGAGGACATACCTTGATTGTCATTTAACTGTCTTTAGGCTTGGATAGAAAATGAGGAGACAGAACGGGAATGGTTTCTGGCTAAATCTTGGATCTGTCACTTTCCAGTAACCTCATTAAGAGTCATTTGATGGATGCCTTAGGTCCTTATCTACTCAGTCACTCAACAGTAAAGACTGGAAAATGTGACAGAACTCATTCTTTGCAAATCCTAGGAAACAGTGATTAAAAAACCTCATTTGAAACCTGTTTAGTTGGTGGCCATGCTAAAGGACTGACATGACAAATAGAGATGCACACAGCTGGCATGGGATGAATCTGTGATTGATCTGATAGCAATCATCTGGTTCTTCCAGTCTCCCCATGGCCTTTAATGAGGTGACTTGAATGTTCTAATAAAACATGGCAGTGGAATGCTTCCAGATGTCTCTCAGCCAAGCCAAAGAAGGGCTCAGAGGCTCTAACCTGCAGATCCACTATATTCAGCTAACAGCACCTCCCAGAATCACTCTTCCACTTCAGTTTCTAGGGAGGTTAACAAAAACCTCACATACCTCTTTTGACAAATCCTTTCAAATCATATCAATTTCCTAGAGAGGGCATGGGGGCCCTGCTTGCTGCTTTGTAAGGTCTGCCTGTCTTCATTCTCGGAGCCCTTAGGGACACAATTAGCTGCTTTGATAGGAAATCCTCAGCAAGGGCCACTTTAACTGCCCTCATTGTGAGTGATCAGATAATACAAACTTGCCTTTCTTAATAGCAAAGTGGAGCAAATTGCCCCTTGAGGTGTGTGTGTGGTGTAAGAGGGGATAAGGAGAATTGACTAGGATAGGCATAAAGCCAACCTCTAGAGAGGTTAAAAGGGGAGAGATGATAAATGAAGGTGGGCACAGGTGGCCATTACAAATCAGAGAAGTGATCCGTTTATTCCATGTTAGGCCTCCAGCAACGGTCAGTTCTCAAACCTCAGACAAAGCCTTCCCCAGGCCACCACTCTGGTTTTCAAAAACCAAGCTTGGAAAGATCTAAGCGACTTGAGCTTTTCATGTCCTGGCACCAAGCAGTCTTTTCGCTTGGTCAAAGGCCCCTTACTTCGCTTGCTATATCTTGCTCAGAAAATTCTAACCAAATCAACACTGTCATTGAATCTGGAAAGGGTGAATCAGTGTATGCATATTAAAATGTTAGTGAATATATACTAGAATAGGGACTTTCATATTGTTTCACTCACTATCCTTGTGACTTCTCAGACAGACCATGACTTCTATATCTGGTTGCTATTCTCCTATATATGTTGTTAGTCTCATCTTCAAATCAAACATCTATTAAGCACTTATTAGGTGCTAAATTCTGGGGGTATAAAGAAGGGCAAAAATAGACCCTGCCCTCAAGAAGTTGATAATCTAATGGTAGAGGGGAAGGACAACAGCAAACAGCTATGTGTGAACAAGATATTTACAGAATAAATTGGAAATAATTTCAGAGGAAAGGCACTCCCATCAAGGGAGATAGGGAAAGATTTCCTTCAGAAGGCAAGATTTTGGTTGAAATGTGAAAAAAGTCAGGGAAGCCAGAAGGTGGAGGTGAGGAGGGAGAGAATTCCAGACATTGGGGACAGACAGTGAAAATGCATTGTTGAGGCATGGAGTTTCTTCTAAGAGGAATAGCAAGGAGACCTATGTTCCTGGGTCATAAGAGTACATGGAAAATAATAAAGTATAGAAAGACTGAAAAGTTACTGTGTTATGAAGGGCCTTAATAGTTGACAACTTTATAGTTGATCCTTGAGGTAATAGGGAGCCAACTGAGTTTATTGAATAGGGAGTGATGGGTTTAAGTGTGTGCCTAAGGAAATCACTTTGACAACTGAGAGGAGAATGGATTGGAACGGAGAGAGACTTGAGACAAGAAGACCAACCATCAGCTTATTGCAATAATAAGCTTATAATAATAAGCTATAAGCCTAGCTTAGAGCCTAGGCATGAGATGATGAGGGCCTGCATCAGTGAGGTGACAGTGTCTGAGAGAAGGGGGAGCATAGGAGAATTGTTGCAAATGTCAGTTCCACAAAGATAGCTGCCTGGCTTTTGTATTTGTATCCTAAGTGCTTGGGCACAGGACTTGGCATGTAGTAAATGCTTCATAAATGTCTATCATGTATTCTGATGTAGTTTGGATATTACTTTTGTTTTTCCTTCCAATTAGTCTAAACACTTAATGAGCAAAATCAGTCTGACGTTGCAATTAACTAAACAGGGGAAGTAGAGAAAAGGTAATTTCTTCCTTCCTGGAAAGGTCAGAGTCAAAGCCCCTCTAAGTTTCTTTGTTATATATTGTCTTCTATGGAGCAGAGACAAATGCTGATGGGAAGAATGAGCCCATTGAGATTATATGTAATATATACATTATATATATAATATTTCATATATATATATATATATATATATATATATATATATGGAGAGAGAGTGAGAGAGAGAATGAGAGGAGAGAGAGAATTAGGAGAGAGGAGAGACAGAGAGAGAGAGGAAGAGAGAGAGAGACAGAGACAGAGAGAGATTGAGAGAGAGAGAGAGGACTGGTATGACATCCTGGCTCTGACACTTACTTTCTGTGTGTAAATCACTTAACCTTTCTCCATCTCAGATTCCTCATCTATAAAATGAGATTAGACTAGGTGACTTCAATGGTGCCGTTTAGCTCTAACGCTATGATCCTAGGCTCTCCTGATAGACACAGTGAGACTCCAGAGGAATGGAGAGGGTCTTGCTGGAATGCTGCTACTGGCCCCGATTGGAAGCAGCAGAGTTACTATGGCCCATGGGTTCCTGGGTGAGATCTCTAGGAGGAAGCAAATGTCATTCTTGCTCCCCAGCACTCTTAAATCCTTAGCACTAACTCTCCACAATGTAAACCCATTACTATTGCTGTAGTAAATTCTTCCTCTTGGGGAAATGGAAAGCAAAGATTGCCTAACATTTCTAAGAGGGCTGATACAGGGTTAAATGAAAGCGTGGAAATCCCTCCATCAACCATATGGTTCTGATTAAGCCACTAGGTCCGAGCTGGCTCTGCTGATTGGGACTGAGGGGGTAGGGAAGGAAGCTGGTGCCCATGTGGCAGGCTTTGCCTGCTGTGCCCCCTTAGCAAATCTCTACCCATGGAGTGGGTGGCCCCCCCCCCAGGCATTGCCCCCCAAGGTGTTGCTAATGCATTTCTTTTTTAAAAGTTGTATTAATGCCTTTCATTGCCTATACCTCTTCCATTTCTGACATGCCAGAATATATACTTTTTATAATTTTTCCTACTTTTGTATAACCCCATGTAGTATTCCCAAAAAATAGTTAAACAAATCCTAAGATGACCACAGTGATCACATGACCTATAGTTATCTGAATTTCTTCCACAAAATGGAGAGGGGGGGGGTAGGTGGCTCGGCGAGTAAAGCACCGGCCCCAGAGTCAGGAGGACCCCAGTTCGGTTCCGGCCTCAAACACTTAACACCCACACAAAAAAACTAGCTTTGTAACCTTGGGCAGGTTACTTAACCCCAACTGCCCTCCAAAAGGCAAAACAAAAAGATGGATAGGTGACATATCGTCCTGTTAGATTGAGGGGATCGTGAAGATATGTAGCGCGCCTGATTTACCTTTGAATCTCGCCCCATTTCCCCCATTTTGCAGTGCCAGGGAAGTAACTGCCATGTTGAGGTAAAAGGACCATGGCGCTTAATGTGTGACCCCTCTCAGAAAATCACCGTTTTAAATATTGACAAAGCATACTTAACTTAGATCCAAACAATAAAAATCCATTGGTGGAATATGTGGCACTGGTGAGGGAGGGAATTTGAAAGGAAGAGGGACTATTTTTAAAGAATGTTTTTTTTTCTCAATTATATGTAAAAACAATATTAAAAAAATTTTTTTTAAAGCAATCAGGGTTAAGTAACTTGCTCAAGGTTACACGGCCAGTTATTTCTGGGTGTGGTGCTAAGTATCTGAGCCCAGGATTTGATCTCCAGGTCATCCCAACACTGGAGCCGGTGTTCTTACTTGCTGTGCTACCTGGCCACCCCAATTTTTAAAATTTTTAATGTTCATTTTTAAAAATAATTTTGAGTTCCAAATTTCCTCCTTCCCTCCCTCCCTTTTCTCCTCCCTCCTTGAGAAGTCAAGCACTTTGGTATAGACAATTCATGTGAAGTCATCAAAATATATTTACACATTACTATGTTACAAAAGAGAACACAGACCAGAAAAAGAAAGAAAAAGAAAATAAGAAAAATAAAGAAAGTTTCAAAAAAGGATGCCTCATTTTGCATTCAGATTCCATCCGCAGAAGAAAGACTTCTTGATATTCCTGAAATCATAACATATAGTTATCTGTGTACTTTGCCTGGCTGTAAAACATCATGTTATGCATGTCCAAAAACATGTGAAGGTAGGCTATAGAATCTAACCCAAGGTACTAAAAGACCAGGATGACTGTTCTGAATATGGAAGATAGATGATTCTAGTAATAATGTTATTATTTAGATAGTGTTTTACATTTTACAAAACACTTCACATACGTTGGTACCTGTGGCCTCGGGGTGGGGGTGCTTTCAGGGAACATTGGGTTCACATGTACTCAATTATGGGAGCCTCCCTCTATTCCAAATGGGCATGTTTCTCTTTGGTTTATTAATGCTTTAACCTAGATTCCTCCAGGAAAATCTCTAAAAACAGTCTTAAATATGGCTCATGTCCAGGGTCTCTCCAGAAGGAAGTAGTAGGGTCCCCTCCCAAGAGGGTACTGTTTTTATTCCATCTGACAAAAGAAACTTGTGAGACACAAAAGCCTCAAAGATGTGCATGAACACTGAGAAGAAGCGGAAACATGCTAATATCCTATTGCACTCATTCTGTTTTTCCTGGAACATAAAGACTAGACTGCCTCATGCTTTCCTAGCAAAGCACTGATGCACAAGTCTCGCTCTATGGGAGATGGTCACTTTTTGGCAAATGTAAATATCCTGGAATTTCACTACATGGATTGGAGGGACATACCCATAAAACAGAGTAGAGGTTCTCTTGATGCCTCTTGCTGAATCTCATTGATTTGGTTCTCACAAGAACCCCATGTGGTAGATAGTATAGATATTATTATACCAATAGATGAAATAAAATGACTGAGGTTCAGAAAGTTGCCTTAAATTTTAAGATTCTGTGACTTTAGCATGGTCATGTAAACAGAAAATGTTGAAACTGAGGGTCAGGGACAGGGAGGAAGGACTAACACTAAACTCTCTTGACTTCAGGTCTAGTATTCTAGTCATGTACCAATGGCTTCTTCCACACCTTTCCTCTCTGCCCACAGCTGCTTCCCTGGTTCTGAGAGAAGACATTTTTGCTTTAGGGAACTAGTTCTCCATCATTTTCTGAAAGCTGGGGATGAGGGCAATGTGAAAAATCAGTATTTGAGGGCCATTAAAGAAGAGACTAAAGTTAGTCAATAGCAAGAATTATAAAAACAGATTTTTTTTTCCTGTCTCAATTGTCTCCAATTGAGTTAAACTTAACTAGGTGGAGAACAAGGGAAAACAGGGAATGTAAAATAAGTCATAATTCATAGTAATAACTTCCATTCATTCAATTCTTTAAGGTTTACAATGTACTTTATATACATTATCTAATTTGATCTTCACAGCAATCCAGAACTAGGTACTATATGTGTTAACACT
>NW_027186304.1:22552883-22623883 GCF_028583685.1 Petaurus breviceps papuanus | reverse complement strand
CCCCCAGCTGCTAGGTTCTTTCTTCATTCCACTTACATTCTATTTACAGACTCATAGAACCTGAGAGCTGAAAAGGTCCTCATGGCCATCTAATCCAATCCATGCACGTAAAAACATTCCCATTAAAATATAAATGCCAAGGGGCGGCTAGGTGGTGCAGTGAGTAGAGCACCAGCCCTGGAGTCAGGAGGACCTGAGTTCAAATCCAGCCTCAGACACTTATCACAAAAACTAGCCTGTGACCTTGGGCAAGTCACTTAACCCCAATTGCCCTCCAAAAAGCAAAAAATATATATACATACACACACACACACACACACACACACATATATGGCAAATGATAGTCTAGTTTCTATTTGAAGACCTCTAAGAAAATTGAACGCCAGATATTTTATATGTGTATATGGAAATATATGTGTGTATTTGCATATACTTAAACATGTACGTCTTGTTTCTCCTGAAAGAATGTAAATTCCTTGAGGCCAGAGACTCTTTCATTTTTTATTATATGTTTTCAATTTATTTTTAGTTTTCAACATTTACTTCTATAAGATTTTGAGTTCTAAATTCCACCTCCCTCTGCCACCTCCCCCCTCCCCAAGATGATGTGCAATCTGATATAGGCTATCCATGTAGATATTTCCATATTAGTCATGTTGTAAAGAAGGATTAGAACCAAAAGGGGAAGAACAGACAAAGAAGAAACAAAAAGAAAAAATAGTATGCTTCAAACTCCACAATTCTTTCTCTGGATGGGGATAGCACTTTCCATCATGAGTCTTTTGGAATTATCTTGGATCCTTGCATTGCTGAGAAGAGCTAAGTCTATTAGAGTTGGTCATAACATGAGACTCATTTTTGTCATTGTATACTCAGGGCTTAGCATTGTTCTTGGTGCTCAGGAGTGGGGAACCTTTGCCTTGAGGCCACATGCCTTGAGACCGAAGGTTCCCCATCCTTGATAGGTGATTAATAAATGTTTATTGGTTGATTGTTTAAAAAGAATTTCCAAGGTTAGTTATTGATTCCCGTTTTTTTCATTGCATGGGATAGAGGGCAGAATGCAAGGAGGGAATGTCGTCTGCTATGCTAAGTTTGAGACAGTAATCATAGAAATGTCTGCTAGAATCCCAGTGCCAAAAATTCACTTAACTTTCAAGAGCAACATCTAACTATTCACCACAGAATCCAAAAAATGGGAAAATAAAAAATGGCATCCAGCCAAAGCCCAAACATGTTTGATGTCTGCTGGCATGGGGAAACGTTGGCTAGACTCATTTTGCACGTGGTGGACGAACAGGAGTGACTTGGAGTTGTCAGGTGACTTGAGCCTATAAGACTGTCTCTGAGGTGATTCTGGAGCCAGAGGTTCCAATCTAAGTTGTCATCCAGAGGGTCGTGTTTCCACGACACTGTTGTGACTCATTAGCAGAAGAACACTGTATCTGAAAACCCAGGTCCCTTCTAAGATGTGAGAGTTCACTGTCTCTCCTATCATATGCCATGCCAAATGAGATACCTGCTCTTGATTTCATTGAGGATCAGAGCAGTCTGGGCAGTCAGGATGGAAACACAGCTACAAAGTGAAGTTTCTGACATCTTCCCAAATTACATTATGCCTCACTGATGCTCATAACTAATGCCTGAAGTTCTCAATCTTTAAGTCTATTTTTTTTTTTTTGCTTTTTGGAGGGCCATTAGGGTTAAGTGACTTGCCCAAGGTCACATGGCTAGTTTTGTGTTAAGTGTCTGAGGACACATTTGAACTCAGGTCCTCCTGACTCCAGGCTGGTGCTGTATTCACTGCGCCACCTAGCTGCTCCCTTAAGTCTAATTCTTATTACCACCTAAGTTGAGAATGAGACTTGTGGGGGACTAGGGTGTGAGTGTGAGTGAATAATCATTGTCTAGGATGACTCTTTTATTTAGTAGATAGTATTTTATTATTTTCCAATTACATGTAAAGATAATTTTTAACATTGATTTTTATATAAAATTTTGAGTTCCAGATTTTCTCCTTCCCTCCCCTAGGATGACTCTCAAAAACAATTAAAATTGAATGTGTGATACTGAACAAATTTTTTCACTTTTCTGTGCCTCAGTCTTCTAATCTGTAAAATGGTGGGTGGGTAGAGTTAGAACCGATGACCTATAAGGTTCCTTCTAGAGAGGGATTTGACAGTAAATGTTTAACAACTGACTCTCCCAAAAAGAGTATACACAAGGCACATTTTAAAATTTATTCTATACCATTAACACTTTCTCTATCACTTAATTAAATCTAGACCATCAACAAAACAATCAATCAAGTCCTGATTTGTAGTGGCTGATTTTCTAGGTATAATTCTCATACTGAAAATTTAGCAATAGGCTTTTCTGTCAGTTTGTGGCTTTAGCACACCCCACCTTCTACCTTTAAATTTCTGACCCTGTGATCCTGTGTTCCTTTTGAATCCAGAATGTAAAAAAAATAAAAATGGACCTGTGATTTCATCAGAGCAGGGAGTTCCCAATGATAATTTTTCTCTATCCATTTAGATTTGAAATTTCTTTCCAGATTAGAGACTTGGAGAATTGTCTGAAGATTGAGAGATTTGGTTAACTAAGGAGTCAATAAATACTTATTAAGTAACTCCCATGTACCAGACACTGTGCTGAGTACAAAGAAAGGCAAAAGACATTCTCTGCCCTCACAATTTAATAAGGGAGCTCACAATATGGTGATTTCATGACTTGTCTAGGTTCACACAACCAGTATGTGTCAAAGGGGAGACCTGAACCTGGGTCTTTCTGACTGAGAACAACTCTATCCACTGCTCCCTGCTCCTGTACAAAATCTCAGACTTGCTTTGGAGATAGTTAAAAAAAAAAACCCATCCCCCCAAAATAACATGAAAATAGAAGGGAAAGGGAAAGAAATGTAACAGTATATTACTTTCCACTTCTCATTAGAAATTAAAATTCACCTAATTCAATTAGATTAAGATTTTAGATATTGCATCTCTCTGGTTGCCAACACAAATAGCTATCTCCATATATAATAGCGGACATTCGTAAATAGAGCTGTCCGGGTAAAATGGGAGAGAGGCAGTTCCCATTCCTCCAAACCAGGCTCCTGGCTTCTTTTTAAGGAGGCGAGATGAACACTATGTCTGCTGAAGGCAGTGGAGATCTGTCCTAGGGCTCCAGATGGCTCTGGGATCTGGGTTCACTTAGGTTTGCCTGCTTTACTTTTTTGACTCCATTCTTTTGTGCTTTTAAAGTCTATTCCCCCTTTTACCATCCCCATAGATAGGATCATAGGTTTTACAGTTAGAAATTAGTCCAGGTCCTTCAAAGGGTCACAGACCAGGAACTGGACCTCAGAGATAATCCAGGACATTTTTTAGTCATTTTCAATTGTGTCTGACTTTTAGTGACCCCATTTTGGTTTTTCTTTTTTTTTTTGGTGGGGTGGCAAAGATATTGGAGTGGCTTGCTATTTCCTTCTCCAGGCCATTTTACAGATGAAAAAACTGAGGCAAACAGGGTTAAGTGACTTGCCCAGGGTTATACAACAGCTGACTCTAATCCACATCCACCTCATATTTATATAGACACAAAAATAGAGTCCTAGAAAGGTGAAGGAATTTGCCCAAAGTTATGCAGGAAGTAGATGGTAGAGATAGGACTCGAACCCTGGACCACTGAATCTAAATCATGCCATGAACTAACAAGTACCCGATGTTTCCAATGTACTCTGCACTGATGACACTCAGCTAAAACTACAGTATCATATTCAGGATGTTCATAATAAACCTAAGATAACTATATCCAACTGTATCCTGGGATAACTGTATGCTGCTGGACAATTAACAAGTCTGGAATAAGAACAGAGAGTCCAGTAAGTGACAAAGCCAATACCTAGCTGAAAAAAAAAGACAACCAGCCACCCTGTTATTTAGACCAATGCTGCAATCTCAGATCCACATTGGTGGTTTGACTTGGTTTGACTTAGATGTAGCTCATCCCTTGCAATGCAAGATATGGTAGTGGAGAAGGCATTTTGATGATATGAAGGATCCTAGACCAGGAGGAGTCTCTCCTACCCAGGATTTGGTCCAAAAAGCTCTGCTAATCTGTAAATCCTGATGCTCCAGGGACAGACTGCCAACACATGCAGAAACTTAAAAGAAAAATACAGCTTGAATTAATCAAACATGAATGAAATCACAGTGAGGGTAACTTTTGATACCTGAGCTATCCACTGGCAACTGAAAGTAATAAAAAAAAAATAAGTTGAAGAAGGGCCAGGAGATTGTTAAAGAAAATATAAAAGGAATTAGAAGGCTTGAGAAGTAGGCTTTTTAAAAAAGGGTCCTTGACAAGTGTTGATGGCTAATTGAAGATGCAGTTGGCCATCTGTGCCTTTAAGACAAAGGACCAGAAGGCAAGTCTGCAAGATCAGAGCTCTAAGGCATGGCAGATTGAGGGGAATCTCACTAGTGTCTGAGCTTTGGAGTGCTGCTTCAGGTACCAGGTAGCTGGAGCTGCCTTAGATTGCAAGTGCTGGGGGTTTGAGTGTGGGGAAAGAGGTTGTACTGCTAAGATAGACCAGAGGCTCATAGATGTTCCATTGTCCTATGATTTGGTCACAATCATCAAGGTATGGAGGCTAGTGGCCTAGAAGTACTTCCTGGCTTCTACACACACACATATCTGCTGAATTTTGTACTTTTGTGATTTATTCTCTTCATTTTTCCCCTTTAAAGTCATCCTTGATTTTTATTTTAACCACATTTATCTGCATTATGTTTTATCCTGGGTCCCATATACTCCTAGGGGCAGCATTGCTGGTAAATGTCTATGCATGGGAGCAGTTCTAGAGGGCACATACCAAAAAGACTCTTCCTTTAAAGGAGTGTCCTTGTCTATCTCAAAGGACATCTGAATATGCTTATTTTGTTATTGTTCAGTCTTCTCCCATCTCTATGATCTCATTTGGGGTTTTCTTGGCAAAGAATTATTGGGGTGGTTTGCTATTTCTTTCTCCAGTTCATTTTACAGATAAAGGAACTGAGGCAAACAGTATTAAGTGACTTGCCCAGGGTCACATAGCTAATAAGTGTTGGAGTCAGATTTGAACTCAGGAAGATTGAATCTTCCAGATTCCAGGCACAGTACTTTATCCACTGTGCCACCTAGCTGTCCCTACAGAATATTAAATTTAATTAGACAGATTTGAATTTTGAGAATACTTCATTATCAATAGATAATGAAGGTAATTCACCTTCTAAGCCAGACAATTATGGGTAGTCAGGGTCCAGAGATCTCTGATACAGTAAAGGCATTGTGGTTTGATTTGTCCTTCATTGTCAAAGAGGACCATGATATCAGGGAGATGATGACATGACTTGCAATTGACTTGGATTTGAGTGAGGCAGTGCTGTTCAAGGTCACCAGCCTTACTTCCTCCTCCAGAGCCATCTGGGTCCAGTGGCCAGATATCAATCAGGATGACTGGAAATGGCCCAGGATATAAGTAGAGGGATAGGCTCAGGAAGCATCATTAAGTTCATGACTTGCTGAACTTGATTGAACAGTACCAAACACTGGTTTTCTTTTTCTCTAAAACCTTGGAAACTTTGCTACATGGTTTGATACATAAGACTTAGGGCAGTGGAAAGGGAACAGAGATATATAGAGAAAACCAGCAGATATCCAGAGCCATACTATTCTGTAATACATAAGTTTTATTTCTTTTTTTCTATTTCTTTCCTTCCTTCAAGGTGGCAGGCTCCATAACTGCAGTGCAGTAGACCAATATATAAAAGCGTCTGCCATTCTTCCTGCTTATTTGCTGCTGGCTCCTGCCAGTCCCAGGGTAGAAGAAAGGCAGTAGTCTTGGGCTATTAGCAGTACCTAGTGCCTTGTTGCTATCACGGGTTAGCAGCTGTGGCTTCTTTCTTGCGGCAATATGGTCATCTATTTATTAAAGAAAATGTATTAACTGCCTACTGTACTGTCAGCATTGTGCTTTGAAGGCTTGCAGACCTAGCCCTTCCCTTCAGGTTATCCTATATTGGGGGAGGCCAGATTACATAAAAAAGTAAAATGGCATCCCATTACAATTTTATTACTAGGTCTCATTGTGGCTTGAAGGTGACTCCGTATTCTTGACCAGTGGAATGCACATTTTGGAAGGCCCTATGAAGCTGGTACAACAACTAACTACAAACCTGTTGCCTGAGGACTGGTCTGGCTCAGTTTAGGGAAGCTTATCACCAAAGAACTGATCACTAGGTGATTTTTTTTTTCCTACACATGAAAGCATCTATTAAGGTGTAGAGAAGGAGTTCTTAACCTGGGGTCTACAATCCCTCCACCTCTACAGGTTTCAAAGATACATTTAAAGGGGGCCTGTGAATTTGGATGAGAAAAAATTTACATCTTTAATTCAATATAATTATTTTCCTTTGTAACCCTAGGCATGAGGCAGGGAGATGGCCTAGTAGAGAGTGCTAAACCTGGAGTCTGAAAGACTTGAGTTCAAATCTGACCTCAGACACTTACTTAGCTGGGTGACCCTGAGCAAATCACTGTGCCTTATTTTTCTCAACTATAAAATGGGGATGATGTCATCTACCTTCTAGAGTTGTTGTAAAGATCAAATGAGATATTTGTAGAGCATTTAGTGTAATGCCAGACATATCATAGGTGCAATATAAATGCTAGGTATCATTATATTATTTTATGTAGGTAAAACCATTATTCTGAGAAGAGGAAGATAGGTTTCAACAGACAGCTAAATAAATCTGTGACACAAAGAATGTTAAGAACCCCTAGGGTAGAAAGAATTTCAGTCTGTGTTGGTGAAGGTAAAACTCTTGCTGACAAAATGATGGATCCTTGCTGTATAAATCAAAGATAGTGTTATGATTAAGTGCCCAAAATGGATAGTGCAGATAAAATGCTATAGGAATTCAAGGAAGGGAGAGGTCAGCATAGGCTGTCATGGTCAGAGAGTACTTCATGGAGAAAAAGCAGTTTTATTGATGTGTTAAATTTAATATACACTTTATTTTTTAAAATATTTATTTATTTATTTTTAGTTCTTAAAATTCATTTCCACAAGATTTTGAGTTACAATTTTTCTCTCTCCATCTTTCCTCTGCCCTCCACCCCAAAACAGCAACCCCACTGAATATCCCTTCCCACAATCCATTCTCCCCTATATCCTCCCCATCACCCCCCTAAATTTCTAGCAGGGCAAGACGAAGCTCTATACCCCAATGCCTGTACATTTTATTTCCCAGTTGCATGTAAAAAACAAATTTTTTTTAAATTTTAAACATTTGTTTTTAAAACTTTGAGTTCCAGATTTTTTCCCTTCCTCCCTCCTCATCCGCCCCCTCTGGGAAGACAAGAAATTCAAAATAGGTTGTACATGTGCAGTTACCCAAATCATTTCTATAGTTGTTATATTGTGAAAGACCAACTATGTTTCCCTCCATCCTAAACTGACCCCCACTTATTCCATTTTTTCCTTTGACCTTATCCCTTTTCAGAAATGTTTGCTTCTAACTACCCTCTCCCCCAATCTGCCCTCCCTTCTATCATCCCCCTTCCTATCCCCTACCTCTATTTTCCTGCGGGGTTAGACACCCAATTGTGTGTGTATGTTATTCTCTTCAGCCAAATTCAATGAGAATAAGGTTGTTCTATTCCCTTTCACCTTCCTGCTCTTCCCCTCCATTGTAACAGTTTTCTCTTGCCTCTTTTTTTTTTTTTAAAGCAATTGACGTTAAGTAACTTGCTCAAGGTTACATGGCCAGTTATTATTTCTGGGTGTGGTGCTAAGTATCCAAGCCTGGATTTGATCCCCAGGTCATCCCGACCCTGGAGCCAGTGCTCATACTTGCTGAGCCACCTGGCCACCCCTTCTCTTGCCTCTTTTATATGAGATAATTTACCCTAATCTATCTCCTCCTTTCTCCTCCGAATAAATTTTCTCTTACCTCTTAATTTTATTTTTTAGATATCATCTCTTTATATTAAACTTATCCTGTGTCCTCTGTCTATGTATACACGAACATACAAATGCCCACATTCACATATATATTTATATACACATACACCCTCCTATACGTACATACATATGTATGTATACATATACATATACACACACATATTTCCCTTCAACTATGCTTATAACGAGAACAGTCTTATGAGTTACAATGATCGTTTTTCCATGTAGGAATGTAAATAGTTCAACTTTAATAAGTTCCTTATGATTTCTTTTTCCTGTTTACCTTCTCATGCTTCTCTTGCTTCTTGTATTTGAAAGTCAAATTTTCTGTTGGTTCAGCTCTGGTTTTACCATCAAGAATGCTTGAAAGTCCTCTATTTCATTAAATGACCATATTTTTCCCAGTAGCATGATACTCAGTTTTGCTGGGTAGGTGATACTTGGTTTTAGTCCTAGCTCCTTTGGATCTCTGGAATATCATATTCCAAGCCCTTTGATCCCTTAATGTAGAAGCAGCTAGGTCTTGTGTTATCCTGATTGTGTTTCCACAATATTCAAATTGTTTCTTCCTTACTGCTTGCAGTATTTTCTCCTTGACCTGGAACTCTGGAATTTGGCTATAATATTCCTAGGAGTATTCTTTTTGGGATCTTTTTAAAGAGGTGTTTGGTGAATTCTTTCAATTTCTATTTTGCCCTCTGGTTCTAGAATATCAGGGCAATTTTCCTTGATAATTTCTTGCAAGATGGTGTCTAGGCTCTTTTTTTTGATCATGGCTTTCAGGTAGTCCAATAATTTTTTAAATTATCTCTCCTGGATCTATTTTCCAGGTCAGTGGTTTTACCAATGAGATATTTCACATTGCCTTCTATTTTTTTCATTTGTTTGGATCTGTTTTATAGTATCTTGATTTCTCATAAAGTCATTAGCTTCCAATTGCTCCAATCTTATTTTGAAGGAGGTATTCTCTTCAGTGACTTTTTGAAATTACTTTTCCATCTGGCAAATTCAGCTTTTTAAGGCATTCTTTTTCCTCACTGGCTTTTTGAGCCTCTTTTGCCATTTGAGTTAGTCTATTTTTTTAAGGTGTTATGTTCTTCAGTGTATTTTTGGGTCTCCTTTAGCAGGCTGTTGACTCGCTTTTCATGATCTTCTTGCATTATTCTCATTTCTCTTCCCAATTTTTCTTCCACTTCTCTTACCTGATTTTCAAAATCCTTCTTGAGCTCCTCCATGGCCTGTAAACAATTCATATTTTTCTTGGGTGCTTTTGATGCTGGAGTTCTGACTTCGCTGTCTTCCTCCTGCTCCATGCCTTGATCCTTTTTGTCCCCCAAATAGGAAACTATGGTTTGATTACATTTCCTGGGCTTATTCATCTTGCCAGTCAATTACTTGACTTTTGAGCACTTTGCCACAGTAGAGCTCTGCTTCCAGAATGGAAAGAGCTTTGTCCCAAATCTCTAGGGTTTTCACAGCTACTGGATCTATTAGTTGGGTGCCCTCTCTACAGACACCACAAGCTCTGGCTCACTGGTCACACACCCCAGGACCACCACCCAAGACCATGATCCAGATCCAAGCAGGTTAAAGCAAGAGTGATTACCCTCTGAATGGTCACTTGGTCCCCCTGCAGTCTGCAGGCCAGGAGCTCCTGAGATAGTCAGGCAACAGTGGTTGCATAGCCACCACACCTCCATGGCTTCTTGCCCTGGGGCAGGGGCTAGACAGTGCTCTCAGTCCCCCCTGTTCCCACAAAGTCCCACACTGACCTTTTACTTTTTTTTTTTTTTGGAATTTATGGGTTGATAATTCTGGAAATTGCCATAGCTGCTGGTAATTCTCTCCCCTGAAGTCTGCTTTGGGCTGCTGCTGATTAGGGCTGCCCTGGGGCCAGGAACCACGAGGCTCATGTGGGGTTCTTGTCAGCCTTCCAGGCTTCTTTCAGCAAGAGCTTTGTTTCTCTTTGTCTCTTTGTGGGTTCTGTAGCTCTAAAGTTTGTTTAGAGTCATTTTTTTTCACATTTATTGGAAGTGATTGGAGGGGAACCCTCACCAAGTTTGTACTTCTCCTCTGCCATCTTGGCTCCACCCCCTATACACTTTGACAGAAGTTTATAATGTCTGTTTTATGTTCTTGACTCCTTTTTCCTTCTTTGTATACAGAAATGTTCATGTTTGTTGATGATTGCTAAATTAATAAAAAAAAAAAGGGAAAAAGAAGAGCAGTACCAAACAAATGCTTGTTAATTTCATGTTTATTTTGCTGTCCAATGTAGATGGTAGGGAAGGGCAGGGAGAGGGAAGGAGGGAGGGAGGGGGAAAGAGAGAGACAGAGACAGAGAGAGGAGAGAGAGAGACAGAGAGGGAAAGAGAGAGACAGAGAAAGAGAGAGACAGAGAGAAAATAAGCATAGAACATAGATACACTTCTAGGGACAATATGAGTGGTTTTTTGGTTGAGGTGAGGTAGAAGAATGTTTATTTTTAAGAGCATCATCCTATCTTCAAAAGAAAATCACACTGACAATTTTATATGAATTCTAAATTTAGCCAATATCCTTTTTGATCCAGAATCCAGGGTAAGTACAATAAATCCTCTTATGGCCTAGATCCCCATAACAGATTTTTTTTGGGGGGAGTGCTACTTTCTGGTTTGGACTGCTCCAAAAACACTGTGAAGATAACTTGTTTTCTTAAGATGCTTCAAATCACAGAGTATTTTTTGGATCCTTCAGCCATGAAATTGTCCAAATCTTTGGTTCAGTTGGAATTCATGTAATTCAGTTCAACTAAACAAACATTAAATGCCAATTGCATGCAAAGTACTGAGAAGATTACTTTTTCTCAACAAATTTCCTAGTCAGAGAGGGGATGAAGACAGATACACAAGTAAACATAATACAAGTCAGAATGATATAAGTGCATAGAAGAGATCAAATTTGGGGAGGAAGGAGCACTTTTAGCTGGATAAAATTAAGCTAAGTTTTGTGGAAGAGGAGGTACTTGAGCTGAGCGCTGAAGGAAGAGAAGTACTTTAATAAGTGGCGCTATTCCAGATATGGAGTATGTTTTGCATAATGCTCAGAGGCAGAAAGGAATAAGAAAAAATAATAATTGCCAATAAGTAGCACCTTGAGGTTTACAAAATGCTTTGCATACATGATTTAATTTTATCCAAGCCTTGTTCAGAGGATAGCTAGTCATCCAGTTTGCTTAGAGTAGAGAGTGTGTGAAGGGAAGGGGTGTGTAATAAGGCTAGAAAATTAGTTTGGGGGCATAATGTTAAAGGCTTTGAATATAGGGCTAATGAGTTTATAGTTTAGTATCATTGCTGTTGTTTTTATGTTTGTTCTTCGTTTCCGAAGAGGACCATGGCATCAGGTAAATGATGACATGACTTGCAGTAGACTTTAATTTGAGTGAGGGAGGGCTGTGCAAGGTCACCAGCCTCACTTTTTCCTCCATAGCCATCTGAATCCAGTAACCAAGACTACTGGAGATGACCCAAGATGCAATGGGAGACCTTGGTCCTTTTAGGATAAAGCCTTTTCATATACACTTAGAGTGAGGTAAAACCCATTCAGTGAATTAGGATTATTAACTTAGAGTTGGAAGGGACCTTCAAGCTCCCAAATCTAACTCCATTGTGCAGATAAGGAAAGTGATTCTCAAAGAAGTGAAGTGACTTGCCCAAGGTCACATAGCTAGTAAGTAAAAGGTAGGATTTGAAGCCAGGCCTGGAGTTGAAATCCAGCCTCCTCAGTGCCTCCTAGATAACTGAAGGATTTCAAGTAAGGATGTGACATTATTAAACCTATGTGTTAGAAAGATTACTTTGGTAGTGGTATGAAGGATGGATGGAAGAGGGACAAAAATGGTGTAAGGGGATAGGCTAGTTTAATAGTCCAGGAGAGAGGTAATGAAGGTTTTAACTAGGGTAACAGAAGTAGTAGCAGAATGGAGGGAACACTTTTGGAACTATAAAAATAGAATTGACAAGACTTGGTGACTTATAGGTGTGGGGAGCAAGGGATAATGGAGACTCAAGGATAATGCTAAGATTATTAGCCTGAGTGACTGAAAGGATGATGGTGCCATTAACAGAAACCAGCAAGTTTGGAAGAGGGACAGTTTTTTTTGGAGGAAGTGTGAAAGACCAGTAGGTTTTCCTGGGAGAGATGTTTGGGAGATAGCTTGTGAAGAGAAGGCTGGAGCCCTCAGGGCTTCTATTTGCCTCAGTTTCCTCAAATGGAAAAAGGAAATGTAATAGCATTTAACTCTCAGGGTTATTGTAAGGATCAAATGAGATATTTGGGAAGTTCTTAGCACAGTGCTTGGCAGGTCGTAGTAATAGTAGCCGTTGTTTGTCCTTCATTTTTGAAGAAAACCAGTGACATCATTTAATGGGTGAAGACTTGACTTGCAAATTAATTTAATTTGAGTGAGGCAGAATTGTTCAAAGTTATCAGCTTCAATCTCTCTTGTAGAGTAATTGAAGTCCACTGGCAAAACAAAAATCAGAATGACTGGTGATAGCCCAGCACACAGTGGATGACCGTGGCATCTTTGGTGCCTGACCAAGCTCTAAGAGCTCCATAGCACCTGCTTCAGCTGCGTCCATGGACATTGGAACATATTGTTAAATTGTTGTCATCCAATCATTCTGCTGGGGGGGGGTGATCTTCACATGCTTGGGGTAGATATCCCCCTAATCACTGATGGGTTTGAGGACTGTCGGACACCCTCAACTTTGTTTAGCCTCTCTGAAGAGATGGTTTTACAGGCCACTGTACATGCTACAACTTCTTGGGGCCACAGGTGGGTGTTGGGTGAAGGTAGACACCAAAGGTGGATAAGCAGTCCTGAAAAGGGCTCAGCAAACCCTTATAGAAGAGGCGCTATCCCTCCCTGAACTCCCCATAGGACATGAAGTAGGAACCATATAAATGTTAACTAGTATTAGTAGTTACTACCTGAGCTGAGCCTTAAAGAAATTCAAAAATTCTGAAAATCAGAGGTTAGAAAAGAGGGAATTGCAGGCATGGGTGACAGCTAGTAATAAAGTTATGAATGAAGATAGGAGTTAGAGTCTAGGAAACAGAATCACAGAATTTTGCAATTGGAAGGGACTCCATTGTACATTTAGTCCAATCCCCTCTACCACATGTGTGATAATCAGTCATTCAGCCTTTACTTGATGACCTCCATTAAGGTGAAACTCATTGCTTCCTGAGGGAGTCTGTTTTTCTTCTGGATAGCTGAAGTATCTGGAAGTAAATAATGTTAAATAAACCAGGAAAGGCTGGCTGAAGCCAGATTGGGAAGAGCTTCAAACTCCAGGCTGAGGAATTTTTTTTTTTTATCCCAGAGGTAACAGTAAATCACTGAAGATTTTTGAGTAGGAGACTGATACACAAAGTTAGTTGCATGTCTTGGGAATATTAGGATAAAAAGATCATAGATTTAGAACTGGGAGAAACTTGAGAAGTCATCTAATCTGTCACATTCATTTTACAGATGAGTTACTTGAGGCCCAGAGAAGTTGTCATCTGCCCAAAGTAGAAAATAGGAGAAACTAAGGTAATAAAAGTAATGGTATTGTAGAATATCTATCCAAAGTGGGGGCCATGACACAACCCCAAAGGATGTGTGACTGATCAGAGGATGGGTAGGAAAATGATATTAACTAGTTAATTAATATTAAATAATACTGGAAAGGTAAGTGGCAGCTAGATTGCATAGGGCCTTGAATAATAGGCTGAAGATTTTGTGTTTTATTCTAGAGGCAAATGAGCTATTGGAGAATTTTGAGTGGAGGAGTAAGATGGTCAGATTTGTATTTTAGAAATATCAATTTAACACCTTGTGAGAGAGAGAGATTAGAGAACAGAGAATCTGGGAGCAGAGAGGCCAATTAGGAGGCTGTTAAAATTGTCTAGGCAAGAGGTGATGAGGCCCCAAGTGATAGAGAGGCAAATGGATGTGAGATAGAATGGACAAGACGTGGCAGTTGATTAAATGTGTGTCTTGGATACTAAGTTATTCCTCTAAGCTCTATACCCTTGCCTGTCTAAAAACCTGTTTTCCTTTAAGGTCTAAGTCAGGGATAGAGAGAATATGATGATTCTGAGGTTCTTTTAGCATTTTGAGTCCAGAGGAAGAGGGGAAGCATCTCTCTGGGATGAGACACTAACATCTGGCTATGACTAGAAAGGGAAGAGTAATTATTCAGAAACTAAGGTGCTGTGTGTGGGGGGTGTGGTGGGAAGGCGAAGGGGCGGGAGAGAGGAATAAGTATCCATATAATGCCACTATATGCCAGGCATTGTGCTAAGCACTTTTACAAATATCTCATTTAATCCTGGTAGCTAGGTGCTATTATAATCCTCATTTTACAGTTGAGGAAACTGAGGCAATTAGCGGTCAAGAAACTTGACAGAATGCAGGGTCACAGAGCTTGTGAATGTCAGAGGCCACATTTCTCAGTTCTTCTTGACTTTATCTACTGTGTTGTCTCAACAGAAAGAACTTGATATGACCCAGTGACTCAATAACTTTTAGAGAGACTGGAGACAAAGAATATAGAAATAATTCCCACTTGACAAAGTTTGAATCTACCGATCTTCCAAGGAAAATGAAATCTCTTTGTCATGAACTGCCCCCCCCTCCGCCCTCATGAACTGCCTCCTGCCCCCGGCAATGTACCAATAATCAGAAGGTATGAAGAATATCCCAAAGTTGGGGAGAAAGCAGGGGAAACCCTGAGGGAAAATATTTAATTTATTCCATAATAATTCATTTAACAAGTATTTTCCTCCTCCCCACCTCCCCTCACCTATTGGGAAATCACCTCCCTCCCAAAAAACACCCCCTAACAAATATGCATAATCAAGCAAAACAAGTTCCTACATTCTCCACGTTCAAATAGATAGATCTATGTCTACAGATCTATACATGTCTATCCATCTCAGTCTGAATCTTGATTCCATCATAAATATATTTTTTGGTGAGTATCCTGCTTCATTGTTGGTCCTCTGGAATTGCGGTTGGCCATTTCATCGATTACTGTTACTAAATCTTTCAAAGCTGTTTGTTATTGCTTTATAAATTGCTCTGGTTCTCCTGCCTTCATTCTATGTAAGTTAACACAAGTCTTTCCAGGTTTCTCTGAAACTGATCTTTTCACCATTTCTTATGGCACAACAGTTTTCCCTTGCATTCAGTTTACTGCATAATTTGTTTAGTCATTCCCCTGTTTTTGGGAGGTCCCATGTGTGGAAAACTGCAGTGGGTTGTTTGCCAGTACCCTGAGCCTTCTCTTTCTTCTCCTTTGTCATAGTGCCTTCCCTCTTCACTTGATGTTTTAATCAGGCATGATTCCCACTTTGTGCCAGGTGATACTTTTTGTTTACTCCCACTGACTTGCTGTAGTATCTTTTTGGTTGTTTTATTCCCTTACTGGCTAAACCTGCTGTACTCTATATGCTTGGCGTTTAATATAGCGTGACCATCCTAGACCAGGTTCTTTTTCTTGATCCTTGATCCTTAGTGCTTCTGATCATTTTTTCCACTTTTCACCTTCCCCATCAAAAGAGGTTTTCCAGAAAAGGCATGTATACTAAAACATCAAATGATCATTCAGGGAAGAAAAAGACAAGGGGAAGAAAGTAATCTGCAAGTGTGGAACATCTGTTATTAGTTCCTGAGAGGAGTTAATCTACTCAGTTTTGGAACTTCTGCCTTTGTCCAAGCTGTTTAGACTCATGAGTGAATAAACACCAACTCAATTAGTCCAGTATATTTAACCATTCTGGACCACCAGACTGAACCAGACTTAGCCATCCTTCACATCTCATCAAGCCATTCAGAGTTTAACTTCCCATCTCTTTCTTACTGTCTTTTTCTACCTCTTACTCTGGCCTCAATAATCAAATCAATCTTACCATTGTTTCTGGAAAGGGAACGTCAATTGATTTCCCTATAGACTAAGTAACCATGCCTGTGACTCCAAAGTCACTTTCTTCCCTGGCCACAACTCTCAAATATTTGGGAATAACATCTCCCCTGTCACTAGCTAATCTTTATATAGTACTTTAAGGTTTGCAAAGTACTTTATATAAATATTATCTCATTAAATCTCCACAGTAGCTCCATGAGACAGGTTACTATTATAACCTTTAGGGAGGTGATTGAATGTATATGAGGTTGGATTTGAACTCAGGTCATCTTTATTTCAGACCAAGTGCTCTAACGCCTAAACTAAAGTGTCAAACATGCTGCCAGGCCACATGCAGGCCCCAAATGTGACTGGAATCAAATTAAAATACAATTGAGAATTATCTAACAGAATAAATAAAGATACAATGCAATATAGACAATGTTAATATGTGGTTTTCTAAGTCAATAGCACCCATATGGATCGTTTTGTGTCCCCTTTCTATCTGAGTTGGATACCACTGACCCATACCAGCTAGCTGCCATTAAAATGAATACAGGGATTGTCTGTAGCATATAGCAGATGATTAGCAAATGCTTTTTAATTCATGCAATCAATAACAGAGAAGTGGAAGGAGGTACTTTTTCTTTGCCAGGTTCTAAGTGGTAAAGGCAATATTCTAACCCAGGTTCTTTCATTCTAAATCCACATAGTTCTTTCTTCCTTACCACATATTTGAGCTTCTAGCAAATGGTTCGATTTCTTTGTTCTTCTTCAAAATCTATTTCCTTCCATTTTGTTATATTCTTCTGCTTTCCTTTATAGCCTAGTTTAGCTTTCTTAGATAGACTCAGAATCAATGCTTTAATTAAACTCGGATTTCTTAGAGAGCTTCCAGACTAGCAAAGTTCTAATCCAGTTGGGGGCATAAATCTGCTCACCTGCTTTTGATGTGTTCACCTGCTCTCAAACATGCCCAGTTCCTCTTACATCTACACTGATGCCTTTAGATCTATTTGTTTCTTTTCCATGCTGTTTATATACATCTGTTATCCATGAAAAACAAACCAGTGGCCATAATAGCAGGATGGATAAAGATAATGTAAGGTTGGGTGGGCAGACGGCAAAACCCGGATCCTGTTAATAATAATTCCTGCTAATAATAATTACTTGTAGCAGTAGTAGCAACAGTAAACTTAAAATAGTTAAATTTCAGATGTTTCTGTTATTCTCATGGATATGAAAGGAAGGCTGATCCAATACCTACCTTTGAAGAGATAAAGAGAAGATGAAAAGGGCTATTTGTGACTACTGATGATTTCAGCGATCCTGGTAATGACTGTTTGGATTCTGTAATTGGTAACATTTTCCTTCCTTAACATTCCAGGAAAGTGTTTGAAAATAAATGACCTTGTTTTGTAGAAAACTAAATGAAAACAAACAGGATCACTGAGTGAGAATCAAAGGAAGGCAGATTGCAACTCAAAATAAAGGAGAACTTCCTAACAACTTTAGCTATTTGAAAATTGGGATGGGGGTCTATAATTCTTGAAAAGAGTTTAGGATTATAGGAGAAAGGATCTTGAATTGTTCAGTGATGCAAATTCCTCTAGTGACCATGTACCCAAAGGAGGGTAAAAACAGAAAGAAAGGTCCCACAGAAACCAAAATATTAACAGTTGCACTTTCTGTGATTAGAAAACTAATAAAACTAGAAAGAAAATGGGTGCTCATTGATCGGGAAATAGTTGAAAAATTTGTGGTACGTGAATGTAATTAATTTCTCCTATTTTCTTTAAGAAAAAGAAATATGAGGAATTCAGAGCTACATTGGATACCTTGTATAAAATATTGCAGAGTAAAGCAAACAGAGCCAGGAGTATGATGTAGTCAATAACTACAATAGTACAAAATGAAAAGAACATAAAAATGAAAGTTTATTCTGAGTAACTGTAATGACCAATCTTTGCCTTTGAGAAGGGATGAGGAAACATCCTATCCTTTTTGACTGAGTGGTGGGGAATTATGGAATATTGGTCTGGTTGTTCTTCAGGGAGGGCTCATTTGGTGTGTCTGTGTCTGGAAGTGTCAAATGTAAAAACAAAAGACATCAATAAGATTTATTTACTTATTTTTTCAATGAAATGGGCTAACTTTATTGGTAGTGAGCTCTCTGTTCCTGGAAGTTTTCAAGCAGGGGATGGATGACCTTTTGTCAGGGATGCTGGAGAGAAGATTCTTGTATGCATCACCTGGTACTTACTACAAAGCCAGGCAACACAGTAAGAGTTTAATAAATGCATGTTGCTTGATTGATTGAGCACTGTCTGTATGCCTTCTGTTTTACTTCCCTCTTCCCTCTCACTCCCTTCCTATTAGAAATTTGTTTGGGCATTTTCTGTGTAGGTTAGAATGAGGAGTTGAGGCTATGAATTTATGTTTAAAGCTCAAGAATTCCATAGTCCAGTTCCTAAAACATTCCTAAACTAAGAGTACGGTCATCAGGTAAGATTGTGAAAAACAATGACAGCCTTGATTCCAAGAAGTGCCATTAATTCACACCCAGTCTTTCAACGGAATAGAGAAGTTTAGCCAAGCAGCAGCTCAACCATTAACTCTTTGTCCATGGTGCTTGCTGACTGGTTGAAATGAACATTGACTCGGTAGTGACAAAAGTAACTTCAACTGCACAAACTGGCCAGAATGCAGATATAGAACATTGAAAGCTAAGAATCCGAGATCAATCATTCAAGAACAGAAACACACAACCAGGGTGAAATTATTAAAATACAGCTGTTCTGAATTCTGAAGTTAAAAAAGTCCGCTTAGTTCTAACAGAAACAGGGTGAGATACTTTGTGAATTAACTACTCTTCCATGTGCAGTTCTTGGTTACCAAAGGTGAATGTGTGGGCATATTTGCTTGCGTATATTCAAGTGTATTTTCACACACATGCATGAGGAAGGATGAGCGGAAGGTACCCCAAATTTGGAGCAGCTCTAATCAGTGTTCAAGTATCAGGCAATGCTTCCAGTGGGAAAAAGGCACAGATATTGTCAAGCAGAGTAGGGAGTCTCTTTTTGGGTTTTCTACAAGATGGAGCAGAGGTACCATTTATGTCTTGAACTGCTATTTATATTTTTGTGCATGTGTACTCACTCCCTGTAGCGCCAACGCAATATTTATAGCGCCCATGATCACAATAAAGACCGTGACTATAAGTATCACATGACATTTGATCGAAAAATATGTCAAACTCTCCAGATAGAGGATAAAGCTTATTTACTTATTTAGATTTATTTAGACACCAGAAAACCAAATCCCAAAACCAGTGAGTTGATTTCATCATAGTACCAAAGCTATTCAGAAGCCATAATAACCCTGAGAGCCATGCCATCCTTTAGCCTTCCCACAAACCAATACAAGATCAATATTTACTCACAAAACTCTCTACCTCCTTGCCCGAGCTCCTCTGTCCCCAGCTGTCTCCAACTGGCTAGCTCTTGACCAGCTTCCTGTGGGCTCTGCTTCTCCTCAGCAAGCTCCTCCCATCACAGGCTCCATGTGACCACATTCAGCCTATCAGAGTTTATCTTCACAGCAGGGGAGATCTTCAAATTCCTATTCCCATTGTATTCCCCTAGTTTTCTTTGCTGTATGACAGCATGAAAAAAATGGAGGAACACTGGATTTGGAGTCTTGGGGCTTAGGTTTTAATATGGATTCTGATACTAGCTGTATGATGTTGAACAAATTGGTTAATATCTCCAAGCCTCAGTTTTCTCACCTATAAAATGAGGGAGTTGGACTAAATGATCTCTAGGGTGCTCTTTGTCTCCAAACCCAAAGGCTCTGTCCCAATTTACTTCAGGAGGCAGCACAGAGAACTAGAAAGAAGTACAGGTATGCAATAAGAAGACCTGAGTTGATTACTGATTTTGTGCAAGTCATTTGGCTTATCTGGGCCTCAATAATACCCTCCAAATAAACCAACATGTTCTTTTTTTTTTTTGCTTTTTGGAGGGCAATTGGGGTTAAGTGACTTGCCCAAGGCCACACAGCTAGTAAGTGTTAAGTGTCTGAGGCTGGATTTGAACTCAGGTCCTCCTGACTCCAGGGCTGGTGCTCTACTCACTGCATCACCTAGCTGCCCCTAAACCAGCATGTTCTTAATACTCAGGAACTTGAATGCAAAAGTAGACAAAACAGTGTGACAAAAATACAATGGTAAATATGGTTTAGGATTAATAAATAAAAGGAAAGAGGCTTACAGATTGTATATAGAAACCTCACATCCATATATCATGAATAGTTTCTTCCAGAAGAGAATTAGAAGGTATTGGGCATGGCAAAGACTAAATAACAAAAAACAATGAAATTAAATATATATCTTGGCAGGAAATGACTAGCTAATGATGGGAGGGGGCGCATTTCCCACTCAGCCACTTGTGTTTTGTCAATCTAGTGACTTTGTTAGTGCAATAAGAAAAATCAGTACCAGATTAGAATACAAACAAGAAGATAGGACACTAGACTAAAACAGCTCCGACTTGATAAGATGTTGGTGCCCCACAATGAAAAATGGGTAAAAGGACAAATATCAGTGTGGACTATCATAATTTCCATGGAAGTATAATTGATATAAAGTAATCAGCACAGTGAGGAGGTCAACAGAAAGCTGAAAACCCTCCTTGACAGGATGATAACTGGTTGCCTTGTATGTGTTAGACCAGGGGTGGGGAACCTGCAGCCTCAAGGCCACATATGGCCTTCTAGGTCCTCGGGTGTGACCTTTGGACTGAGTCCAAGTTTTACAGAACAAATCCTTTTATTAAGGAGATTTCTTCTGTGAAGTTTGGATTCAGTCGAAGGCCTGCAATTTAGGACCTAGAGGGCCACATGTGGCCTCGAGGCTGCAGGTTTCCCACCCATGGTAGACAGATTTGGGACTGGAACCTCAGTCTTCCTGACTACCAAATTCTCTATCTACTATGCTAAACTAACTCTCAGTAATGAATTCCATTAACACACCACAATTTATTTAAACATTTCCCTCTTACGGGGCAATTTAGGTTGCTTCCAGGCTTTTGCAATTACTGTCAATGAAAAAATTTGAACAAACAGCGTTGTTGTTTTTGTTTTTGTCAACATATTTATCATATATTCCAAACAAATTTTTAGTACTAGATTGCACTCCAGAAAGATTCTGTAACCTTGTTACTCCTCTAGCAAAGAATGAGTGTACTTGCTTTTTCCATATCCCCTTTAACACTGAATTTCATTGCTTTAATTTTTTTTGCCACTTGATGGGCTAAGGTGGTAAAGCTGATTTAATTTAGATCTTTTTGGTTATGAATGGATCTGAGCATTTTTTGAGTGATGATTAAAATTTTGTTTTTTAAAATTTGTGTATCTATATAGTGCTTCATATATATACACACAATATACATACATGTATAATACATCTATGTATGTACATATACAGATACGTGCATATGCATAGGTATATTCACATATAGACATGTATATACATGTATATGCATATATACATGCATTTATAGATACACATCTATAAAATTTGTTAAAATGAATCTAAAAGCTCAGGGAATAATCCATGTAGGCTCTCATAGAATTATTGGTTGTGTAGCCAAGCGCAAGCAACTCTCCAGAGGACTGCTACTGTGAATAGCTTTAAGGTTCTGATCACATAGTATAGTGAACTCTCTATTTATTCAGCAATCAACTAATGAAAAACATTCACAGAAACCAAAGTACAGCATTCACAATGATATAACATAACAACTTATCACTAAAGTGGCCAAATAATTTTAAACAAAAAATATCATTTAGTAAGTCCTTAAATCAATGGTCCTTAAGGAACCATCCTCTTTAAGGGACACAAAGCACAAAGGTGAAAGTTTTTCTACCCCTAGGTCACATTGTCTAAATCTCTCAGTCAAAAAGTTTTATTTCTTCTTGATTGGAGATTAGTTTCCAACCATCCTTAATTTAATCATTCTTTTTTTTTTAAAGCAATTTCTGGGTGTGGTGCTGAGTATCTGAGCCCGGATTTGATCCCAAGGTCATCCCGACACTGGGGCCGGTGCTCTTACTTGCTGAGCCACCTGGCCACCCCTAAGCAACTGGGGTTAAGTAACTTGCTCAAGTTGCACGGCCAGGTGTTTCTGGGTGGGTGCTAAGTGTCTGAGCCTGGATTTGATCCCCAGGCCATCCCAATGCTGGGGCCAGTGCTCTTACTCACTGTGCTACCTGGCCGCCCAACTTAATCATCCTTAAAAAGGTATAAGGTACAAAGTACAAAGTTCTCCAACCCCTAGGACACAGTAAATTGTG
This sequence comes from Petaurus breviceps papuanus, assembly GCF_028583685.1. Classification (NCBI taxonomy): domain Eukaryota; kingdom Metazoa; phylum Chordata; class Mammalia; order Diprotodontia; family Petauridae; genus Petaurus; species Petaurus breviceps. The sequence continues at coordinate 22,601,584 of NW_027186304.1, read as the reverse complement.
ATCTTCTCAGTTAGCACTAAGTACCCAAGGAGACGTCTTTTCATCTTGGCTCAAGGCTGGTTCCCAGATTCCATGGTTCCTCTTCAATGGGTCCAGCTCTTGCTTAAATCTACCCAACTGTCACCTGGATTCACAGGCAGGCAACTCTCAGCTCGTGGTTCAGTTCCTCATCCAGTTCCTTGTCCAGGTCTCATTCCATATTGAAGCTCACAGTGTCCAGTCAACTTTAAGTCCTTCATAATTTCTGTTTCTGGGAAGACAAAGCTTAACAGGGTCAAAACAATATTCATGCACATTTCCAGTACCATCATCAATTCACTATCTGCCTGTGAAATCAACACAGACCCACAAACAAGGTCTGAGAACTCAACACAAATTATCAGTACAGTCCCAAGATCTCTGAAACCCTCCTCCAGGACTTTTGTAAACAGACAGCAAGAAAATCCTCTTCCAGGGCTTCCAGTCAGGTCCCAGGACTTTTGTACAAAGTATCACAAACACAAATCAACACAGACAGAGCAGACAAACAGAGTGCCAGACACCACAAGTTTTCCCTTTTTCAGCTCTGCTCTGTTCCAGCTGTGCTCAGCTTTTTATATGGTCTTTAGCTCCCCCCTGTTCCTCCCACTTCTTAAGTCCTTCCTGTTCCTGTCTTTGGCAAGTACCTGCCACTGTGGGATTCACAGGTTCTGTTTCTTAACAAAGACTTGGCATAATTACTGGCAAGGTTCAAAGACACTTGAACTGAAATAAAATGCTAAATAATTAAGTAACTGAAATAAGGTGCTAAGAATAATGTCTGGCTCAATCCTCTTTTTACTGATGAAAAAACTAAGGGCCAGAGTGGGTAAGTGACTTACCAAGGTCCCATACAACTTAAGTGACAAACACAGGTCCTCTGTCTCTAACAGAACTCTTTCTACTTCATCATGCTGCCTTCCACTATAAAGTCAGCCAGTCAATAAATAAATAAATGTTTATTAAGGGTTTCCCATGTGCCAGGCACTATGCTAAACTCTGGAAATACAAAAAGAGACAAAAGACAGTCCCTGTCCCCAAGAAGCTTACAATCTATTAGAGAGTTAACAAGCAAACAAATATGTACAAACAAGATATATACAGGATAAATAGGAAGTAAATAATAGAGAAAAGACACTAGAACTAAGAAGACTTGGGAAAGGTTTCCTGTAGAAGATAAGATTTTAGCTGGGACTTAAAGAAAGTCAGGAAGCCAGGAGGTGGAGATGAGGAGGTAGATCATTCCAGGCATAGGAGGCAGCCAGGGAAAATGCCCAGCATAGAGAGATGGAGTGTCTAATTGTAAAGCCAAGCACAAGCAGCTCTCCTGAGGAGTGCTGCTGTGAATAACTTTAAGGTTCTGATCACATAGTATAGTGAACTCTCTATTTATTCAGCAGTAAATAAAAGCAAAACATTCACAGAAACCAAAGTACAACATTCATAACAATATAGTATAACAACTTATTACTAAAGTGGCCACATATTCTAAAACAAAAGATATCGTTCATCAAGTCACAATCTGAATCAATTAATATAAAGTACCCATCTAAAGTCTTTTTTCATCTTAATTGGAGAATGGCTTCCAATCATCCTTAACTCAATCATCCTTAAGGAGCACAAAGTACAAAGGTCTTCCACCCCTAGGTCACATTCTTAATCTTGTCAATCAGAATTAAGTATCCAAGTAGAGATCCTTTCATCTTGACTCAAGGCTGACTCCCAAACTCCATGGTTCCTCTTCTATGCTCCCAGCTCTTGCCTGAATTCACCCAACTGTCACCTGGATTCACAGGTAGGCAGCTCCCAGTTCTAAGTTGAGCTCCACACATCAAACCTAGCAGAGTTACAATATTCACACACATTGCCGTCAGTATCATCAATTCACTTTCTGCATGTGAATTTAATACAGAAGATAAAGTGCCAGCCCCACAGGCATCCTTCCTCCCAGTTCTGCCCAGACCCAGCTTGTGCTCGGGCTTTTATATCATTAGCTCCTTCCTGTTCTGCCTCTTCCTCTTACATCTTTCCTGTTACAATCTTTAGCAAGTTCCTCCCACTGGGTGCTTCACAGGGTCTGTTTCTAACAAAGACTTGATGTGATCACAGGCAAGACTGAAAGACACATGAATAGCTGGAACAAGGAGTTAAATGCCATTTTGCTTGCCATTACATTAATTTGTGGAAGCTAAAGAGGCCAGTGTCCCTGGATGGAAGAATAGGTGAGGGGGAGTAAGGCATAAGAAGACCAGAAAGATAGGAAGAGGATAAGTTAAGAAGGGTTTTAAACACCAAACAGAAAATTTTATATTGATCCTGGAAGCAATAGGGAGCCACTAGAGTTTATTGAGTAGGGAAAGGGATGACATGATTGGACCTGTGTTTTAGGAAAATCACTTTGGTAGCTGAATAGAAGATGACTTGGAATGAGGAGAAACTTGAAGCAGACAGACTCACCAAGAAGGCTCTTGCAGTAGCCCAAATGTGAGGTGAAGGGGCCTGAATCAGAGTGGTGGTAGTGTCAGAGGAGAAAAAGGGCTATCTATATTAGAGATATTGCCTTGGAAATTGGTTGGATATGGGGTAGTGAGAGATGGGGAAGAATCAAGAATAATACCTAGGTTGCAAGTGTGAAGGGCTGGGAGGATGGTGGCATTCTTTTCAGTAATAAGGAATAAGGAAGGGAGGAGGGGGGCTGGTAGGGCTTAGGGGGAAAGATAAATGCATTAAGTTGTGACCATGTTGAGTTTAAGATGTCTCCCTGGGCAGCTAGGTGGCACAGTAGATAGAGTGCTGGTCCTGAAGTCAGGAAGACTCATTCTTCTTGAGTTCAAATCTGACCCTAGATACTTACTAGCTGTGTGACCCTGGACAACTCACTTAATCCTGCTTACCTCCGTTCTTCATCTATAAAATGAGCTGGAGAAGGAAATGGCAAACCACTCCAGTATCTTTGCCAAGAAAACCCCAAATGGAGTCACAAAGAGCTGGGCACGGCTGAAACAACTGAACATTTGACATGTAGTAAAAAATGCCAGAAAGGCAATAGGAGATGAAAAATGGAGGTCAGCAGAGAGGTTCAGGCAGTATAGATAAAGTTGAGAATCATTAACATAGAGATGGTCCTTAAGTCCACGGAAGCTGATGAAATCACCAAGTGAAGTAGTATGGAGGGATAAGAGAAGAGGGCCCAGGACAAAACCCTGTGGGGTATCTATAGTTAAAGGATTTTATCCAGAAGAGGATCCAGCTGAGTATACAGAGGAGCGATCAATAGGTAGGAAGAAAAGGAGGAGAGAGTGGGATCTTGGAAACTTAAAGAGAAGAGAGAGTGATTAACAGTGTCAAAGGCTGCAGAGAGATCAAGGAGAAGGAAGATTGAGAAACGGCAACTTCAAGATTATTGTTAACTTTGGAGAGAGCAGTTTTGGTAGAAAGATAAAGTCAGAAGTTGGATTGTAAGGGGTTAAGAAGAGAGTGAAAGTGGAGACAGCTAGTGTGGATGACTTTTTGAAGGAGTTTAGCAACAAAGAACAAAAGAGATAATGAATAATAGTTAACCTTGATAAAAGGGTCAAGTGTGGGGTTTTTTGAGGTTGGGAACTATTTGGAGGCTGTAGGGAATGTGCCTAGTAGACAGGGAGAGATTGTGAGTTGAGAAAGAAGGAAAAAGAGGGATCTCAGGGGGAATGACCTCAATTTTCTCTGTAAAATATGAGGCAAGGCCTAAGCTAAGGTTATGCCACAGAATGTTCAAATTAGGAAAGATTTAATATAATTTGTTAAGATTTCCCATATAATTATCTGTAAACAGAGGCATAAACATGTGGGGAAAGAATGTGCAAGACTGAAAACAACATTTATTAATTGCTTTCTACATGCAAAGCTCCATATTGTGCTCTGGAGAAGAGAAAATGTTTAGTTAACATAGGCCTGACCTCACAAAGCTTTTAGTCTACAATACAGATAAATTCTGTTACCATGCTGAAGAACAGTAGCTGCACAATGTTTAACTATCATTGTAGCAATACTGACAAATTACATTACTATTCTGAGGAACAATTACTAAACAACATATAGTATTTTTTCTATTTTACTGAAATTTCTTAAATGTTTTAAAGAAAAATGACTTCCCAGACTAGTTCTTCCATGTCATCTTATAAAGCTTTCATATGACCCTTTGTGGTGGCAGCACTGAATGAAAAGCATGATACTTTTTGAAATCCCCTTTCCTCTCTGTTTGGCCACCACCTCCACCCCTGCCACAAGCCACCCAGGGGAGGAGATGCTAGTAAGTCTAGGCCTGTTCTTTATAGGTGGATGGACTACAAATAATAATGGAACTCTCAGGTCATGAAATAATAATTGCTGGCATTTAGCATATTAAAGTTTACCAAACACTTTATATTATTTCACTTGTGTCTACAAGGTAAATGCTACAGGTATTAGTGTCCCCATTTTACTGATGTGAAAACTGAGCCTCAGAGAGATTAAGTCATTTACCCATGGTTCCACAAATATTAAGTTTCAGAAGTATGATTCAAACCAATGTCTCTGCTGACTCCAAGTCTTTCCCATTATACTGCACTGCCTCTCATACAGCAGCCAAGTGGAAACAATTGGGAAAGAAAACCGGATTTGCCCCATTGTTCCACATTTCCAGGGACTCTCAGAACATGGTCAGAGAGCAGGAAAACACTAATAAAAAAGGCTTATGAACAGATAGAACAGAGGTAAAAATTAGTTACACGGAGCTCACGCTGCTGGAAGACTGTAGGCCTGCCAACGGTTATTATCTGGTGTAACATTATGCATCTTACTAAAGCAAGTATGTTGATAAATGACTCAGTGTTGAGCCAGTCTTAAAGAAACATTTCAGAACTATTTGAGGCATTATGTCTGTGTTTGATGGCTGATTACATCCTGATTTCCGGATGCTAATCCCAAGTCAATGGATCTAGATATTCAGGACATTTGTTGAGTACTGGTTCTTCCTTCCTTTCCATTGCCTGGAAGAGATTGGCAGCAGGTCCCCTCCCAGGCTGCTCTTTCTCCAGCTGCTCTGCACCACTTTTCTAACCTCCCAACCTTGTTCTTGTTGTCTTTTCATAGAGGTAATCCCAAGCATGAGAAATCCTAAGCACCATCACACTGGAGTGGACTATTTTATGAACAGCCACCAAATGTCATAAACTGGTGAGTTATGATCCGAAAGGCCACCCTCGCTTGTTGATCTGCAAAGAAATCTGAGATGAATTAGTCCAGTGGGTGGAAGAGAACCGTGAGAGAGCGTAGCCATGAAAACAAAGAGAAAATAGTATTTAAAAAGAGGGTGTGGTCAATACTGTCAAACAGAGAGGTCAAGAAAAATAAAATTAAGAAAAGGCTATTGGATTAGCCATAGAGACATCATTGATGACCTTGGAGAGAGCAATTTCAGTTGAGTGGTAGGGAGGCAAGCAAGAGTACAAGGGTTGAGAAGTGAATGGGAGTGGGAAAAAATGTAAACCACAAATGTAGATAGCTTTTTCTAGGGGCTGGCTATGAAATTGAGGAGAAATACAGGCCTATAGCTTAAAGGATGCCATATTTCCAGGGGTTAAGAAGTAAGTGGGAATTGAGAAAACTGAGGTAATGAGTATAAAGGTTTTTCCCCCCTCTCCCTAGGACCTTGGCTCTGAAAGGGAGAAGAGATATAGAACAATAGCTGGAATGACCAAATGTAGGATTCATTGTGAAGAATTCAGGTACAAGTTGGAGCAGATGGCCTCTGAGGTCCCTTCCAACTCTGAGATTCTGAAAGTAAATATGCTTAGATGGAACCAGGATTTCACTGATGTGATCATTCATCTATGGGCTTAGTTTTCAACCTCCTCCATGCCCTCTCATTCTGTGCAATTCTTGCCAACTCCTTTCCGTAAATTTTTCATAGATGTCCTGGAGGTCTTCATATCATTAAAAAGTATCTTGGGGGTAGGTACTTGGGTGCCATTTGGGCTGCTCATCTGTTATTTCTAATTCTTATTACATGATCTGCCTATATCCTTTTCCAGACATATATGTGTACACAATTAAACACTGGGTACGTGTATGTGTTTTTATATCATGTACAAACATTCATTTAACCGTTAATGTTCAACTTGTGACCTTTGTGTAATGGCCAAAAAGTTTATACACACACTTGGGGGAAGCAATGACATATATTGACATTCTTACCATAAATAGAACCAGAAGACATAAAAAAGAAGTCCAGGAGATAAATAAGAGGCTAATCAGAGGAAAGTTTTGCATATGGTTAAAATACAAATCTTATGTTATTTCTCTAAATGGTCACATCAGTTCACAATAATGATACTTGTTCCAATCACTTAAAAACTCAATCCAAGAGATATCTCAATGTTCAATAACTAAATCAGAAAATATAGCAGATGTGGAAAGAAGAACCTGTGTCTGTCAGTGTCTGACAAGATAAAAGAATGTCCTAGACTTCTAATATACAGTGGCATTTGGGACTCTTCCTTTTAGCCAGTAACTGCTATTTCTCCAAACTAAAAGGTTCTCTGAATGCAAATGCTAAAGTTCCAAACAAATTTTTGGAATAAATCATAACCTTAAAGGTCCAAGTGACTTCTGGCAGTTTCAGGCTAGGCAGGTCATCCAGCTTTTGGGCAGTAGAAATATCTCCCTTCTTCCCCTGCCCCCATTCCCATTCCCAGTGCAGATAGGATTCATTAGGTGTTTGGGCTGCCCCAGCCCAACATAGAGTCGTTGGTATTGAGGATCTGCCTATTATGCTAAGCACAGTTGTTCTTGCCCTTGGGAGCTCCACAATCACAGTCTTTGGTCATCCTCTCTAATCCCTCCAGTTGATGCTGCTATTTTTACACTTGTTTGTCTGAGTTGTGGGATCCATCCCCACAGGAACTGTGACTGAATTAATTTCACAAATTCTTGCTCCCCACTTAGGGGAGGAAAAACATAAAAAAATGTCTGTTGGATCATGTCTGATTTGGCTTCAGGCACTGGATCTGGGAGAGGAGGAGGTAGAGGACGGATGTTAGTCAGATGCTCTGTCATTCATAGTGGCAAATCGTAAAGGTGAAATGTAGTACGATTAATTAATTCCATAATATAGCTATGAAGCCCTTTTGGACCTGTCACCATCTACTCTGCTATCATCTTTAAAAAGTTGTTTTTACAAATAAAAGAGTGCAATAATATATAGTAACTCATGCAGATGTGGCATAGTCAATGAAAATTTTTTTCTTTGGGGGAAGAGAGAACCCCTCTCCCCACAAATTATTTTCATTTCCTACGAGGTTAGAGGAGAGACCATGTTGGAAGAGACTGTTTCAATTGGCTGGACGTTCCATAGAAATATCTCTCCCCTTACCCTCCCCCAATAGTACACATATCTTGGACGGGCATTACAAAAACAGTTATCCCTTTTCCATCGTCACAGTTTCAATATATTGCAGGTTGGCCTAAGAAATTAAATGGGAATTTTGGGGGAGTTTTGTGGAACCTGCCGATGATGTGTGAAGGCCATTCGACAACACAGAAAAAGCTCAGAAATTCAGAAATGCATAAAATATAAGTACAATATTGTATAATATCAACATATTTAATCTTTTAAGGTACTACAAACACCCCATAAAATAAAAAGAAAAATTCAGACTTCTAAATTTTATGTGGATTTTCCAGATCATGGGGGTGTTGTGCCTTTAACCTCCACAATGTAGAAGGGTCAACTGTACATAATGAGCATGGCCAGAATTGAATAGAAAGAAAATATCAAGCTGTGATACAATTTGGAAGTTGTGGGCTATTCCAACAATCCCAATCTTCTCCCTGAAACAGAAATCCATTTCAAAAAATTTTTTAATTCATTTTGAACTTAAAAGACAAAAAAGACCAAAAAAAGAGAGAACATTTCCATGTGCACAACACAAGACGAGAACTTAATATAGAACCATGAATTTCCATTTCACATTGTTTCCTCTTTTGAAAAACTATGTAATAAATATTGCACATAATTTTCAAAGCTACCTTGATTCTCTGTCCTTCCTTCTAAATTTTCTTTTGTTCTCTGCTATACACTTTTATTTTTCTCCTTCCTTCCCCACCCTACCTTAGAGAAGGCTACCATTAGAAAAAAAAATCCATTTTTTGAATGTCAAAATTCTTCCAGGGACACTTGTGATGTGGTCACATCACAAAATGTTAGATTCTCTTAGGCGTATATATTGTGAATCTCCTAAAGGTTGATGGAGAGATGCATGGTATGCATAGACTATAGCACAGATTGTTTGCAAGGAACAGTAAGGCATCATTACATAAATTTGTGAATGGAAAAAGAAGTGAGTCAATCCCATGGTGAGAATTAATGGATATATTATATTGCTTATATATTGCACTGGTATCCTCTTAATACTGAATGACCTAGAAGACTCCCAGAATGTTGGGGATAATTTGTTTTGGTGGATAATTTACAAGAGGACCCAGACACATAGGCACAGTATGAAAAGTCTTGAATAGTTTGCAATCAAAGAAATGCCCTCATTAATGAAAGCACAGAACCACCAGAGTATTGACAAATTTCCTTCAGATTATATTAGGCCTAGTCAAGTAAAAAGCAGCTGCCCAATGTCATAACTTTAAAATGCTATGATCCCATGTGTGAATGTTTTCTGAGAAGGCAATAAGGGATATGGCCCTTTATGTCTTTGATTCCGCTATTTGGGGTCTAAGACAACGAGGTGAGAAGGTGGACAGAGCACTGGGTCTTAAGTCCTGAATTAAAATCCAGCTCAGATATTTCCTAGTTTTATGACCCTGTGCAAGTCATAGTTTTATCTGCCTGTCTCAGTTTTCTCAACTGTAAAATGGGGATAATAACAGTACCTACCTCCCAGGACTTTTCTGAGGATTAAATGAAATGATATTTATAAACGGCATTGCACAGTGCCCGGTATACAACAGGTGCTTAGTAAATGCTTGTTGCCCCCTTCTTTGCTATATTGGCAGAAAATGACAAAAACTTACAGCATATTTGCTAGATCCACGCTGTGGTGAACTTTCAGGAGAATGTGGGAAAAACGATACAGGATGAATAGGGAGACTGAGATATGTTTTGAGTTGTGCATGGGGGAAACTCCTCAATTGACCCATTTGAATTGTTTTTGAATCTAACGCCTACTCTGAACCCAATTCTCACTTTCACTGGAAGCCTGAGTCCCCAGAGAGCAATTGTTATTGCTCCCCTCAAGGTTCTAGGTTTAACTTTGAGAGATTGATGATTTCTAGGAATATTGCTTACAAGTCCCCAAGTAGCATACCAGAGTTAATTAGATTTTAAAAAGACATATTTACTAAAATGATACAGTAAAAGAATTGGTGCATGGAACAACCCCACATCCCCAAATCTAGAACATTCTCCTGCATAATTATATACAAGATCTGTGGGGAAAATGGGCTGAAGCTTAGAGAGTACAATGGTAAAGGGATAAATCACAGCTCTTAGTTAATAGAAGTCCTTTTCTCCCTTAGGGGATTTCTCATGAAGTTTCTCTTAGGTGTAGCTTTCTGCTGGACTCTAAATTTTGAAAAACCTGTAGAGTGTTGAAACTCTCTTTCCTCAGTGTGCCTAATTTGTATGGTGTGTTTCTCAACTTCTTATGCGGATAACAGCCACTGCTGTTCCTTGGACTTTGCTACTGATATTGATGGAAAGCCCACATATTCTAACTTTTCAAAGTGTGCAAAGTCAACGGAAGAGCAAATGAGGTAAAACACAATCTTTTCTGGATGATGAGTTCTAAATAGAAGAAACAATTTAAGAGGGAAAGGGGGAAATGACATTCTGAGTAAATAGAAGAAAATCAGGACCAAAGTGGAGAGGTGAACAAATAGAAGAGGATGGCATACAGATGAAAGAGAAATATCGACATCAGAGGGGCATTTCCCTTTCACACTTTCTAATAAGAATCAAGTCCAGGATTTGAACTTGGATATCCTGACATCAAAGCTGATTGTACCTCCATGTGTATCCAGGTCTATATTAGGTGCACAGTCTTCTGTAAAGTGTCCCCTTCCTAAAATTTCTTAATGCATTTTTCTGGAATTCTTCTTTGCCCTTATCACATTTTATATTCAGTGTCATCCTTATTTGTATACATATTAGAGGTTCAGTACTGAAAGGGGCCTTAGACATCATCTAGGCTCAACAAATTGAGGCCCAGAAAAGGCAAAATGAGTCACCCCAAACCACATAGCTAGTGAGCAATAGAGTTGGAAACTGGATTCTCTTTACATTATATAATGCTATCATATCTTTTGCATTGCCCTGAAAGCTCTTAAAGGATAATATCTCATCTTTGGAACCTCAGTGCCTAGCCTAGAACCTGGACATGAGTGACACTTAATACTAATTAGCTTGAATTATACTGAGATAGGACTCCCCCCCCATTTAATAGTATTTTATTCTTTCCAATTACATATAAAGACAGATTTCAGCATTGACTTTTATAAGATTTTGAGTTTCAAGTTTTTTTCTCACTCTCTCCCTCCCTTTTCCCCTGCCAAGATGGCAACCAATATGATATAGGGCATACATGTACAATCATACTAAACATATTTCCACATTAGTCATGTTGTGAAAGAAGAATCATAACAAAAGGGAAAAATGAGAAAGAAAAGAAAAGAGAAAATAGCATGCTTCAAATTGCATTCAGAGTCCATAGTTCCTTTTCTGGATATTCCATCATGAGTCTTCTAGAGTTGTCTTAGATCCTTGCATTGCTGAGAAGAACTAAGTCTATCAAAGTTATTCATCATACAATGTTGCTGTTACTGTGTACAATGTTCTCCTGGTTGTGCTCACTTCACTCAGCATCAGTTCATGTGGGTCTTTCTAGGTTTTTCTGAAATCTGCCTGCTTTTCATTTCTTATAGCACAATTTTATTCTATTACATTCATATACCACAACTTCTTCAGTCATTCCCCAGTTGATGGGCATCCCCTCAGTTTCTAATTCTTTGTCACCACAAAAAGAGCTGCTGTAAATTTTTTTCTACATGTGGGTCCTTTCCCCCTTTTAATGATCTCTTTGGGATATAGATCTAGAAGTGGTATTGCTGGATCAAAGGGTATGCACAGTTTTATAGCCCTTTGGGCATAGTTCCAAATTGCTCTCTAGAATGGTTGGATTAGTTCACAACTTCACCAACAATGCATTGCTGTTCCAATTTCCCCACATCTTGTCCAACATCTATAATTTTCCTTTTTTGTCACATTAGCCCATTGAATAGGTAGGAGTTAGTACCTCAGAGTTGTATTGATTTACATTTCTCTAATCACTAGTGCTTTAGAGCATTTTTGATATGAGGCTTTCTTGAAGGATGTGTAAGACTAAGAGAAGGGGGGAAGACTGGAAAAAGCATTCCAGGAAGGGTGACTTTCAAGAGCAAAGCCAGGTGGGAGGAATTAAAGGACAACAGCAAGGTGAGGGTCTTCCCTCAGAAGTCAAATTGTTTTGTGCAACTAGGTTGTTTCAGTGAAATGAACATCAGATAGAGCTCCTATCTGCTGGGTGACTCAGCATTGAGGAGACAGGTTGTTCTTCCAAGTCCAGAACTCATGTAGCCACTTGGTCAGTCAATGATCTGATTTGTTTCAGAAACTAGCTTGGAACCTCTGTATTTACATTAAGAGAATTCATGTGTTTCAGAAACAGTGCAGTCATTTGCTGGCAGGAAGAATCATAAACACCACTGTACTGTGATGGCTCAGAGAGAGTTGTTATCATGCCAAACACAGCCTTGCCTCCCCATTTTGCTGCCATATGTGTCTACTATGTTTTATGAATAAACAGCATTAGTTCTCAAGTTCAACTACATCAACAATGAGGCACTGAATCCACAATGTTTTTGGATGATTAGAAAACACATTTTTGACAAGAGTGTGAAATAATAGAAAATTAATATCTTGGATCTATGTAGTGGCCTGCCTCCAAGTGACATTTACACATATCACTGTGATAACAAGTTGTAGAGGCCAGCTTAGAGAATGAATGAATTTTGTTATTTTTGCAATAATTTTAAAAATTTATTTCCTTAGGTATTTCCAATCACATGTAAAACATTTTAACAATAATTTTTAAAAATTTTGAGTTCCAAATTCCCCCCCTGCTCATGCCTTAAGAAGGCAAGCAATTTGATTTTGATCATGCATATGAGGTCATGTAAAACGTATGTCCATATTAGCCATATTGCAAAATAAAACACAAAGAAAATAAAATAATTTAACAATAAAACTAAAAAATAAAAAACAATAAAAATAAAGATAGTTTAAAGAAGTGTGCTTTAATCTGTATTCAGAGTTCCTTAGTTCTCATAGCATTTTTCATCCTGGGTCCTTTGGAATTTTCTTGGATCATGGTCTTGATCAGAGTAGCTAAGTCTTTCATAGTCGATGGTCCTTACAGTATTGCTGTTACTGTACATAATGTTGTCTTGGTTCTATTTACTTCACTTTTCATCAATTCATACAAGTCTTACCATGCTACTCATCATTTCTTATAGTACAATAGTATTCCATCACCACAATTTGTTTAACCATTCACCAATTGATTGACAACCCCTCAATTTCCAATTCTTTGCTACTACCAAAAGGGCCTCTATAAATATTTTTGTACAAATAGGTCCTTCATCCTTTTCTTTGGGATATGGACTTAGTAGTGGTATTTCTATCTCAAAGGTTATGTAGAGTTTTATAGGCCTTTGGGTGTAGTTCCAAATCATCCTCCGGAGTGGTTGAACTAGTTTGCAATTTCACCAATAATGCGTTAGTGTTCTAATTTTTCCACATCTCTTCTAGCATTTGTCGTTTTCCTTCTCTGTCATGTTAGTCAATTTGACAGGTGTGAGGTGGTATCTCAGAGTTGTTTTAATTTGTGCTTCTATAATCAGTAGTAATTTAGAGCATTATTTTCATGTAACTATTGATAGCATTGATTTCTTCTTCTGAAAACTGCCTGTTGATATCCTTTGACTATTTATCAACTGAGGAATGAGCCTGATTTTTTTAAAAAATAAATTTGATTTAGTTCCCTAAATATTTTAGAGAGATGGCCTTTATCAGAGAAACTTGCTGCAACCCCCCCCCAGTTTCTTGTTTTCCTTTTAATTTTGGCTGCAATTGTTTTGTTTATGCAAACATTTTTATATTTCATGCAATCAAAATTTTCTATTTTACTTCCCATAGTCCCCTCTTATTTGGTCATACACTCTTTCCTTATCCATAGATCTGGTGGGCATACTTTCCTATGCTTGTCCAATTTACTTGTGATATCACCCTTTATGTCTACATCATTTATTCATTTTGACATTATCTTGGTAGAGTGTGACATGCTGGTCTATGCCTAATTTTTGCCAAGTTGCTTTCAAGTTTTCCCACCAATTTTTGTGACATGTTGAGTTCTTACGCCAAAAGCTTGGGTCTTTGGGTTTGTCAAACATGAGAATATTGTGGTAATTTTCTACTGTGTATTGTATACCATACCTATTCTTGACCACTCTATTTATTATCCAGAATCAGATTGTTTTGATAACTATCACTTTGTAAAAAAGTTAAAAATTTGTTAAAAATCTGGAACTGCTAGCAGCCTTCTTTAACTTTTTTCTTTCATTGACTCCCTTGATATTGTTGACTTTTTGTTCTTCCAGATGAATTTTATTACGATTTTTTTTCTAGATCAATGAAATAATTCTTTGGTAATTTGACTGGTATGGAACTAAGTAAACTAACGTAGGTAGAATTGTTATTTTATTACATTGGCTCAGCCTACTCATGAGCAATTACTATTTCTCCAATTGATTAGATTTGTCCTTATTTGTGTGAAAAGTGTTTTGTAATTGTGTTCATATAATCCCTGGGCTTTTCTTGGTGGGTAGACACTCAAGTATTTTATATTGTCTACAGTTATTTTAAATGTAATTTCTCTTTATATTGCTTGTTGCTGGGTTTTGTGGATTGCATATAAATTCATGATGATTTATATTGGTTTATTTCACATCCTGCAACCTTCTTAGGGAGCTCATTGATGACTTGTTCAATTTCTTTTTCTATAATAGGATTAAGTACTCTATTTCTTCTTCTGCTAATCTGGCAGTTTGTCTTTTTTGTAAATATGCATCCATTTCACTTAGACTGTCAGTTTTATTGGATAAAATAACTCCTAATAAATACTTTAATTTCATTAGTTGTTCATTCACTCTTTTCATTTTTAATGCTAGTCATTTGGTTTTCTTCTTTCTTTTTAAAAAATCAAATTAACAAATAATTTATCTATTTTATTAGTCTTTTCATAAAACCAGCTCATAGTTTTATTTATTAGTTCAATTTTTTTACTTTCAATTTTATTAATCTCTCCTTTGATTTTCAGGATTTCCATTTAGGGTTTAATTGAGGATTTTTAATTTGTCCTTTCTCTAGATTTTTTTTAGTTGCATGCCTAATTAATTGATCTGCTCTTTTTCTCTTTTATTGGTATATTCATTTAGAGACATACATTTTTCCTCTAAGCATTGCTTTGGCTGCATCTCACAAATTTTGGAATGTTGTCTTATTGTTATTCCTTTTAATGAAATTATTGATTATTTTTATGATTTGTTCTTTGACCCACTAATTTTGTTGTTGTTGTTCAGTCATTTCAGTTATATCCAATTCTTTGTGACTCCATTTGGGGTTTTCTTGGCAAAGACACTAGAGTGTTTGCCATTTCCTTCTCCAGTTCATTTTACAGATGAAGAACTGAGGTAAGCAAGGTTAAGTGACTTGTCTAGGGTCACACAACTAGTAAGTATCTGGGGTCAGATTTCACTCAAGAAGATGAGTCTTACTAACTTCTGGCCTGTCACTTATCCAACTGTACCACCTAGCTGCCCAAATAAATATCTTAAACTCAACATGGTCAAAACTGAATTAATTTATCTTTCTCTCTAATTTTACCTGGTGCCTCCTCCCTACCTTATTCTTTATTCCTGTATTACCATCCTCCTAGCCCCTTAGACTTGCAACCTAGGTATCATTTTTTATTCTTCTCTACCTCTCACCATCCCTATCCATACCCAATCTGTTTTTAAGGCAGCATCTCTTTAATACAGTCTCTTTTCTCCTCTGACTCTACCCCATCACCTCACATTTGAGCTATTGCAAAAGCCTGCTTGGTGTGTCCATCTGCCTCAAGTTTCTTCTGTCTCATTTAGCTTCCCACATACTTTAGGATTAGATTATTTAGTTTCCAATTAACTTTTAATCTATGCTTCCACAGTCACTTATTAAATGTATTTTTTTGCATTATGGTTTGAAAACATTGCATTTAGTATTTTTGCTTTTTTTGCATTTGGTTGTGAAGTTTTTATGCCCTAATTAATATATGGTCAATTTTTATGAAGGTGCCATGTACTACTGTGGCAAAGGTATAATCCTTTCTATTCCCATTTAGAGGTCTATCATATCTAAGTTTTCTAAGATTCTATTCATCTTCTGGCTTATTTTTAATTTAATTTATGATTATATTTATCTAGCTTTTTTTTCTTTTTGGAGGGCAATTGGGGTTAAGTGACTTGCCCAAGGTTACATGGCTATTTTTTGTTTTAAGTGTCTGAGGCCAGATCCAAACCCAGGTCCTCCTGACTCCAGGCTGGTGTTCTATTCACTGTGCCACCTAGCAGCCCCATATATAGCTTTGAGAGGGAAAAATTGAGGTCCTCCTTAGTATATTTTTACTGTTTATTTTTCCTGTAATTCATTTACTTTTTCCTTTAAGAATTTCAATGCTAAGCCATTTGATGCATGTGTGTTTAGTATTGATATTACTTCATTGTCTATGGTTCCTTTCAGTAAGATGGAGTTTCCTTACTTATCCCTTTTAATTAGGTCTGTTTTTTGCTTTTGCTTTATCTGAGATCATGATTGCAACTCCTGCCTTTTTAAATTCAGGTGAAGCATAATAGATTCTCTTCCAGCCCCTTACTTTAATTCTGTGTGTGTGTTTCCAATGTCTTTCTTGTAAACCACATATTGTTGGATTCTGATTTCTAATCTATTCTGCTATTTGCTCCCATTTTATGGGTAAATTCATCCTATCCACAGCTGTGATTACTAATTGTGTATTTCCCTCCATCTTATTTTCATTCTGTAGATACTTCTCTCTCTTTTTATTATGTCCCTCCTCTAAAATCTGTTTTTGCTTCTGATCACTGCTTTCTTTTATCTGCCTTCCTGTCTATCATCCCTGCCTTTCTCTTATTCCTTCCCCCTCCTACTTCCCTGGTGGGCAAGATCGATTTATATACCCAATTAATTGTGTATATATAGTCTTCCTTCTTTGAACCAATTTAGAAATGAGTGAAGTTCAAGTGTTGCCTGCCTCCACCACTTCACCCTTAATGGTAAAAGCTCTTCCTTGTTCACCTCTTTTATGTGTGGTAAATTTCCCCATTCTTCCTCTCCCTTCTTCCTTGTCCCAGGGCATCCCTCTTTCAGTGCCTATCTATTTTTTACATCATCCTAACATAATTGACTCCCTCCTGCACTCTTTCTATGTCGCATCTTTCTAACTTCCCTAATAGTGATAACATTCTTAGAAGATACACATATCATCTTCCCATGTAGAAAAGAAAACAGTTAAATCTTATTGAGTCCATTATGATTTCTTTTTCATGTTTACCTTTTTATGCTTTTCTGGAATCTTTTATTTGAAAGTCAGATTTTTCTATTCAGCTCTTGTCTTTGCATATGAAAGGCTTGAAAGTCCTCCACTTCATTAAATATCCATTTTTTTCCCCTTAAAGGAATACACACAGTTTTTCTGGGTACTTTATTCTTGGTTGTAATCCTAGCTTCTTTGCCTTCTGGTCACTCATCTCTTGGTCTACACTCTAGCCCTTAACCAGGAAGGACCCATGATCCTCTGGGGCTGGAAGTGATATTATATCTCTGGGTTTCCACTCCCTCTTGACCAAGAGTGCTCCTCTTTGCCCTTGAACTATGATACAGAAGTGGTTGTAGGCAATGGAGTTGTCAAATAGCATCTGGTCATGTGTCCAGTGCTAGTACAGGGGTTCTCCATCATCTCCTTCTGAGCATTTTCCAGGTCCCTTTCCCATCTCTGGCTTGAGAGCTCCCAAAACTGTTGCTGCTTCTGCTGTCACCATCTTGTCCCACCACTGGTGTTTCATTGGTGTGGGCTCCAGACCAACCGATTCCCTGTGTCACAAATCTCTCTTTCCCAACTGCCTTTGTTGACTTGGAGTGGAATAATGTCTCTCTTTGACTTTCTGTTAGCTCTATCACTCCAAAATTTGATTAGAGAAGTTATTTTAAAACTGTTTGGGGGGAATGTTGGAAGAGCTCAGCTTTCTCTACTTTACCATCTTGGTTCCATCCCCGAAAGTCTAAATGGATGAGCTTTCACTCCTGGACAGGAAGAAATGAGAATTATTGTTTCCCTAGGACTGGCCTATCTCTTTTCTGCCAGTGTGTGTTTGTTGCTAGGGGCTAGTAACAGTCACACTCAATCAGGCCCAAGAAAGGTAGAAAGGACCAAAAGCACTAACCAAGTCTAATAAGTAAAAGAAATATTTTGGAAATGGCATGGCTTTGTCTTCAAACTTTTCTTTCTATTTGTGGATCTGCTGATTACTTTAGGAAATTCTAATGCTGCTTCTCATTAGCAGCAGAATGCTATTGTATACAAATGTCCAGATTGAAGATAAAATCCATTAACATTCATTCCTATTATGGTAATAATAACAAGCTTAACATATGAGTACACTGAAATCCTGGCCAATAAATACAGTAAATGTGCAAAAATAGAGCTTGGGCTGACATGGTGGATTTTTTTTTTTAGATTCGAATGAGTTAAACAAGCATTGCTGCATTGATCTTCACTAAATCTTGGTTTGAGGCAAGTAGAAGTGACACCATCCACATTTCAAAGTTGGAGGAGATGAGGTGAATGCTAGAGGTAATGAAGAGTTTAACAACTAACATAGGTCTATGTTATAGACCTATGTTATAGGTCTAACCTACTATAGAGTAGGTTCAGAGGCAGAGCAAGTCTGGAAAGGTAGCCTAAAATCCACTTTTCAATACCATGAGCCAACTCTGACCAGAATCCCTCTTCACTTTTATCACATTCAAGCAGAACTGATGGAAACCTTAGCAGGGGCAGTGGACAGGCCATCTTAGAGTTCATGATAGATAAAAGAAGGAAAAGGTAGACAAAGACCCTATGCTTATTGTAAACAGCTTTTAAAAGGACCTATGTAGGAAGATGCTATTCACCTTTAGAGAAAGAACTGATAAATAGAAGTATCCACATACATACATGCATGCATGCATACATACATATCTGGGTCAAATGGTAGCCTTTTCTAGTGCAGGGAGAGGGAAAGGGAGACAACTTAGAACTTAAAATGCATTAAAATTAAATTTTATAAAAAGAATTTGATGGTGGCAGAGGTAGGATTCTGTGGTCTGTAGCTCTAAAAGGGAAGATGACCTAAGAAGAGTGGAGGACTCTGAAGAACAAAATTCTGGTAATGAAAGGTCCAAGTCATTTTGAGGAAGAAGAAAGCTGGGAGGTGTCTAAAGAGATGTCTATAGACACACACGGGTTGTTCATCAACGAACTTCTATTTTAAAAGGACATGTGCATGAGATAGGGACAAGGGCAAATAAATAGCTGAGTTTGAGCACAAAGGAGTGATGAAGTCCTCTAAGAAAAAAATGTTAACAAGGTCAAAAGCTCAGAACAAGCTAAGGCCTATGCTAAGTGCCAAGGACAACAAAAGGGACTTTTTTTCAAAGCTATGTTGGCAACAAGGGGAGGAAGAATAATAGCTAGAAAAAAAGAAGATGGCAATGGATGTTTGAGAGAACCGTGAGTAAACTAATTCCTATTTTGCTTCTGGTGTTTTTTTCTTCACCAAAGAGAAGGATCTTTAGACTGAAAAGAGACTTATTGCTGAACTGCAGTAATCTTTGAAGAATTCTGATGAATAAGAGAAATAGTACAGGGGCATAGGCAGGCAAATGGCCTGATTGGCTCAAACTACAGGCTGGTAATACCGATATCAATCTATGGCAACATATTGGAATTAATTATTAATAGTTTAATATCTTGTAAAGGGAAAAGAGAATCATCAAAGAGCTAGAGTGGGTTCATTATGAACAAATCATGTGATGCTATGTTTTTGTTTTGTTTTTTTTTGGATGGGGGAAGTTTTACTACACTAGAAACATAATCTATTTGCATTAAAACAGTGCATTTGATAAAATCTTTCATGTAATCTTTTGGAATAATAGAGAGAAATGAGAACTAAATGATAGTACAACTAGGTAGGTAGAATGATTGGAACTAGGGAGTCCAGTTAGTGAATTAATAGAAAGTGGTCCATCAGTCAGTCAATAATTTATCAAACATTTATTAAGTGTGTACAATATTCCAGGCATTTGCTAGATACTAGGCACATGGAGACAAAAGAAATAGCCCCTGCCCTTGAAGAGCTTATATTTTATCAGATGAGGACACCTTGAATATCAAAGAGGCAGTGACTTGCTCACGCTTACACAGAAAGTATCAGAGGTAAAATCTGAAACAAGGACAAAGACTCTGGTTCATGGGACTATGTCCTGGGCCCTGTTCTATTCAGTATTATCACCATCAAAGACTTGATCAGAGGCATACATGGCATGCTTACTCAGTGCCTTCCTTTTATGGAGAAGGAAATTCAGAGTAGTAAATGCCCCTAGCTAGTAGGGGGCCAGGACTGAATTGTAAAAATCTTTGCAAACTGTGGACTGTTCACATTTTTATCTAGTTATGGTGACCCTCTGTTTCCATTCTATGTATCCTTGTAGTGGGTCAAGATTAATCCCCTTTAAATAGCTAAGAGATTAGCAGGAGAATGAATGGGTAGACTAAAGAAAACCCTGTGGTCTTTCCCCTACAGAGGAACTAGCTCTGATGATGTTGGTAAGAAAGCAGAAATAGCAGCAGCTTGAAACCCAAAGACTTGTTTTGAACCAAGATTTCATCTGACTTGAACAAATGATGGGGTCGTCGAGTATACCTTGGTGCCACCGCAGGTAGATTATAGGGTCATTGTTCTTGTACTAGAAGGGACCCTAGAGGAAATCTAATTAAGAGCCCTTATTTTTTGGATAAGAAACTTGAAGCCTAGAGAGATTAAATTGTTCGTCCATCATATAGGTAGTAAGTAGCAGAGTTGGTAAGCATCTACAAATTTATTAACATTTTGGGATTGTAGGATTGTTGATTCAGAGATAGGAGGAAGTTCAGAGATCAGCTGGTCCAAACTCCTCATTTTATTGATGAGTAAACTGAGGTCCAGAGAAGTTAAATGGTATACCTAAGTAGCATCTGGATTTGAACCCAGATGTTCTTATTCTAAACCCATTACTTTTTCCACTCCACTATTCTGGTAGACGTTATGAAATGAAGACTTCTTTAGCAACATGAAAAATCACCCCCAAATTTATCTTTCTCCTAACTCTTGATTTTCATGTGTTGGATTTTCTTAAATTAGTGCTCATCTGCATTAGAGTAGACAGTCTATGGATCCAGAAACAGTCCGAGGAAATCATAGACACTTGTACCAGGGCATAAACAGGTGAGTAGGAGCAATTCTGGTTATGTTGTGGCTCCAACTATGCACAAATAATATTTAATAATTTGTCATCCGTGTAAATTTGAAACAAACTAGGCCAAGTATTGATCAATTTGCCTTAGAATAAAGTAGTTAAACTTTGATAAATGGTTGGATGCACAGAGGGCAATAATAGATGTACAATACTGATGTCTGGTGCCTCTTTCACTCAGGCCCTGGAAAAATGTATGATGTCACTTCCCAGAATGCTTTCTTCCTGGGAGCAAAGCAAATGGCAATTTGCCAAAAGGAAGAGCTTTTCAGGCATGAGGGCAATACATGTACTTGACCAATGATTGATTCATGGTCCACACTCACTCACTAAATAATTAATTAGTCAATTAATTCATACTCACAGAGTCTCAGGGCTAGAGGGCATCTCAGACAGAGGTCCTCTAGTCCAGAGGTTCCCAAACTTATTTGGCCTACTGACTCCTTTAAAAAAAATTACTCAGTGCCCCCTGGAAATCTGCTTTCTTTAACCTTTTGATAGTTTCTTTTTTTGAAATTTGCTTCATTTCAAAAAAATAAAATATTTTTCCAAAAAAATGATGCATCTTAAATTTAACAATTTATTTTAAATTTGTGGATTTTTTCCTGCAATGAAATTTTGATCACACAATATTGCATATTTGTATTGCAAACAGGTCCTTACACACATATATTCCTGCCAGTGCATGTTGGATGTACTGACAATGTGTGACGTCCTTGCCTGCCAACACTTGCTTGTTAAGACCTGTCTGCAAATTTGACCAGTGATTGGTTATAACTTATATTTTGTGTTTATTTGGAAAATAATGTAATCACTATGACTTTCACTCTGTTATACAATAGATGAAACATACAGATTTTCAAAATTTTCTTCTCTTCTTTCCTTATATTTCCACTGCCCCCTTATTTTTACTCAATGCCACCTCAGTTGCATCTGAGGCTATGTAATGGGAAAGCAGATTTGGAAGATCTTCCCTGCCCCTAGGCTAAAGTGCACCTGAAGCCTGGGGAGGGAGGCTTGTTTTTCAGTAGATACTTTTTGATTGGCCAGTGGGTCCAAAAGGTTGTTACATTCTCTGAGCCAGGAGAAGGCTATATAAGCCCTGATGTGTAGCTTTGTTTTGAGACTCACTTTGAGAAGTGTTCTGTGATTTGATCTGAATTCTGGGAAGCCGTTGTTGAGAGTCCCCCAGCTTTGAAAAACCCAGATGTGGAAACCCAGATGTTGACTGGGTATGGATGTAATGGTTGGACAGTTTGGAAAGCTGTCTACTTGATCTGTTAATGTCTTGATAATTCTGTCTGTATATTTTGAAGTTTGGGGTGCTGACCTTTTTCCCCTGAACAAGGTAAACGATATATGTCTGACTGATTAAAGTAAGCTTGTTAACCCATTTTGAGTTGCTTTCCTTTAACAAAGCAGATCCAAGAACCTGTATGGGTGGCAAACCCTGAGGACGCGCTTGGGGTGCTTGCTGCTAAAGGCTACTACCACCTTACTAGATCATTCCAGCCCCCCCAGGGGGCAGTATCACCCACTTTGGGAACCTATAATTTTAGTCCAATCCATCACTGAACAGGTATCGTCTCTACAATCTGGAGGGCCATGTGATACAGTAGATATAGTATTGGATTTGGAGTGAGGAAGATCTGGGTTCAGTTTCTGACTCAGAACCTTACTCCTTATGTGACTCTGGGCAAATAATTTAATATCCCTAACCCTCAGTTTCCTCATTTATCTAGTTGAGGAAGGTAGAGTTAATGATCTTTAAAATCCCTCCCAGCTCTGATTCGGTGATCCTATGATTTCTAAAAAGGGACTATCCCATCTTGCCTTGAAGATCTATAGTCATTAGCATTCAACCACAAAACATTTATTGAGTACCTACATTGTTCAGAGCACTGTGCTAGGCAACTAGGGTAACACAAATAATATCTCATATTTATTTGGCACCTTAAGGGTTTCAAGGGATAGTTAGGTGATACAATGGATAAAGTACAAGCCCTGGAGTCAGGAAGACTCATCTTTCTGAGTTTAAATTAGGCCTCAGACACTTCCTAGCTGTGTGATCCTAGACAAGTCACTCTACCCTATTTGCCTCAGTTTCCTCATCTATAAAATGAGTTGGGAGGGTGGCTAGGTGGCACAGTGAATAGTCTTAGATGATGAGTACTACTCTGGCCCTGGAGTCAGGAGGACCTGGGTTTAAATTCAGCCTCAGACACTTAATACAAAAACTAGCAGTGTGACCTTGGGCAAGTCTCTTAACCCCAATTGCCCTCCAAAAAGCAAAAAAAAAATGAGTTGGAGAAGGAAATGGAAAACCACTCCAGTATCTTTGCCAAGAAAACTCCAAAAGGGTCATAGAAAGTTGGAAATGACTTAAAAAAAAAAACAACAAAAAAGGGTTTCAAAGTCCATTCCTGGCAATAACTCTAAAAGGTAGAATGTACAAGAGGAAGAAACTGAGTCTCAGAGAGTAATGGTGGCTTGTACATGGTTGCATAGCTAGTAAATGTCATAGAATGGATTCCAAACAAGGCCTTCCAAATCAAAGTCCAACATTCTCTACTACACCAAGTGAAACATAATATTCAGTTTCAAGGAGTTTATGATCTGGTTGCAGAGATAATACATTTATGCCAAAATAATGACAATACAAGGAGTACATAACAATCACCATAAGAAAAAAATCACCATGAACCATACATATCTGATAACTTCCTAAAACAGTGATAAGAGAAAAACATACCCCAAAAATTAGGAAAAATAAAAGAGTGAGAATCATACTTCAAGACATCATCTTTTCTCTCAATTTAAATGTCTGAAACAGGCAAAAAAGGCAGATTGGAATAGAGTATGACTGTTACTTCCAATTCTAAGTCTTAGAAATACTTCTGTCAAAGATGATTTCCAAACTAAACAATCACCTCAATAGTAGAACCACGGAATCTTAGAGCTGGCAGGGAATGCACCAGCCATCTAAGAGCAGGGATGGGGACCCTATGGCCTCGAGGCCACATGTGGCTCTCTAGGTCCTCAGGTGTGACCCTTTGACTGAATCCAAGCTTCAGTAAAGGATTTGTTCTAGAAAATTTGGACTCAGTCAAAAGGTTGCACACAAGGTCTAGATTCTATACCAACTCATATCTAAATGAGAATCTCCTACCCTCCACAACATCATCAACAGGTACTCATCAAGCTTTTGTGTGAAGACCCCCAGTGGATGGCCACACACTGCCTCCAAAGGAAGTCTGTTCCATTACTGAAAAGCTCTAATTGGTAGGATTTTTTTTTCTTTTACAAAGCCTAAATTTCCTTAGCACCTCCACCTATTGCTTTGAGTTCTTTCCTATAGGGTCAAGCAGAATAAATCTAACCCCTCTTGCCTAGGATAGCCTTTAAAATACTCAGTCACCTCTCATGTTCCTTCTAAATCTTATCTTCTTCAGGCTAACCTTCCCCAGTTCCTTTAACTGACTATCATGTGGTCTGGCCTTTGTGCCTCTTTTGAATCTTATCCAGATTATCCAAGTTCTTCCCAAATTTTGGTGCCCCAGATTGAGCATAATACTTCAGTTCTCTTAACCAGGGCAGAAGACAGCAAAATTGTCACCATCCTTGGTGATGTTTGATAGTTAGCTTTAGTGAAGTCTAAGATTTTGGGAGGACTACCATGTCTGATCACTGACTCATATTGACAACAAACAGTATGGAAAAGTAAAATAAGGATTAATTTTGCTCAAATCAAGAAGGGAGTCAATGAAAATGGGGGCTCATGAGGAGTGGTTTTGAATAGATGGTGATTAACTGTGGGGAGGAACACCTGCTTCTCTGAATCAATAATTTACTACCAGGAATGATGTTCTGGTGGGAAGAAAGTGTCTGTGCAATAACTATAATAAATAAACCTCAAGTAAAAGGATTTGGCCATGAAGTATTTGCTCATAGCTTTGTATCTATGTCATTAGGCAAAGTATCTGCAAGTAGTTTTGGCAGAGTAAGGTGGAGTGTCGTCCAGCTTCAGGAGAATTGAGATTCTTTTCGTTTACTCTTCCTTTATGGATTTAGAATCCTTAAATTAGGTGAGCTAAAAAGCTATTCTGACTCTGAGGGTGATGGTCCATCTGTGGATCAGATCACTCCAGTGAATAATGACTATGGGTAATTATTAATAATAATGGTCAGTCAATGCCTACATGCATCCTAGGGGACATCCATTTTATTTTAGTATGTTAGGAGAGATAGCATCATGATTATATTACCTCTGGGTTAAAGCTATTAAGTCTTCCCTCCTCTCTCCAGGCCACCTAACTTTCAGGCCTACTGTTGCCAAGGTTCAAGGCTTAGGCTCTTGAAAATTTTCACCAGTTTCATTAGCTCCAATCCAAGATATGGGAATGTTTCCTTAAGACTCAGCTGATGGTGTTGTTTCCTAGGTTTCTTAGTAAATCCCATTGTATTATAACCTTGACAAGGGCTTCAAGGGAAGGAAAATGGAGACCCAACCCTTCTCAGGTTTTAAACTTGGCTGTCAGGCACACAATGACTTTCTATGGTAAGAATTATTACATTGGCTGAAGGGTGGCATTCCAGGGCTACTATGACCAACAAGTCATTATGACCTTATGAATGAGATGAATCATAGTGTCAAACCTTGGGACTCTAAAGTCAGCCACCTTAAAATTCTGGCTATATTCAATGCAGATTTTTTTTAAAGGGAGGGTGGGAGCAGGCGACAGGGAAACTGAGCAAAAAAAAAAAACTGAATTGTGATATTCTTTCTATCAAATCATACCTGTAATTAAACCCACATCAGGCAATTAAATCCACCTTGGGAAGGAGAACAGCTTTGATATGGAACAGTATGATTAAGGCCAAGATTTGGTATTGCCTACACAAATGTAGGGAGCAAGTGTGAATTTCAACCCAATTAAGCCTTTAAAAGCAGACATCAAGCCTCCGCTTCCCTACTCCCCCACCCCCATGCCCAGCTCCCCCTCAGGAAAGAGTCCTATAGAAGGGTGTTTGGTTACCAGCTTGATCCTGGAGGGAGTTAATGATCCCCATTTGGCAAGCCTCAAAGCCCTCACATTCCGGCTCAGTGACATTTTAGTAGAAAAGAGATTCTGGTTATTCTTCACATGCGTGAATTGGCTAATAGAAACTCTTCGTTTACTTAGGGCAGATTAAACAAATCTGGAAATAGAAGGTTCGTTATCCAAAAACTGAAGGGGTGGGGTGGGGGGAGAAGTAAAGGAAAGGGGGTGGGGAAGTAGGAGACAAAGGGGAGAGGAGGGAGGAGAGGGTGGAGTTTAACTGGAAGAGTCACAGATGGTGAACTTAACCTTTGCCAGAGTTTTTCTCCATAGAAAAAATATAATGACTGGCATAGGGAAGAAAAAAAAGACAATATATAGCCTGTCGAGTTTCTTGACTGATTATGCCATTTATACCAGTGATATATCTATACCAGTGTTGTGGATATATGCATGCCTTTTTTTCATACATTCATCCAGATTTTTTGGGGAGGGGTGGGGTGAGATGCAAAGTGGTAACATGTGCTACCAGGCACTTTTCTCTAGGGATAAGAAATTGGGAGCAATTTTAGTTGAATAATTCACACAGGCTGCTCTGGGGGTGGATCATCTGAGGATGGCTTTCATCATTGCTTACCCTTCTAATTCTGGTGTTTCCTGTGTAAAGGTTCTGGAGAAACACAAGCTGTGATTCTGGATGAATAAAGACATCTACCTTTGAGTGCCCTTATAAGCATAACAACACATAGATAGGAAGTCTCATGACCAGGCACAAGGGCTTTGACCTCTATTCTGTTGCTCAGATCTTAACCAGACTCTCTCCTCTGCACTTGTCTAACTCCCTTTCACTGCATACATTTCCACCTGTTCACCAGGTTCAATACAAGAAATTAATAGTAATAATAACACACACACACATCAACTGGGAGACAGTAAAGAGAGATTTTAGTACTGGGCATACAAATGTATAACTAGCATGGTCACCTCATTTTATATCTCTGGGCCTTGGCTTTCCCATATGTCAATTTTCAGTTGTATCTGATTCTATGTGAACTCATTTGGAGTTTTCTTGGCAAAGACACTGGAGTGGTTTGCCATTTCCTTTTCCAGATCACTTTACAGATGAGGAAACTGAGGTGAATAGGATTAAGTGACTTGTCTGGGGTCACACAGCTAGTAGTTTCTTGAGGCAGGATTTGAACTCACAAAGATGAGTCTTCCTGACTCATCCAACCCTCTACCCAGTGCACCACCTAGCTGCCCAGCTAAATAAGGTTGGAATAAATGCTATATAAAGTTCCTGTTCAGCAGCAGAGTTCTATTATCTAGGTCCTAATTGTCTTGGAATCTTCTCTACCCAAACAGCAAGAATATCAAGAAACCTTAACATATGAATGAAAAACACCCCCCAAAGACCTGGGTTCAATCCTCGCCCCAGCACTTATTTAGCTGTGATGCTAGGAAAATGACTTTATCCTTCTCAGTCTCAGATCGCTCATGTGCGATACGAGCATACGATGGGATTAGTCATTGTACCTACTTTTCTATTATATTTTTGTGAGGGAAGCACCTTATAAATCTCAAAGTATAGGGGAAAAGGCTTACAACATGCTTTGTATGTATTATTTCATTTAATTCTCACAATTATATTGTATATGAGGAAACTGCATCTGAACGAGGTTAAATGACTTGTCCACCATCATATAGCTAATGAATCTCTGAGGTAAGATTTGAACTGTTCTTCCTTACTCCAAATCCAACACTCCATTCCCCACATCACTGCATTCTGTCTAGGTCCTCTCCTGCCTCCATGCTCTCTATTTTCCTACTGTACTGACAAAGAAGCTATTCTATACCAGTAGTTGACTTAGGTCTCATTTATTTAGCAATTTAAATGATTTCCCTCACAATAACCCAGTGAAGTAGGCAATGAAATTGTATGGAGTTTATGAATATTTGATGGTCCCTCAGGGCTGGCTCTCTCCCAACCCTTTCAAGTGGTTTCCTTGGCCTAAATTGCCTGACCCAGGGGATATGCTGTGGAGGAAAGAATATGGAAGTAGAAAGACCATTGAAAAGGGAGTTGAAATTATTCTTCCACTTCACCTTCCATACCACGTTCCCACTCCCATCCCCTCACTACACACAAAATAAGGAGGACTAAGTGAGAGGTTGGGGTAGCTAGAAGGCTCAGTGGATAGAGTACTGGGCTTGGAATCAGGAAGATCTGAGTTCAAATTCAGTCTCAGACACTTACTAGCTGTGTGACCTTGGACAAGTCATTTAAACTCTATTTGCCTTAATCTATCTGTAGTGCCAATGCAATGTTTACAGTACCCACAATCATGATAAAGACTGTGACTATAAATATTGTATGGAGCTCGATTGCAAAATATAACAAACTGTCCATATGGAGGACAGAAGTAAAGCATTTATTTAGATACCAGAAAACCAAATCCCAAAACCAGTAAGCCAATTCCATCATAGTAGTAAAGAAGTTAACAATAAGCCATAACAACACAGAGAGCCACAGCATCATTTAGCCTTTCTACAAACCAATATTAGATCAATATTTACTCATGAGCCTATCTGACTCCTTGCCTGAACCTCCTCTCCCCCAGCTGTCTAGTCTAGCTCTGACTCCCAGCTTCCTGTGGGCTCTGTTCTACCTTTTAGCAAACTCCTCCCATTACAGGTGCCGTGTGATTATAGTCAGCCTATTAGAGGGCAGAGTTTACTTTCAAAGCAGGGAAGGTCTTCAAATTCCCCCTAGGTTTATTAAGGGGCAGGAAAGATCTTCAAATTCCCATTCTCATTATACTATCTGAGAAAGAAATGGCAAACCACTCCAGTATCTTTAGAAGAAAACTCCACTGTCAGAAATGGTGCAAGTGGTCATGAAGAGTTGGACATGACTGAATTGCTTGAAAATGATAAGCACAAGTACAACATCTGATGATGAGGAGGAGATAAATGGGATGTTACTCCCAGTCAGGTATAGAAAGTAGAGATTTGGTTAAAGCAGGACAAGAGGAAAATGGTTCCCACAGTGCCTGAGAAGTCTATAAAAGAACAGCAGGGAGAAATAGTCCAAGCCATTCTTAGGTGGGGAAGAAGAAGAAGATCTAATCTTCCCAGATCAGGTAGAAATGAAGTTTTTGAGCAGTGGAGATAGGTTAGTGAGTTGATAGGTTCGTGAGAAAGACTTCTGTATTGAACTAGGTGAGGCTGTGAGCCTCTTGTGTTAAGACACAGGAGCTAGAAACGTGGTCACTAGCCCAGAAGCATGCTGACCCTCCTTGTCAGAGCTGTAACACTTTCCTAAGGGGGGGAAAGCAGATGGCAATAAGAGATGGATGATTGTAATGGCAAGACAGTGGAGCGAAAGTAACAAAAGACCAGGCAATACTGAGCCTCAAGAAGGATCTGGATGCAGCAGCAGTAAATACCCAAATTACTAAAGTTGGAAGAGAGTTTGATGCATCAGAGATCTCTGGCTCAAGGACCAAAGAAAGAGCCAGAACTAAAGAACCTTAATATAGAGAAGTAAGCCCAAATCATGGCCTCCACTGGTGCTACAAGTCATATGGATTGTGCCAGTCTGGAGGAGAAGGGTTCAACACTCTAGGAAATTCCTAACTAGAAATTTTTGTAGTATGGGGCAAGGACCTCAAACCATACAGGGATACATGGCATAAACACACAACTGTGCCATGAGGAAGTGAGTGTGGCAAATTGTGTGATCTCCTGAGATCCTTTGTGTCACCTCAGTATCAAAATCTTTAGCCCAACCCCCAGGCCATAGTTCTTAATTTATTCTCCTCAAGGTTAGGTTTCTTCCTGGCATTGACTATTGCTTCCAATATGGACACTGCCTTCTGCTCTTTGCATCCCTGGGATCTGACTCCACCTTTGTATAGCCTATCTTACCCCTCCCTGAGCTGGAGCATAATGGTTATGTTCTTTCTTTGAACCCTGGCCCCCACGGCTTCAGCTAGTGCCATGGAAGAGTCTTAGGCCCATCCTGAGCAGGTCTGTAGCAGGTCCCTGGGAGGTTGGGAGGAATAGCACAAAAACTGGTGATTAAAACTGTCTGAGCAGATGAAATGCAGTGGAGTGAGAAAAGAACAGGTGTTTATAACCTTTTTTGGTGTCACGGACCCCATTGACAATTGATGCTTATGGACCCTTTAGAAGGCAATAGGTGACCTCAGACACTTAATAGCTGTGTGGCCCTGGAAAAGTCACTTAACATCTATTTGCCTCAGTTTCCTTATCTATAAGATGGGGATATTAATAGTAGGTACTTCCCAGAGTTGTTTGAGGATCAAATGAAATAATATTTGTAAAGCACTTTGCAAACCTTAAAGTGCTATAAAAATACTATTTAATATTATTAATACCATTTTAAAATACATAAAATAAGGGGCGGTCAGGTGGTGCAGTAAGAACACCGGCCCCAGAGCTGGGATGACCTGGGATCGAATCCGGGCTCTGATACTTAGCACCACACCCAGAAATAACTCGTCGTGTAACCTTGAGCAAATTACTTAACCCCAATTGCTTTAAAAAATGATAATAAAATACATAAAATAACATAGCATTATAAGGGAAACTAGTTATTATCAAAATAAAGATTTAAGTTTTCCTCAAGCTCAAAGACGCTTGGAAATCTATGGGTGTTGGAAGAGGACAGAAGATAAAAAAGGAATGAAAAAAAAGAAATTTACTTGATAACAATTACATATTTAAAAGGAATAGCAAGTTGTATGCAATACATTTGTAATTTCATGTGCAATCATCATTTTTTATTATGTTACAGAAATTCTTATTTAATTCTATAAATTAAAAACAAAAGAAATGAAATTTAAAAATATCTATCCACAGACTCTTGGTGGGGGTTGGTGAGGTGGTACATGGACCCCAGGTGAAGAATTTTTGGTGTTAAGGAAGAAGTGAGGGCCAGCTCCAGAGATATGGGGTTAGAAGGAACCTTAACTCTCTAATCATTTTATATAGGAAAAAACTCAATTGCAGAAATTATAAGTGACGTGTCTAAGGTCACACAGATCCTTCATAGAGCCAGGGATTGAGACCAGGTCTTCTGATGCTAAATCTATTTAAGAAACACTTCATGTTAGAATTTAGGGAGAAGCATTGCTGGTAGAAGAAGGAAGAATAGGAAGGTAGACATTCAGGCAATACCGAGCTTGGTTTTCTGTGATATTGGCAGGTAGACTGTGGAATGAGTCACATTTAGAACTCAGAAACACTAAATGAGACCTTTAATTTGGATGCTAGAAGCCAGGTCAAGCAATGAGTGACATATAGGATACTTTCATTCCTCCACTGGGGATGAAAATATCTCAGCCGTAACCTCCTCTAGAGAACATTTTTTTTTATATATAACTGCTATGAGACAAGAGGGAAATGGACAGGTGTGAAATTGCTGGTTACATATGTGTTTAGGCGTCTGAGCCCATTGCTGGGGAATTGATGGTTAATATAGAAAGCCCCCACATCGTCACGACAAAACTATTTCTACACATTTTTACCACTTCCAGAGTATTTAAATGCTCAGCTGCATAGAATTGGGAGGCTAAGGATAAATCTGTCTTGGAGAAATAATGGAATTTTGGCTTTCAACCCACTCTTCATCCTGTATATTAAGTTTTCTTCTATGACATCATATAGCTATCAATAAAATGAGCACAGAATAGCTTCACTTTGCCATGCAGATTCCAATGATGCTGTGAGATTAATTTTGCACACACTCATTCCTTAATTGCTACTACCTGGGTTGCCAGAAAGCATGAATGTTTTTGGACATTCCAACAGCAATTGGTTTAATTTGCTAGGGATTTTCAGTGGTTAAACTTTCATATTTTATGTGAGTTCAGAAACAGGGAGGAGAAGGAAAAAGAGGAGAGGATGATGAACTGATTAGGGAATTCTTTAAGGGGGAAAAAGTGAAGAAATTCATGAAATTTGAAGATGGAGAGATCAATTAGGTCATCATGTCCAGGGCAGGAGGGCTCCCTACAGTGTATTCATGAAGGTTTCATCTAGTCCTGCTTTAAATGATTCAGCTAATGGACTTTCCATAATCTTCCTTTGGAAAACTGTCCCACAGTTTCAAAGGTTTCATGATTGGGAAATGTTTTCCTCCCGAGTCAGCTGAAGCTTTGCTTAAAGCTATTCTTCTTAAAGCATCCCTTTCATCACTGTAAACACTATGCTTCCTGCTGCGATGGTTTGAGCCTGTGAACTTACATACAGATGGTTATCATTTGCCACTGAACAAATTAGACATGTCATTGTTTGTTAGTTCTCTCTTGCTCTTGAAGTTGCTTTATGTTAATCTGTCTCATTCTGTGAAAATACTGTATTCCCTCAGTTAGAACGTAAGCTCCTTGATGGCAGGGTCAGTCTTGTATCTGTCTTGGTAGCCCCAATATTTAGTGCAGTTCCCTTTACCCAGAAGATTATAGGAAAATAGATTTAGAACTGGAGACAGCTGAATCCTTTAGTCCAATGCCTCCATTTTACAGAGGAGGAACTGAGTCCCAGAGAATTAAGAGATTTTTTTAAACTTATATCACACCAGTCGTGAGAGAACCCAGGTTTGACTCTAGTTTTAGCTTTCTGTTGCACCATGCTAACCTTCCCTAGCCTAGAATCATGGGAATTAGAACCAGAAGGAATTACAGAGCTCCCTTTCATTGTTGTAGTTGTTCAATCTTTTTCAGTTGTGTCTGACTCTTTGTGGGCTTTTTTTGGCAAAGATACTTTTTCTTCTCCACCTCATTTTACAGATGAAGAAACTGAGGCAAACACAGTTTAGTGGCTTTCCCAGGGTCACTCAGATAGTAAGTGTCTGAGGCCAGATTTGAACTTGTGCTTCTAATCCAACTCCATCTCCACGTGCCACCTAGCCAATAAGTGGCAGATCCAAGGCTTGAAACCCAGATCATTTGCTTCCAAACTAATGCTGTTCCCACTAAACCATTCTGCCTCTTAAAACTTAATTATTTTGACTGTGTGCCTCTGAATTCCTTTCAGCTATCTGATATCTTTCTGAATTCTTGAAAACTCATAAATAGATTCACTATTTTAGCTGAAGTTTCATCTATGATATATGTGGTTCTCAAAACCCTTCACAACAAAAGCTTCAAAGGGGATGATTAAAAGAAGTCTTCCTTACCATAAGTGAACATTTTCTGTATTATTACTGCCCATTGGGGGCACTTGAACTATGACTCATCAACAGAGAACAGTTGGGAAATGCACGGATTTGCCAGAAAAGAGTGGAATGTTAATTGGATCCAACTCTTGTCAGTTTTTCAGAGACCCAATATATCACCCTCAGGTGTGTTTGGGAGAAGAGTGCCAGGAGAGAAAGCACGTGGAAAAGAGGGTAAGTTTAATGGAGCTAATAGGAGATGCTATCTTTAGCATGTTCTCAGGGATAATGATGGCTGATTTTATGATCAAATAACAATGATGATGCTGATTCTTGATAATATATGTGTATATATGTGTTCACATGCATGTATATATGTATGTGTAGTAATACATATGACATATACAGTAATGTGTGTGTGTATATATATATATATATACATATAACACAGAGAGATTTATAAAGAACTTTATATATATGAATTGGTTTGATCTTCCCAACAGCTCTGTGAGGTAGGTGTTATTAAATCCATTTTATAGATGAGAAAATTGAGACTGAGAGTTTAAGTGACTTGTCCAAGACCATACAGTTAATAGATGTCAGAACTAGAATTTGAACTCAGACCTTTCTGGTTGCAAATTCAGTATTTGTTTCACTGTACCATGATACCCTACTCTAATCAGAGTAAGAGTCAAAGAAGAGTTTTGCTTAAGGATAAAATCAGCCTTAAGGGTGGACTGGTAAGTATAGTTAAGGGAGGAAGAATGGGAGACAGTGCCTTCTTTGGAAGCATGTCGGCTATTTGTCAACAATTCATATAGTCAAGGAAAACCATTTCGACTCTTCTATAAAAAATAAAACTACTTTCAGAATATTTGGATATTCAACATCATGGAACTTAGTGTAACCTTTCCATATTCTATCAGTTCTGGTTTCTGCTTACCAGTTTCTATTTTAAAGTCCTGTTTGAAAAACTTTTGTCTTGGTTGATCCATGGGGAAAGAAAGATTTTCAACTATCCCTAGGTGGAAAGATTCTGGTTAAGAGAGGCCAGGCAAAGATTAATGACAGTAGAAGGAAGAGAAACAGAGCATGACCTTAATCCATCTGGAGTCTTCTAGAAGTGGAGGAAAACCTCAAGCAGATTAGCCTAGGGTTCAGCTGTCACCTCTGTCTCTCATCCTTCAGTTTTGGATTATTCTTTTACAAAACATTAGTGAGGAAGGAGGTTGTCATATTTTATGGAATGCATATGAAAGTGTTGGGATAGAAAGGTGTTGCACAAGAAATACATATCCCAAAGAGATTTTTAAAAGGGGGAGGGAGAAGGGACCTACTTGTACAACAATGTTTATAGCAACTCTTTTTGTGGTAGCAAAGAATTGGAAATTGAGGAGATGCCCATCAATTGGGGAATGGCTGAACAAGTTGTAGTATATGATTGTGATGGAATACTATTGTACTGTAAGAAATGATGAGCAGGATAATTTCAGGAAAACCTGGGAAGACTTACATGAACTGATACAAAGTGAAGTGAGTAGAACCAGAACGTCATATATAGCAACAGTAATATTGTAGGGATGATCAACTGAGAATTAGCTATTCTCAGAAATACAATGATCCAAGACAATTCCAAAGGACTCATGATGAAACATGTTGTCTTCCTCTAGAGAAAGAACTGATATTATATGAATTGTCTGAATACTCTCTCTCTCTGTGTCTCTGTCTCTCTCTGTCTCTCTCTCTCTCCCTTCCTGCTTTCTCTGAGTAAGCCTATTCAGCCTTAGATTTTTCTACCACTCTGCTAGTCTAGTTAGATTATAGTGCTACAGGGGAGGGAGTTTGAAAAACGAGAAAAGCTGATTCTTTGGGTAGCATGAAAGAGGGTTTCCTCTGCCCTACTTCTCATTGGAGGCTCAGTTAACTCTGGGAGGGGTTGATTGCATCAGTTTTTCCAACAGGATGTTTAGGGATGCCAGATAGAAGTAAGGGTGCTGGTAGAAAGATGGTTTGGTATATGCAGAGATCAGCTATCATCTGGGGATACATTTGAGGTATAGTGTAGAATGAATTGGTTGATGATGATAGAGACTTTGATTAAGGGAAGGGAAGAACATGACAGATGTGGCAGAGAGAGACTGAGAGTCTTAGGTGGTATAACTGTCCCAAAGGTATCTGGTCTTGGGTCCCTTCCCCTTGTATTTCTCTGAAGATTTTCTGTGAGAAAACAAACATTTATTATGTGCTTACCATATGTCAAGTACTATATTAAGTGCTTTACAAACAACATCTCATTTGATCCTCACAACAGCTGTAGGTGTAGGTTCTAATATTATCCCCATTTTACTATTGATGAAACTGAGGCAGACAGAAGTTAAGTGACTTTTCTAGGATCATACAACTAATAAGTGCCTGAGGCCAAATTTGAACTCAGGTCTTCCTAGCTCTAAGCCTGGAACTCCATCCACTGCAGCATACCGTGTTTAAGGGTGTTCACAGTTGTGTGCTTTGGATGAGATCCATGGTTTGTATTACTCAAGAGCCCATGTACAGCATAGGACATTGCTGTAGGGATGATGGACTTACACACTGGGGCTGTTAGAGGTGACCTGGCTAACACTTCTTCAAGCTCTGATCCCATGGAACCCTTTTTGTTGGATATTTTTTGCTCTCTGAGGCTATGTATTCCCTGCTAAAGACTGGAGTTAGATTGCAAGTGAGAGACCATGTTCGTGCCCTGTTATTATTTGTGATTTTAAAACAAGACCTTTAACCATTTTTTAAAAAGATGTTGATGATGCTGCCACATCCAGTCTTCCATCAAGCCACCGCCTACCTGAGTCAGTATGGACTCCTGTTCCTAGCACAGGCTGATTTTGGAATTGGTGACCTTTCTCTGCAACCAGTGGCCCAACTAAAACTCCACATCCTCCGCTGTTTGACATGCACTAGCGCTTTCTTTCCCTTTATGTCCTGCCCAGCCTTCCCACTCACATCGGATGAGAGTTCTTATGCAATCTCCTTTTCCATCAAGCTTTAAGAGATCCCTGTAGGGTATCAAGGGCAATTGAAGAATGGAACCAAAATACGTGTCACCTGATATTTCTACTCCCACTCCTGATATGTTTGGCCCTCCTCAAGACACGGAAAGGCATTTGAACTAGTCCATATTCTTACTAGGGATTAGATCTGTTTCCTTTCCCTCCCTTGGTTTTGGACATGTTAGGGATGCCAGCGGGAGAACTAGTCTGAATCAGCATCTGCAGTCCCATGGGATTTTCATGTGGTTGCAGCATCTCATGTGACCCGGCCATTGCCTTGTTCTGGTTTCATCTCAAAGGCATCTAATTTCTTTAAGTACTCTGTGGTTTCAGCGTAGCAAATCCCCATATCTTTACAATCATGTGCTTCCTTTCCCACTGCAAACAAACACATTTTTACCAGGTTTCTGAAGCCATTCTACATTTTATTAATTCTCCTTTCAATCATTTATTCATCCAACATATATTTGTTGAGCATCTAGTGAGTGCAAATCACTGGTTAGGCACTGTGGAAAATCCAAAGATTAAGACACAAACCCTTGTTACATGGAACTTCCTGTTGAAGAAACCTGGGTTAATCATATGAATATAGGACAGATCTGTAATTTCTTTTTACTTTTGTTGGAAATGTTTCCACCAATAGATAGTACAACCTTTGCATGACTCTAAGGAGAAATCCTAGAGTTTCCTGAGGCACACAGGAAAGTGACTCACTCAGGGTCACAAAACTATTAAATATCAGAGGTGGGATTTGAACGAAGGTCTTCCTGACTCCCAAGCCCAGCACTGTCCATCATTCCAAAATGCCTCTGACCATGTTGTTGTTGTTGGGGCAGCTAGGTGGTACAGTGGATGGAGTGCTTGACCTGGAGTCAAACAGATTCATCTTCTTGAGTTCAAATCTGGCCTCACTTACTAGTTGTGTGATACTGGGTAAGTCACTTAACCCCTTTTGCCTCACTTTCCTCATCTGGAAAATGAGCTGGAGAAGGAAATGGTAAACTACTCCAGGATCCCTGCCAAGAAAACCCCAAATGGGATCACAAAAAGTAGGACATGACTGGACATTACTGAACAACAATATTTTACTGTGTCTCTGACTCCAGTTACCAAACCCAGCACTCTGTTATTCCAAAATGCCTCTCATCACATGGCACTGTAAAATGACAGGGTCCTATGTGTCTTTTGATTTCACTTCTTTTTGCTTGGAATCCCCTTGGTACCAAGTCTTCTTTGGTCTGAGATGGTGAACTCTAAAGGACCTTCATTTCAAGAAGGTTTTATTGGATGCTTAGAAGTTTTCTTCTAGAAATTCTTACCCATCCCCCACCCAGACCCTGCCCCCAAACCCAGAATAAATGGCTGCTTAGCTCTTCTAACTCTCACATTCTATGAATCTGTGAGTTCCTTGGCTGAGTTCACACAGCAATTCCACTGAATGTCTTTTTAGATAATCAACTTCTTTTCATCTAAAAAACAATGCAATTGAAGCTCTGATGATAAATTCCAGATTTGTTTTTTCCCCTTAATAGTATCTAATTAAATTACATTCTGCTGCATCCCCTGATTTATGCCTTGTTCTGAGGTCAGAATTTTCTGTTTTGTTTTTTAAAGAAATAATTCAAAGCTTCCCATGTTCTTTGCAAGGGAAGTCTATTCTAAATGAATTTTATGTGTACCAGATCTCAAATTGTAGGCATAGAAATCTTCTATTTATCTACAAATGTCAAAAGCTTTACGTACTTACGGTTCTATTAAGAAGTATATATTAATATATAAATTATTATAGCGATGATAAGAAATCCTAGAGAAGGGAAGACTATATTTGCATGTGGCTAATTTCTCCAGGGTTCTTCAGGGGGCCCCAGAGAGGAAAATGACTTGTGTATTTAGAAAATATACAGTGATAGTGGTAATGTGGGTGGAGGAATGCCACCGTCCATGGAAAGGGTGAAGAAGATTGAGATGACATTTAGATGTGGTAGAGATTTGGCTCTGTAGGATAACAGATTCAGAGATGGAAGAGATGTTAGAAACTATCAAGTCCAACTCTCTCATCTTATCGATGAGGACCCTGAGATTTAGAGAGGTTAGTTGACTTGGCCAAAGTGACACAGGTGATAGAAGTGAGATTTGAACCCAGTCCCCTGACTCCAATTCTGGGCCTCTTTCCATCACGTCACATTGCCTCTATGTTTGCTTATTAATGATCCTAATGCAAACCTTTTTTGAAATGCAGCTTGGTGGGCTTGGAGTCAAGAGACTTGGGTTCAAATCTTGAGACTTTTAACCTATGTGGTGATGGTCAAATCCCTCTCCAAACCTTAGTTTCCTTCTCTGTAAAATGGGGCTTTTAATACTTTGCTACCTATTCACACAGTGGTTTTGAGGAGACTGCTTTGCAAACCTTAGAGTCTATATAAATGTCAGATTTTATAGGTCTAGTCTAGTATTTCGGTCCATTGTTTGCTGTGATGGGAAAGGGCTATTTTCTTACTTGGCAAGGTCACATTTATGTATTACAGTTCCTGATTCATGGGAGCAAAACATTCTTGCAGTGAAAACAGCAAAGTAGCATTCTTCCCATGGATAGCTAGGGGCCTGGAGAAAGGCAGCTTCTGCAAGCTCATGGTTATTTCTTGGGCTCACAAGATGGTAGGGGGTGGGAAAGGGAGAAAGCAGCCAGAAAGCCCAGAGCTCTGCTGAACTTGGTGTTCGCTTTTGAACAACACACCAATTAGCTGTTTTCTAAACAAACCATGAGAACCAGTTATAAAGAGTCCACTGAGAGAGGTTGCCAACTCCCTTAGAATACAGAGCTACAAAATTGATAAATCATTTCAGTTCAGCCTCAGCAGAGAGGAGAACAAGGAACCATTTTTTACTTTATTTGAATATTGTAAAATTTAAACAATGGCATTAGTTCTCCTTTGAGCCACCTTGGGAATTCCTTAACTGGCCCTGATACTGAGCCAGGAGAGAACCTTGGAACTGAGCTGTTTTAAGTGGGTGGGGGAGTTTAAAGGAATATAAAGTTCCCCCAGTAAGTGCAAGGTCTGCTCAGGTTTACAGCAGTGGGAGCTAGGGATAGAAGGGTGCTTCCTAGGGGTTTGTGGGTTAGAACAACTCACCACCAGGTGGGCCACTGAGTACCAGGAACCACAAGGCTTAACATAATCAAATTGTCAAGCTGGTAAAACCGTGATATTCTACTTGAAGAAATTCTTATGTCATCCACAGGAAGCTGGAATTAGTTTTTGCTAAAAAAAAAAAAATAAAATAAATCAAATTCAAGGCTATGAGAACGGATCTTGGCCCAAAACTTACCCAAGGGAACAATGAACAAGGACAGCTCTGGGTAAAATTGTGAATTCTTCAGCAATGGCTATGGTTGGTCCATTCTGGTTCTCCCCAATCTGGGTCTCTTTTCGTTTTCATAATCTGGAGCCTGCTCTTCTCTCTCCTGTATCAAAAACTGTTCTCCCCGGACGTGGTGGCCTGTCCTTAAAATTCCTGCTACAGGGGAGGCAAAGACTGGTGGATCTCTTGAGCTGGGCAGTTATGAACTATAATAGGGCTAAGTTGATTGGATATCCATGTTAAGTGTGACCCCAATATAGTGAGGCTCTAGGAGCAGGGGCCACCAGACTGCCTAAGGGGGGGTCAATTAGCCCAGGTCATAAATGGAACAAAGCTTTTGTGTCAGCCAGTAGTGGGGATTGCCCCATGAGTGGTCACTATATTCCTAGCCTGGGCCAGATAGGGAGATCCATTCTCAAACAACAGCCCTCAAATTTTCTCTCAAGAAAGGCGCCTTTATTAGTCACTCACACCTGAATATAAATTTTCTTTTCTTTTTTCTTTTGGAGGCAATTGGGTTTAAGTGACTCGCCCAGGGTCACATAGCTAGTAAGTATCTGAGGCCAGAGTTGAACTCAGCTCCTCCTGACTCCAGAGCCTTCTACACTAACCGGTTCTTCCTCTGAGCATGAATTTTCTAAATGTTCATTCTCCTTCTCCAGCTTTTCTTCCCCGAAATGAGTCACTTAGTTGTTTCTCTAGTCTGTTGTTCCCTTTAGGAGCAAATTACCTACTTGTTATTTATGGCTGGCTCTGTCCTTTATGGTCATTTCCCTCTCATTCCTTCTTTCTGGAAGCCAGGTGGGATGTAGCTAGGGTCTTCATGGTTTCCTGCCCTTCCCCATCTCTACTTCCGGTCTTCTCTGGGGAGCATAATCTCAGGTCTAACAGCAGGGAGGTCAGAGGGAATCCTAGTCATTCTCTTGGAGGTGCCAACAAGGTAAGATCAGTGTAGGTTCGAGGGAAATATCAGAGTTGGGTGGGTCCAGGGTCATTAGAAAGCAGTTATGAGAAAGATGCACTGTATGTTGGAGGTAATAAACTTAGGCTTGACAACTTGGTAGTATGATTGGAACCAGATTAAAATATAATTGGGAAATGTTTAACAAAATAATATAACATAGATAATGCTAATTTGTGGTTTTCTAAGTCAGTGTATGGCCAGCAGGGATCCTTTCTATTTGAGTTTGTCACTGTTGTTGTTCAGTCATGTCCAACATTTCATGACCCCATTTGGGGCTTTCTTGGCAAAGATGCTGGAGTGGTTTGCCATTTCCTTTCCCAGGTCATTTTACAGATGAGGAAACTGAGACAAACAAGGTTAAGGGACTTGCCCAGGGTCACATAGCTAGTAAGTGTCTAAGGTCAGATTTGAACTCAGGCTCTCCTGACTCCAGGTCCAGCGTCCTATCCATTATGCCATCTAACCACCCTAAGTTTGTCACTACTGTTGTACATATTGAAGGCAGTAATTAAGAGATCTCTAATGCAGCCAATTGGCTTTTCACCTGAATGTAGAGGTAGGAGATGTTTCAGATGCATCTGCCCAGAAATTCTGAGGTACTTCTGGGCCCTGGAAAAACTGGTGCCAGCAGTCACATTTGGACTAGTTCAAGGGGTGTGTGAGTAGGGTTGGGGTGTGTGTGGGATATTTTGGAGGCCCTCTGTATTCCATTCGAGCTACAACCACTGACTTCCACTAGGAGGCAACATTTTGATGCTCTGATCATGCTCATTACTTTGTGATCTCACTGATTTGGACCCTTCCTCTAACAACGAAGATGGCAACCCATCCATGCCTGCCCATCTTGTGCAACCCTTGTCCATGGGGATGGGAGCCTTCCTCACTTTCTCCTGACACCAGAGGATACCCGGGGGGGTGGGGAGCACTGTGGTTGTCTACGTGGCCTCTCTTGCTCAAGCCACAGTCCAACATATCTTTTCTTTTCAGAAGCACATTGAGCTCATTGCCACTAATTTCTTCAATGTCTTGTCTTGTTTCCTCTTCCACATTCCAGTGCCTCCTCCAGGTAAAGCAGGAGGCAGAATGAAGCTATTACACACTCACTTCAAAAGAAATCGTTCCTTTAATCTACCACTGTGAGATTAGGAGAGGCCAAGAACACTGGCTTGCATCTAAGTCCTTTCAACATACACTGGTGGTAAACCACAAACAGACTTTATACGAAAATCTCTCTGCAAAAAAAAAGTCACAGGAGGCCATCATCCTGGTGTTGTGTGTTGATATTGTTTGCATTGGTCTGTCAGATTTACCTCAGCAGGTTAAATACATACCCACTCTTTTCTCCTCCCCCACCCCACCACATCATCCTGAGGATAAATGCTGAAATATAATGTCTGCAGCAAGATTCTTATAAGATTGTACCAAACCACACATGGGCACTTTTTAGATAAGGTTTTAGTTCTAAAAACTGGAATATAAATGGAATTTTAGCACATCAAATCATTAATCATTGAATGTTTGAT
Source organism: Petaurus breviceps papuanus (assembly GCF_028583685.1). NCBI lineage: Eukaryota > Metazoa > Chordata > Mammalia > Diprotodontia > Petauridae > Petaurus > Petaurus breviceps. The sequence goes on along the minus strand of NW_027186304.1, from coordinate 22,559,725 downwards.
TGCAAGTCACTAAACTCGGTTGTGTGGGAGATGACAGAGGAAGATAAGATATCCTCTCCTCGAAGAACTTATAAATTGTGCCAACGTAGTTCCTAGTGATAAGATTGTTATGCATGGGTATCCCTTAAGGAGGCAACTGGATGGCTCAATGTATAGAGCATTGGGCCCAGTCAGGAAGACCTGAGTTCAAGGCCAGTGTTAAATGTTAGTTGTTCTGTTTCCCTTAATCCACCGGAGAAAGAAATGGCAAATCACTCCAGTATCTTTGCCAAGAAAACCCCATGGAGGATGTTGGTGGTCCATGGGGTCACAAAGAGTCAGACACGCCTGAATTACTGAACACCAACATCCTTACAAGGTCTAAAAATCTAGTTGGTCTTCAGCCCATTAGATAGTTCTTTAAAATGGGTTTGGGGGATGACACAGACAAGAAGAAAAGATGGGGCTAGGTTGCAATCTATACCCTTGGAAGGACCACTCATACCAATGAAATCAATATTTCAAATGGAAATATTAAAGTATGTTGAATCTTTGTGTAAAGCAAATAATCTCAATTTTCCTATGTTGAATTGTTTAAAGTAGAGCACATGTATATCCATAGTTATGATCACATATTGAATTTTCTTTCCATTAGTCTGATATCAGTGTAAAGTCAGTAGTACTTTAGCTTGATGTAAAAATAAACCCAAGTTTTGCAAAGGAAAGAAATGAGGGTGAACACCATAAAAGGGGAGCTGTGTACTACAAGAATTTGACAGAAATGCTGCATAAAAGAGATGAAGACTGAGGACAGGGGGACTTTCTTTGGGGAAGTATGGAGGGCAAGGAGAAATTTGGCAGCTCCAAAAAATGAGAATAGTCCATATGTGATATCACAGGAAGGCAGCATGGAAGAGTAGAAAGATCGATGACCCAAATCAGAGAACCTGGGTTCCAATCCTCTCTCTCTCAGGTTTACAACCTGTATGATCTCAGGCTTACTAAACCCTGTTGGGCCTGTTCTTCATCTCTAAAATGAGAGGCTTGGATTATATGGACTCTGAGGTCTCTTTTAGATCTATTCTATAAGAAACCTCATCCAGTAATGTTCAGAAGAGGAGTGGTGCTCTCTTAGGATTCCCTGACAAAGGGGCCAATTTTGCCTTGACTTTAGTAAGAGATATCTTTTTTTTTTTTCCACCCAGGGCATGTACTTGGGATATGACAGAGAGCCTCTTGAGACTGGTCAAATGTAAATGACCATTACTCACTTCTGCTGATTTACATGGTGACAAATGATAGGGCTAGAAAGAACCTTGGAATTGTTGCTAGAGATTACGCCATGCTGGGCAAGGGACTAGACCTTAGAGGTACTGGTGGTTTCATCACTGATGCTGGTTAAAGAGCTTTTGGTAGAGAAAGGCAGATTTGAAAGTGAATGACTGACTTTAAAGATATATGAGAATAACATTTGGATTTTTATGACAGTGGCTTAAAATGTTAGGAATGATAGACTTTTTTTTTTTGCTTTTTGGAGGGTTAAGGTAGGGCAATTGGGGTTAAGTGACTTGCCCAAGGTCACACAGCTAGTTTTTTGTGTTAAGGGTCTGAGGCTGGATTTGAACTCAGGTCTTCCTGACTCCAGGGCCAGTGCTCTATTCACTGTGCCACCTAGCCACCCCCTGGAATGATAGACTTTTTTTTTTACTAATAAAAAAATTGTATTTACTTAGAAGCATTCAGAATGTCAACAAAACACCTGCAACTTTTTTCTTGTTTTTGCAATTACAGAGTGGTATTCAGTGAACAGAACAACAATTATTTCATATGCTGCATCAAAGACAACTGAAGATGAAAATGAACTACATCCCCATATAAAACTAATTTGTGCTGTGCACCAACAAGAATCTACTTTAAATTTCCATGCCAATTACAACCCCCATACTGTACCAGGCAAGGTTAGTGGCTATTGAAAATGCCACTAAAGGACAGGGTGTGTTAACTATACAAAAAAAAGACACTGTACAGTTTAAAAACAAATCTTACACAGCCTTACATTTCAATTTTTTTTTTCTTTAAAAGGAGTGAGTTGTGTACAGGGGGGTTAAATGCTTTATAGACAAGAAAAAAACTGCTCTAGCACCAACTTATTCATTATCATATCATCTTCTTCATCCTCCTCCTCATCTTCTTCATCTTCCTCATCTTCCTCCTCCTCCTTCTTTTTCTTGCTCTTCTCAGCCTTGACAGCTCCTCCCTTTTTACTCACATCAGATTTTCCTTTAGCCCGGTATGCAGCAATATCCTTTTCATACTTTTCCTTCAGTTTAGCTGCCTTCTTTTCATAAGGTTGCTTGTCATCTGCAGCAGTATTATTCCACATTTCTCCCAATTTTTTTGCCACATCTCCAATAGAAAGACCAGGATGCTCCCCTTTGATTTTTGGACGATACTCAGAACAGAATAAGAAAAACGCCGAAGGAGGCCTCTTCGGTGCATTGGGATTCTGAAACTTCCTTTTTGTTTCTCCTTTAGGTGGTATGTAGGTTTTCATTTCTCTTTCATAACGAACCTTATCAGCTTTAGCCATGTCCTCAAATTTTCCTTTCTCTTTAGCAGACATTGTCTTCCACCTTTCTGAGCAGTTTTTAGAAAATTCCGAGAAGTTCACAGAAGCATCTGGGTGCTGCTTCTTGTGTTCCTCTTGGCAGGTTTGCACGAAGAAGGCATATGAAGACATTTTCCCTCTCGGCTTCTTAGGATCACCTTTGCCCATTTTGATTACTTTCCCTCAGCGCAGCACTGAGTAGCCTAGTGCCCGTCTGCCTCTTACTTGCCCCGGCGCTGTCTCTATGGAGCTCAATGTACTGCAATGTCTGTGAGAGCGCTAGCCAGACGCAGCCTCCTCCCTCTCTCCGTTCTGTAACATTACTGGAATGATAGATTTTAAATCAGGGATGGAGTACACCAGTGGAAAGCTGGAAAGAGACAGGTGGACTCAAACATATCTGATGAGAAATGATGAGAAAGAAGGAAGAAAACTGCCTATTTTTGGTGTTGTTTAGTCATTTCAGATATGTCTGACTTTTCAGGACCCCATTTGGTTTTTTCTTGGTAAAGATACTGGAGTGGTTTGCCATTACTGGAACGTGTGCAAAACTGCCCACACAGATTTCTATATTTTGCTTGATCAAAATAGATACTATTGAGCAGGGATTCTTAACCTTTTTTTGTCATGGACACTTTGGTAAGAAATAAGATGAACTACAGATCCTAACCCAAGGAGGCAAATTTGACCTCAAAGTTATCAGTGAATCTTGGGGGAATGAGATTCATAGTTGAGAGATGGCTCTTGAAGATATATCTTATTCAAAGCAAGCATAACGGATAAAATGGATGTAGTTTAGAAATAGCATTGAATATTAAGAAAGCATATTCACATGAAGAAGCTCAAGGAGGGATATGGATGGAGAACACTTGGTTGAAGATCACTATAGACAGAAGATTAAGTGATATTGTGAGAATGTCCTCAGAACACTTGGGCAAAAGGGACTGGGGAATAGATAGAATTCAGAAGACAGATCAAAAGGCTGATACAAAGGTATGATATAGAAGGATTTTATCTTATTTTTTTGTGGAGGTGGCGATAGAGAGGGGGACTGGATCATTCTATTGTCCTTTGGGTTGGAATGGAAGTTCCTTCAGAGTAGGGACTGTTTCATTCTTTGAATTTGTATTTCCAGAATTAAGGTTGGGGCTTGGCCCATAGTAAGTGCTTAATAATGTTTGATGATTGATAGATTGTGGGAAAGCCATGTCCATATTTTATATACTTTTTAACAAGGCTTTTGGCAAGGTCAGTCTTGAAAAGTTGTGGACAAGATAGGTGTGGGCTAGTTCAGTGGTGTCAAGTTCAGAAATGGAGGCCACTAAATGATAAAAAAAGATTGCTGAGTGGAGTGGCTAGGTGGTGCAGTGAATAGAGCACTGAACCTGGAGTCAGGAGGACCTGAGTTCAAATATGACCTCAGACACTTAAGACAAAAAACTAGCCATGTGACCTTGGGCAAGTCACTTAACCCCAACTGCCCTACCTTCCCTCCTCCAAAAAGCAAAAAAAAAAAAAAAAGATCGCTGAGGGTCACATACTGACTTGGAAAACCACACATTGATATATTTTAAAATTAACATATCAGTGCATTAAAATCAGATAGGAACTACATTTTAATCTGGTTCAGGCTATACTAGGGAGAGTTGTAGGCCATATGTGATTGATGGGATGCATGTTTGATACCATTGGGCTAAATAAGAGTAGAGCTGCTGGATGTGGAGCTGTTTGACCAGATCTGAATATTAGTCATTAATGATTCTAAGTCATCTTGGAGGGAGCTCTCTATTGTGGTACCCCAGATATCTGTTAGTTGCCCTATATTGCTTAACATTGTCATCAATGATTTGGATAAAGGTAGAGATGGCCATAGTATAGCTTACCAAATCTTTAGATGATACAATAGAGTTTAATAAACTTCATGAAAAATAGAGTATTAGAGGGCAGAGCCAAGATGGTGGAGTAGAAGCAGGACCTCCCTGAGGCTCTGGCTTCCACCTTCCCCAATCACTGTAAAAAGGGGACTCTAAACAAACTTTGGAGCTGCAGAACCCACGACATGACACAGAGAAGCTAACCTCCTGCTGAGGACAGCCTGGTAGGCTGGCAGGAATCGGCCAGCGCAGCGCTCTGGGAGCCGAGCCCAGCCCCAAGGTGAGGCTTTAGCCCCAGGGTGGGCTTGACCAGCCCTAGCTGGAGGGACTCCAGATCAGCAGCAGCTGTGGCCATTTCCAGATTTATCAACACACAGATGCAAAGGACAAAGTGAGAGGTCAGTGCAGTCTGGACTTTGGGACCAGTAAGTGGGAATGCATGGCTTTTACCCCCGGGGCGAGAAGCTGAGGCGCTGGCACAGCCAGCCAGCACCATGTGGCAGATTCAGCTCCTGGCCTGCAGAGTGTAGGGGGACCAAGCACTAGTCTGAGGGGTAATTGCTCTTGCTTTAACCTGCTTGGATCTGGATTGCAGTCTAGGGGTCTAGGGTAGAGGTCCTGGGGTATATGTCCAGCTTGCCAGAGTGTGTCGAGACCTCAGAGAGGGCACCCATCTAATACCTCTAGCTGCTGAGAAAACCCCAGCGTCTGGGACGAAAGCTCCCCTGTCTGGTGGCAGAGTCCTTCTGTGGCACAAAGCCCAGGGGTCAAATGACTGAGGGGCGACATGACCAGGCAAAGGAAACAAGGCAGACAGAAGATTCCAACGTTACACTCCTATTTTGGGGACAAAAAGGAGCAAAGCATGGAGCAGGAGGAAGACAGTGAAGTCAGAACTCCTGCACCAAAAGCTTCAAAGGAAACTATGAGCTGGTTATAGGCCCTAGAGGACCTTAAGAAACAGATAAGAGAAGTGGAGGAAAATTGGGAAGAGAAATGAGAACAATGCAAGAAAATTATGAAATGAGAGTCAACAGCATGACTGAGGAAAATAACACTTTAGAAAATAGACTGACTCAAATGGCAAAAGAGGCTCAAAAAGGCAATGAGGAGAAGAATGCCTTAAAAAGTCGAATTTGCCAGATGGAAAAAGAATCTCAAAAGCTCAATGAGGAGAATCATGACTTCAGAATTAGACTGGAGCAAGTGGAAGCTAATGACTTTATGAGAAATCAAGATGCTGTTAAACAGATCCAAACAAATGAAAGAACAGAAGCTATGTTTGTGAAATATCTCATGGGAAAAACCACTGACATGGAAAATAGATCCAGGACAGATAATTTAAAAATTATTGAACTACCTGAAAGCCATGATCAAAGTAAGAACCTAGAAATCATCCTCCAGGAAGTTCTCAAAGAAAACTGCTCTGATGTTTTAGTACCAGAGGGCAAAATAGAGGTTGAAAGAATCCACTGATCACCTCTTGAAAAAGATCCCAAAAAGAAAACTCCTAGCAATATTATAGCCAGGTTCTGGAATTCCCAGATTAAGGAGAGAATATTATAAGCAGCCAGGAAGAAACAATTTGAATATTGTGGAAACACAATCAGTCTAACCCAGGATCTGGCAGCTTCTACACTGAGGGATCAAAGGGCTTGGAATATGATATTCCAGAGGGCAAAGGAGCTGGTATTAAAACCAAGAGTCACCTACCCAGCAAAACTGAGTATCATGTTTCAGGGAAAAATATGGTGGAATAGAGAAGTCCTCTATTTAAGCATTCTTGCTGAAAAAACCAGAGTTGAACAGAAAATTTGACATTCAAATACAAGGAGCAAGAGAAGCATGAGAAGGTAAACAGGGAAAAGAAATTATAAGGAACTTATCAAAGTTGAACTATTAACATTCCTACATGGAAAAACAATAACTGTAACTTATGAAACTTTTCTCAGTAGTTGAAGGGAATATATATATATATATATATATATATATATGTATATATATGAGGGTATATGGGCATATGAATACATATGTGAATGTGTGTATATATGTTTACAGGTATAAAAGATAGAGGGCATAGGACCAATTTAACAGGAAGGGATGATATTTAAAAGGTGAAATTAAGAGGTGAGAGAGAAATATAATGAGAGGAGATGGGGAGAGACAGAATGGGGTAAACTATCTCATATAGAAGAGGCAAGGGGAAATGGTTACAATGAAGGGGAAGAATTGGAAGCCAAAAGGGAATGGATCAACCGTATTCCCATTGAATTTGGCTTGAGGAGGGAATGAAATACACACTAAATAGGATATATCTCACTCTACAGGAGAGTAGGGGGGGAAAGGGATGAGAGGGGGATGATGGAAGGGAGGGCAGGCTG
>NW_027186304.1:22531762-22552783 GCF_028583685.1 Petaurus breviceps papuanus | reverse complement strand
TGAGAGGGGGATGATGGAAGGGAGGGCAGGCTGGGGGGGAGGGAAGTTGGAAGCACCCACTTTTGAAAAGGGACAGGATCAAAGTAGAGAATAGAACAAGTGGGAGGTGGGATAGGAGGGAGGGAAATATAGTCAGTCTTTTACAATATATCTACTATGTTATTGTTTTGCATTAGCCACACATCTACACCCTATACTGAACTTCTTATCTTCCCAGTAAGGGTGGGTGATAAGGGAAGAAGGGAATGAATCTGGAATTCAAAGTTTTAAAATTAAATATTCAAATATGTGTATATATATGTATATATATATACATATATACTATTATCAATACTATTTTACATGTAATTGGGAAATAAGATATACAGTCACCGGGGCATGGAGATCCACTGGAAAAAGCGAAAGGGGTATGGGAGAAAATATGGGAGAGAGCAGATTGGAGGGGGTGATATCCTGTGTGACTGCTGCTTTGGGGGGGGTGGGTAGGGGGAAAACTGGGAGAAAATTTGTAACTCAAAATCTGGCGGAAATGAATGATGTAAATCAGAAGTTAATAAAGCATTTGAAAAAAAAGAAAAAATAAAAGAAAATTTAAAAAGCAAAAAAAAAAAGAAAAATAGAGTTTTAATATACATGTGATAAATTTATTTGAATGCCACATGCCAAAAGGAAAGCAAATTTTAGTACAGATGAATTTTAAATGTATATTAATGTACTCATATTTTTATTTTAATTTTCCATTTATAACTCAAATGAACAGCTCACAGACTGAATGACAGAGTTAAAAGTCAAAACAAGTTAGAAGGGTGGGTTGAATTTAACAATTTGAAACCTAATGGAGATAAATAGACAGACCTATACTTGGGCTCAAAAGGACTCAAAAATTGTTTCCAAGTATGGAGTTTGGGAGGTATGAGTAGACAATTCCAAAAAAGAGGATCTGGGGGTTTTAATGGAGAACAACTTCAATCTGAGTCAATTGTATATCGCAACACATAAATAACATCATGCAATCTTATGTTACACTGAGATGCATAATATTTCTTTTTTGGAGGGTGGAAGGCAAGGCAATTGTGGTTAAGTGACTTGCCCAAGGTCACACAGCTAGTTAGTATGTCAAGTGTCTGAGATCGCATTTGAACTCAGGTCCTCCTGATTGCAGGGTCAGTGCTCTATTCACTGTGCCACCTAGCTGCCCCATAATAGTTTTCTTTTATTCTCAATGTTGAAAATATAATCTCAGAAAATATTAGATAGTTATTTCCCCCAAGACTTAAAACTTTGAAATGCTCTGAAGTAAATTCTGGTATGTGTATTATTCATTATTGAAACTGCCTTAAATGATTAGTTTAGAAAAAGAACAATGCGAGCTTTAAAGGTTTAGAGAGCATCTCTCTTTAAATTTGGGGAAAGATTACTAAGAAAAATTTTGGCACTTTCCTTTGTACTTTGAAATATTTCCAAGAATTCCCAAATTATGGTCCAGCAAAATAAGGGAGAAATAGTTTAAAGGTGGAGAAGGAAAGGGATGATTCAGATTAGGCACAAGTTGATTAAAATTGATTAAAGCACAAAATTCAACCCTATTTGTAGCATACCAAAAGGTAACTAACAACATACATGTTGTGATTTCATGTCCCAAAACACATAATATCTAGAAGAAGGTGATACCCTCACTCTGTTTTGCCCTGGTCACAGCACATCTGGAACGCTGTAGTTCTAAATGCCACATTTTAAGAAGGACATCTGCCAACCAGAGAGCACACAGATGATAGCTAATGGATTCCTGGGACACCGCAATAGAGAGCTCCCTCCAAGATGACTTAGAACCATTAATGATTAATATTCAGATCTGGTCAATCAACTGACTGGCCTCAGATACTTGTTGGCTGTACAACCCTGGGCAAGCCACGTCACCCTCTTGGCCTCAGTTTCCTCATCTGTAAAATAAGCTGGAGAAGGAAATGGCAAATCGATCCAGTATCTTTGCCAAGAAAACCCCAAATGGGATCATGAAGAGTTGGATGAGACTGAAACATCTGAATAATAAAATGTGTCATGTAGAAAAAAGATTAGATTTATTCTGCTTGGGTAGAAGTTGGAAAGATACAGATTTAGACAAAAAGAAAAAAACTTCCCAATAATTAGAGATCTTTAAAAGTGAAATGGACTGACTCATGCAAAGGTTTTCAGATAAAGTCTAGAATTCAGGGCCAAATCTAGCCCACCTGTTTTGGTATGGCTCATAAGAATACACACACACACACACACACAGACATATGCATATGTTTATCTTTTAAAATAATGTTTTATTGGGGCGGCTAGGTGGCGAAGTGAGTAGAGCATTGGCCCTGGAGTCAGGAGGACCCGAGTTCGGTTCCTGTCTCAGACACTTAACACCGACCCAAAAATATTACACCTGTAACCTTGGGCAAGTTACTTAACCCCAATTGCCCTCCAAAAAGCAAAAAACAAAAAAAAACCAAACAAACAACTAAAAAGAAACTAAAATAATGTTTTATTGTATTTAAAAATGTAAAAACCATTTTTAGCTCACTGGCCTTACAAAAAACAGGCAGTGGAAGGATTTGGCCCTTGGCCAAACTAGATGCCTGGGCTACATGGATATTGGAAATATTGAAGAAAGGAGTTTCCTTGGTCAGATTTGAGTTGTATTGGATTAGCTGTCCTCTGAGGTATAAATAGCTGTAACAATTGAATCTAGCTTGCTTCCAGTCCTAACATATTTGTGTGAGGAGGGTTTATGCCAGGGACTACATGGACATAAAGAGAATGAAACGACAGGTTTAGGTTTTTCAAGCTATTCACGTGCATAAAATGAAAATAGAATCCAATCTCAGATCACTAGGGACAAAAAGGGAAATGACATAAAATTTCATTTCTTCAACCTGGTTTGTTGATGTCTCTCACTTGAATCTGTTCTATTATGTCTTGGGCAGTAAAGGCTCTGAAGATTTATTTTCCTTGTTTTGTTTTTTTCTTCTTGGGAGAGGTTGGAGAGGGAAGGAGGCTGGGAGACAGAGCTTTCTTTGGCAGCTTGCAACCTGAATTCCCAGTAGGCGCTGAAGAGGTGGGATTTCTCCAGGAAGGCCTAGGGTAGGAAGAACTATTTTCCTTTTACATGTGAATGAACACCTGCCAGCAGCTTATAGGCATCAAAACTGTCTGTTTGCTTTTAGAGTGTGATCATTCTTTTTTCTAACAATGGGATCCCAGTCAGCTGGAGGGTTTTTTTGGCCTCCCTTCTCAGTGGATAAATGACCACTGTGGCCTAGAATAATGTTTTCTTCTCTTCTTCACTGGGTCTCCATGAGTTTCCTGTACAGGACATGATTGGTGCTCGTTCACCTTGGATCCCAATTAGGAGAGGGCAGCCAAAAAAAACACTATCCCTCATGGAGAAAGGAACTTCTTGGGGTAGGTAAATCATAAGGCAACCAGTAACAGAGTGGGATAAGTCTCCAAAAGGTTAACTCTGATACTCAATTGGAACTGAGTCCTGACCAAGTGGAAATGGCTTATCTGTCTTAGCCAGGCCCTTGGAGTCACTTCAAATGGTAGTTAAAAGAAATGCTATAAGTGGATTAGCCCTAGAGATTAGTGTGAGTATCCTGTGTTGAAAGGCTTGGATTTTCTTCTCTCCAGAGACCCAGGAGATTTGCTACAGGGACCTGGATTTCTAGCAGGTTTTGAAGCAGCTGTCACACAGAATGGGCTAAGCAGACAGTAGCGGTATCTCTAAAGCAACCTACTCAGGAGAGGGGCATCACTCCCTAGGAAGCTTGGATGAGATTCAAGGGAAACAGGTGCCATTTGGTTGGCTTCCCTTTGCACAAAATTTGATTTGTTTGAATTCATTTTCCCACTTGCTCTCCAGGCTTGATTTATAAAATAGGACTGATGTAGAGTTTTCTCACTTATTGTAACCTTCTCTCATTCATACACTTTCATCCACACTTAAGATTGTCCCCCTGAGGATGCAGTGACCCAGCCTGCAACCCTTGGGTGCAAGCCTTGAGTTTCTGTGGCTACAGTAAAATATCATCTGGTAGACAACCATTCTGGTCATTAGCTTCTTTGACCCTAGCTATGCTAGGCTGCTACTTAGATGACAAGTGTATGATCAGAGGCCAGGCAGATAGTTTTTCCAACTTGCTTTCTCTTGTGGGATAACCTTCAAGAACTCAGGATTTCCTCCATGGTACAATGGGTCATTGAATTTAGTTGTTGACTAGGAGGTGGAAGGGACCTTAGAGACAGTGAGTTCAATCCCCTTACTTTACAGGTGAGGAAACTGAGGCCCAGAGTGGTTGAAGGTCTCACCCAAGGTTACACAGCTAGCAAGTGTCTGAGGTGGTATTTTAACCCAGGCCTTTCTGATTTCAAGTTCATCAGCCTATCCATTATACCATGCATGGTACCTTCTGAGTTGGAATTTATTGGAGGTTTACTGATTCATAGAACATTATCTCTGGAAAGGACTTCAGAGATAATGTAGACCAATTCCTCATTTTAAACATGGGGGAACTGAAAGCTAAGGAGGGGAAGGGACTCACCTCAGACCATACTGTAAGGGTATGTCATAGTAATGGGAATTTAAAGATTTCCCTGCCTCTTAATAAGCCTAAGGGAATTTGAAAATCTTCCCTGATTTGAAAATATACTCTGCCTGCTAATAAGCTGAATGTGGTCACATGGAGCCTGTGGTGGGAGGAGTTTGCTGAAGGATAGAGCAAAGCCCACAGGAAGCTGGGAGTCAGAGCTAGCTAGATGGTTGAGAGGAGAGTATGCTTCTGAGGGATTCAGACAGGCTTGTGAGTAAAAGTTGGTGTTTGCCACCTGCTGTGACAGCTAGGTTTGTGTTGGTTGTGGGAAGGATGAAGGATGGTGTGACTCTCTGCTATGTTGTGGTACATTAACTTCTATGTTGCTATGATGAATTTGGTTTCCTGGTGTTGGGATTTGATTTTCTGGTGTCTGAATAAATGTTTTTGTCTTTTTCTTCTACATGGAGAGTCTGCTATAGTTTGCAATTGAGCACCATGAGGGTATATTTATAGTGATTGTGGGCACTGTGAATATTGCATTGGTGCTATAGGGTAGAAGGGGGATTAGAACACAAGTCTCCCAATTTAGAATATTGTTCTTTCTGCTACATAGACTCTCCACTATGACATGGGTAAGTGTGCCAGAAAGATGGAATCCCTTCCAATTCACTGTTTCAGGATGATATGGTAGTAAAAGAAAAAAGAAAGAAAAGTTAATGGAATCTTGAGTTGCATCAAAGAGACATAGAGTCCTGAATGAGAAACGGCCTTGGTGAGGATTGTTTTCCTGGGTCAGACATCATATGAAGACATAATCTGTGTTATATTTAACATAGGTTAGATATAACATGAAGATGTTGCCAGGCTATATCTGGAAAATTGAGTTCCCTCCTGTGCAGATCCCATTTTGGGACAGATATGACAATTAGGACAGAATAAAAAAAAAGGGTACCAGGATAGTTAAAGAATTGGAAACTAGCTCATGTGATAAACAATTGAAAGAATATGTTATGTTTTGTCCTAGAGAAGAAAAGACGTGGACTGGAGCAAGCATCAATGAACAAACGTGCCAGGCACTATGCTAGTGTATGGATAAGAGTTGCCTTCAAGTGTTTGAAAAGCTATCCTACAGTGTCAAAATCAATCAGTCATGGAACCTATGAGTTGGAAGAAGCCTGTGAGGCCATTTAATACAGTGGTATCAAACTCAAATAAAGTTCATAAAGTTCACGAGTTCATAGGTAAGAGCAGCTAGACGGCTCAGTGGCTTGGAATCAGGAAGACTCATCTTCACAAGTTCGAATCTGTCCTCAGACACTTACTAAGCTGTATGACTCTGGGCAAGTCACCTAACCATGTTTGGCTCCACTTCATCATCTGTAAAATGAGTTGGAGAAGAAAATGACAAACTCCAGTTTCCTTGGCAAGAAAACCACAAATGGAGTCGCAAAGAGTTGGATGCTACTGAAATGACACAGCAAACCATACAGAAGGATCCCTGCAGGGTATATATTAACTTAGAAAATCATGTATTGATATTTATGTTTTATTATATTTAAACATTTTGTTAGAGATTTTCTAATTACATTTTTTTTTCTCTTTGGAGAGGGGAAGGCAGGGCAGTTGTGGTTAAGTGACTTGCCCAAGGTCACATGGCTAGTGTGTCAAGTGTCTGAGGTCAGATTTGAACATAGGTCCTCCTGACTCCAGGGTTGGTACTCTGTTCACTGTGCCACCTAGCTGCCCCTCCTAATTACATTTTAATCTGGTGCAAGTTGCACTTTTGAGTGCTGGGGGACTTGTGCTTGATTCTAGTGATGGTTTGACCTCTACTTGAATCATATCCTTTTACAACCCACCCTATGAGTCATCACCCCATCACCCAGTCTACTTGAAGAACATAAATGAAAGGGAACTCACTGCCTTTCAAAGCTGCCCATTCCCCCATTAGCTAACTTTAATTATTGAGAAGTTTCTTCTTTATTTTACAGCTAATTCTGCCTTGAAGTAACTTCTATCCATGACTGGGGTCTTTCTGGGGCCCAGCAGTGTAAACTTAGTCCCTCTTCCATGTGGCAATATTTGAAATGCTTGAGGAACACTCTCATCTCCCTCCCAAGTCTTCTCTTTTCTATGCTACGTCTCCCCATTATTATCCATTTTCCTTATATGGCTTGAACTAAGCAGTCTGACCATCCTAGCTGCCTGCCTCTTCACACTTAATAGCTTATAAATGTCCCTACTGAAATTTAGAAGCCAGACATAAACTAGAAGAGGGATTAGACTGCATCTGCCTGAAACCAGAAGGCCGACCTCAGATGAACTGATGGAAGTTATGGAGACAGACTTAAATTCATAATCAAGACACATTACTTAACAATTGGGGCTGCCTGAGAGTAGAATAGGCTAACTTGGGAGATAGAAAATTCCTTATAACTGGAAGTCTTCAGGTGAGGGTTAGGTAACAAGTTATTTTTTTCTTTTTAAAAAATTCACTAGTATTTTATTTTTCCAATTACATGTAAAGACAATTTTCCACACCCATTTTTAGAAAGATTTTGAGTTCCAAATTTTCCCCCGTCCCTCTCTCACCCCCAAGACAGCAAACAATCTGATATAGATTATACATGTGCAATCATGTAAAGCATATTTCCACATTAGTTATGTTGTAAAATAAGAAATAGAAACTAAAGGAAAAACCATAAAAAACCCCAAAAGTAAAAACAGTATTCTTCCCTCTGCATTCAGACTCCAATTCATTCTCTGGATGTGGATAGCATTTTCTGTCAGGAGTCTTGGAATTGTCTTGAATCATTGTATTGATGAGAAGAACTAAGTCAATCATAGTTGATCATTGTACAATGTTTTTCTGGTTCTGCTCATTTCACTCGGCAAGTCTTTCCAGGTTTTTCTGAAATCTGCCTGAGCATCATTTCTTTTAGCACAATAGGATTCCATTACATTAATATACCACAACTTGTTCAGTACTTCCCAAATGATGGGCGTCCCTTCAGTTTTCAATTCTTTGCCACCATAAAGAGAGTTGCTATAAATATTTTTATACATGTAGGTCTTTTCCCCTTCTTTACAATCTCTTTGGGATACAAACCTAGTAATGGTATTGCTGGATCAAAGGGTATGCACAGTTTAATGGGCCTTTGGGCATAGTTCTAAATTGCTCTCCAGAATGGTTGAATCAGCTCACAACTCTGCCAATAATGCATTAGTGTTCCAAATTTCCCACATTGTCTTCAACATTTATCATTTTCCTGTTCTGTCATATTAGCCAATCTTATAGGTGTAAGGAAGTACCTCACAGTTGGTTTAATTGGCATTTCTTTAATCAATAGTGATTTAGAGCATTTTTCAAATGACTATAGATAACTGATTTCTTCATCTGAAAACTGCTTTTTCATGTCCTTTCGTTATTTATCAATTGGGGAATGACTTGCATTCTTGTAAATTTGATTCAGTTCTCTCTCTCTCTCTCATATATATATATATATATGTATATATAATGTTTAAGAAATAGGCCTTTATCAGAGACACTTGCTATAAAATTGCTTCCTGGCTTTTTGCTTTCCTTCTAATCTTGGTTGCCTTGGTTTTGTTTCTGCAAATCCTTTTAGTTTAATATAATCAAAATTATCCAGTTTGTAGTTTGTAATGCTCTGTATCTCTTATTTGATCATAAATTCTTCCCTTCACCCTAGATCTGACAGGTAAACCATTCCTTGCTCTCCTAATTTGCTTATGGTATCACTAGATGACAAGTTTTTGAAGATATTATTAGACATCTAGGTTTTGGCTAGCATCTGGACTAGGTGACCACTGAGGTCCCTTCCAATTCTGAGCTTCTATGATTTTGTGACACTTGGTTGCTCTACATGTACTCTGGCTGAACTAATTCTTCAGTGGTTAGCATACTCACACTTCTAATACTCCCCCCATGTCAGTGATTTTGAGCCTCTGGATGCCAATGGATAAACCCTCTTCCCTGTCCCCAACCATTTGCCTCCTCAAGTCTATCAATGTCCTACTCCAGATTTGCCCACCCCTTCCACAAACAGCTTTTCATCTTATACACTTTCCCCCTTTTCTCTCCCTTTGCATTTTCTTGCTCTTGCTGAGACCTGGCCACCCTTTCCCTTACAAGTTGAACTTTCACTCCCACCTTTCATGGTGAGAATTGTGATATTCCTTGCTCCCCATTTCCTCTTCTAGACTCTCCCTCTACAACAATCTCCTTCTTTGATGTTAATGTGTCAAATTAAATTTTATGTTGATCACCCAATCCAGATCCTGGTGACTGTTAAACCTATCCACTCACAGAATATTTTTCTTCCTTCCTCAATTAGATCAGTGTCTTGTTCACATTCTTTCTCCATTCCAGCTCCTGCCCTCATTCATTCTAGGAAACATCAAAATTCATACTGATGTTCCCTCAACTAACCTAACTTCCCAGTTCCTTTTTTTACTCAATTCCCATTTCTTCACTCTACCTAAGCTACAAACAGAGGTTTAACAAGATTACCTTAATCTTATGATGGCACCCATAACTGTTCTTTTCCCATATTCAAGAACACAAAAATTATTTTATCTGATCACAATTATTTACCAATCCATTTTTTTCTTTTGCATTATGTTTTATGCCCTGAGACACTGTTCTTCATCCTCACCATGACCTTTAATCCCTTCACCTTTTACTTCTTTTCCCAGTAAGTAATCACTTCTGTATTAGCTGTAATCTCTTTTTCTCTCTCCTAATCTGTTGGTGAAACAGTTAAATTCCATACTATCCTTTACTGTCAAATGCCTTGCCTCCTCATCTTTCCACTAAGAATGGTTTGCCAATCTTCAACCCAGGATTACTCCCATTATCTTCTTCCTTTGCTCCTATTCATATGCTATTGAATGGAGCTTGAAAGAAAAATCACAAAGCCACTTTGGATCCACTACAGATTTATGATCCATAATGCCAAATATCACCCTAGTATATTAATTATCCTGCTCATCACAGAGACCATTCCAAACTTTTAAATTTCTCCTTAAGCTTTCCATAGCACCCTTCATTCTACCTGCTTAACTAAGAAACTCATCTCATACATCACCAAAAAAAATTGAGATCATTCTCAGAGTCTCAAGTTTGACAGCACTGAAATAGATGGCCTCTGAGGCTTATTCCTATTCAGAGATTCTCTGACTTTTCTTCTTTCCTATTCATGTCACATGACTCATACATCTTCCCCTTAGTATTTTCTTCTTCAGTCCTGTCTCTGATGAAGATGTTGCTCTTTTTCTTGCCAAGGCTTACTCTACTACTTGTAACCTTGATGTCATCCCATCCTTTCTTCTTCAGCATATTGCTCCCCATCCCCCATCATCATCAGCCCTTCTCTTATCTTCAATCTTTCTCCATCTACTGGCTCCTTTTATATTGCCTACAAACATGCCCATTTCTCTCCCATCCATAAAAAAGAAAAAAAAAGCTTTTGCTCCCCACTAGTTATCATTCATTTAGTTTTCTGGTTAAACTCCTTGAAAAAGCTTTCTAAATTAGGTGCCTCTCTCATTACTTCTAAACCCTCTGTAATTTGGCATCCTGAGGCAGAAAAATAAATCTAGTTAAAAGAGATAAGCAAGAAAATTACATCTTGCTGAAAGGTACCACAGACAATGAAGTAATGTCAATACTAAACACATGTGTACCAAATGCTATAGCATCCACATTCTTAAAGGAAAAATTAAATGAATTACAAGAGGAAATAGACAATACAACTATAACTTGTAGGGGACCTCAACTTTCTTCTCTTAGAACTAGATAAATCTAACCAAAAATTAAATTAGAAAAGAAGCTAAGGAGATTTTATAAAAGTTAAAAGTGATAGACCTCAGGGGAAAAAATTGAATGGGAATATAAAGAAGCATACCTTTTTCTCTGCAAAGAACAAATTATAGAAACAATTAATTTCATTTAAGAGAATGAAAATGGAGACAACTTACCAAAACTTATGGAATGGAGCCAAAACAGTACTTAGGGGAAATTCTATATCTCCAAATGCTTACATCAATAAAATAGAGAAAGAATAGGTTAGTGAATTGGGCATGCAATTCTTGTACATCCTTCTTTTTTGAGGAGAACTAATGCCATCAGGAGGGTGATGTCTTGACTTGAAAATGAATTGGATTTAAGTGAGGCAGAGCTGTGCAAAATCATCAGCCTCATTCTATCCTCCAGTCATTGGCAGAATCCAGTGCCAGGATATAGGTTAGGATGACCAGTGATGGCCCTAGATTTAGTGGGAGACCTTGACCTTTTTAAGTTAAGTTCTTTCCCAGGTGTCAGTTTGTCTGAGCCAATGCCCATTTTTTAGTTAAAGTCCAGGTTAGAATTGAGGCAAAAGATAACCTGGTTATCATTCAGAAATGTGTCAGTTTGGGATCATACAACCCTCAGAGTTTCTGGTCAGAAAAGAAACTAGGTATGCAACTAAAAAAAAAACCCCAAAAAACTAGACAAAAGAACACATTAACCCCCCCCCCCCCAATTAAACACCAGATTGGATATCCTGAAAATCAAAGGAGAGATTAATAAAATTGAAAGCAAGAATACTATTAATCTAATAAATTAAAATAGGAACTGGTTTTATTAAAAAAAAAACTAATAAAATAGACAAACCATTAGTTAATTTGTTTGGAAAAAGAAAGGAGAAAACCAAATCACCAGTATCAAAAATGAAAAGGGCGAACCTACCAGCAATAAAGATAAAATTAAAGTAATTATTAGGAGCTATTTTGCCCAATTATATGCCAATAAATCTGACAATCTAAGTGAAGTGGATGGATATTAAAAAAAAATAAATTGCCTAGACTAACAGAAAAGGAAGTAGAATACTTAAATAATCCTATTTTAGAAAAATGAACTATAAACAAGCTCCCTAAGAAAAAAATACCCAGGACTAGATAAATTCCAATATTATATAGACTATTTCAAAAACTAGGCAAAGAAGGAGTCCTACCAAATTCCTTTTATGACATAAATACATGATGATACCTAAATCAGGAAGAACAAAAGCAGAGAAAGAAAACTATAGACCAATTTCCCTAATGAATATTGATGCAAAAAATTTTAAATAAAATACTAGCAAGGAGATTGTAGCAATATATCACAGAGATTATACTATCAGCAGGTGGATTTATACCAGGAATTCAGGGCTAGTTTCATATTTGGAAAAATATTAGCATAATTGACCACATAAATAATAAAACCAACAAAAGTCACATGATTATCTCTCTAGATGCAGAAAAAGCATTTGACAAAATACAACTCATTCCTCCTAAAAACTCTAGAAAGCATAGGAATAAATGGAGTTTTCCTTAAAATGATAAGTCTTATTTTTCTAAAACCAACAGCAAGTATTATTTGTAATGGGGATAAGTTAGAAGACTTCCTAATAATATAAGGGTTGAAGCAAGGATATACATTATCACCACTATTATTTAATATTGTACTAGAAATGCAAGCTATAGCAATAACAGAAGAAAAAGAAGTAGTAGGAATTAGAATAGGGCATACTTAAAGAATCAGAGATTTAACTAAAAACTAGTTAAAATAATTAACAAAATTATAGGATATAAAATAAACCCACACAATTCAACAGCATTTCTATATATTACCAACAAAGTCCAGTAGCAAGAGATGGAAAGAGAAATGCCATTTAAAATAACTATAGACAATATGAAATACTTGCCAGTCTACCTGCCAAGACACACTCAGACATTACATGAACATGCTTAGAAAACCTTTTCACACAAATAAAGTCAGATGTAAGTAATTGGGAAACTATTATTTGCTCAAGGGTAGGCTGAGCCAACATAATAAAAATGATGATTCTACCTAAATTAATATACTTGTTTGGTGCCATACTAATCCAACTACCAAAAATATTTTATAGAGCTAGAAAAAATAATAAGAAAATTCATCTGG
This sequence comes from Petaurus breviceps papuanus, assembly GCF_028583685.1. Classification (NCBI taxonomy): domain Eukaryota; kingdom Metazoa; phylum Chordata; class Mammalia; order Diprotodontia; family Petauridae; genus Petaurus; species Petaurus breviceps. The sequence goes on along the minus strand of NW_027186304.1, from coordinate 22,540,228 downwards.
AAGAACAAAAAGGTCAAGAATATCAAAGGAATTGATAAAACAATATGAAGGAAGGTGGTCTATCCATACCAGATTTTAAACTGTATTACAAAGTGGAAATCATTAAAACAATCTGGTACTGGCTAAGAAATAGGTGATAGAAGGGGTGGCCAGGTGGCTCAGTGAGTAATAGCACCGGCTCCAGTGTCAGGATGACCTGGGGATCAAATCTGGGCTCAGATACTTAGCACCACACCCAGAAATAACTGGCCATGTAACCTTGAGCAAGTTACTTAACCCCGATTGCTTAAAAAAAAAAAAGACTAGAAATAGGTGATAGATCAGTGGAATAGATTAGGTACACAATACACAGTAGGAAAGGACCATAGTAATCTTATATTTGATAAAAATAAAGAACCAAACTTTGGGGACAAGAATTCCATATTTGTCAAAAAGAAAAAAAAAATACAAAACAAACAAAAAACCATTGGGAAAACTGAAAGGCATTTTGGTAGAAACTAAGCATCGACCAATACCTCACAGCATATACCATGATGAGGTCAAAATGAGTATGTGATTTAGAAATAAAAGGGGATACCATAAGCCAATTAGGGGAGTATGGAATAGTTTACCTGTCAGATTTATGAACAAGGGAAGAATTTATTACCAAATGAGATAGAGAGCTTATGGTATGTACAATGGATAACTTTAATTACATTTAATTAAAAAGGTTTTATACAAATGAAACCAATACAGCCAGAGTACAGAAGGAAAACAGAAAACTGGAGAAAAAAAATTTTACAGCAAGTTTCTCTGATAAAGGTCTTATTTCTCAAATATATAGAGAACTGATTCAAATTTATAAAAAATATGAGCCATAGCCCAAATGATAAATGATCAAAGAATATGAATAGGCAGTTTTCAGATGAAGTAATCAAAGCTATCTATAATCATGTTAAAAGTGCTCTAAATCACCACTGATTAGAGAAATGAAAATCAAAAAACTGTGAAAGACCACCTCATACCTATCCAATTGGCTAATATGACCAAAAATGAAACAGATAAAGGTTGGATGGGATGTAGGAAAATTGAGACACTAATGCACTGTTGGTGTAATTGTGGATTGATCTAATCATCCTGGAGAGCAATTAGGAATCATGCCCAAAGGGCTATAAAACCGTGCATACTCTTTGACCCAATAATACTACTACTAGGTCTGTATCCAAAAGAGATTTTTTAAAAAGGAAAAAGGAACTATATGTAAAAAAAAATATAGCAGTTTTGTGGTGGCAAAGAATTGTAAATTGAAGGAATACCAATCAATTGGGAAATGGCTGAACAAATTGTGGTATGTGATTGTGATGGAATATTATTGTGCTAGCAGAAATGATGAGCAGGGTGGTTTCAGAAAAGCCTGGAAAGACTTACATGAACTGATGCAGAGTGAAGTGAGTACAACCAGGAGAACATCGTATACGGCAACAGCAATATTCTCCAATTATCACTTGTGAATGATTTAGCTATTCTCAGCAATAGGAAGATCTAAGACAATTACGAAAGACCTATGATGAAAAATGCTATCTACCTCCAGAGAAAGAACTGATGGAATCTGTATGCATATTGAAACATATTTTTTTTTACACTTTTAAAATTTTTTCCTTGTTTTTTTTGTCTTTGTTTTCTTTCACAACCTAATATAGAAATATGTTTGGCATGATTGAACATGTATAACATTTATCAAATTGCTTGTCTTCTGAATGAGGGGACAGGGAAGGAAATTTGTAACTCAAAGTTATAAAAAAAACCAACAAAGGCTAAACATTTTTACATGTAATTGGAAAAAATATTAAATCTTTAAAAAAATTGACATTCAACTCAAACTACCCTTTCCAAAGTTACTAGCGATCTCTTAATCACCACATCTAATGACCCTTTCTTTGTCCTCATCCTTCTTTGCCTTTCGGCAGCCTTTGACACTTGATCATCTTCTCCACCTAGCAATTCTCCTCTTATTTTTCTAACTATTCCTTCTCAGTCTCCTTTGCTGTGTCTTTATCCATGTCACACCCACTAATAATGGGTTTCCTCCATGCTTTCTTCTAAGCCCTCTTCACCTTTTCCTCTGTACTATCTTGCATGCTGACACGATCAGCATCTATAGGTTCAGTTATCTCTGTGTCTAGATCTAAATCCACGTCTCTACCTATCAGTCTCTCTCTTGATAACCATTTCTACTTTACCAAATGCTTTTTAGATAGCTCTAAACTCTGAATGTTCCTTAGGTATATCAAACTCAATGTCCAAAACAGAACTCTTCCTTCTGAAAGGAGGAAGGAATGTCATTGTGCAAGGAACAATAAGTCACGGGCTCTTCAGTGGCCTGAAGAGGACATGGAAAAGAGTGAAGCGTAAGAAGACTGAAGAGATAGGAAGGAACAAGGTTACAAAGAGCTTTAAAAGCCAAGCACACGATTTTGGATTTGATACTGAAGGGGACAAGGAACCATGGGATTTTAATGAGTAGGAGGTGACATCATCAGACAAACATGTTAGGAATATTACTCTGCCAGCTGAATGGAGATTGGACTGGATGAGGAGGGAGGGAGATCAACCAGCAGGCTATTCCAATCATCCAGGTGTGAAGGAATGAGGGCCTATACCAGGGTAGTGTCAGTGTCAAAAGAGGGAAGGGGAACTATGCCAGAGATGTTCTGAATGTAAAATAAACAAGACCTGACAAGAGATTGAATATGGTGGACGAGAGAGAGAACATGAGATCAAGGATAACACCTAGGTTTCTAGCCTGGGTGACTGTATGGTGGCACTCTCAATAGTAACTTTGTTGTTGAATCATTTCTGACTCTTCGTGACCCCTTTGAGAGTTTTCTTGGCATTTTCTTGGCCACTTCCTTCTCCAGCTCATTTTGCAGATTAGGAACTGAAGCAAATAGGGTGAAGTGACTTTCCCAGGGCCACACAGCTAGTAAACGTCTGAGGCTGGATTAGAATGCATAAAGATGAGTTTTCCTGACTTCAGCACTGGCACTCATTCTATCCACTGTGCCATCTAGCTGTCCTCAATAGTAATAGAGTTTGGGGGGGAAAGATATTGCTTTCCTTCATTCTTGAAGAGGACCATGCCATTAGAAAGGTGATGCCATGGATTGAAGTGAGGGAGGGCTGTGCCAAGTCACCAGCCTCACTCTCTCCTCTGGAGCCATCTGGGTCCAGTGGTAAGATATAGATCAAGTCAACCGGAGATGGCCCTGGTTGCAGTGTGAGACCTTGACCTTTTTAAGCTAAGGTCTTTCCTGGTCTCAGTTTGACTGAGAAATGAGGCAAAGAATGGCCTCTTTTACCTACTTTTAAATTTTACCAATTAAGAAAAAAATTGATCTGTGAGAGGAAGACCCTCAAGGTTTCTGGCTAAAACAGAAACAATTACTATTGGATATGTTAAGTAGAATATGTCTATGGAACATCCAGGAAGAGATTTACAATAGACAATCTGAGGAAGTAGGACTGGGTATTACAAGAAAAGTGAGGACTGGAGAAGGAGAAGAGGATTATCAACAGTTGCAAACCCACAGATAACTTTGGAGAGAGTAGTTTCAGGTGAATGAGGCATGAAAGGAAGAGTTTTTATAGGAGATGGGAAAATGCAGTGGTGGTAGCAGGCAATGCTTGAACCTTACTTTCATCAGAATTGACTCAAAAAGGGAATTACATATATTTAATTGGGTATAGAAATTTCTTACCCAACAGGGAAATAGTAGGCGAAGGGTATGAAATAAAAGTGTGTGTGTGTGTGTGTGTGTATGTGAAAGAAGGGAGGAGACAGACTAAGGGAGACAGTGGTTGGAAATAAAACAAACTTTTGAGGAGGTATAGGGTAAAGAGAAAGACAGAAGAAGAAATAGGGGAAAATAGGATGGAGGGTAATACACAGTTAGTAATCATAGCTATGAATTTGCATGGGATGAGCATACCCATAAAACAGAAGTGGATAGCAGAATGGATTAAAAACCAGAATCCAACAATATGTTGTTTACAAAAAAAAAACACACTTGTAACAGGGAGACAGACACAGAGTAAGAATAAGGGTCTGGATCAGAATGTATTATGTTTCAGCTGAGGTTAAAAAAAAAAAGCAGGGGTAGCAATCATGTTTTCAGACAACATGAAATCAAAAATAAATTTGTTAAAATTAACTAAATTGAAAAAGATAATCAGGGAAACTAAATTTTGCTAAAAGGTACCATAGACAATGAAGTAATGTCAGTACTAAAATATATTCACCAAATATCAGAGCATCCATATTCTTAAAGAAAAAGCTAAATGAGTTACAGGAGGAAATAGTAAAATTATACTAGTAGGGGACCTCAACTTTCTCCTCTCACAACTAGATAAATCTAACCAAAAAACAAATAAGAAAGAAGTTAAGGAGATGAATAGAGTCTTAGAAAAGTTGCATATGATAGACATCTGGAAGAAATTTAATGGGAATAGAATGGAATATATCTTTTATTTTTTCTCAGCTGTATATGGCACTTTCACAAAAATTGATGATGTATTAGGAAATAAAAACATTATAACCAAATGTAAAACCCAGAAATAGTACTGCATCCTTTTAAGACTATAATTCAATAAAAAAAGTATATTTAGTAAAGAATTGTGGAAACAATAATTTGATTAAAAATTCATCAAAAAGTACATAATCTCATCCTAAAGAATGAGTGGGCCAAACAAGAAACAATCAATAGGCAATGTTATAGCATACCAAAACTTATGAGATGCAGCCAAAGCAGTTGTTAGAGGAAAATTTATATCTCTAAACATTTACATCAGCAAAATAGAGAAAATACATATGAAAGAATTGAACATGGAGCCAAAAAAAACCAGAAAAGGAACAAATTAAAAATCAAATTGTGAATCCTGAAAATCAAAGGAGAGATTAATGAAACTGAAAAAATAAAACCAATGAATGAATAAATAAAACTAGGATCTAATTTTGTGACCCCCCCCCACAATAAAATAGATAAACCATTGGCTAATTTGATTTAAGAAAAGAAAGAAAACCAAATTATCAGTATCAAAAATAAGAAGGGTAAATTCACCATCAGCAAAGATAAAATTAAAACAATTATTAGGAACTATTTTGCCTCAAAATATGCCAATAAATCTAACAATTTAATTGAAATGGGTGAATATTTATAAAAAGATAATTTTTCCAATAACAGAAAAGGAAAAGCAATATTTAAATAATCCTATCTTAGAAAAAGAAGTTGAACAAGTCATCAATGAGTTCCCTAAGAAAAATTTCCCAGGACCAGATGGATTCATAAATAAATTCTACCAGCATTTAAAGAACAATTGTTTGCAATATTATATAAATTATTTGGAAAAATAGGCAAGGAAGGAGTCCTAGCGAATTCCTCTGAGACACAAATATAGTGCTGATACCTAAACCAGGAAGAGTAAAAACAGAGATAATGGAGTAGTTTGTAGTTTTCTTCACCAACTCATTTTACAAGAAACTGAGGAAGGGTTAAATGACTTTCCCAGGGTCACATAACTATAAGTGTCTAAGGCTGGATTTGAACTCAGGTCTTCCTGACTCCAGGCCTGGTACTCTATCCATTATGCCACCTTATTGCCTATAAAGTACACAATACACAGTAGTAAATTACCATAGTAATTTAGTATTTGATAAACCCAAAGATCCAAACTTTTGGGACAAGAATGCATTATTTGACAAAATTTGCTAGGAAAACAGTTTGGTAGAAACTAGATGTAGACTAACATCTTGCATTGTATGCTAATATAAGCTCAAAATTGGTATAGGAAAGGGTGCTACCATAAATTAGGGGAGCATGGAAAATCTTATTTGCCAGCTCTATTGATAAGGAAAGAATTTGTGACCAAACAAGAGATAGACAGCATTGCAAGATATAAAATGAATAATTTTGATTACATTGTATTAAAAAAAAAGGGTTTGCACAAACAAAACTAATGCAGCCAAGATTAGAAGGAAATTGGGAAACTGGGGGAAATGTTTTATAGCAAATTTCTCTGACAAAGGCATTATTTCTCAAATATACAGGGAACTCATTCAAATTTGTAAAATATAAGAACCATTCCCCAATTGCTAAATGGCCAAAGGATATGAACAGGAAGTTTTTAAGAGAAGAAATCAAAACTATCAAGTCACATGAAAAAAATGCTCTAAATCACTACTGATTAGAGAAAAGCAAATTAAAACAGCTCTGAGATACCACCTCACACCTGTCAGATTGGCTAACATAATAGAAAAGGAAAATGACAAATGCTGGAGGGGATATGGAAAAATTGGGGCACTAATACACTATTGGTGGAATTGTGAACTGATCTAATCATTCTGAAGAGCAATTTAGAACTATGTCCAAAGAGCTATAAAACTACAATACCACTACTAGGTCTGTATCCCAAAGAGACCAAAGAGGATCTCTGTGCACAAAAATATTTATAGCAGCTCTTTTTGTGGTGGCAAAAAATTAGAAATTGAGATGAAGCCCATCAATTAAAGAATGGCTAAACAACTTGTAGTAATTGATTATGATGGAATACTCTGGTGCTATAAGAAATAACCAGCAAGATGGTTTCATAAAAACCTGGGGAGACTTACATGAACTCATGCAAAATGAAGTGAGCAGAACCAAGGTAATATTGTACATAGTAACAGCAATATCATATGGTGATCAATGTAAATGGCATAGCTATTCTGAGCAATACGATAATCCCAGAGAAGTCTGAAGAGCTTATGATGAAAAGGGAAGGCATGTATCTCATTGGAAAGAATGCTAGGCCTGGAGTCAGCAAGACCTGAGTTCATCTAGCCTCAAACACTTACTAGGTGTGTGAGCCTGGGCAAGTCACTTAAGGTCTGCTTGCCTTAAACCACTAGAGAAGGAAATGGCAAACCACTCCAGTATCTTTGCCAAGAAAAACCCCATATGGGATCACAAAGAATCAGACATGACTGAACAACAAATATGATGAAAAATTCTGTCTGCCTCCAGAGAAAGAACTGATTGAGTTTGAATGAAGATTGAAGCATACTTTTAAAATTTCTTTATTTTTCTTGTTTTTTTTTTGGGGGGGGGCTATGTTTTCTTTTGCAACATGACTAATATGGAAATATGTTTTGTATGGCTTCACATGTATAGGCTTTATAAATTTGCTTGCCTTCTTAAGGAAGGAGCAGAAGAGGGAGGGAAAGAGAATTTGGAATTCAAAATTTAAAAAAGTGAATATTAAAATTTTTACATGTGATTGAGAAAAAATAAAATGACAAATAAAAATGAAATTTTAAAAAGATTATAAGAGACATAATATCATAAAGATAAACTACTTTGAAAGGCTTCAGAACTCTCATCAACCCAGCAGAATCAACCACAATTCCAAGGAACTGACAGTGAAATATGCTATCCAGACAGAGAGCTTATGGACTCACCGTGCAGATTAAAGCACATTTCTCATTTAACAAATAGCTAATAAAGGGAATTGTTTTGCTTGATTATAAAACAGACAAACAAATCCTTACCAAAGTAGAATTACTCTACCAAACAGTGAATGAGTGGTCATGCATTCTCCACTTTCACGTCTTCCTATGTCAGGAATCCATTTGTTCTGAGACTCAGCTGTGGGCTCTTAGGTGATGATTATAAAAGCAGTTTTTAGGACTTAAGAAGGGAAGAGATACATTGAGACCCTCCCCATCCTCTCTTCCCCCTTCCCATTCTCTCCTATACCCTCCTCCCTCTTTCCTTTCCTCTTTCCCCACCCCAATCTCTTTGTCTATATATCTGCCTGTATTATCCTCAATTGCTTTTAACTGCCTAGGGAATTGCTAAAGTCCATTTCACTTTTGGATTGCTATGAAGTCTTTCCCAACATAGTGTGGAATGTCTTGTGACTCTCCTTACAATTTCTATCCACTGTTCCTAGCTCTGCTCTCCATGACCAGGCAGAAGAAATCTAATGCCTCTTCCATATGACACAACCTCTTCTATACTTGAAGATTGCTCTCATGATTCCATAGGGGTTTCTCTTCTCCATGCTAAACATCCCCAGTTTCTTCAATGGATTCAATGGATCCTCTTATGATCTGATCTCCAGTCCTCTCACCATTGAGGCAATGTGGTACATATGTTCTAGCTATGGAGTCAGGTAGACCTGGGTTCTAATCCTGCTTCAGATACTTATTGTGCAAATCACAATCCCTCTCAGCTTCACCTGTAAAATAGGATGCTAATTCTGGTAGCACTTACCTATAAATATTTTCTCACTCTAAGGCAACAAACATTCAGTTTCTGGTGCACAGAATCACTCAGAGCCTGAAGGTTGAAACAAACAGTCCTTTTCCTTAAATATATATTATAATATTCCCAGGTAGAAGCAATTCCCTAGGCAACAAAAGCAGCTGAGGATAATACGGGCAGATATAGA
>NW_027186304.1:22515233-22531752 GCF_028583685.1 Petaurus breviceps papuanus | reverse complement strand
GGGCAGAAAGGGAGAGGGGATAGGGTCTCAGAATGTCTCTCCTCCCCGCTTAAGTCCTAAAAACTGCTTTTATAATCTTCATCATTTTTAGGGCCCACAGCTGAATCTCAGAACAACCCATCTGAGGACCATGTTAACCTCAAGGTGCCTAACTACCCCAGATGCTAAATCACTGCTTCCTTGTTCACAGTAGTATTGACTGGTTTTACAGGAGGGAGACTGGGTTAATTCATAGCCTGTCCCCCTCCACTCAAGGCCTACCTAAGATTATAAACTATAGAATAACTGCTCATCTCCATTGGTAGAGGGAAGAATTTCCTCACCAGGGAGTCACCTCCACAGATAAAATTACTGTTCGGAACAAAAACATAGTACTTCCTTTCAGGATTATTTTGAGACTTGAATCAAATTTTATTTATTTGATTCAATATATACACATATATAAATATACATATACATGCACACACACACATATATGTATACACAGTCTTTTTACTAAAAGCACTCTATAGTGCTTTGCAAAACTTAAAGCACAAGGTCAGTGTTAATTTGAAGTCAGCCTTTCATGGATGTTTCAGCTTATCTATTGACATAGATAGACAATTGCATAATTAATTGCTTTGTTTTGGTTAAGTAGAAGTAGCCTTAGAGTTTGTATTTATGCATGACTTGGTCTTATTAGCAAAGGGTAATCTAGACAATAAGGAGTCCTTGGTGAAGAAGAGAAAGTCATCAGAGCATCCCCTCACCATCACCATTATCATCACCACCATCACCAGTATCTCTCAGACTACCATTACCACTTATCAAATACCCTTTCTCCTTGAAGGAATAACAATAGCCATCAGAAGACTCTTGGGGCTAGGTAATCTCATGAGATTTCATCCTCATTCATTACTCAAAGGAGATAATATTTGTAAAGCACAGCTTCAAGCACATATATAAATGCACATTTTCTTTCCCTTCCTTCCCTTCATTCTGAATGCTTGTCAATTGGAAAACAAGAAAAAAATCCAATTAATCAAAACTTGTGGGCTAAATTGGAGGGAGAAGCTAGGTAGGACACTAAATTTCAGCATCAAGTCAGTAGCATTTATTAAGTGTGAACTATGTGCCAGATACAGTGCCAACACAGGAATGCAAATGAAGGAAAAAGCACAGACTCTGTCTTCAAGGTTCTCACATTCTTGAGGAGGAGACAATATGCAAATCACTACATGCATACAAGATATATCCTAGGAACTTAACTCCAATCAGTCAAAACCCTAACAGATTGCTAGGTGATTTGACTTAATTCATATTAAGAAGACCCAGATTCTGACAGTGGCTTGCTAAATCTACTTACTGGGTTAATAATCTCGACTTTACGGGACAGAGACTTCTCTTCTTCATTATATCATCTCAGAGCAGAGACATTATTCAATTCAATTCAGTTTATCATTTATTAAATAGCTATTATTGTGCTAGGCTCTGGAAATACAGAGAAATAGCTCCTGTCCTCAAGGAGCTTACATTTTATTGAATGTCTCCAGGCATTGTTTACATTGAAAAAAGAAAATGAATGATGTTTCACCTGATTAATTTTTAATGTGAAAGTATTTGCAAATCCTATACTTGATTACATGCCAGCATGGGGAGGTGGGGAGGGGAGAGAGGGAGGGGGAGAAAATTTGAAACTCAAAGGATTGTGGAACTGAATCTTGTAAACTAAAAGTAAACATATTAATAAAGACAAAAAAATGTTAAAAGAAAAAATGATGTTCACTGATTTTAGCTAAAACATTTTCTAAGTGCAGGAAATATCACTTTAACATGTAACAGTTGAGATGAGTCTAGTCTGAGACATCCTATCTGAACTGTAATCATATGCTAGCGACCATTTAGTTTTATTTAGCACTGGAATAAAACACACAGCCTTTTGGTTTCATTAATTAAACAAAATGGAAGAAAATACTAAAAGAAAGAAAGTTGATGTTTTGGTCTTAAATGATGGGGTTCTTTGGTTCTATGTGTATAATGTGTGTCTACTTTAATTCAATTGATGGAGCTGTACCAATTCTGTGTATGTTACCAATAAACAGCTTTCGCAAATCCATAGAGCCTCATTCCCTTCCAAAGTCTCAATATCATCATCTCTTAGGCTTTATTTTCTTTTCTTAATGTTGTTAAACCTGAGACAAGCATTTTCTAGACCGCCAGACAAAATTACACAGAAAAGGGAGTGAGTTGAGAGAGGATGCTGGAATACTCCTGTGTGTGTGTGTGTGTGTGTGTGTGTGTGTACCCTTCCCAGACTTGTGGCTGAAGAAATGTTTTGCATAAGAAAGCTTTTCATCTTGGGCCAGGCTCTTGATCTGCTCTCATTGCCCCCCCCTCCCCCCTTTCCCTTCCCCCACCAAAAACAAGAACACCAACTAGGAAAGGGACAGGCATATGGTAGGAAAAACCTTACCCTGCTTTCATGTGAACCAAGTACAAGTTGGAACCATTTCCACTGTATCGTACAATGTCCTGGTGAATTCATAATTAAGGCTAGCCAGGGAGGAGAGAAAAAGACCACTGACATCAGATACAGGTGTTAGCTGGGTTAAATGCTTTGCAAGGAATATACAAATTTTGTTCAGAATTGGGTAGGACTATTTCCACCACAGAACAGAGCATTCAATAATGGAAATAGAATTCATTTCACTCATTCCTCACCCCATGGAATCAATCGATCAATCAACAAGCTTTTATTCAGTCCCTACTATGTACCAAACACTATGTTATGAGAATAAAAAGACAAAAGCAAAACTTCCTGCTTTCAAGGAGTTTATATTCTATATATGCACATAGTGGAAGAGAACTTGATATGGGGGGGGGGGGGAGAACCAGAAAAGACCTCATCCAGAAAGAGATACATCTGCTGAGTCTTGTTTTTTTTTTTGCCTTTTTTGGAGGGCAGTTGGGGTTAAGTAACTTGCCCAAGGTTACACAGCCAGTTATTTTTTGTGTGGGTGCCGAGTATCTGAGGCCAGAACCGATCCCAGGTCTCCCGACTCAGACTCCGGGGCCGGCGCTCTTACTCACTGCGCCACCTGGCCGCCCCTACATCTGCTGAGTCTTGAAGGAAACCAGGGATTGATTCTAGGTGAGTGGAAAGAGGAGGGAGTTTTTCATAATGGGACAACTAAAGGTCTAGAGACTGAAGAGGAGAGTTTGTGAGGAGCAGCTAGTCAGAAGGCAATTTTGATTGGACCACAGGATACGCAGAGGGAGATGAGGTTTCATAAACATAGAAAGCAACCATTTTTGTGTTGTCTCAATATGTCGTTTTTCTTTTAGATCAGGCATTGGCAAGCTATGGCCCACGAACCAAACCTGGACCTCCTCTTACTTTTGTACTGCCAGGTTGTTAAGAATTTTTTTTTACACTTAAAAATATAATAAAACTATTTGAAAATGGAAAAAAAACTCATTGTTACCTCGAGGGCCTGTACAAAAACAGGTGGTAGGCAGGATTTGGTCTGCTGGCCATAGTTTGCTGAGCCCTGTTTTAGATCCACTGAATGTAACTTCGGTGGTTTCCCAGTTTATTAATAGTTCATAAGTTTATATAGGCAGATGCATAAACACACACGGGGGCATTCCTGTAGCTGTATATATGAAGTGCTTAGAAAACTTTTTAAAGTTTGAAAATACTTTGGGTTCACTGACCACAGTGAACATTTGTAGATCTGAACAACAATCTCATAATAGTTTAAAGGAGGGAGTACTAACATAACATTACAAGTATAAAAATTGCCTTTTAATTTTATCGTGTCCAGGCTTTCTTTAAGGCAAAAGCAACCGCTAAAGTGTAAACCGACTTAAAGCACATGTGCAAAATTTTTTAGGAAGTGTCAGGAAAAGTTAATGTGGTATACTTGGGAAACATGTAGGTTGTTGCAGGTGTGCCTTTGGATAATGAATGAGTTTATGAAATTAGGCAGAGGGGAGCCAAAAAATATTGGCTCATCAGAGGAGAGCTTTTTTAGATACGTCACATACACACAAAAAATTCAGGTCATAGAGAAGAAGCCTTTGTGTTGTGAAAAAGCTGTCTTCTGAGTCAGGAAGTCTAGTTAGAAGTTAGTTCAAGTCTGGCTTCTGACACATGCTGGTTGTATGACCCTAGACAAATCACTTAACCTATCAGAATCCCAGGCAACTCTTTAATACTCCACATTGCAGATCACATCGATAGAGGAAGTCCCTCACCAGAAGCTTTCTGTGACTTGGGAAAAGGAATCAGAATGGCAGAATGAAAATGACCATAAAGATCTCCTAGTACAACCCACTTATTTTAAAGAGGGGGAAACATGGCCAGAAACAGTAATTTATCTAAAGTCATATATATAAAGTGACAGGGTTGAGACTTAAACCCAGACCACCTGAGTCTAAATTCAGAATAATTCCCATTATCCCATGTCATATTAGAGAGCATAATGTCTTAGTCAATCAATAAACAAGGGTAAGGTTGGGTAAGGTGTAAGGCCATTTCATCCTGTGAGAAGGCATCTGAGTGATAGGAGATAAGGAATAGGGAAGAAGGAAAAGGAAGTTCACTGTAAATGACCCCAATTTTTACTGTAAAATGAACAAGCTTCTCAGCTGAGAAAGTAGGGAGAAGAGGAGTCATAGGAGACTTGAGGAAGGATAAAAAGGTTTGGAAGAGCATCTATGGAGAGTGGGATAGTGAGTTGATGAGGAGGATATAGTAGGATTACCTAGCAGCATAAATACCCAGTTAAGTTTGTGTAATGTAAATTTGTAGTGGACCCAGTTAGGATGGTTATGTGATTTTCTCCATGTTTGTTCAGCAGCATGACTGAAGGCAGTGAATGATGGGAATGATCCCAAGCTAACGTTTGGCTGACCATAATCAGTGATATGGTAAGGGGGCTAGGGATTCAAGAGAAGAGATAAGTGTAGAGTTGAATTGATTCACCAAGGAGTCAAGATAGGGAAAAGTGGAGAGAGTGGTTAGTGCAAGAGAAATGGCCTGGGAGAGAATTGAGGGATCAATGGACTGAAGTCACAGTGGAAACAAAGAATCATATTTTGTAAGGGAAGGAAGGGGGAGAAATTAAAAACTAATAGATTATGGTTAGATAAGGAGATTTCAGAATTCTTTAACATAGTTATGATACATTTGATGACAAAATCAAGTGTATAACTACCTTTGTGTATATGTAAGGTGGGGTGAAGAAGTAGATTATGGGAAGTGACTAGATTAAGGAACTAAGTGGTAAGGGTGTTTGAGAGAGAATAAATATGTATGTTGGAGTCACCTAGAACAAGGACAGGGGGAACAATTATGAACCAGGTACCAAACATATTAAGGAAGGAAGGGGAGGACATGAAATGGGGATCTGTAAACAACAACTATAAGGATTTTGATAGTGTAGTAAATACAAACAGAACAAACCTCAAAGGAAGACAGTTTCTAAGTGATGAAGGTAGGGGGAGAACCTGGAAGTAGCAATGGGGGAGCGAGGAGTATTCCAACTTCCTCTCTTCAACCAGTGAGCCAAGGAGAATGAATGAAGGTACAAACTAGTACTAGAAAAGATGCCCAGGGAGTCTCTGCTATCAGGGAAGAGACAGGCTTCAGTAATATCTCGTAAGTAGAAGGAATGGGTGGGGAAAAGATTTAAGATTAAGGGAGGTTTGTTGCTTATGGAACAGGCGTTCCAGAGGGCACAGTAGGTGGGGTTTGGTGGGGTGGGAAGGTTGAAGAGGATGGAGATAAGGATTTAGATGATGGGGGCAGGTGAATGGGATTTAGATGGTCATATACAAGAGTTTAAAGTCATTGGGATGCAAAGGGTATGACCAGGTACAAGAATGTTCGTCAGTGAATGGATGGTTGCCACTCCTCTTCCCAGCGGAAGCTGGAGATCAGGCGTAAGGCAGGTGTAATATTAGATGGGATGCACACATTCAGATGGTCATATGGGAGGCCTCTACTTCACAAATCGTCTTCCCTCCAAAGGCTGGAGAGCAAGCAAGCAGAGGGCAAAGCTGGTGATGGAAGCTGAACCTCCATACTAAGGGAAAGAAGTCCAGTTCTCCACCAGTTTCCCTCTTCCTCATCCTTTAAATCCCAAGTATAGCAGGAGATGGAAGACCCAAAGTCAGAGCGTAGGATGTTCTTCCTCGCACCAGAAGTCTCCACATTCCAATGGGAGAGTGAGCCAGCAGTAAGAAGGAGAGCTTGTTTGGTGCAGAAAGTAGATACAAAATGCTAGGCCCACCCCTTTCAGCTTTCCCTCAGGGTTCCTGTCATGCCTAGAGGGAGATGGAAGGTACATAGTACTGGAATTGTCTGAGGAGCTATGTCTCCTCTTCTTACCTGGGGAGGCTGGCAATGACACTGTAGCAGAAAGTGATTGACTGTGAAAAGGGAAGTCCTTTTGGGTAGATGGAAGACCTGACCCTTTGCAACCTTTCCACAGGGAACATGGTGAGCTCAGAAGGCCAAAGAAGGAACAAGGCACTAAGAGTCTGAGGTCTTCTCTCCTAAGGAGGCTTGCTGTGAGGCAATAGACATTTATTAAATTCCATCTATGTTCTGGGCACTGTGTTAAACCCTGGGGCTATATAATATACATTACCATATGCATGATGTATTAATATATAGTAATCTGTTGCCATTTTATAGATAAGAAAACTAAGACTGAAAAAGATTACCCAGAGTTAATCAGTGCCATGATTTGAATTCAGGTATTCCAGACTCCCAGTCTACCACTCTACTTTCTATGTCCCCTAGCTGTCTAATTAACAACCCAGGACATACAGTGATCAAACCTCAGATCCCATTACCCCACTTTGGGTTTCATGCTTTTCATAGGCCCTGAAGAAAAGTCACAGATCAAAAGAAATCAAAGGAGAGGAGTTTGACATTGATACTATTACTGGCAGCTAGAAATAAAGATGAAGATATTGGAAGACTTGATTTAAGGCTTAGTTACATGGATTCTATCTGATGCCTTTTATCTTTTAATACTAGGCTGAGGGGTCTTGGGGAATAGGGTTTGGGAGTAAAGTGTAATTTTTAAAAGGATAAGAATGTGTCCTCAGATAGAATGGGGCAATGGCTTCCAGGGCTTTTCCTATTGTCATGAAAAGTGATGAAAGAAAAAAAACAGATCTGGGGGTGATGTATAGATAGGGAGAAAAGTCTGGAAACCTTTGAAGAAGTTCAAAGAATCATAGCTTTAGAGCTGGAAGGGACCTTAAAGTAATTCATTGAGCTTTACACTCTCATTTTTTTTAAATTTTTTTTATAAGCAATCGGGGTTAAGTAACTTGCTCAAGGTTACACGGCCAGTTATTTCTGGGTGTGGTGCTGAGCATCTGAGCCCAGATTTGATCCAGGTCATCCTGACACTGGAGCCGGTGCTTTTACTCGCTGAGCCACCTGGCCACCCCTAAGCAATTGCGGTTAAGTAACTTGCTCAAGGTTACATGGCCAGGTGTTTCTGGGTGGGTGCTAAGTGTCTGAACCCAGGATTCGATATCCAGGTCTTCTCAACACTGGAGCCGGTGCTCTTACTCGCTGTGCTACCTGGCCACCCCTACACTCTCATTTTACAGATGAAATTGAGCCACACTTAATTAAAATGACTTGCCCAGGGTCACAAAGTAGCTATGGTAGTAAGTTATGGTAAGGCTTCAGAGGGAAGAAAGCAAGCCAGGAAGTATAAGAGCGGGCAGGGGAAGGAACATCCCAGGAAAGGGGATCCATCATTGCAATAAGATTGAAGAAATTCCACCTTGTTCAACCATTGTACTCAGCATTTTTCATCAAATGTTTATGGTGGATTTCTACAGAGGATATTAAATTCAAGTTCTCTGGAGTGTATAATTTCAGCTTTAACTGTACATTGGAATTCCTGGGGGCTATCTTATTTTACTGTGTTTTACTAATGATGGTTAGGTAGTGGTGGTGGTGGTGGTCGTGTGTGTGTATGTGTGTATGTGTGTGTGTGTGTGTGTGTGTGTGTGTGTGTGTGCAGGAAGAATCATCTTACTGAGTTCAAATTTGGCCTCAGAAACTTACTAGCTGTGTGACCCTGGGCAAGTCACTTAACACTATTTGCCTCACTTTCTTCATCTGTAAAATGAGCTGGAGAAGGATATAGCAAACCACTCCAGTATCTTTGCCAAGAAAATTTCAAATGGGATTACGAAGTTGGACATGACTGAAATGACTGAACAAGAATATCTACCCCCCCCACACACACATACATATATCCACGTTAACAGTCTACTCTATTAGGAATTAAATGACAAGAACTGTTTTATTCCGCAATGTTATCACCTATCAGCTCAGAATGCCTTTGAGCCCACAGTCCCACAGGGCTTGAACTATTCATTCTTGACGGAACCACCACAGTTAGAACCCTACTCAAAAAGGATAACATTATTATTATTATTATTATTATGGACCAAAAGATTAAAAGTTTCTAAACTGACAAGTATTTTATATTTTTTTTCCTTTTAGAACACAGGGGGTGGGAGGCATGTTGGTAGGACTGTGAGTGATTATTGTTTTTAAAAACATGCCATTACCTGATCCCTTCCCTTGGTTCCAGCTGTTTGAGAATGAAGAACAAGTCCAGCACAGCTGGATATTTGTCCCATGGATGACATATCACCCACAATTGACAGTCTTATGGCTTTGGACCACTGCCAACCAAAACAGTTTTTCTTGTTTTAGGAAAGAATCAGCTGGTAGGTAGGCATCTCAAAGACCGTTTTCTCTTTGTCACAAATCAAATTTCTTTCTCCAGGGGTCACTTGTCAGGCATCAGACTTCTCAACCAAAAAACTCAGGGGATAGGAACAAAAGGGAAGGAGGGAAAGAATCCACTCATTCCACAGGGGCGGCTGCCCACTTGGACCACCCCTTATCCTAAGCTCCCTTGGAATCCACAAGGGATACCCTAACCAACTCTGAGACATTAAGAGTTCATGTTTTCAGTCAAAGTCTCTGAAGGAAAATCAATTTGTAAAATTAGGGAAAATTCTGATCTAATATAAGGTCCTTGAGGGAAAGGATTATTTTTATTTGTTTGTTTTGTCTTTGTATTTCCAGCACCTAGCATATGCCTGGCACAATAAGTGCTTGATAAATGCTTATTAATTGATTGATAAAAAGGAAGAAAGGTAGACTTAGCTGGCAGAAGGATAACAAGCTATTGATTGAAATGAAGCTGTTGCTTATATTTATTGGATCATAGAGCTGGAAAGGGCCTCAGCGGCCACCTAGCCCACGTCCCTTCATTTTACAGATAAATTGAGGGATAAAAAAATAAGTGACTCAAAAGGTCACTTGATGAATTTTGGATCAGCTTATTGAATGTCTATAGACACTTTAATTCAAGCAGACTACTATTTCTTGAGTGTCAGGGAACAATTAGTATTGCCTAGGTAGGAAGATCCAGCTTCTATTCTGAAGCTGATTACTCATAGACAGCAGCCCCTGTATTCAGTGCCCATTCCCATCCCTTCATTTCTCACCTCAGAGGACTGATGATTGCTCTTTATCCATTATCTGGGTGTAAACGGACTTAAACAGTAAGCTCAGACTGGATCACCACTTTTCAGAAATGGTCTTTATTCTTCTCCAAGCTATACCGCTGACATATGCCCACAGATGCCATAACTCTTCATCCTGGAAGCTCACTCTACCCCTGGGTTACTCATTTTGGAAGGACTCACTATCTCTGGGGCCTCTTCCTCTGATTGCCTGGTTGCTCAAGACCTTCATTATGAGTAGAATGCCCAGGCCAACCTTTCCTGTAGGAACCTTTACCCTAAGGTTCGCTTCAGCCTTCATGGCTGACTCATCTCCACAGGACTTTCTCTACCACACCCTCTCCCTGAGTACCTTCATTCTCCCACCACCGTCCATCTCCTGTTTATGTGTTATATTGCCCCATTCCCCTCCCCCAAGAAATGCTTCACTGCTTCAAATTCTACCATTAGACTTTCTTTCCTTTAGGCTTTGAGTGTCTTCCTAGATCATTTTTGATATAGGGAGTACTTAATGCTAATGAATACCTGGAGACAGAGAGGCTGGGGATGGGGTGTGGGGGAAGACAAATGTTGCCAGTTCACAATTATTCTTAGGAAAGGGTTGCTCTGTTGGTCACCAACTCCTCTGAATCTTGTTAGGAAACAAAGAATACTATGCCTGGAAATTCTGTCTTCTGAGAAGTATCTGGGAAGCAATAACTGGGCAGCTGGAACCTTTTCTTGCTATTACTGGGAGTCATAAAGACACATTTCTTTTTTTGTCTTTTTTTTTTTGGAGGGGGGAAAGCAGGGCAATTGAGGTTAAGTGACTTGTCCAGGATCACACAGCTAGTAAGTGTTAAGTGTCTGAGGCTGGATTTGAACTCAGGTCCAACTGACTCTAGGGCCGGTGCTCTATTCACTACACCACCTAGCTGCTCCAATGAAGGCCTTTCTACAGACCATATGGCACCCACACTGGGGCCTCAGTGGGGGTACCTTATAGATGGCCCCATAATGCATGAGGACTTGGCTTGATATCTTTTAGAGTTTTCAATGCTCATTCCCCCTAGGATAGGCTCCTTCCCTGTATTAAATTGGCTGCAGAGGTCTAATTAGACCTAATTAGGTGAAGGCACAGAAGGAATTCTATCAAATAAGAAGCTGACTTGTATTTATATTGTATTGACCTATTAGATTATAAGCTCCTTGAGGGCAAGGACCATCTTTTGCCTCTTTTCATATTCCTAGAGTTTAACACATTGCCTAGCACATAGTAGGTACTTAAGAAATAGTTACTGATTGATTAAGCTGAAATTGGAAGAGAGACTCTGTGGATGCTATAACTGAGATCTAGAACTATAGATCAAATTAATAAGATCGTGCTTAATAAAGTTAAAAGAAAAAAAGCCCTACACATATAAGAATGTACAAATCAGGAGAGAAGTATGCAGACAATAATTTATGTGAATTGGGGGTTTTCAGTCTTTTTTTCTTCTTTTTGGAGGGCAATTGGGGTTAAGTGACTTGCCCAAGGTCACACGGCTAGTTTTTGTGTTAAGTGTCTGAGTCCAGATTTGAATTCAGGTCCTCCTGACTCCAGGGCCGGTGCTCTATTCACTGTGCCACCTAGCCACCCTGATGAATTTCAGTCTTAATATAAATCATTGCAACCCTGAAAACTAATGTGATTTTTAAGACTTCATGATTTAAGACATTTCTTCATAGAAGAAATATGCAGAACATAAGAAGAAATAATTCTACTGAACTTGGGCCACGGTTCAGAGTAGAAGGAGCAATAATCCTATTGAATTCGGGCCCTGGTCAGATCAGGTCTGGAGAACTGTGTGCAGTTCTGGGAGCCGTGTTTTAGAAAGAACATCTACAAGGCAGAATAGGTCTAAATGAGGATGACTAGAATGGTGGGTGGCTCCCCCGCTTTGCTTCTTTACCCTAAGGTTCACTGGGCCTTTTTATTTGGTTTGCAACTGAAACCTCACATATACATATACATGTATGTGTGTGTATGTATGTGTGTGCGTGTGTGTGTAAATGAAGATGTAAATGTGTATATAATGTATATATGTTACATATACATATATATATATATATAATTTCCCTCATTGGAATGAAAACATCCTTATATCTTACTATAGTGCTTTGCACATAGTAAACACTTAATAAATACCTTCATTTGTTTGTTTACTCATTCATCCAAAGGTTAGTCCAAAGATTGAAATTGTTTCATGTGAGATAGAAAAGATTTGTGGCAGCACATGAAAATTGTCCAAATATTTATTACATTTAGACTCATAGAGTTTGAACTGAAAGTGACCTCAATGGTCATCTAGTCCAACTCTTTCATTTTACAGGTGAAAAGACTGAAGGCCAGAGAAGTTAAATGACTTGCCCAAAGTCACATGGGTAGTTATTGGCTAAGCTGAAATCTGATCGTAGGTAATGGTCTTTTTTTTTTTTTTGGTTTCCATTTTCTTCATTTTTTTCATTTATTCTGTGGAAAGGGATTAGACTTAGGTTTTTTTGTGTTTTTTTTGTTTGGGGTTTTCTTGTTTGTTTGTTTTTTTTTGCAAATTTTGGAAACGTGAGATATCTAAAAGAAGAATGAGCATTCTCAAGAGGCAATGATCCCTCTCCCTCTCTTCTTCCAAGGCTTCAAAGACTGGAAGTGACTTATTGCAGATGAGGTAGGGAGGAATCCCTACCTAGTTATATACTGGACTCCTTGAGTTCTCAGGTCCATACCTTTCACTCATCAGCCTTACAATGAGGTCCCTGAGCATCAAGTCATCTGATAAGCCTTATCTTTTTTTATTTTCTTATTACTTCAGGGAATTCTTTCTTCAAAAAGGCTTGTATTTTCACCCTTATTGTATTTTGTTGAAGAAGACGACTGATTCAAAGTCACTTACCATTTCAAGGGTGCAGAACTGGGCTGAAACCTCACATCTTAGAATGTTGATATTTCACAGGTTGTCATGTTTCCCGAAATCCTGGAATGAATGAATGGCTAGGATGACCATTGACCTATGTGACCCTGGGCAAGTCACTTAACCCTGTTTGCCTCCAGGTCATTCATGTAGTGTGATAGACATACAAAAGGCTTTCTTGTACATGAAGAGGTCATGGAGCTGGAAGGAACCCTAGAGAATATTTAGTTTTTATATTTATGTGTCCATCAACAAACATTTATTAAGCACTTTCTACATGTCTAGCAAATGCTGAGGATACAGAGAACAGTAAAAGCAGTCCTTGCCTTCAAGGATCTCACATTATAACATAAACAAGCATAAACTGAATCCCAGAGAAGTTAGGTATCTTGGACAAAGCTAGGGAGTGTCAGAGCTGAGATTAGAACATAGTTCTCATCCTTGTAGGGCAGCTAGGTGGCACCATGGATAGCATACCTGACTGGAAGTCCGAAAGACTCCTCTCTGTGAGTTCAAGTCTAACCTCAGATACTTACTAGCCATGTGACTCTGGGCAAGTCATTTAACCCTGTTTGCCTCAGTTTCCTCATCTGTAAAATGAGCTGGAGAAGGAAATAGCAAACCGCTCCAGCATCTTTGCCAAGAAAACTCTAAATTGAGTCATAAAGAGTTGGATATGACTGAAATTACCAACAACTTTTACTTCAACACACAGATTCCCAGCATTTCATTTGTCCCTCACAGTAATCCTGTGATGGGTTGGTTCAAGTGGAAAGTTGATTCAAGGACAGTTCCTGTCATACAGTAGGTACCTACTAAATACACATTGATTTTACAATTAAGAAACTGAGACTTAAAGACACAACATTATTTCAGACCCAGTTTTTCTAATTCCAACCCCTTGCTCTATCCACCATATCACAACATCCCTCTAGGCCGAGGGCTGGTCTTGGGGAAGCAACATCACCTTATTCCTTTTCTCCCAATTGCTCACCTCTAGGCTTGGCCAGGGATGCAATCTCACCCATTGCTACAGCATTCTGACTTTAACTTTTGGAAGATTTTCAGAAAGAAGTTGAAAGGCTTTGGCAGATAGCCCTGTGGTACAACATCATATATTCTCAGCCTCACGCACATAGGTCTTTTTCTGAGTTTGGCCTTAAATGTCATCCATGTTCTTTATTACTGGCTGTAAAATATCAGTGGAGCAAAAAGAAAAAGAGGAGTTTCACTTGTTAAGCTTCTTTTCCTTCTTCTTTTTTTTAAAAACTCAGATTAAACAGGTCAAAGAACAGATACCAACCAGCAAATGTGTGTCAGGTAGTAAATGCTCTGGGGAAAAGGTAAGGCTTTTGTTTGTTTAGAAAAGACATGATTTGCCTGGCCCGGCCTGACCTACCCTACCCTGTTCCTTCAGCCCATAGAGGACTTAAAGTGCTAGGGGAAGAAGCCATATACATAGTCATAACTAAAATGGGAAAATGAGACTTTGCCCAAGGATGCCTCCACGGGGAGGTGGGAAGCAGGGAGGAGGGAAAATGGTATTCCCTCCCGAGAGGATATACTTCCTTCCTGGGAGAGTATGTTTCTTCCCCTTGGTCACTGCCATCCCCAATGAATGTGCCTACTGAGGAATCTAGGGGGTGTAGCAGATAGAGCATTGGGCCTGGAGTCAGGAAGATCTGAGTTCAAATCACATTTCCGTTGTTTACAAGCTGTGTGACCTGGGACAAATCATTTCACTTCTGCTTGCCTCCGTTTTCTTAACTGTAAAATGAGGATAATAATAGCACCTACCTCTCAGCATTGTTGTGAGGATCAAATGAGATAATATCTATAAAGAATTTGGCAGAGCATAGGGCACGTAGTAGGCACTTAATAAATGCTTGTTTTCCTCTTTCCCTTTTTGTGGTCTAATACAGCTGCCATCTCCAGGTTCCATCTTTGTGGTGCCTCTCTTTTGACTTAGTCTTCCCCTACAGCCCTTTCCTCTTTCTGACTCAACTGTACCCCTGACTACCACATGTGCCCCCTACCCCAACTGTTCATAATATTGTCTGTGTCTTTGAGACAGATTCCTTTGTCCAGATGGCTGTAGACAGATGAGTCTCAAGATCAAGTCCCATTCTCAGCAGGAAGAGCTAAAGACTTTTAGCCGACCTCCTCATTAATATATCTACCCAGCTCATTAATTGTTTGCCAATCAGGGTTGATTTTCACCTGTTGGGGCACCGCCTTTCCAAGGGTATTTAAGCATTCACGAATCTCCTGGATTGGTCTTTGTCACTGAGAGAAACCACTGATCATAAATTTATTGATTATTTGCTAATCTAGTTGATAAATTGATTATTAATTACCCAGAAAACTGTCATCTAGGCTTTTCCTCTGTCTCAGAATAAAGGATGGAAATGGCAGTTTTGATCAGAAGAGGAGGGAGATTAGGGCGCTGGAAAGTGAGTGGGAACAAAAGTTTCAAGGTACAAAAATAGTAGAAATTTCAATAACTTCACAATTTTGCCCAGGATTGTTCAGTAATGGTTAGTCTCCATTTTTTACTTCTCCCATGTTTTTCCTAAAAAGATGTAGGTCAAAAAAGTCTTAGAGTTGTCTTACAACTATGCAGGTTTTAGCCCTCTGGGGACTGACTTCCATAGAAGTAGGTCAGGAATATTGTAAACTGGTAGTCCAGGGTGTTTAAAGGGGAAATGAAAATGGCTACTGAAGTGCTTAATTATGAAGACAGGGGCTAAGGTAGAGAAGATAATTATTTGTGACTACAGTGTTAAGCTCCTGGAGAAATGAGGGACACTGATCTAGAGGCAACAGATTATTCATGGTAACAAAGATCAGGATGTGTTTTCTGGATGGAGAGCGTAAACTTCAAAGTGAAGGTTGAAAGGTTCTGGCAGCAAAGGGAAGGTCTAGATAAAGCTATAGTGAGGGGGTGGGGGTGGGGGTGGCCAGGAGAAGGCTGATTCTTCCCCCTGGCCAAGTGTGTCCAGGACCATGTAAGAAGGACCAACCATCACTGACCAGTGTGGCCATTGTAGGAAACAGGGTCTCCAGAAGACGTTAAAATTTCTCTGCGTTCTGAAAGATGCTTAGAATGTAAAAGGAAGACATCTAGGGTGTAGGAGAGTCTGTTGACAACAAAAGGGAGATTCCAGAGTCCAGAGATGAGATAGACTCCAAACCTTGTTGGAAAACACATTCAAAGAGTCATCAAAAGGGCCACTGAGTATGAATGCAACTAACAGGGGATTTCCTGATTTCAGAGCAATAGTTTGAGCCATGCCAAGTATAATTAAAGACTTATTTGCAAATACATTTTTGTTTTTAGAAGCAATCCCAAAATTTTGGGGGGGGGGAATGAGGAGGAGAGTGGGATCTTGCTGGGAAGTTAAAGATTGTTACATTGAGAAGGATGAGAAATATTTCTCTGAAACGTATTATATCTGACAGCTGGCAGAAGATGTGTACAACCTTCTTTAGGGGAGACAGAGGGGACATGCTATCATTTTTCTGTGACTTGTTTTAACACTTGAGTTAAGGGTTTCTAGGGTTTAAAAAGTGAGATAAGATACAGTTGCTTATCTAAGATTCCTAAGACCTGAATTTTAGACTTTATGAAATCTTTGTAAATACTTATACTGATAACAGAGATGAATATACATGAATATTTGAGTATAAGTATGTGCTATCATGTATATACAGATGTGTATGTATGTAATATATATTAAATGCATATATATATAGTATGTTATATATTATATATTCACATGAATCAATGATTTTGTGATTTTATGTAGATATTTTATTGTAGGGAGATCCTGGTGAAGAAATTCCTTCTACCAATGCAAGTTATCAACTATTCTGTGGCATATACTCTTTGAGAATTACCTGGACACTGAGAGCTTCTGTGACTTGCCCAGGATCACACAGCCATTATGTGTCAGAGGCAGGACTTGACCCCAGATTTTCCTGACTCTGAGGCTGGTACTCTATCTATCATGCCAACCAAAATA
>NW_027186304.1:22474403-22515223 GCF_028583685.1 Petaurus breviceps papuanus | reverse complement strand
ATCTATCTATCTATCTATCTATCTATCTATCTATCTATCTATCTATCTATCTATCACAAGATATATATGTGTTCATACAGAAAACCTTCAGGTACAAGCCCCATATGTGTATATTAGATATGTACTTAATGCAATGCTTCAGGAGGTATTTCATAGTGCTATAGTTTGTAATCCTGCCCTGCGTTAGTACCTAATTTAATGAGTTATTATGGGCCTCTCCAAAAGTAATCACCTGATAGAAAGCTCTTTGGTGATGATCTATGCTGGTCCTCAGAAAACAGTCTTGTCAGAATGCCAGTTCCTTGTGAATAGGGATTGCTTCATTTACTGTTTTTGCATCCTCAATGCCTACACAGTGCCTTGTATATAGTAGGTGCATAATAGATGGTTGTTGATTGATGATCACTGGGCTCATGCCTGGAACTGTTTTAGATTGACAGGACCTTAAGCATGGCCAATTCTCTGGCTCATCTTTAATCTATCCTTCCCTCTTGGATTCTTCCCTGATGTCTACAAATATGCTGAAGTTTCCTCATGTCCTTAAAATGATTCCTCCCTTGACCATGCCAGCCCTCAAGTTCTTGTCCTCCATCTTTCTTCCTTTGCCCTTTATAGAAGACTCAATGTGATATTATGGATGATTCACTATGGAGGAAGGGAAGAGGAATTTATCGGATTATATACCACTAGAAGGAAATTCAGATGCTATCTAGTTCAACTTCCTCATTTTACTGAGGAAAATGAGGTCCAGATATATTGTTTTGCCCAAGATCATGCAAAAAAAAATGTCATGGGGGCTTTTAAAGTCTGGACCTCTGACTGCAGAGGCAATGTTCTTTTGACTTGCCCCATGCTGTCTCCATCATACTTTAGTTTAAAAAGGAAACTTCACTCTTCCATTTTGGCTTTTGGATGATAGCAGCAAAAATGACTAGTGGTGAAAGTCAGTAATTTGTTCATGAGGTGTGTTTGGCATTTCAATGTAGGGCATAAGAAAGATCTTCCTTTGCTTGTCTGTTCCTCCAGTTTAGAGAACTATTCCAGAAAAGATCTTGTAAGCTGGTCTGCTTGAAGTAGGACCTATTTTAAACTGAACAGCATTACATTGTGCTTTGGATGAATCAAACTGGACAATAAAGCAAACTTATGTACTAGTTTCCTCTATTATTTTGTGGCTGAGAATTTTTTTTCCTTTAAAAGCACATTTAGATAAATTCTAGAACTGTCTCTGTATTAAACTAATCTGAACTATTGTCATTTGTTCTGTCTGTGTGCTAGTCTTTTGATCAGTTTTAAAAACATATGTATGTGCCTTGAATCACTTCCAGGAACTCTGATGCTTCAGGGATGGACATATATGGGGACATATATGGCCAGGGCCCCAAATGGAAACATCTATAGACAAAGATATATTGGGGCTTGATTTAGTCACATGTGGCACTTATAGACTATGTGAAGCAGGGTTTAATTTTTTTTAATTCCTTTTGGGCTTGACAAAATCCATAATGCATTTTCCCAAGCACTTTTGCCCCTTCGTTTTTCTCAAGGAAATGCAATCTGTCTGTTACTGACTCATTTACACTGAGCTCATCAGACCACTGCTGGGGGAGAGCTATCTGATGTCTAGGGGACATAAGGAGATGTTCACAAAGCCTTCAGAAGGTCTGAGAATCACAAAGATGGACTTCACTAAGAGACAAACAACTGTCCCACCTCGCCAATATTTGGGAATGTCTTTGACAACTTAGTACCCAATGGTTTTGAATAAAACTTCCTCTTCTAAAAGTTGTGCTTGATTCTTTTTAAACACTGTTAAGGAGCTAATAAGAAAAATGTGCACCACTTTTCCACCTCCCACCTTTCTCTCTTGCAATTTCCCTTACTTTTAGAATTATATAGTGTTTTGAGACAGATGGCTGCAAGGGAACTGGGCTTAATGTTGATTAGAGATGTTTAGGCTAATCTTGAGCTCTGCCAAATGGGATTTCTGCCTTTGGCTCTGCTGGCTTCTTAATAGGGGACCACTAAAGTGTATCACAAAGAAAGAACAAACAGAACCTTGAGTGACTAATTGAACCTGAACTAGAACCTCCATGATGTATTAATTCTTTCCTCAGCCCCTATAAAATCTTCATTCTATTTCCACTAGAGAGGCAAAGCCAACAATTTAATCCAATAAACATTTATCAAATACCTACTGCAAAAGTATCGTGCTTTAATACTGGTTGTTGTGAGTCTTTTTTTGGAAGAAGATCAATAATATCATAGAGTGATGTCTTGACTTCCACATGAATTAGATTTAAGTGAGGCAGGGTTGCATGAAGTCATCAGCCTCACTCTCTCTTCCAGAGTCATCAAAATCCAATGGCAAGACAAAAGTCAGGATTACTGGTGATGGCCTGGGATGCAGTGGATGACCGTGGTATCTTTAATGTCTGACCCAACTGACGAAGTGATGATGGCTTGGTCCAGGGTAGTGGCAATATCCAAGCCTGAGTGGTGGTGCAGGTATTGAGGATGGCTTGCACAAATGCATGAAGGTGGGAAGAAAATGGAGTTGGGAGTGACTAGTAGTACACTTTGTCTGGAAAATAGAGAAGAAATGTGAAATAAGAGCAGAAAGGCTGGAGACAAGTTAAAATGTGCTTTATATGCTAGGCTAAGTGTTTTGTATTTTATCCCACAGGAAATAGAGAGCCGCTAAAGGTTTGTAAATAAAAGAGTTCCATGGTCAGATCTAGATATCAGCAAGTTAACTTTGGCAGCTGAAAAACATTGGATTCAGAAGGGGAAGACTGGAGGGAGGAAGACCAGTTAGAGTCGTGCAATAGTGTAAGTGAGAGGCAATGGCAGTTTGAATTAGGGTGAATCATATAGGAAACTGAAAGATCATTTCATCCAAACTTTCACTTTACAGGTGAGGAAACTGAGGCCAAGGAGCTTAATTGACTTGCCCAAAGCCAACAAAGATGGTAAATAGCAGAGTCAAAATTAGAACTTAGCTCTCTGCTGCCAAATCCAAGTTTTGGCAGTATGAGTGGAGAAAAGGGGATAGATTTTAAAAATATTGTGGAGGCAGAATTAATAAGGCTTCACTTCACTACTAAGCAGATGGAGGGGGCAAGGGAAGATGTAATGAGAGAAGAGTCAAAGATGGTGCCACTGCGTTCAGTCCCGTAGCTAAAAGGATGATAGTGACATCAATGGAAGTTAGGAAATTGGGAAGAGAAGCCGTTTTGGTGGAGTAGGGGATGAGTTCAGATTTCAACATACTGAGTTTGAAATACTGGTGGGATTGGGAATCAGAAATTTATGAAAACAAACAATATTTCCAGCGGTCACATTGCAAGTGGTCCCTCACCTTTTGCACGTCTGCATCTAAGACCTGCACAGCAAGAATTCTTACTTTCAGAATGACCACCCTGAGATAAGACACCCAATTATCATAGGAAGGACGTGGAAAGGTTTTACACACTGCACTCACTAGGAATAGGCATTGAACCTGAAGTTGTGGGACCTGTTTTTGAATCCTGGATTTTTCACTTACCAGCTGAGTGACCATAAGCAGGTCAGTTAAATTGACAGCCCCAATTTCCTCATCTGTTAAACAGAAATAATGATCCTTACATGGCCTATAGTGGAGTAGCTGGAGCAAAGAAAACCATTTGTAAACTTTGATATATTACATAACAATGAATTACCATTAAATCTTAGAAAATGTTTCCAACAATGCAAGTTTTAAAAATGTTGTCTAATTTTTATTGATATCACTTTTTAGTTTTAGGTCCCATCCATTTCCAAATGCTTTACTCACCTTTCCCTATTTAGGGAGTTATCCCTCGTAACAAAGATTTAAGAAGAAGTAGGAAAAAAAATTCTAAGCAAAACAAACCAACATATTGACTACATCTGACTGCATATGCAAAATTCCCTTTGTATGGTCCCCTGCTGATTTAGAAGCAGGTAAGTAGTGAATTAGAGAGGGCTTTGGGCCTGGAGTCAGGAGAACTTGAGCTCCATACTTACTAGGTGTGTAACCCAGGCTAGTCACTTAATCACTGTCTGCTTCAGCGTTTTACATTTTACAGATGAGGAAACTGAGGCAAACAGGATTAAGTGACTTGCCTAGGGTCACATAGTAAGTGTCTGAAGCTAGATTTGAACTCAGGAAGATGAGTCTTCCTGACTCTAGTCTTGGGGCTCTATTTACTCTGCCACCTAACTACCTGTTTAGCACATAGTAGTCGCTTAATAAATACCCCCCACATGCGCAATGTAGGGAGGGAGGGGCATTTTCTAAACTCTTCTAGAGCCAAGCTTGGCCATTATAATCACTCATCATTAAAGTATGTTTTATTGTTCTTTCTATTTGCATTATAATAGTCATGGTGCATCTTGTTTCCTGTCTCTGCTTGTTTTTTTTTTAAATTAAATTTTATGTTTATTTTTGGTTTACATCATTCATTTCCACAAGATTTTGAGTTACAAATTTTCTCCCCGTCTTTCCCCTACCCACCACGCCAAAACAGCCATCCCACTGTATATCCCCTCCTCCAATCTGCTCTCTCCTATATCCTCCCCCATCCTACCTCTGACTTTCCAGTAGGGCAAGATGGATCTCCATACCCGAGTGCCTGTATATCTTATTTCCCAGTTGCATATGAATAATAATAATAATAATAAATATTTTTAACATTTGATTTTAAAACTTTGAATTCCAGATTCTTTCCCTTCCTCCCTTGTCATCCACCCTTACTGGGAAGATAAGCAATTCTATATAGTTTATACATGTGTAGTTATGCAAAACATTTCCATAGTGGATATATTGTGAAACACTGACTATATTTCCCTCCATCCTATCCTGCCCCTCCCCACTTGTTCTATTCTCTACTTTGACCCTGTCCCTTTTCAAAAGTGTGTGCTTCTAACTTCCCTCCTCCCCAACCTGCCCTCCTCTCCATCATCTCCCTTCTCATCCACTTCCCCCCTACTCTCCTGTAGGGCAAGATACCGAATTTAGTGTGTATGTCAGGTTGACCCATTCCCTTTTGCCTTCCTGTTCTTCCCCTCCATTGTAACAGTTATCCCTTGCCTCTTCTATGAGATAATTTATCCCATTCTGTCTCTCCCCATCTCCTCTCAGTATATTCCTCTCTCACCTCTCAATTTCACCTTTTAAATATCATCCCTTCCTATTCAATTGATCCTGTACTCTCTGTCTATGTATACTTGTACACCTATATACACACTCATATATGTATTTGTATGCACACATACCCTCCTACATAGACATATATCTATACATATATAAAAATACATTTATATTCCCTTCAACTATCCTCATACTGAGAAAAGTTCCATAAGTTGCAATGATCATTTTTCCATGTAGGAATGTAAATAGTTAAACTTTGAGAAGTTCCTTATGATTTCTTTTCCCTGTTTACCTTCTCATGCTTCTCTTGCTTCTTGTATCTGAATGTCAAATTTTCTTTTCAACTCTGGTTTTTTCTTCAAGAATGCTTGAAAGTCCTCTATTCCACTGAATGACCATATTTTCCCCTGAAACATTATCCTCAGTTCTGTTGGGTAGGTGATTCTTGGTTTTAATCCTAGCTCCTTTGACCTCCAGAATATCATATTCCAAGCCCTTCGATCCCTCAGTGTAGAAGCTGCTAAATCTTGTGTTATCCTGATTGTGTTTCCACAATATTCTAACTTTCTTCTTGGCTGCTTATAATATTTCCTCCTTAATCTGGGAACTCCGGAACCTGGCTATAATATTCCTAGGAGTTTTCTTTTGGGGATCTTTTTCAAGAGGTCATTGGTGAATTCTTTCAATAAAATATAAGGGCGATTTTCCTTGAGAATTTCATGAAGGATGATTTCTAGGTCCTTTTTTTATCATGGCTTTCAGGTAGTCCAATAATTTTTAAATTGTCTCTCCTGGATCTATTTTCCAAGTCAGTGATTTTTCCCATGAGATATTTCACATTGCCTTCTATTCTTTCATTTGTTTGGATCTGTTTAACAGCATCTTGATTTCTCATAAAGGCATTAGCTTCCTTTGTTCCAATCTAATTCTGAAGCAATGATTGTCCTCATTGAGCTTTTGAGATTCTTTTTCCATCTGGCAAATTTGGCTTTTTAAGGCATTCTTCTCCTCATTGCCTTTTTGAGCCTCTTTTGCCATTTGAGTTAGTCTATTTTTTAAGGCATTATTTTCTTCAGTAAGGTTGTTGACTCTCTTTTCATAATTTTCTTACATCATTCTCATTTCTCTTCCCAATTTTTCCTCCATTTCTCTTACTTGATTTTCAAAATCCTTCTTGAGCTCTTTCATGGCCTGTAAGCAGTTCATATTTTTCTTGGAAGCTTTTGGTGCAGGAGTTCTGACTTAGTTGTTTTCCTCCCATTCCATGCTTTAATCCTTTTTGTCCCCCAAAAAGGAATCTAAAGTTGGATTGCTGTGCTTGCTGTGCTTCCTTTGCTTGCTTATGTTGCTACTCAACTACTTAACTTTTTGCTCTTTGCCACAGTAGAACTCTGTTTCCAGAGGGAAGAGCTTTGTCCCAAATTGCTGGGTTTTTCGAAGCTGCCCGAGCTACTAGTTGGGTGACCTCTCTGAAGCCTCCACAGGCTCTGATGCCTGGTCATGTACCCCAGGACCTCCACCCAAGACAGCGATCCAGATCCAAGCATGTTAAAGCAAGAGTGATTACCCCTCAGACTGGTTGCTCAGTCCCCCTATGATCGGCAGGCCAGGAGCTCCTGAGGCAGCCACTTGGTGGTGGCTCCAGGGCCACCACACCTTCTCCACTTCTCACTCTGGTGGCAGAGGCCACACTGAGCATCCCCCTCAGTTCCAACAGAGGTGTACACTGACCTTTTACTTTGTCTTTGGCATTTATGGGTTGACAACTCTGGAAACCACTACAGCTGCTGGTTATCCACTCTCCCAAAGTTCCCTCTAGCTGCTGCTGGTTGGGGCTGCCCTGTGCCTAAAACCACATGCTCATACGGGACTGGGCTCAGCTCCCAGCATGCTGCAAAGAACCCTTCCTGCTGGCCTACCGGGCTGTCTTCAGTGGGAGATTTGTTTCTCTCTGTCACTTTGTGGGTTCTGTACCTGTAAAGTTTGTTCAGACTCATATTTTATAGGTATTTGAGGTCATTATGTGGGGAGCTCATGGAGTTTTCCTGCTTCTACGCTGCCATCTTGGCTCCCTCTGCATGCTTTAGTACACAGAAATGGAGTCAGAAATGGGATGGGTTCTTTCTATTTCTCCACAAAATGGACCATAATAAACTTTTGGGAACCTGTATATGGGGTCTACAAGTGGGAACTTCAGATTCCAACAACATGGAACATCCTATATATCTGGAATACATGGAATTACTTTAGTTTTAGGCCAAACTCAGAGCTTGGGCTTTAGTCAAACTCTTCCTGGTAATTTATTTTTTAACTCAGAAGCCCCCTGGCATCAGGGATGTTTTGAAGAGACTAAGATCAATTGAGGCTTTCTTCAACTGTAGAGACTCTCCAGTGGAGAGCTACAAATAAGTAACCTGGCCTGCTGCTCTGGAATTTTGTCATTTAAAAAAATATTTGACAACTTTGTACTTCCCTGATAAACGGTTGTTGTTATTTGTTCTTAATTTTTGAAGTGACATCACAAGTAATGTCTTGACTTGCACATGGACTGGATTTTTTTTTAAATGCTTTATTAACTTCTGATTTACATCATTCGTTTCCGCCAGATTTTGAGTTACAAATTTTCTCCCCGTTTTTCCCCCACCCATCCCCCCAAAACAGCAGTCCCACAGGATATCCCCACCTCTGATCTGCCCTCTCCCATATTTTCTCCCATACCCATTTCAACTTTTCCAGTGGGGCATGGTGGATCTCTATATTTCCCAATTACATGTAAAACAATATTGATAATAGTATATATATATTTAAACATTTAATTTTAAAACTTTGAATTCCAGATTCATTCCCTTCTTCCCTTATCACCCACCCTTACTGCGAAGATAAGCAGTTCAGTATAGGTTGTACATGTGTGGCTAATGCAAAACAATAACATAGCAGATATATTGTAAAAGACTGACTATATTTCCCTCCCTCCTATCCCACATCCCACTTGTTCTATTCTCTACTTTGATCCTGTCCCTTTTCAAAAGTGGGTGCTTCCAACTTCCCTCCCCCCCCAGCCTGCCCTCCCTTCCATCATCCCCCCTCACATCCCCTCCCCCCCTATTCTCCTGGAGGGTGAGATCCCCTATTTAGTGTGTATTTCCCTCCCTCCTCAAGCCAGATTCAATAGGAATAAGGTTGACCCATTCCCTTTTGCCTTCCTATTCTTCCCCTCCATTGTAACCATTTTCCCTTGCCTCTTCTGTATGAGATAGTTGCCCCACTCTGTCTCTCCCCATCTCCTCTCATTATATCCCTCTCACCTCTTAATTTCACCTTTTAAGTATCATCCCTTCCTGTTAAATTGGTCCCGTGCCCTCTATCTATGTATACCTGTAAACATATATACACACATTCACATATGTATTCATATGCCTGCATACCCTCATATAAAGACATATATATATTTCTAATCCCTTCAACTACTGAGAAAAGTTTCATAAGTTACAATTATTGTTTTTCCATGTAGGAATGTTAATAGTTCAACTTTGGCCAAGTGGCTCAGCAAGCAAGAGCACCGGCCTCAGTGCCGGGACGACCCGGATCAAATCTGGGCCCAGACACCCAGCACCACACCCAGAAACAACAACTGGCCATGCAACCCCGAGCAAGCCAATCAACCCCAATTGCTTAAAAAAAATAGTTCAACTTTGATAAGTTCCTTATGATTTCTTTTCCCTGTTTACCTTCTCATGCTTCTCTTGCTTCTTGTATCTGAATGTCAAATTTTCTATTCAGCTCTGGTTTTTTCAGCAAGAATGCTTGAAAGTCCTCTATTCCACTGAATGACCATATTTTCCCCTGAAACAGGATACTCAGTTTTGCTGGGTAGGTGACTCTTGGTTTTAATCCCAGCTCCCTTGACCTCCGGAATATCATATTCCAGGCCCTTCGATCCCTCAGTGTAGAAGCTGCCAGATCCTGGGTTATCCTGATTGTGTTTCCACAATATTCAAATTGTTTCTTCCTGGCTGCTTGTAATATTCTCTCCTTAATCTGGGAATTCTGGAACCTGGCTATAATATTCCTAGGAGTTTTCTTTTTGGGATCTTTTTCAGGAGGTGATCGGTGGATTCTTTCAACCTCTATTTTGCCCTCTCGTTCTAAAACATCAGGGCAGTTTTCTTTGAGAACTTCCTGGAGGATGCTTTCCAGGCTCTTACTTTGGTCATGGCTCTCAGGCAGTCCAATAATTTTTAAATTATCTCTCCTGGATCTATTTTCCAGGTCAGTGGTTTTTCCCATGAGATATTTCACATTGCCTGCTATTCTTTCATTTGTTTGGATCTGTTTAACAGCATCTTGATTTCTCATAAAGTCATTAGCTTCCATTTGCTCCAATCTAATTCTGAAGCAATGATTCTCCTCAGTGAGCTTTCGAGATTCTTTTTCCATCTGGCAAATTCGACTTTTTAAGGCATTCTTCTCCTCATTGCCTTTCTGAGCCTCCTTTGCCATTTGAGTCAGTCTGTTTTTTAAGGTATTATTTTCTTCAGTCAGGCTGTTGACTCTCATTTCATAATTTTCTTGCATTGTTCTCATTTCTCTTCCCAATTTTTCCTCCACTGCTCTTATCTGCTTCTTAAGGTCCTCTATGGCCTGTAACCAGCCTGTATTTTCCTTTGAAGCTTTTGGTGCAGGAGTTCTGACTTCACTGATTTCCTCCTGTTCCATGCCTTGCTCCTTCTTATCCCCAAAATAGGAGTGTAATGTTGGAATCTTCTGTCTGCTTTGTTTCCTTTGCCTGCTCATTTTGCCACTCAATGATTTGACTTTTGGGCTTTTTGCCATAGTAGGACTCTGCCACCAGACAGGGGAGTTTTCATCCCAAACGCTGGGGTTTTCTCAGCTGCCGGAGGTATTAGATGGGTGCCCTCTCTGAGGTCTCCACACGCTTTGGCAAGCTGGACAAACACCCCAGGACCTCCACCCTAGACTGCAATCTAGATCCAAGCAGGTTAAAGCAAGAGCGATGACCCCTCAGACTGGTGCTTGGTCCCCCTACACTCTGCAGGCCAGGAGCTGAAGCTGCCATGTGGCGCTGGCAGGCTGTGCCGGAGTCTCAGCAGTTTCTCGCCCCGGGGGTAAAAGCCACGCACTCCCACTTACTGGGTCCCAAAGTCCAGAATGCACTGGCCTCTCACCTTGTCCTTCGCATCTATGTGTTGATAAATCTGGAAACGGCCACAGCTGCTGCTGATCTGGAGTCCCTCTGGCTGGCGGCTGGTCAGGCCCGCCCTGGGGCTAAAGCCTCGGCGTGGGGCTGGGCTCGGCTCCCAGAGCGCTGCGCTGGCCGATTCCTGCCGGCCTGCCGGGCTGTTCTCAGCGGGAGGTTAGCTTCTCTGTGTCATTTTGTGGGTTCTGCAGCTCCAAAGTTTGTTTAGAGTCCCCTTTTTACATGGATTGGGGAGGGTGGAAGCCGGAGCTGCAGGAGGGTCATGCTTCTACTCCGCCATCTTGGCTCCACCCCCGTCACATGGACTGGATTTAAGTGAGGCAGCATTACACAAAGTTGTCAGCCTCAATGTCTCTTCTTGCATCTTCAAAGTCCAGCAGCAGGACAAAAGCCAAGATGACTGATGATGGCCTGGGAAGCAGTAAATGATCGTGGCATCTTCCAATTTTAGGCCAAGCTCTACGTACTCCCTAGCACCTGCTTCAACCACTTTCATGGCCATTGGAACAAACTGATCTTATTTGTCCGTTCTTCTTAGGGAAGTCTTCAAATACTTGGGTTTCACCAATGGATTTGAGGTCTGTCAGTTGCCCTCAACCTGGTTTAGCCTGTCTGCCAAGATGGGGTCTGGCCACTGCAGATGCTGCAGATTTTTGGAGCCACAGGTGAGAGTTGGGTGAATCGGGTGGATGAGCAGCTCTGAAAAGGGCTAGCAAGCTCTCACACCAGAGGTACTAATCCCCCCTGAACACTCCACACACCCCAACAACATGATCAATGACGTGAAGGCAAACCATGGCAAAGGCATGGTTGGACAGCAATTTGTATTAAAAAAAGGAGCTGGGTGATTTAAACATATTGCATGCTCAATAGATGTTAACAAT
Organism: Petaurus breviceps papuanus; assembly: GCF_028583685.1. Taxonomy (NCBI): domain Eukaryota; kingdom Metazoa; phylum Chordata; class Mammalia; order Diprotodontia; family Petauridae; genus Petaurus; species Petaurus breviceps. The sequence continues at coordinate 22,503,969 of NW_027186304.1, read as the reverse complement.
ATGACATGCTAGTAAAAAAAGAAGCTAAACTATTAGTTTCAGCTATTAGTCTATGAGAGACAGAGTACCCATTAGGGTTGTTCTGCTATACTTTGCTCCAGCTGGACCTCTTCTGGAGCATTATGCTTTGTTCTGAGGCCTATATTTTGATACAGGCAAATAAGAGAACAGTAAGAGATGAGTAATTGTGATGGATGTAGTGGGGGAGTAATAGAGAATGGCCTAGGTATTATATCCTTTAAAGACCAGTTGCATTAAATAGGGATGGGACTTCTGAGTCATTTGAACAATAAGATGGCAGACTAGACATTTTCTTTAAACCATATGAAATCTCAAACTTCTCTAAAACAGAAATTATGCAACTAAAGATAAAACTTCCGCTGTCTTAATGGCCTAGAATACCCAGAATTCAAAGGAAGATAAAATGCCCAAACCCATGAACTAATACTCAATGACCCTGAGCTTACTCAGAACCCCTCCCATACCTTCCGTGGTACAGGCCAATAAGGCTGCACTAGCAAACCCAAGGACACAACAGAGGCTTATATCAAAACCCACACCTATACCCTGATCCCTTTACTCTTTCCAGTGCTGTACAGACCCCAGCTCTGGATTGAAGAAGTTTGCTGAGGCCTTGACATTCAGTTTGATCACGGCCCTTCAGGACACAAAAGCCTGTTGGGGGCTGCAATCCAGATGAATCAGAGTGGCAAGGCTCTGAACTACTATTGTCAGGGAAAATAGATTTTGAATTTCTGGTGCTGGGCCTGAGAACTGAGGAACAGATGGAGTGGGGTAGGTCACCAGGACACGATGCTATGCAACAATCTACCAAGCACAACAACCATCTGGAGCTAGTTCTGACCACCCGACAGTCATTTGAAGAGACCTAGGCTGGTGAACCACAACTTTCCCAGTATGGGAGGAGACTGAGAAGCTTGTCATCTACCTCCCAAGAAAACCACACTCACAGGGGAGGGAGTCAGGAATTGAGTGATAAGGAAAATAAGGGGGGGAAAGACTGAAGGTACCAAAGATTTTAGGAAGAATAACACTTAAAGACCTTGATCATAAACAGTTAAGTGAACAGAAAAAAACTAACAGCAGAAGGAAATATGACTTCCAGTTCTAGTAAACAATATCAAGTGTCTATGAATAATGACTGCAAAATAGAGGAAAACGATCCAACATTTGATGAGTCAGAGGACCCTGTAGAATTTGAGGAGAACATAGAACTATAACACACTGTTCCTGAATGGTTTTAAAGAGAAATGAGGGGCGGCTAGGTGGCACAGTGAATAGTGAATAGAGCACCAGCCCTGGAGTCAGGAGGACCTGAGTTCAAATTCAGCCTCAGACACTTAACATAAAAACTAGCCGTGTGACCTTGGGCAAGTCACTTAACCCCAATTGCCCTACCTTCCCCCCTCCAAAAAGCAAAGAGAGAGAGAGAGAGAGAGAGAGAGAGAGAGAGAGAGAGAGAGAGATGAGCAGAATTTATATCCTGCGCAGCAAAGAGAATGAGCAGAATAGAAAAAAAAAACTTGAATCTTCAATGGCAAGTCACTCCAAAGAAGCAAAAGAGAGAACAGTAGTTTGGAAATGCAAATCCATAGAAGTGAAGGACACCCTAGAAGAAAAGAAGCAAAAACCAATCACATTTAAAGAAAATATGCTTACTACACAAGCAAAACATTGACATTTGAATGTAGGATGCTTAGGATCCTAGGTTTCTCAGAACATAACAGGACAAAAATATAGCACAATTGTCAAAAAAAAATAGAAAACCAACAAGACCTTCTGAACATAGAAATGAAATTCTAATGGAAAGAATTCACAGATTACCTCCATTAAAAAAATAAAACAAAAAACAAAACCAAGGCTGAATTAAATAGGTATGTTTAGCCAATAGAAAAAGTAGACTTAAGGGAACATGATAGTTAGTTCTAATTCTTTGAAGGGCTGTCACATGGAAAGAGAATTAGACTTGTACTACTTGGACCCAAATGGCAGAACTGGAAATGGACAGAAAGTTGTAGAGGCTAAGAACTAGAGGTGCCCTAAAACAGATTGACAGCAATATAGTGCAATGGATAGAGTGCTGGGCTTGGAGTCAGGAAGACCTGAGTTCAAATGTGACCTTAGACGCTTACTGTGTGACCCTGGGCAAGTCACTTAACCCTGTTTGCCTCAGTTTCCTCATTTGTAAAACGAGCTGGAGAAGAAAATGGCAAACCACTCCAGTGTCTTTGCCAAGAAGACCCCCAAATGGTGTCACAGAGTCAGATATGACTAAAACAACTGAACAACAACAATGAAACAGATTGGCCTGCCTTGGTGTGTCATGGAAGTTGGATAACTACTTTGTGGGGGGGGAGTCATAGAAGGGATTCATACTCACGTATGGGTTGAACTCACTGGCCTGAGGATTGCCCTCCACCCCTCAGATTTTATGATTCTTCAATTTGCTCTTCTCCCTCATTTATTCACTTAAGTCTCTTTTCCAAGTGTTATTTTATTTTCCATTTTGGGTGAATGCTATTATGGGAAGATGTGAGTCAAACTCTCTGAAGTTCCTAAAAGAAAAATATTATATGCAAACTGCTTGCCAGGGTATTATTAGAGAACTAGGCCAACCCAAGTCCAGGGTCATGTTCAATGTCTTTGAGACTGTTGTTAAAAAGCTGAGTGTTATTGAATGTTTTAGTCAGCAGGGCTGGCTTCTCAGTGGGACAGCATCAGTGCTAATGTGTTGACAGGTTTCTGAGTGAGGCTGCTTTCCCCCTTCATTTTTGTTTTCTGATGTTTGATTGATACTAACAGTGGGATTAGAATGAACTTAAACACGTTGCTAGCCCCTCGAGCATGCTACCTGAAATGGCATGGTCTCAAAATAATCAGAGATGAGTAACTGCAGGAATGAACTAGGAGCCATATCCTTTAAGAAACAATTGCATTAAAAGGGGGTGTTTAGCCAAGAGAAAGAGTAGAGCTAAGGAGATGTGATAGTTGCAAGTCATCTGAGTCTGATTCTGAGCCAGAATCGTTGAATCTCCTAGGGGATTCCTCATTCTTTCTGTTGTGGGCCTGTCCAAAAGCATGGGGAGAGCAGCCCTTTTCAATGTCTAAGCCTCTGAGGAAAACCAAAGACCAGATCTACACATGCCCAAATAGACCCAAAGGAATAAGTCTATAGAAATAGTTTCAAATATTGTTTGTTTGAGTTTTGGTAGGAGGCTAAGAGAATTTTCCCTCCTTTCATTTCATCTCAACCAGGAAAAGTGGTCACAGTTAATTATCAACATAACCATTTATCACAAATAAAAAATAACCCAAAGAAAAATATCCGGCCAATGGCAAGTGCCTTGGGAATATGCGAAGCAAATCCTTCCACAGCTTTGATTTCAGAGTCCTGCTACTGAGGGAGCTTATATTTCTCTCTCTTAGACTGCAAATGCACTTCTTGTCTCTTGCCACACAGCTTCTATCCTTAGGGTCCTGAACTGTGGATTCAGCACCCTCTCTAGCCCATTAGTCACCTAACCCTTCATTGTCTGCCATTATTCTAAGTAAGATTAACCCCATACACCTGTAGGATATTAGAGTTGGAAGACCACCCAGTCCATAATTCCTAAACAGGAATTGAATCAGAAGCGTGATGAAGCCAGTGTGGAATCACCTGTCCTTGTAGCAACTGGCAGGTATAGGTGAGCCTAGAGAGAACTGGAATAGATCAAGGGAAATCAACTCACTCTGATGGGTTTTCAAAAATATGTTTAATAATAATAATGAATCCTTGAGAGAAAGAGAGAGACAGAGAGAAGAAAGGAGGGAAGGAGGGAGATAGACATAGAAACAGAGAGGCAGAGAGGCAGAGAGACGTGGTAGGGGAGAAGAGAGAGACAGAAACAGAGAGTGAGACAGGGAGAGAGACAGAAAAACAGAGAGACAGAGACATAGAGAGGGACAGAGACAGAGAGACTGAGACATTACCTTTGGAGGCATCCACTTTCCTTCTGATTAGTTCCAATTGTTGGAAAGTTTTTTCCTTTTATCAAACTAAAATTGGCCTCTCTGAAATGCTCTCTGCAAAAAATAAATGCCTTCTCTTCCTTTGTCTTCTGCAATCAGTAGCTTATATAACTCATTCTGTTGGTGGTTTAAGTTGATCTTTTAGAAAGGGGGGCAGCTAGTGAGTAAGAGCGAAGCCTGGAGTCAGGAGGACCCGGGATTGGTTTCGGCCTCAGATACTTAACACTCACACACAAAAACCACTGGCCATGTAACCTTGAGCAAGTTACTTAACCCCAATTGCTTAAAAAAAGAAAAGAAAAGAAAACTGAGGGCATTTAGTATTTTATAAATTAATAATTAATTAATGCTCAGGAGAATTCAAAATTATTGCATCAGCCCCCACCCCTATTGTATCAATTCATTAGTTCCCTGGGGACCAAGAGTATTAGGGGGTAACATTAGGACCCTGGAGAGTTAAAGCAATTAGCTTTAGATCCAATAATCCTAAGGAGCTGCAGATGGTGATTTAATCAAAGTGGTTGCAGGGCCATCCTTTTGAACCTAGGAATTCTGAGGTAGCAATTCAATTTGCAGAACATTACCGGGAGAACATTGCCAGGAGAATAAAGATAAATAAGGCACTAATTATTTCCCTCAAAGGTCTTATCATCTAGCAAGAGATTTGTTAAAATAAAGGCACGAATGACTACAATACAAAATAAGACATAGGGTCATGAAAGAAGCGCAAAGGGCAGAACGTTTGGGTAAAGTGTATGTGGACAGGATTGGGTGTTGCTGTGGCTTAAGATTTGAGTTAATTCTGGTGTCCCAGTCTCCTTCTAGCAATCTACAAAAGAAACTTCAAAGCCCCTCATCTAGCAAATGTGGTCACAGCTCAAAACTGAAGCATCACTCCCATTGTTTAGAGACCTGGGGAGGAGAGGTGTCTGACCAATGAGGTCCCAGTTATCGCCAGGAGCAAGTTCCCCAAGCTTGCACGTGGGCATGCCAGGCAGAGACAAAGACCCATGCTCTGAGAACTAGGCCCTCGTTTGTCAGACCCATTACAGCCATGAGGCCCAGTGCTGAAGTAAGCAAGTAGGATTGACAGCCTGTAAAAAAACAGTGTACTATCAACTCAACAAGGAATTAGCAATTTGAATTCTCAGGCTTGATTCCTTAATTGGTCAGTGGGAAAGTCCCTAAATAGCCTTGACCTTAATTTACCTGCCCTGAATATGGGTTTATCAGTGGGCATGGTTAAGAAGCTATGTTTTGATCCTCTTGGAAGAAAATGGGACCATACCTCACATAAGTTTCCTAATTAGTTCTTACATAAATTACTTTAGGCAAGGGGCAATTGGGAATGATTTTAAATGGGATAATGAAAGTTAGGGGAAGTTAGGAGGGAGGAACTTAGGTGAAGTATTTGGGAGAAGTGGCATGGAGAATTCAGAGGAGGGCCCTGGGCTCATCCCCTGGGAAAGTGGGGAGGAGGCACGAGTTAAGTAAAATGGATAAGGTGACCTTAGACACAGGGAACCCTGGGGGAAAAATGGGCCTAAACAGAAGAAAGCTGAGTCAAGCAAAATGTGTTAGAGCTGGAGAAGGAAGAAGGAGCTGGAGAAGGGTATCAGGGTTAGCGAAGTGAAATAGGGAATAGGGAGCTGTGTACTCTTCGTGCAATTGGAATCTTGTTTAAAGTCAATTATTAAACATTTACTACTATGTACCAGGCACTGAGCTACATTCTGGGGATACAAAAAGAGGCACAGGACAGGACTTGCCCTCAAGCAGTTTACAATCTAATGAGGGAGACCACATGCAAACAAATATAGACAAAGTGAGCTTTATCCAGGATAAAAAAGAGATAATTAACAGGGAGAAAGCACTAGAATTAAGAGGGGATGGGGAAGGCTTCCAGTAAAAGAAGGGATTAGTTGGGGACTTAAAGGAAGTCCGGGAGGTCACTAGTCAGTCAGCACAATTTTACTACTTAGAGTAGGGTTTGATTATATTTCACTTCAAAATGATAGCGGTCAGGGCAACTTTATTGGCAGCATACTTGTGCCTATAATTCATAAAAGACTATGTCTGTGTGATAAAAATAGGAATTATTCACTTCCACCAGGCCTGGCTATGCATTTGTCATATGCATCTTCCCCAAGTTTTCTGACTGAATACTTTAAAGAAGAAAGCTTAGTGCAGCAACGTATGTGGACACCCAAGATTTGGAGGGGCCAAGCCAATAGAAGGCAGACAGCAGATCCCGAGAGTTATTTTTATTTTAATTTTCAGCAAGCATGAAGGGAATAAATTGTTTTGTTATTTTCAGCTATACATGCTAACGTACACCACACGCAGTTGAGTTCCAGCATGTGGCTGGGTGAGCATGTTTTCTGCCTCTATAGAGGAAAGAATAAAAGGAGGGAGGAAGGGAAGAGAGTTTAAAATAAAACTTCTAAGACCCCTTTAAATTGTAACATCTTGAGCAAAGAAAAGCCTGAATTATGTAAAAGCTGGCCAGAGGCCAACATCTGGCAACGGTAAGGTTGTTTTGTAAGCAGGCGGTTTCCACACGCAGCTCAAAGAACCCATGCTGGAAAGAATAATGAATCCTAGAAGATGTATGATGGGCCTGGCAGCCAGAAGGAGACCCCAGGCTTTGAGGGAACATTTTTGGTCATTTGATCTCCTAACAGCCAGCTGAGATGAGTTACATTCCCCCTGCCTGGGACCTCAGCAATATTGCCTAAACCCCCGGACTCATTCCTGCCGAATTGGATACCGCGCAGTAGCTTCACTGTCAGACTCTAAAATCAAATTCTCTCCACTTCTTCCTGGAGAATTTGGAGGAAACAAGACTTTTTCCTGCGTCTGGAACTTGGGTTTCTCTGGAAAGGCTGACTTACACTATTCTACCTTCCTCACTTTCTACCCTGCATCATCCCCACACCTCCCCAGTGGTAATCTGTCATTTCTGAAAGCCACATGGCAGGCCTATCCCATGTGTTAACTATCTTTTTGCTGCCATTAGGCCTTGACATTGCCAGGGCACAAAGAATCCTCTAATTGGGGCCAGGATCTTGGAAAACAAGGCCGCTCAGAGTAATCACAAGCCACCTCCTTTTTGGTAGGGTTTTGTGTGTTGGGGTGTACACTTTTATTAACAAACAGAAAATACTAACTTAGGCCACCTTTGTCTTTGTCCATTTATCAACCCAACAGTTAATATAAAACATAATTACACACTATTTATAGATGTTCATTTTTTCCTGAATTGGAAGTAAAAAGAAAAGATAACTTCAAAGTAAGTTGAATTCAACTCTTATAATTTTATTCTGGGAAACAGTAGCTTAAGTTGTAAGAAGTGAACAGAAGAAATATGGGACTCTCTGAGTTCTTCCCCTTGAAATACTGTTATCGATCTGTGTAAGAGGATGAGGTCTTGGAGGCCTGCTTTCATAACCAGCACAATGCCTGCTATGCTTTAGGCTCCTTCATAAGAGACACAGTTGGTTCCTGTTAAGTCAGCAGCAGTTGAATTGCTTCTCAGATATTTCTCTCGAGCGGCATTCTTTATGACATCTCAGCATGTGTTCTGCTTTTCCATATGTCTGGCTGGCTACTTTCCTATGAGGCAAAAGGAGGAAGGGGAGACTTCAAGATCAAGGAGCTAAGAATACGTCCATTTGAGGATTTCAAGTTGACTTTTCACTTGTAATTTCATATTTACCTGTTGGATGTCCCAAATTACCATATTCATTCCACAAACCTCTACTAAGTCCTATTACATACAAGGCACCATGTACAGGCCATCATGATATAATGGAAAATGTTAGTGACTTGGAGTCTGGAGAATTGGCTTGAAATCTTGGCTCTGATACTTAATTGCTTTGGGTCATGGGGGAAGTCACTTAACCTCTGGTTTCCTCATCTGAAAATGAGAGTGATAACACTCACATTACTTATCCCACAGGGCTGTTGTCAGGAAAGCACTTCATAAACCTTCAGTTGTTATATCTCCATCTGTAGAATGGGGATAATAACATTTTCATTAACTTCTTCATAGGGCTGTGCTAAGAAAAAGTCATATACATATGAGCAATGAGTATAGACAAACTCCCTCTCCCTTTCAACTTTAAGCTACTTGACAAGGGGGCCATGTCGTATCAATGTCTGTGTTAAAATAACTCATATTTTGATAACAATTTAAGTTTTGCAAAATGTTTTTCATTTATGCTGATTAAATGTCGGGACCCTGGCGAATTAATATTGCTCTTCGATAATGAAGGTAAGTGAATTGAGACTCAGGGTCATTAAGTGCTTTGCTTGTAGTCACATAGCCAGTAACTGGCAAATCTTGGATGAGCCCCTAATTCTTCTGACTTAAGGGCCAAAGTTCTTTTCCATTATGCTCTTATGCCTCTGCTGCTGAAAAGACACTCAATGCATTCTTTTTTTCTTTCACAGATTTCATTTCCTATAGAGATTATTGCAGGGATCAGGCTTAAGCTTTAAACCACCAAGTTAAACATATTCACAGAAAATTTTAACTGGTCATCCTTGTTCACTTCATCCTGGAATCTGCAAGTTCTGCCTGTTCAGCCAAGCTCATTTTTATAAAAGGACGGTCAATAGATTTAACATAGAAAGCATGATTACAAGTCTATCGGGGTTTTTTGTTATCACTTATTTCTGCAACTCTCTGTGGCTCTGATCAGTAAAAATGTATGAAATTACCCATAGTCCATCTAGTTAAACCCTGAACTTGGGAAAGATCTTATTTTTTGAAACAGCTTTAGAAAAATCATACTTCAATATTTTAAGAATCCTTGCTTTTATTTTTATGGGTATTTCCTTTACTGATACTAATACTATAGTATTTAGCTAGTATTTAGATATATAGATATAGATATATATATATAATAGCTAGTATTTAGATAGCACTTTGAGGTTTTTGTAGAGTTTTATATATATGTGTATATATATATTCTCATTTAATCTTCACAATAAATTGAATTGATACTATCATTAACAATTCATATTACTATGAAATAGATACTATTATTACCCCCATTTTACAGATAAGGAAACTGAGTCACAGAGAGGTTAAGTGACTTGCTCAGAGTAACATAGATAGTGAGTGCCTGAGGCAGAATGGAAATTCAGGTGTCTTCTATCTGCTGCAACCATTTAGACAGCATCACAACTCTATGCTTGAGAAGATAGTATTTGTAAATTTCTATGGCATCACGTGTTGGCCAGAGCCAAGGTTATCTGATGAAGAACCTCCCTTTAGTTATCTGGCTTATTTTTGAATAGCAGACATAGTCTAACACTAGAACTCTATGTGAAACTTTTCCACCTTGAGATGGGCTTCCGGATCCATTTCTGATCCATTGGCATGGTCTTCAGAAGTCATAATTCCCCTCTGTGCCACAAAGGAATATTGGAATTGGGATTCAATGGAATATGGAAAAGCATATGAAAGATTCAAACCCATATCTTGTATTCCACACTCAATGCTTTTCCCACTCCATCATTTTGTCTCTCCTAAATGCATAATATTAGAGCTGCATAAGGTTTAGAGCTGCAAAAGACATTAGATAGCATCAAATCCAACCTCTTCATTGAGGAAATTGAGGTCAAGAGAAGTTAAGTGATTGCACAAGGCCCCGTGAGCTAGTAAATGAAAGAGCCAAAACCTTAATCCAGATTCTCTGACTTCTCCTCAAGGGCTCTTTGAATTATGCTGTGCTGCCTTTTGTCTTTTGGACTTGGTTAGTCCTATTTTGGAACTAGAGGAGTTGGAAATGACCTGCCTTCTCCATTTGATAGCCACAAATTGAAAAATACTTAAGATCATGGGTATTTCAACTTATGAACCAATGTGATAAATTAGGAATGACACTTAGGAAAAGAACCACAATATCTCAGAGTTAGAAGGACCCTCTAAGGTCCTCCAGGTTCATCTTTAACTGAATCAAAAATTCTTTTATAACATCTCTGATAGCAACTCATCAAACCTCAACTTAAAGGCCTGGCCAGGTTGCCTTCTTCTGAGAGGAAGAACTGGTAAGAGGAAATGAGACCAATACCAGAAAGAGAACTGAAGAAGACTCCACTGCCATAGAAGTTCTGAATCCCACTTATGATGATCATGAAATGGCCCAGCGCAAGTGGTGTGGACAAAGATGTAGCTAGAATATTTTGCATCTGAGGCAAGTCCCATAAATTATTCCTGTATCAAATAGAATAGAGTGCACCCTCAGTTAAGGAAGGGCCAGTAGAAGAAGTCACTCCAGCCCACAGTCTGCAGTTTCGAGTTTTACATAATTACTCTTGATAACTAGTTGTGATGTTCTGTTGTGTCTATGCTGCTGATGGTAGGCAAGTACTTTCTGCATCTTCTAAATTCAGAAACATCAAAATTCTGTATCCGTGGACAAGGTCCAAATCATTCCATTCTAGTTATGGTTCTGACCTAGATACATTGACCTCCAGAAGTGACACTGAAACTAGTCTCTGTAAAATTTCATTTTCAGGGCAGATGTCAGCATAGAAGCAGGAAAACTCCACGGGTTCCCCCACAACCACCTCAAATACCTATAAAATATGACTCTTAACAAACTTTAGAGCTACAGAACCCACAAAATGAAAGAGAGAAACAAATCTCTCGCTGAAGACAGCCAGGCAGGCCAACAGGAAGGGTCCATCACAGCATGCTGGGAGCAGGGCCCAGCCCCAAGTGACCCTATGGTTTTATCCCCAGGGCAGCCCGACTAGCCACCAGCTGGAGGAACTTCAGGAGAGTGGATCACCAGCAGCTGTGATGGTTGCCAGAATTACCAACCCATAAATGCCAAAGGCAAAGTAAAAGATTAGTGTGGACTTTGGGAATGGGGGATTGAGAGTACAGTCCAGCCTCTGTCCCCCCAGAAGGAGAAGTGGCTGAGGTATGATGGCAGCAGCTGCTACTTCCTGGCTGCTTCAGTAGGGGGACCAAGTGACCATTCAGAGGGTAATCACTCTTGCTTTAACCTGCCTGGATCTGGATCACTGTCTTGGGTTGTGGTCCTGGGGTGTGTGACCAGTGGGCCAGAACTTGTGGAGGCTTCTAAGAGGGCACCCAACTAATAGCACCAGCAGCTGTGAAAACCCCAGCTATTTGGAACAAAGCTCTCCCCTCTGGAAGCAGAGTTCTACTCTGGCAAAAAGCTCAAAAGTCAAAAAATTGAGTGGCAACATAATCAAGCAAAGGAAGCACAGCAATCCAATTTTGGATTCCTTTTTGGGGGACAAAAAGGATCAAAGCATGAAACAGCAGGAAGACAACAAAGTCTGAACTCCTGCACCAAAAGCTTCCAAGAAAAATATGAATTGGTTACAGGCCATAGAAGAACTTAAGAAGGATTTTGAAAATCAAATAAGAGAAGTAGAGGAAAAATTGGGAAGAGAAATAAGAATGATGCAAGAAAATCATGAAAAGAGAGTCAATAACATGACTGAAGACAATAACACCTTAAAAAATAGACTAACTCAAATGGCAAAAGAGGCTCAAAAAGTCAATGAGGAGAAGAATGCCTTTAAAAGCCAAATTTGCCAGTTGGAAAAAGAATCTCAAAAGCCCACTGAAGAGAATAATTCTTTCAGAATTAGATTGGAGCAAATGGAAGCTAATGACTTTATGAGAAATCAAGATACTGTTAAACAGATCCAAACAAATGGAAACATAGAACGCTATGTGAAATATTTCATTGGAAAAACCACTGACTTGGAAAACAGATCCAGGAGAGACAATTTAAAAATTGTTGTACTACCTGAAAGCCATGATATAAAAAAAAGAACCTAGAAATCATCCTTCAAGAAATTCTCAAGGAAAATTGCCCTGATGTTTTAGAACCAGAGGGCAAAATAGAGGTTGAAAGAATTCACTGAGGGGCGGCCAGGTAGCACAGCAAGTAAGAGCACCGGCTCCAGTGTTGAGAAGACCTGGAGATCGAATCCCAGGCTCAGACACTTAGCACCCACCCAGAAACACCTGGCCGTGTAACCTTGAGCAAGTTACTTAACCCTGATTGCTTTAAAAAAAAAAAAAAGAAAGAAAGAATTCACCGATCACCTCTTGAAAAAGATCCCAAAAGGAAAACTCCTAGAAATATAGCCAGGTTCCAGAGTTCCCAGTTCAAGGAGAGACTATTACAAGCAGCCAGGAAGAAATAATTTGAATATTGTGGAAATACAATCAGTGTAACACAAGATCTGGCAGCTTCTATCTTGAGGGATCGAAGGGCTTGGAATATACATTCTTGAGGTCAAAGGAGCTGGGATTAAAACCAAGAATCACCTACCCAGCAGAACTGAGTATAATGTTTCAGGGGAAAATATGGCCATTCAATGAAATAGAGGACTTTCAAGCTTTCTTGATGAAAAAAACAGTTAGGATAGAATTTTTTATAGAATAGAAAATTTGACATTCAGATACAAGAAGCAAGAGAAGGTAAATAGGGAAAAGAAATCATATGGAACTTCTCAAAGTTGAACAATTTACATTCCTACATGGAAAAATGATAATTGTAACTTATGAAACTTTTCTCAGTATTAGGATAGTTGAAGGGAATATAAATGTATATATATGTATACATACATTTATATGTCTATATAGGATGGTATATAGGCATATGAATACATATGTTAGTATGTGTATATATGTGTACAGGTATACATAAGCATAGGGCACAGGATCAATTGAATAGGAAGGGATGATATTTAAAAAGTGAAATTGAGAGGTGAGAGAAGAATGTAATGAGAGGAGATGGGGAGAGACAGAATGGGGTAAATTATCTCATATAGAAGAAGCAAGGGAAAATTGTTACAATGGATGGGAAGAACAGGAAGGCAAAAGGGAATGAGTCAACCTCACTCTTATTGAATTTGGCTTAGGGAAGGAATGACATACACACTAAATAGGGTATCTTACCCTATAGGAGAGTAGGGGGGAAGGGGATGAGAGGGGGGATGATGGAGAGGAGGGCAGTTTGTGGGGGAGGGAAGTTAGAAGCACACACTTTTGAAAAGGGACAGGGTCAAAGTAGAGAATAGAACAAGTGGGGTGTGGGATAGGAGGGGGGGAATATAGTTAGTCTTTCACAATATATCCACTATGGAAATGTTTTGCATAACTACACATGTACAGCCTATATTGAATTGCTTATCTTCCCAGTAAGGGTGGGTGACAAGTGAGGAAGGGAAAGAATCTGGAACTCAAAATGTTAAAATCAAATATTTAAAAAATATTATTGTTATTATTATTACTTTACATGCAATTGGGAAATAAGATATCCAGCTACTGATGTATGGAGATCCATCTTGCCCTGCTGAAAAGCTGGAGGGAGCATGGGGGAAGATATAGGAGAGAGCAGACTGGGAGAGGGGGTATACAGTGAGATTGCTGTTTTGGGGTGGTGGGTAGGGGAAAGAGGGGGAGAAAATTTGTAACTCAAAATCTTGTGGAAATGAATGACATAAAAAATAAATATAAAATTTAATAAAAAAAAGAATTTCATTTTCAAGGGATCATGGAATTACAGTATCATCAAGTTAGAAGGGTCTTCAGATGTTAACTGATGTGATCCATAGCTAAACTGAAATTTTCTTGAAAAATCCCTGACAACTGGTCATCCAGCCCCTACTTGAAGACCTCCAATGATGAGAAACTCACTATCTCAAGGATTCCCGTTGCACTTTTGGCAATTTTAATTATTAGGAGAATTTTCTTTATGTTCCTAGTTAAAACCTGCCCCTTAGCAGCATTTACCTGTTGTTCCTAATCTGCCTTTTTCGGAAAAGAAAATGAACTCTAATCCTTCTGTGTGACAACCTTTCAGATACGTTACAGTATCACAGACTTCTAGCTGGAGGTGTTTTTACAAGTAATTGAGTCCACGCTCCTTATCTTACAGATGAGGAAACTGAGGTTGAGTGAGTTGATCAGAGTTACACAAGTGGTAAAGATAAAAAAGCCATTATGTTCCCCTAAGTCATCTCTTTTCCAGGTTAAACATCGCTAGGTCCTTCCACTTATCACTGTAGGGTATGGTCTCAGATCTTCTTGTCATCCTGCCAACCCTCCTTTGGGTGCACTCCAACTTTTCAGTGTCTTTACTAAAATGTCATACTTAGAATTGAACACCTTATTCTAGGTGTGATCTGCCTAGGCTTGTTCTTATTGTTGTTTGTCCCTTGTTCTTGGAGAGAACTATGACATCAGGGAGCTGATGCCATGAATTGGATTTAAACAAGGGAGGACCGCGACCTGCCTGGGCAGAATACAGGATACTATCACCTACCTTGCTGTAGATGTTACGTTGTTATTACTGCTTTGGAGAGAGAGAGAGAGAGACAGAGATAGAGAAAGACAGAGAGACAGAGAGAGACAGAGAGATACAGAGACAGACAGAGAGAGAGACAGAGACAGAGTCAGAGAGATAGACAGACAGACAGAGACAGAGAGAGACAGAGAGACAGAGACAGACAGAGAGAGAGACAGAGAGAGAGACAGACAGACAGAGCCAGAGAGAGCCAGAGAGAAAGACAGAGAGAGACAGAGAGAGACAGAGAGAGAGAGACACAGACAGAGAGAGATAGACAGAGACAGACAGAGACAGAGAGAGACAGAGACAGAGAGAAATACAGAGACAGAGAGACAGAGACGCAGAGAGATAGAAAGAGAGAGTGTGTGTGTTTGTGTGTATGTGGCTACCATGTACTAATATAGACTTATTATTAACCATCAAGTTCACAAAAATCTCAAGGTCTTTTTTCACATTAACTCTTGTCTAATCATACCTCTTTCCTCTTGTGCTTGAGAAGTTGATTTTTTTAATATACATATATGTCACTACCTTCATTTCAATAAAATTTACCTTTTAAGCATCCCTCCACCTCTTGTTGAAGGAAGCATAACTGGCAAGACTACAAATACCACTAAGAAGGATCCCATTCCAAAAACATTCCTGGACTTGGACGACTCTGGAAGAGAGAATGGGGCTGTCGACTTTGTGCAAATCTGCCTGGCTTATATCCAATTAAGTTGCAAGCCAACGCATCACCGTTGTTACATCATTGGTCTTCCTTGAGAATGAAAGAGAAACACCACCACCACCGCCACCACCGCCGCCACCACAAACACCGCCACCACCACCACTGCCACCACCGCCACCACCAACAACAATTATCCTTAAGTGAAGTAGCTTTCTCTCCTAGCTCCAAGAAAAAACTTCCTTGTTGAGAAGGAAGTAATTGTTCATCGGAACCATGGCCACATTACTGAGAAATCCTTTATATAACCAAATTAGCAAGAAATTAAAGACTTTGCCAAGGTAAAGTCAAGAGGTTCTGAGACTATGTATACATTTCACTGCCATTCATCATACTGTCCATTCTTTCTCCTTCTCTAATTCCCTCATAATTAGTGAGTGTCCTCTTTATTCATCTTGGACTGTACCCTTGTGTCAAAGTAGTGCTAGCTCATTCTGGAACAGGAGCTCATTGACTATTTTACTGTGTTATGATTTCAACATGAAATATCAGGAGTGAGATATGATGGAATTCATGACTAGTAATGAATGAATAAATGAATGGGAGTGTGGATATGTGATCTTGGGAAGGTTGCTTAATTTTCCTCCTTGTTTTCTCATGGCAATAACAAGATAATACTTTGTTTATAGACTAAATATATACATATAAGACCACAAACTGTCATTGAGAAGATTGCAACCCTGATTTATACTGGTGGGGCCAACCAGTTGTCTCATCTTTTCTAGAAGAAATTGAAATGGTATAAAACCAATCACAAGCTGCTCTCCTGAGGACTGCTGCTGTGAATAACTTTAAGATTCTAATTGCATAGTATGTGAACTCTCTATTTATTTGGCAATAAATTAAAGCAAAACATTCGAGAAACTAAAGCACAACATTCACAACAAAATAGCATAACAACTTATTACTAAAGTGGCTACAGTCTTAAACAAAACATATCATTCAGTAAGTCACAATCTCCTTAATCAATATAAAGTACCCATGTAAAGTCTTCTTTCATCTTGATTGGTGGCTGACTTCCAATCATCCTTAAGGGATAGTGGAAAGTACAAAGACCATCCACTCCTAGATCACAGTAAGTTATAATGTCATCAGTCAGTACTGAGTACCTAAGTAAAGTCTCCTTTAATCTTAACTGGAGACTAACTTCCAAACCCCATGGCTCCTCTTCCACCTCCCAGCTCTCACCTAGATTCATTTGACTATTGCCTGGATTCACAGGTAGGCAGCTCTCTACTCCTGTTCCATATTGCAGCTTACAGGGATTGCTCCACCCCAAACTCTTCACAGTTTCTGTTTCTAGGAAAACAAAGTTCAACAGGGCTACAACAATATTTACACACATTGCTAGCTCTATTATCTCAATTCACTTTCTGTCTGAGAAATCAACACAAATCAACAGAATGCTTCTGTCTGACAAAGTAACACAAACACAAAGCAACAGAGTGCTTACATCACAAACATTCTCTCTCTTAGCTCTGCTTGGTGCCAGCTCATTTCTCAAGCTTTTACCTGCTCTGCTCCTTCCTGTTCCACCCTGCCTGATCCACCCTTCCTGTTTTGCTCTTTCAACAAGTTCCTCCCAGTGTGGGCTCCATGTGATGATGTTAGGCCTATTAAGGGCAAGGAAGGTCTCCAAACTTCCTTAGGTCTATTAAGGGGCAACACAATGTATACTGTTTCCAACAAAGGATTGGCACAATCAAAGGTGAGGTTCAAAGGCACTTGATTAACTGAAACAAGGGGCAAAGTACTACTTTGCTTGCCATTACAAATGGTGAGCTTAAGACCATTGGCATGAGTGTTTAGTAGAGCTATACGCACACCAAGTATTGCTGAGAATGAGTATTGATAATAATGAATGAATGAATGTACTACGTCTTATACAAGGTTTGTCTGAGGACCAAATAAGATAATGTATGTAAGAGTACTTTGTAACCAGAGAGTTTTATTTAAATATCAGGTGTTATTATGTACCATTTTCACAGTGATATCTTTGTACCAGAGTAAGGTCTCCCTCCAGTGCATTGGATATTTGGACAAGAACCACACAGGACAAGAAAGTGGGATTGTAATTGCAAATTGAACTATTCTTTCTCTCTTTCATTCATGAAAATATTTAGAAATATAAATCCCCCCTGCCCCTGGACTGCTTTGCTGTATCCCAGAAATGTTAAATTTTCAGTGTTGTCATTTTCTCTAATGAAATTTTCTATGTTTCTATGATTTATTTTCTGATCCATTAATTCTTTGTGATTTAATTATCTGGTCTTTGTTTAAGTTTGGATCTTTTCTTCAGAAGTTATTTATTGACTTAAAAAAATTTCACTGTGGTTAGAAAAACATGCTTAATATTTCTGCTTTTCTTTTCTTAGAGTCAGCTTGATGGTACTGGATGGAGTACTGGGTCTAGAGTTAGGAAGATCTGAGTTCAAATCCTTACTAGTTGTATAAGTCACTTAACCTCTGCCTCAGTTTCCTCAACTATAAAATGGGGATCATAGAAGCACCTCATAAGGTTGGTGTGAGAATCAAATGTGGTAATCTTTCTAGAACGCTTAGTACAATGCATGACACATAGTAGACGCTTAAAAAGCATTTATTTCCTTCCCTTCTGCATTTATTTATGAGGTTTTTGATGCCCTAGCACATAGTTAATTTTTTTTCATGACAGAAATATGGATGTTTACTATTCACATTAAATAATCACCAAAGATCTAGCAATTCTAATTTTTCTAAAGTTATATCCATATCCTTAACTTCTTTCTTATTTATCTTTATGTTAAATGTATCTAGTTCTAAAAATCCATATTGAGGTCCGCAATTATTGTGGTTTCATTGTCTATTTCTTCCTTTGATTTGATTAATTTTCCTTTTAAGTACTTAGATGCTATGCTATTTGGTATACATGTGTTAAATTACAAATTTTTTTTTCATTTCATGGTAACCTTAGGCATAATATAATTTCCCTGTTTATCTTTTTTTTTTTTTCAGCTCTGTCAGTTTTTGCTATTGCCTTGTTTGAGATCATGCTTGGTGCTACCACTTTTTGAATTCACCTAGAACATAACAAATTCTACTTTAGACCTTCATTTTAACTCTGTGTGAAACTTTGTTTCAAGTTTGTTTCTTTTATACAATTTGTTATTGGAGTCTGCTTTCTAATTCCTTTTGCTACCCTCCTCTGTTTTATTGGTGCATTAATACCATCCACATTCATTGTTATGGTCATTAATTGTGAATTACCTTCCATCATTACTTTTTATATTTTTTTCTCTTTCATTCTCATCTCCCTCTTTATAAAGGAGTAGATAGGGAGGGAGGAAAGAGGCAGAATCTGATAAGTATTAGAAATCTATATTTGAAATTCATTAATATGCTTTTGTCCTTGTTTCTTCACCAAATGCAGACTTGAATCTCTATTATTTATATTTTATTTCTCTCTATGTAATCCCTTTCCTCTTGTGAGCAATCCTCTTGAGTTAAAGTTAGCTTGTGACTATTACCTCCCCAACTCTATTTATCTGTTCCTACTTGCATTCCTACTGAATTTCATGTATTCGTACATCAAACTTTGTATGTATGTGTATACACATGTATGTGTTTAATCCTTCTTTATTTGATTCTAATAAAAATGAATGAAGTCATGAAATGCCCACTACCTCTAATCCATTCCTCCACCTTTGTAAGTTTTATTTCTTGTTTTCTTGTTTCTTCTTGACTGAATTTGTTTTTCTCTTTTTTTTTCCCTCTTAGAACCAATAAAACAAACAAAAAAAAATCTACACCCAGGTCCTATATTTATTTTATTTGATTTGCATTGTGAACCTTGAAGACATTAAGATTCTGAAGAAACACTTTGATTAGAATATAAGCAGTTCATCATAATTTATTTGCCTAAATAAGTAACCTTTCTAAGTTTTTCTTGATTCCTATGCAAGAAATTCAAAGTTTTTATTCATCTCTGATCTTTTTATCAGAAATTCTAGAATGTCCTTTATTTTATTCAAGGTCAATTACCTCCTCCACCCCCATAAGATTACACTAAAATTTGGGTTGTTATTCTTGTTTTTAAGTCTATCTTTTTTTACTTTTGGAATATTATGTTCTAATAATTTCCTTTAATATAGTTGCTGCCAAGTTTTGTGTGATCCTGACAGCATTTCCTTGGTACTTAAACCCTTCCCCCACCTTTTTTTTTTTGGCTATTCACAGAAAGTTTTCTTTGTTTTGGATGCTTTGAATTTTGGCTATGGAATTCCAGAGTGTTGTCAATTTGGGGTTTCTTTAAGGAAGAGATCAGTGAATTCTTTCTATTTTTATTTGGCTCTTTACTTCCAATAAATCTCCATAGTTTTATTTATGATTTCGTTAAATATGGGGTACTGCTTTTTTTGTCTTGTAATGGTTTCCAGGGATTCTGATTATTTTTAAATATCTCTCTTCAAGTTGTTATTGCTAGTAGATAAGTCATTTTTCCTATTTTTTCAATCTTTTGATTGTCTCCTAGTTATTTAATTCTTCTTGCTCTATTCTATTCTATTCTATTCATGTCTACTACTTCAGTATCATTTGTCCACCTTCTGTTCAAAGTTATTCTCCTTTAATTTTTTTTCTCTCAAACTTTCATTTTCTTTTATAGCCTCTTCTTTATGTCTTTCTTTTACTCTTAGAGTCCTTGTGTCCTCCACTAGCTTCTTGCCTACTTCAGACTGTCTTTTTGCACAGTTCTGGATTGGATAAAGATGCTCATTTCTGTTTATTTACCCATTTGTTTATCATTAATCTTTTAGGGGACCTGTTCAGCTATTTGCTAGTGATTACATGCGAGCATTAAACTTCTTTTTTTGAACTTTCTTGACTGGAAATCACTATTGTACTTTCCTCATATTTCATGACTTATAAATTATTTATTTATCTGATCTTACTAGTTAATCTTCATTAAACTTGTTAATGATGATAGATAGTACAAGTATGAACAGCCTCATTTTTCAGAAGAAGAAATTGAGAGTCTGAGAAGGTAAGTGATTTTTAGAAGGAAACAAAAGTAACAAGTAAAGAGCTAGGATTAAAACCCTGGTTTTATTCATCTAAATCCAATACCTTTTGGATTAAATCATACTGTCTAATACAATGCCAATATGATATTCACAGCATCCATGGCAGCTATGAATATGCTGGTGTAGTTGTGAATCACAAAATATAACAGAGTCTCCACATGGAAGACAGCCAAAACATTTATTCAAACACCAGAAAGCCAGATCCCAACGCCAGAAAGTCAAATCCATAATAACAACCAAGAAGTTGGCACACATAACCAATGCAGCAAGCACCAACATTCCCAAGCCTTCCCTCCATCAGGCCTTCAAAACAAAACAGACTTCCTAATGCAAAAATGCCCCTCTCTCATTCACGCTAACTGCTCTGCCTCCATGCTGTTTGCTACCAGCTCTGTTCTGGCTCTCCCCTGTTCCTTCCTACTCTACCCTTCTTGTTCCATCCTTTCAGCAAGCTCCTCCCACTGTGAGCTCCATGAGATTACATTTGACCTATTAAGGGTCAAGGAAGATCTTCAAATTCCCATTACCATTACATT
The DNA here is from genome assembly GCF_028583685.1 of Petaurus breviceps papuanus. NCBI lineage: Eukaryota > Metazoa > Chordata > Mammalia > Diprotodontia > Petauridae > Petaurus > Petaurus breviceps. The sequence continues at coordinate 22,483,256 of NW_027186304.1, read as the reverse complement.
TGGCCCCAAGATCTTTCATGTTCCTTACATAGGTCAATGGGAATTTAGGGGTAACTGGTCAACAGAACTTTACAGCAATATAACAGGGATAACACACAATAAAAACAGAAAACAATATCTTAGGGTGGGGCTTTAGCACAAGCACCCCATCATTCCCCCTTAAATGAATGGGATCCAAAATCTTGAGGTAAGGGGTGAAGGTCTCTTCTTCTATGGCTACTTCCTGCTGAAATTGGATGTACAGCTGTCCCTGTCCCAAGAGGTACCACTCGAGAGGTCAATTCTTTAGTTAGCATCTGAAGTGTAGTTGATGCCAGGTCCAGGGGTGACACATCACAGTTGTAATACATGGGGTGATATCCAGCTTGAGCAATCAAGCATCTACAGGTGGAGGGTACAAAGCCTGCAGGAAACAAATCTAGAAAACCAGGTGAAGAGACAAAAAGCCAAGAAGAAACAAGGAGACAATAACCAGAAACAGGGTAGATATAGAGTTAGCATGCTCCTGGAGTCCATGAACCCATAATATAGCTTCACTCACGGTAGAACATATGAGTTAAGGATACGATTTGGTAACCATCTTCTCCCAAATAAAAAACAGTTACAGTATTATCCTTCTTGTGTGCTATAATTTCTACAATCTTTGGAACATCATCTGGCTTCCGTTTTACCCATACTTTAGCTCCCAATTTTATTCTATCAGTAGAAACAAACCCTTTAGTTCCTCTGATAGTTATAAGATATTCAGTTTTTACAAGTGATATTGTTTCACAAGAAATAATCAAAATCTTGATCTTCAAATTCCCATTACCATTACATCACTCCTATGAGTTATTAACATAAGTTTTAACAATACTAACTGAGCTTCAATCGGTGTGGGCTTTTGAGGTGGGAGAGTTTAGCATATTTTCACTTCAATTCAATTTCAATGGTAGTTAGGTGGTACAGTAAATAGAGTACTGTACTTGGAGTCAGGAAGGGCTGATTTCAAATTCAGCCTCAGACACTCACTAGCTATGTTACCCTAAGCAAGTCACTTAATCTCTGCTAACCTCAGTTTCCTCATCTGTAAAATGGGGATAATAATAGCACTTACCTTTCAGGGCCCTCTATCTATTAGACATGAGGATCAAATGAGATAGATAATTATAAAATGCTTTGTATATGGTAAGCACTATATAGAGTTTAGAGTCTGGTAGAGAACATTGCCCTACTATGAGTCCACACTACATAGTTACATAGGTAACTGGGGATAAAGAACATTTTAGAGTTTAGTCCATAGGTGAAGCTCACATCATTATATAGAATATTCATTTAATTCAACCATCAACACATTGTTAGTGTGATACTGTCTGCAGAGGAGGTTCAACTTTGAGGGTATTCAATTAGTCCCTTGGCCTATTTAAGAAACTCTTCGATGCCTTGCATTCATTGGCGTTAGAGTCATGGTGGGGGAAACTAGCTTTTGGGTACATGGATAGAATTTCACGAAGCAAATTATCTTCACCAGGAAAAAGCGAATAGAGGAATGAGACTGTATAAAGATAAAGAAAGGGATTCAATTGAAATATAGTAATAGGTGGGAGGGAGCATTTAGTTACAATGAAACTTGGTGAGGATTGAGAGGTGTTCCATTAAAACTTCTTCCAAAATGGTGATACTAGGGAGGTACTAGGGAGCCCAGTGAGATCCTAAATCTGAAAGGCAAATTTTGAGCTGCTTGTAGTGCATTGATGTGGAGGGTGGGGGAAAGATGAAGGAATAAGGACCAGATAGAGCACAGAGCATGTTTACTAAGCAAGATGTCAGTGCAGAAGTTGCTAACTTAAACAATTACTAACTACCTACTGTGCCCTTTACAGGGCAATTGGCAGAAGAAATGACAGACAAAAACTTCATAGGGAAGATCAGATAATGTTAAACAATTGTCATAACTAGGAAAATAAAATAATCACTAAGGCACCTTAGTGTTTTTTACTTCCTTGCCAAATAGAGAGAGTTGGCAACCAAAGGCCATCTAGAATATAAGCTTGTTTGTAAATCTTACAGAAAAGAATTATTATATCATCTCAAAAAACAAAAAAACCCACCCAGAAAACAATGAAGAGGGTGGCCAGGTAGCACAGCGAGTAAGAGCACTGGCTCCAGTGTCAGGATGACCTGGAGATCGAATCTGGGCTCAGACACTTAGCACCACACCCAGAAATAACTGGCCGTGTAACCTTGAGCAAGTTACTTAACCCTGATTGCTTTAAAAACAAAAAACAAAAACAATGAAGAGTAAAATGGGTTTAAGGGAAGTTTGGTGAGTAACCAACCAACAAAGCTATCCTGACAGTATTTAAGGATAAAAATAAAAGGAGGAATCCTGGAAAAATTTTGCAAACATTTTTATAGCAAATAGTTTACACAATCAAGGACAGTGGAACCACCACACTCAGATGCTAATGGCACAGTCCTGGATATGCTTATAGGAGCTGGGTAATTGACAGTAAAGAGAGTAAAGAAATGAAAAGCAGTTGGATTAGACAAACTCTCCAGAGAGGAGGTCTGTGTTGGAGGCAACACGATTGTGAGAACATTGAGGAACTGATTTATAAGATGACAGAGAAAACATAAATTAGTACAGTGTAGACAAATGCATCCATTTTCCCATCCAAAAAAAATATTAATGGGAATTGTCTCCATGATCATCAAGAACATCCTTATTGAAAGTATAAGTAAGGAATTGGCTGGCTTTCACATATTTCATATTTACCATCATCACAAAATTGACCAAAAGATTGTTGAGGTTTTTTTTAATGCTTTAGTAGGGCAAAACACAGGCTTAAAGGTTCTCTTGCAATAGGTATTTCCCATTCATATGTCAAAATTATTCACAATTATTCCAGAGATATAATAATAATGGAAGTAAGTCTGTTCAATGACCTTCTGATTATAAATATCAAATAAGACATGGGCCAGAAGAATATAATCATTAAAATTATTTACCACTGTGATACAGACTATCTAGCACAGAATCCAAGTTGAAAAGAGATTCTTTGTGAGTAATGAGGTCTTCCATATGGTCCTGTTTTTGGATGACATCATGCTGGTTACAACTCTTGGGAGAGATATATAACCACTGAAAGAGCTTGGTTTAAGCATTCATATTAGGAAAGTAAATGAAGAACTCAGATTCCTCAGGAATATATATGTAGTGTATGTGTATGTGTGTATGTATACATATAGCATACACAAATGTGTGTGTGTGTGTAAACACACACAGAGGCACTTACTAAATATATCTTGAATGAGTAAATGAATGTATGTAAGCAGCACTGTTTGTTACTAGGTCAGGGTTAGACAGTTCAAATTCACATAAGTTAGGTTTAGAATTAAACAAGAGAGAAACTGGTTAAATTTCCTTCAGAAAATTGCAAAGTTCCTTTTGATAGCTCCAAACTTCTCCTAAAAATAAAGGTCCATCTTTTCGATAATAATAATTTTTGTAAGATATGGAACAAACAGGCTATGAATGACTGAAAATGAATACCACATGGAATTCAGTGGAAAGCTGTACGGTGGGTGTATCAGGCTGAAGCATATAAAATAGAAGGAAATGGAATAAAGGAAGTCTTTTGGAAAATGAATGATGATAAAAAAAGATCCTTTCCTTTTAAGACATGTTGGATCAGGTAATTGCAGCAAACACAATATATATAAATTTCAATAAGGTATTTGATAGAGGGCCTTAAGATGTCTTTGTAGACAGAATGAAGGGATATGCCCTGAATGATAGTACAGTTAGGTGACTTCGGAACTGGCATAATGACATGACTAAACAAAATGGTGACTTTTTTAATTTTGAAGGAAGGTTTAAATCAGAATTCATTAGGATCTATCCTTATTTTTTTTCTATTAAATAGTTTTGTCAATGGCTCATATAAGGTACTATTCTTTAAGCTATCCAGCACTTTGTTGCTGACTTAAATCTGCTCAGAGTTGTTACAGGAATAGTTACTATGACTCAGAGTTTTAAGATTGCTGTTGCTAATTTTGAATATGTATTGAACTGCAGAGATGAACTGACTTACTCTTTAATGATTATGGAACAAATGTAATTTATATGATTATAGGTAGTAGATAAACATTTAATTACTTACTAAAAGCTAAGGTGGGGTCATTCATAGTAGAGTAAACCCACAGTACAAATCCAGAAAACTGGAGAAGAGAGATTTATGAAAGGACAGATTTCAGAATTGTCAACTAAGTTTAAAGCCAGAAGTAGATATTACGACTGCTGTAGACGTCGAATACTAGACAAATAACACATAAGCAGGGAATTAGGGAAGTCGCCCAGAGGATTGACTGATTTAGCTGAGGTGTCATGCCACATGAGGTATTAGTTTAATATAGTGTGAATCAACTCAGTAAAAGCATCTATGTTCAACAGAAAAGGTACTTCCATGAGGGAAATTTTATGGATGTTTCCTCAGACAGAAAGATGACATTGAAGTTTAGGTTTTCAGCATTTTGAGTTACCCTGAGTATTTTCCTCTCCTGACATGGGTCTGTAATTGTGTGCTTACTTTCTCTCACAGATACTGAATGTGTGTGTGTGTATATTTGTCTTAATATGAGTACTTATGATGTTATCATTACTTCATTTGTTTATTAGCTAAATCATTATTTTTAAGAGCTAAGAGTGTTTTCATCTTGAGTGGTTGGTTTTCTGCAGATGGAAGCAGACTGGTAGGGGCTCAAGAAATAAAGGGGTATGTGAGGGAGTGTATTCCCAGGACAGTGAGAGACCATGAGTGTAACTATGTGGTGGTGATCTTTTTCTGGGAATCTAGACCTGCCCTTGTGAAGGCAGGTTGGAGTTAGCAAGCTAGTCTAGAGGGAAGGTAGGTACCCTTCATAAAAGGTGTGAAACATTGAAGTGGAGGGGACTTCCTGTTATACTTTGAGGAAGGTCTAATCATTTTTATCAGCATTGCATGAAGCTAGATGGGATAACATGTTGGCTAACAGAATTCTGATCCCCCAAAAAAGATTTAAACAGATTAAAATGGTAGGATGAATCTAATAAGATGAAATTTACTAAGTATAAAATCCTGTAGTAATGCTTAAAAAAAAATCCACAAGTATATATTGGTTATATTAGATAATAGTTAATGTGCAAAAACAACTATGTGTTCAGCAGGGAAACCAAAAGTGTGAATTTAATCTTATCAATAATAACCAATAAGTAAAGAATCAGCTGTATTCAGAACACTAGGAGAGATATAAAGTTTAGATGTTACAGTCTCTCTTTTCATGGAACTTTTATATAGGGAAATAAGTCTTCAGCACAGATAGCTATCTTGGACAAAAGGAAACTGACCACATCTTTAGTTACACAGTTGACTGACATGTACAGAGAATACAAGATTTCATGTGTGCTTAATGATCATAGTTTAATTTTAAAAATTACTCAGTAGAACAAAATGGATCCTTTTAGACTCTCCTCCAACAAGGTGTCTCCTGTGCATATGTTAAGAACATATAAGATTCCTTGATAGATGAATAATAAAGATAACTTTGTTAAACTTTCCTCTGATTACTAATATTAAATAATTATAAAATGAAATGTCATATGTATGTATATTATATGCACAAATATTTAGTAAAGCTCATTTCTGTCATCATGGAGTATTCCAGAGCAGAGTCCAAATAGAAGAGAGTTCCAATAGATGGCAAGGTCCTCCAGAGGTCTGCAAATGACAGGCTGATTGGTCTTTATGCAGAACATTATCTGTATAGCATTCTGAAATGAAACCTATAATCACTGAGAAGTTTGATCTCAATATTTACATGGGAAAAATCAAGAGAACCTTTTCTATAGACTATAATATGCATTTGAATGGGCTACCCATATAGCTGGTTCATCATTACATATTGGACATGGTGGATAGACAACGAACCCCTGTACTGAATGAAAGGAAGAAAATAAGCTGGACTACATATGGGAAATCATACTGGAATTTCAAAGGCCATATAGCTTTCTCACTGAGACAACAACAAAAATACTCATCAATATTCCTTAGTGACTTTAAATGACTGCAAATTTTTGAGTACCTTAATCTCTGAGAAAATAAAATAGAAAGCAGTGGAGAGAGATATAGTGGGCAGAAATAGGCTGAAATTACTGATGATGCATAAAGGAGAGTAAAAGGTATTAACAAAGAGATGTATGAATGACCATAAAAAGAGATGGATTGTAGTGAGAATGAAGGATATGGAGTGGAGGATCTACGTGTCCTTTAAGAAGGCCCTCAGCAGGTTGAGTGGACCTCAATCCCTCTGAAGGATTTACCAGAAGATATTGACAAGAGTTACAAAAGCTAAGGTGTGGATGGCTTGAGAATTGCATTATTGGAGGAAGTATCCACATCAGCAAAATAGCAGGTCCATTGAAGGACTAGAATCTCACCTTCTATAGAAAGCCTTGCCTGATCCTTCTGATTTCTGTTGCCTTCCCTCTATTGATTGTCTCCAATTTATCTTGAATATATTGTCTTCATTGGACATTTGCATGTTGCCCCCCACACATTGAGTTCCTCAAGTCAGGACTATCTTTCGCCTGTCTTTGTATCCCCAACACACTTACCAAAGTACCCAACACTTAGTAGGTGCTTAATAAATGTTTACTGACTGACTGATTAAAATATATAAGCATATTAGAGAGTTATAAACAAAATGCTGTGACATGAGACCTCAGAACAAAGATTTTTTTAACCAAATTCGAGCATGATATCTTGAACATAGTAGTTGCTTAATACATGTGTGTTAATTGAATTATTTTTAAAGGATGGAGAATAATTGAATAGCTGAAGATAAGAACAGAGAAGCATGCTATCCATCCAGAAGAAGTGAGTATAAATGAGGAGCTGAGGCCAGATGACCTCCAAGTTACCTTTTAGGTCAAACACGCTGTGGTTCTGCTAGTTCTGCTATTCTCTGTTCTGGTCAGACCATATCTGGAGTGTGGGCACCTGGTGCCACATTTTAGGAAGGACATTGAGAAGATGCAGGGCTTGCAGAGAAAGGTGAGTTGGATGACTGGAGATCATGTCACGTGAGCATTTATTGAAGGAAATGAGAATGTTTAACTTAAAGTAGAGAAGATGCGGGGGTGGGAAGACCATGCGATACTATACACACTTCCCAAGTTAGAAGGGCTGTCATTAGGAAGAGAGATGAGACTTTTTCCTTGGTCCCAGAAGATATAGAAGTAGAGGAAAGGGGTGGGAGTTTCAGGGAAACAAAGGTAAGCTTCCTAAAAGTTAGAGTTGTCAGAAAGTGGAATGGGACCTAGGCAGGTAGTGATTTCTGCATTAGTGAATATTTTCCAACAGAAACTGTATAGACTTTTGTTAGGGAGGTTATAATGAAGATTCTTGATCAGGACTGAGTTGGACTAGTCCATGTCTGAGCTTCCTTCCAACTTTGGGAGTCTCTGATTCTATAGGACCTCCATCCGACTAATGCATTACCACTTCATGGAAAAGACAATGTAGAGGGAAAGTTAAGTTAGCCAAGCTGATGCAACCTAACCTAAGCGATATTTTCCTCTGTTTTTAGTGATTTAATTCAATTGGCTTGTTTGCTGCTCAGATATTGCCAAACAATATCTTTCTTGAAATACTTTCACCCTCCCACCACCACCTACTCTCTTAATCCCGTCCCACCCCCACCCCCTACAGTCAGTTTCTTGGAGGCTAGCTATGTCATGCGTCAAAACACCAGAAATCCACACTTAGCTGGAGGGAAACTCTGTACAGAGATGGCTCTGAAACCTCAAGCATGCAAGGCCTTGTGATTTCTTGTTTTTTCTCCCCCAGGACATAGGTCTCTTGGCCTCTTCTATTGAACATCTGGGGAATCTCATCGCAAAGGTTTGAGAGTCTGGGGAGCAGGTTATCCAAGAAGAAAGGTAGAACAGGCCAGGTAGGAATTATTGGGTAAATTTTCCACAGGATTTACTGGCATTCAGCCAGTACTAAGTATCTTGGGTGTGTGGGATATAGATACTGTGGGAAAGGACAGGATAAGTATGTGAGCTACTGCTCTATGAGTCCTGAGAGGAAAGACACCAATTGACACATGATGTGGCAACTGTAATAGGAATTTTTTTCTTCAATACAGACAAGGTCTATCATTGTGTCAGAGTAAATAAATAGTCCTTCCATGGATGTAGATTATAACTTACCCATAACTTAATTATCAGTCTTCATGAAGAAGTAAGGTAGAAAAAATGTCACCTTTTGGTGGCTCCCTTTCTGGAAATGAGCCCCTCTGAATTTCGACAGGATGGTCCTCAGACCGCAGACATTATACCCCAAGCCCAGGGCCAGACCTCTGACTTTCTAGCTTGATAGTACCTGCCACAGCTTATTCCACTGGCTTAGACCCTAGAGACCACAAAGAGGTAGCAGAGGGTGATAGAAACTATGAATAGAGATACAGTCACTCCCTCCTACAGTGTAATATCCAAGTATAAGGGCTGAATGGAGAAGGGAAAGAAGAAGACAGGAAACTGAAATCAGAAATCACCGCTGACTGTAAGGGCATTTTCCTTTAGGAAATGGAAAAGCACAAAGGAGGCACTTTAGTGATGTTCTCCTCAGTCACAAGTTCACCTGAATCTCCACAAAGGGTTGGCCTTTTGTGGCACCTGGAAGGGCACCCTCATTTATCATTAATTCACACCCTAATGTGAATGAGTTTACCACTCCTTTCCTGACAGCTTTTAATAGGGGAAGGGGAGAGCAGGAAGGCAGTGTGTGTGTGTGTGTGTGTGTGTGTGTGTGTGTGTGTGTGTGTGTG
>NW_027186304.1:22473585-22474393 GCF_028583685.1 Petaurus breviceps papuanus | reverse complement strand
TGTGTGTGTGTGTGTGTGTGTGTGTGTGTGTGTGTGTGTGTGTGTGTACAGGTGTCACCAAAGAGAAAGGAAGGGTTTGGGAGGAGGGGCTAAAGGCTTCAAAGGGAAATTTTGTCTATTTCAAAGTTTTTGCCTTCTACAGGAAGCCTTTCCTGATCCCTCCCACCTGCTAGTCTCCCTCCTCCCCATTAATTTGTACATATTTTGTATATGTGTGCTCATATATGTGGCAAGCAGCGCAGAGTTGTGGCTAGAGTGTTGGTCTCTAAGCCAGGAAGAACTGAGTGCAAGCTATGCCTCTGACGCGTCCTGGCCGTGTGAGCCTGTGCCAGTGTTTATCAGCGATCAGAGCGCTCTGAGATTGTCAGCTGCAGAGGAGCTGCCGGCCTGCATTGCTGGAAAGAGCTTTCTCAGCTAAGAGTTCTCTTTCTCAGTGTAACCACAAGTCCCACACACACACACCCCTCTATACACATATGTATGCATACACTAGGGGACAATACATATGATATATCCCCAATAACATGTATATGTGTTATTGTTGCCCAGTTATCAATCACGTCTGTCTTACTCTTCATGACCCTAGACACCATAACACACCAGTGCTGCCCATGGGGTTTTCTTGGCAAAGATACTGGAGTGATTTGCCATTTTCTTCTCCACTGGACTAAGGCAAACAAAGGTTAAGTGACTTGCCCAGGGTCACACAGCTAGTAAGTGTCTGATGTCAGATTTGAATTCAGGTCTTCCTGAGTCCAGGACCAACACTCTATCCACGGAGCCGCTTAGCTGCCTTCATGTGCACATG
>NW_027186304.1:22417411-22473185 GCF_028583685.1 Petaurus breviceps papuanus | reverse complement strand
GGGGTTACAAGTACTGGAAACATTTTTCCTTTTCTTTTAAAATTTATTTATTTTTCGTTTTCAACATTCACTTTTATAAGATTTTGAGTTCTAAATTTCCCACCTTTGCTCCCCAAGACAGCATGCAATCTGATATAGGCTATACATGTACAATCATATTAAACATATTTCCACATTAGTTATGTTTTGAAAGGAGAATCAGAACAAAAGGGAAAAACCATGAGAAAGAATAAAAGAAAAAGTGAAAATAGTATGTTGCAATCTGCATTCAGATTCCACAGTTCTTTCTCTGGACATGGATGGTGTTTTCCATCTTGAGTCTTTTGGAATTGTCTTATGTCATTGTACTGCTGAGAAGAGCTAAGTCTATCAAAGTGGGTCATTATGCAATGTTACTATTACTGTGTACAATCTTCTCTTGGTTCTGCTCACTTCACTCAGCATCAGTTCATGCAAGTCTTTCCAAGTTTTTCTGAAATCTGTCTGCTCATCAATATCTACTTCTTTGCTAACACAAAAAGAGCTACTATAAATATTTTTGTACATATGAGTCCTTTTCCCTTTGTTAATGATCTCTTTGGGATATAGACCTAGTAGTCAAAGGGTATGCACAGTTTTATAGCTTTTTTGTTCATAGTTCCAAATTGCTCTCCAGAATGGTTGGATCAGTTCATAACTCCACCAACAATGCATTAGTGTTCCAGTTTTCCCACACCTTCTTCAACATTTACCATTTTTCTGTTTTGTCATGTTAACCAATCTGATAGGTATGATGTGGTATCTTAGAGTTGTTTTAATTTTAATTTTTCTAATCAATAGTGATTTAGAGCAATTTTTTCATTTTTTCAACTATAGATAGTTTTAATTTCTTCATCTGAAAGCTGCCTGTTCATATTCTTTGACCATTTATCAATTGGGGGAATGGCTTGCATTCTTATAAATTTGACTCAGTTCTCTATATATTTTAGAGATGAGACCTTTATCAGAGATATTGGCTGCAAAAAATTTTCCAAGCTTTCTATTCCCTTCTAATCTTGGTTGCATTGACTTTGTTTGTACAAAACCTTTTTAATTTAATGTAATCGAAATGATAAATTTTGCATTTTGTGATGTTCTCTATCTCTTATTTGGTCATAAATTCTTCCCTATTGGAAACATTAAAAAAAACTCTTTATCATTGAGTAAAAATAAGTACCTTCTCAGGAGTATAGTTCAAAGAATTCATCTAAAGCCAAAGAAGAAATAAAGGACCCCTGGAAAGTGTTATGTGGAGAACCACAAAAATTAAACTGGATTATCTGACATTAGGGAGGCATATATTACTATTTCCATCTTACCAGACTGTTTCCAGGCTGTTAACCACAACTGGGGAGCTCTTTCCCTCAAATGTTATCTACACCTTCCTTTATTAGTTAGATTAATTAGCTGCTTCTTATAAAGTTCCCTGATGGCAGAATAGCTGAGCTCAGCAAGATTGGAGGATTAATTTGCTTTCATTTTCATGTTTGTTTTATCCCTAACATGTTATCAGTCTCCCCTCAGTCCTTTCTCACAGATTGAAAGAGAATGAGAGAGAGCCCTTAAAGGCAAAGCTGGTGTAGATACCTTTAACTTCTTTTATTTTTTTGGCTCCTTTACCCGCTTCTGGAAACCCAGCCTTCTGTCTGACTTCATATAAACATAGTACAAGTTCCTTACAGTAAATCTGTGTACATATTCCTTTTATTGCTTACTTTTCCACACTGGAAGCATTCTGGCTGGGGATGCCAGGGTAAGGACAAAGACACAAAAAGCTGGGAAGAGAGAGGAGGAGAAGGCCCAAGATGGTCAGCCATCACAGGAGGCAATTACAAATGCCCTATGGTCACTGGATATTGATGGTGCATCCTTTCTGCTCATTGCCTGAGCCTCCATTCTCATTTAATTATTCCATAAGCATTTATGAATCATTTGTTATGTACCACTCACTTTTTAGGTTACAGGGTCTGAGGTTACAGGGTCTGAGCATTGGATGAAATACTGACCCCTGGAGTCAAGAAGACCTGAATTTAAATCCTGCCAAAAACTCTAGCTGTGTGACGTTGGATAAGTCACTTAACTTTTGTCTGCCTCAATTTACCTCCTCTGTAAATGGGGATGATAATTACACCTATCTCTAAAGGTACCTCATCATTAGGATATAATGAGATAATAATTGTGAAGTGTTTTACAAACCTTGACGTACTATATTAGTGCTTGATATTTACAAAGATAAAAATAAACCCCCTGGTGGGTACAAGCCCAAGCTGAGCTTCACCCCTCCCAAAAGAATTTGAGTTCCATTTGTCCATAGGCCCTGGAAAACCCCACCTTGAACTCTCTTGGAATCCTCCCACTTGATCTGTCTTTTCCTGCCCAAATCTGTTATCCTTAACCTAGGCTAGCCCTCCATTGTCAATTATCTCCAGGTAGCCTTCAGCTACTTCTCACCCTTAATTCCATTCCCTTGGTTCCTGGAGTCTGACCTCTAGTCACCTCAGTCCCATTGAGATCCTCCCTAAACCCCTCCTCCCAGACTACTAGACCACCCCTAGATTCCTCCCACAATCTTTTTGTATATAAGACCCATCCCCTTTCCATGAATGAGGTCAGATTCCTTAAGAGTCTAGCCAATTGTGAAATTCCATAGGAGTCTCCCTAATATGGCAAATCTTTAATAAACTTTACTTTGGCTGAAAGAAGACTTGGGTCGAATTCATTCGGGAAGGACCAGGCATATTGGTATTTTGGGGTCCTGAGTACCCTTAAATCTCAAAACCCCCAACAAATTTACATTCTACTGAAGAAAACAACATTTACACAGATAAATACAAAATCATGTGGTTTTTTTCTTGGGGGAGGGGGAGAGTTCAGCACTAAAAAAGAGTAGGGGTTCAGGGAAGGCCCCTTGAAAGAAGTGGCACCTGAGCTGAACCTTTGAAAGGAGTGAGGGGTTCCAAGAAATGGAAGCATCACAGGCATGAGGATGAGTAGGTAATATGGTAGAGTCCATTTTCAGCCACTTGTGCTAACTAGGGCTTTGGGAGAAGGGAGGCTCAGATCATCTGCTAAAAAGACAGAGGCAGAAATCAAGATTGAGAACAGCTAATGCCAATGGTGAGGGTGGATTGGCAGCATTTCAGGCTAGTTGCCCCAAAGATTATTGTTCCACGTGTAATATGAACGTTTCTAGACCTGACTGGGGGATGGGGGAAAGGAGAGGGAAGCAGACAGAGCTTGTCTAAATTGGAAGGTATTAGTCTGACAGCTTTGCAAACACCAGAGCTCAGGGTAAAGAATTCTCAAAGACGACTTCAGGGGCAATGTGGAGAGAGATTTAGATTTAATTTTATTCTGGCTCCCCCTTACCAAAAGGCATGGGGAGAACTTAATAAATGTTCATTGAACTGAATTGAAAAAAAAAAAAAGAATTGAATCTAAGACAGATGGAGGTACTTCTTCATGTAGTTAGATAAAAATCAAATCAAATCCAAACCTGATTGTAACTCCTGCCCAAGATCCCTTTAGACCCTGTGGGGAAAACTGCTCTTTCTTTAAAGATAGCTTTAGAGATTGGGGCTATCCATCAAAAGTTTAGATGTTCATCTTAATGCTCTAAATCTCTTTAGAACTGCAAAACAAGCTTTGAAATTCCTCTTCTGGCCAATTAACAAGGAGGTCTTTGCCAAGTCAGCCCTCTCCCTGAGCAGGTTCTAGAGGAAAAGGAAAATCTGGTCTTGCCATGATTTGGTTGGGGCCATATGTGGAGCCACTAGGACTTATGAGAGAAGGGGATTCCTGCGGGTCATGGGACCAGAGTGTTTAGGGCTGGATATAAGGGGGGGGGGGAAGATAGAAAAGGAGGAACTATGCAAAATTCTTTGGAGGTGAAGTGAGGGAAGTGCTTGAGACTTCAAAACATGGGTTAACTAGGATATTATTTAACCTCCAAGAAAAGCCATTATGGGGAGAACACATGATTTAGAATCAAAGGATTTGGGTATTAATGGTGGCTCTTACTTCCTGTGACCTGTATGGCCTAGAGCAAGTCAAGTTCTTCCCTTTTCTCTGTGTCATTTATAAAACAAAGTGGTTGGATTAGAGGATCTTAAAGCCCAGGCAGGTTCTTACTTCCATGGTCCTACTTTTATTACTCTCTAGTCTATTTGTTGGCTGACTGACTGAACAAAATAGAGAAATGAAGATTGGGTGAAAGCTTGATCAAGAGAAAAGATCTATTTTAAACCTTAAAGTTATATGTATCCACACACACACGTCTATATATGTATGTAATGTTAGCCAAGATGATGATGATGATGATGCTGGTAGTTTGGCCGGATAGATTCAGAATTTGTTGACTAGACAGAGACATTAGTGTTAACTTGTAAAGGATTCTCTAGTAGAGGGTCCCACAAATCTGCCTTTGTCCCTGTGCTATGTAACATTTCTTTTAATAACTTGGATGAATGTATGTATACCATATTTACGAAGTTCACAGATAAAAGGAGGCTGGGAAGACTATCACCTTTCTTGGAAGGGGCACCATGCCTCTTAACATGTGCTAGGATCACATTAGCTTTTTTGGAAGTCATATCACATGATTAATTCCTTTTGAACATGCAGTCTTCTAAAATTCTCAGACCTTTTTCACATGCGCTGTTGTTTGGCTTTACTTCCCTCCATTCTTTTTATTTTTAAATTGGTTCTTTTAATCTAAGGGTAGAACTTGACAATTATTCTTATTAAATTTCATCTTTTGAAATGTGACTTAATGTTCTACTACTGTAGTGTTGAAACTTTTGGGGCTGAAGCCCCAGTTACACTCTAAAAATTATGGAGGACACTAAAGAGCTAGCCAATTGAATCTGTTATGGTCTTGAAATTGGAACACAGGGCAATGATTTGAATAGCTCTTACAGCAGTGGTCTTCAAACTTGATCATGTATTCTTCTTAGAACCCTCTCCCTTGTTTCCCTCATGAAAATCCCTAAACACCCTATAGTTCGTCTTGTAAACAATACCGTCATCCAACAATTGTTCAGAGCTTGTATTTCTTTGGTTTCCCTAAGACTGTATGTAGATATCATGTATTAGTGGGATTCCAGAAATACTTATGGGGCACAAAAAAGTAGGGGTGTGATGGTTGAGAGTCAATGAATGTCTACCCCAAGCATTCTGACAGGGGAATGCTCCCGAATATCCCAGTGTGGTTAGTACCCCTCAGAATTAAAACGTTCTAAAGATTGAGAAGATGAGACTAGAGAAAGAAGTTCCTGTAGGTTTAGCAGTTTCCTGCCTCTCCTTTCATGTATCTTGTGCTTTACTGGCACCATCATTGCCATCACCACTATGAACTGCCTTGTTCCAGGCTCTCCACTGTTCTTAAAACTCCTATGCAATGACCCAACTGACACCCACCCTCCACCCCCTGGAAGTCGCCAGGTCTAACTTAAGAAACACTTAGAAAACAATGCTCTGTCAAGTACATGAAAACAAAGTAGATAGAATAAAAGTTAGATTTCCACCCACAGAAAAGCTTTAGAACAACCTATTTTGGAAACATTCTTTGGGCAGTATGTCATTTATGAGGAAGCCCATGCTGGATAATGCCATAAAAAGCATCACCTTAGCACATATGCCAAATCCTTAATCAAATAACAATGTATAGCTGGTGCCTGCCAAAGCCTGTTGGCTGAGAGCCACCACCACTCCTCCCCACAGGGTAGTAACAAGGATGGAGTATGATATGAATGAATAAGAGAGTGACTCTGTGAATCTGCAAACCACATCTCTGATGATCAAAAGGCTATTTCTTTATCTTAGTCATTGCTTTTAAATGGAGTCATTCCCACCTGGCTGGTCTGGCCTGCAGCTCCAGGGACCTGGTGGTAGCATTGTAATCTCAAAGGTTGATGCTGTTCACATCTCAGTGAAAAGACACCTAAAGCAAATCATACAGTGGCCATAAATGTTGTCCATTGGGCAGTAGGCCTCTGGCTTGAAAAATCAAATCAGAGTGTGTGATGGTGCCATTAAGGAGAGGGGAATGATGAAATAAAGTTGGATGTGTGTATATACACATATATTCACATACATATATGTCTATATAGAGATATATGTATGTGAATATATGTATATGTATGTGTATGTGTGTATACACACACATATTAAATGCATATCTGCCAGGAAAATATTATCCCAAATCCAAGGTGCTGGTAAAATTTTTACCAATCCAAATCCCAGAGAAAAATGGAAAGGTAACCAAAAAAATCTATTCCCCTTCCCCCCCACCCCCAATTTAGCTTTTACAATAGCTTCTTATCTATAAGAAAAGGGTCTGTAATTATTCTGTTCTTGAGCAGGGGTATTAAACTTTCCAATACACTTCATTGCAATACATGTTGGGTGAGTTAAGAACTGCTGGACTCTTGGATGCAGGGAGATAGTTGTGGTGTCCCTCTGTCTCACCCTGCTAAACCTCTGCTCAGCCACTGGAGAGAAAATCAGAACTGCTGTGAATCAAAAGCCTTCATTTTGAAGGTCCTGGTGAGTAGATCTAGGGGTTCCTGCACATTTGCATTCACTCACGAATTCACTAAATGAATATTAATTAGGCAGAAACTTCCATGGCTTCCTCTTGCTAGCTAAAGTTCATTCTTTTTAGCTTGCCATTGAAGGTTTTAAAAAAATCTGGCACCATCCTACTTTTCCATCTAACCTTGTATCACACTTCTTGTATCTTCACATAGTCTTCTCAAGCCAGCTGGAATCACCTCTGCTCCCCTGAACACACCCAGATGTTCTTGTCTCCATGCCTCTGCTCACAATCTTACCTATACCTCTTTCCCAGACACCTTGGCTTATTGAATTCCTATTCATTCCTTACAGCCAACTATAAATCTGACTCTTCCATGAAGCCTTCTCTGATCCCCTCTCTGTGGGTGACAATCTCTTCAATAAATAATCATCTATCAAACTGATCAACAAGCACTTACTGAGTTTTGTGTTCCAGGCACTGGGGGACATAAGAACAAAAGGAAAATCTCTGCCCTTAAGGAACCTACATCTTGTCTGGGGAATCAATACATGCCCATGTGCATATAAGTGCATATAAATGTATATAAGCATATTCAAATTTAAAGATTAAATACAACATCATTTCTAGTCAGAGGTACCAGCATCTGGGGACAGAGGGAGAGGATGAGGAAGCTAATCCTAATGAATGCAAACAGAATGCTAGGATCTTTCAACTGTATCTGCCAATCAACCAAAGGTGGGCATTGTCTCAGTTAACCTGAGACACGTTGAAGACCTTAGCTTAAAAAGGTCAAGGGCTGCATCAAGAGCCAGCTTCAGTTATTCTGATCTATCTGTCACCACTGGACCCCCATGGCTCCAGAGGAGAAAGTGAGGCTGGTGGCTTCGCACAGCCCTCCCCCGCTTCAATCCTACCGACTTGCACACGATGGCATCACCTTCCAGATGTCATGGTCCTCTTCCAGAATGAAGGACAAATGACAACAATGACAGGAATGAAGAGCTTTAATCACTGGATAAAGACAGGAAATATCTTGTAAATTGACTGAAAGAATCAGACACACTTGTGGGCATATGTATGTATACACAGCAAGCTAATCTGAAATCACACAGTCCAGCAGGAGACCAGTCACAGTGTAGTTGGATCCAATGATGAAAGATTCCAGACAGTAAATTACCCTTGATGGGCTGCAGTTTGGAGCGAGCTTCTCTCCTCCTTCCAACCATTGATGATTTGATGATTTGGGGAACTTTAAAACATTAGATCTGGAGGGTAGCAGCGTCCATGATCTGAGAAAGCCAGTGGACAACCTAGGCCCATAGAGGAAAGGCAGCTTTGGGACTCTACAACATCACAAACCTTTGAGCCCAGAAGAGAAATATATACACCTAAAGGGAATTTGATGAAGATTTCAAAAAGGAAAAAACCAATTACTTCTAGTAACCAGGAACTGAATGCTTACCATTTGGCTGTGTGTGGTACCAAAGCTGGTGCCCACACTCTCTAGTGACCTTGGGATAGTATACTTCTGATTTCAAGGGATGTTTCTTTAACAACTGTTATTGCTAAGCCTGCTTAGAAAATACACTTTATTTTTTTTGGAAGGGGGAAGGTAGGGCAATTGGGGTTAAGTGACTTGCCCAAGGTCACATGGCTAGTTTTGTGTTAAGTATCTGAGGCCGGATTTGAACTCAGGTCCTCCTGACTCCAGGGCCAGTGCTCTGTTCACTGTGCCACCTAGCCGCCCTGAAAATACACTTTATAAAAGCTTATTAAGGACGACTGGTTAATTGATAATGGGAGGTACACTCATGAGTGACTATTAGAAAAATCTCATTCCTTATCAGCTGTTCTCTATGGACTCAGCTCACCAATGCCAATAGGAGTTGGACAATTAGCCCAGGAAGCATTGCTACATAATTGTCTTAAGGGGGAGAGGTGAGGAGGAAAGGCACTACAGGCATGAGAGATGCCCTGTACAAAGGCAGGGATGCAGGAATGTTGTGTCATAGTAATAGCAAGAAGACCATGTTATTTGGAGTGTAAAGAAAGGTAAATATGTAATAAGGGCAGTAATGTATAATAAGGCTGAAATGTTAGGCTGGAGTCCAATTGTTAAATTAATAATTAATTATTTTAATTTTAATTTAATTTATTTTAAAACCTTAAATAAAGGTTTTAACTGCCCATAGTATTCAATCCTAAGCATAATAGGAAGCCACAATGTTATTGAGTGGGATGCAGGTGGGGGGTGACAAGGTCAAACCTGTGTGCTTTAGGAATTTAATCTTCCCCCCTCAGAGTTAACATAACATTTTGTTCTCTACCAATCAGATATACTTATCACTTAATATTGAGTATTCTAGTGACCTGTGGCTATGTCTTCTTCCCCCATCAACATGTAAGCTTTGTGAGGGTAGGGACCACACCTTCTCTACACTTGTATCTCCTTTAGTCTCCAGTCATCTAGCATAGTACTCTATATACAGCAGATGCTTAATACATTCATTGGCTAAATGAGTGAGTGAATGAATGCTCAGTATCAAGTTTTAGGGAACATTCCATAGTTTACTTATATTTTGCAACAAGGACATTAGAATGGGTTGATAGTCATAGGATTCCTTGTGGGATGTAGAGACATCAGCTGTTGCCAAAGACAAAGTAAGGCACTCTAAACTCCCAATCTTCCATAGCCACCACCCTCATTAACTGCATACATAGAACCTCAGTAGTGACCACTGGGGTATAATCAAGGATTCCCCTTACCCCATCATTCCCTAGCGACTAGATTTGTCTGTGCAGAAAGAAGTACCCAAGGTAAGTGTCCTGTAGGATAGGAGGTCCTCGGGGTAACAAAGGGTATGTGTCCCCTGGTTCAAAGTTGTCCCTCCTGGATGTTGAGGCACCAGACAGAACAATGGATAGATCTCTGGTCCTCGAATCAGTAAGACCTGAGTTCAAAATCATTCTCAGATACTAACTAGCTGTGTGACCCTGAGCATGTCACCTAATCTCTGCCTCAGTTTCCTCAACTGTAAAATGGGGATAATAATAGTACTTACCTTCCAGGGTTGTTTCAAGGATCAAATGAGATAGTATTTGTAAAAGTGCTTATCACAGTGCCTGGTACATAGTAGGTGCTTAACAAATTCGTATTTTCTTCCCTTCCTCTGTTCCCACTGTCTGAGTGCCATGGCATGTTCTTCTTAGCTCTGGCTTGCACTAAAACATTTAGTAGGACATGATAAGAAGACTTGAATGATGATTTTAGTTCAGGAGTCTGCAAAATCTTGAAGTGCCTAGTTTGCTGTACTAGACCCTCCAGCCCTTGGCTGCCACTTCAGTCAATTCTCCCTACCCAATATGGAGACACAAAGGAGTCACTGTCTTACTCAGGCAAGCGAGGTAGTGTAAGGGGGACTCAAACTCAGGATACCCCAGAAGATCCAACCCATGTAACACCCTCTTCTACTGCCTCTTTTCTGCTTGGAACACAGTATCTTCATACTCTGGGAAGAATACACACAAGCCTTTTCAGAGAGGTGAGGACCACTCCTGCTTTTAGAGACCTCCAAAGAAGACAGTTTCATAACTGCCCCTCCTGGCTTATTTTAGGGCTTCACTCCTAATGCTTTCAGGAAATGCCTTCTTTTATCTGACCTCATTTTCCCATGTTGTAGCATAAACCCATTTCTCCTGATTTTTTCCTTAGTGAAGATTGAGAACAGCTGGTCACAATCCTTAGTATTAGCTCATATACTGAGGTATTGTTATGGATAATTAAATCTCCTCTTCAGCTTTTTCTTCTCCAGGCTAAAAAAAAATTGCTTTCATCTTTCCTCAAGGTCCTGAATTTTGGTGATTTAATTGTTTTTACGAACTACCCTGTGAATCTTCTCTAAGCCAGAATTTGTGGTATCTGGAACAGGACACAGGTAGTGACAGTTTGCAAAAGAAAGGATAACAAGCCTGTAAGTCATGATTTTTACCCATCACTCTACCACTAATTAGTTGTGTGGCCTTGATCATGGAGACAACCCCCTTGGCCACTAATGAGTTATGTGACCTTGAGTAAAGGGACAAAGGGTATCCTTTAAACCTCAGCTTTCTCCAATGAAAATGACAGGGTTGGATCAGGTTATTATTTAAAGATTGCTTTTAACTCTAGAACTCTAAAGCTCTTTCAAGATTCTGACAAGTCCTCATCGTTTTACAATATTTGCAAAAACTGTTTATATCTATATTTGTTCATCTTTAAAATGTAAGGTTTCAAGGATGGCTCATATCTATTCCAAATGACTTCGAATCAATCAATCAATCAATCAATCAATCGGTCAGTCAGTCAATAAGCATTTATTATATGTCTACCAGGTGTCAGGCACTGTGCTAAACATTGGGGATACAAAGACAAAAATAAAATCATCCTTGCCTTCAAGGAGCTTACGTTCTAGGATGCACCAACATCTTTCCCAGAAGCATTCATCATGCAATGCAGTGCTCTCAGTATCTCAAGAACATTCCTACCAACAAAACAAAATCACAACACACAATTTACATAATATTTGTAATAAATGCTAATAAACATTGAATGACAGCTATGGTGTAATATAGAGGTATGACATATGTGGCCTATGATCATATGCTGCCTGTAACATTGGAACCAAATTAAAATGTGATTGGGAAATATTTAAGAAAATAAATAAAAATATAATAAAACATAGATAATATTACATTTTAAAATGAAGTCAGTGTGTGGGGGATCCTTATGTATGAGTTAGTTTGTATTTGAGTTTGACATCACTGATGGAGTTAATTCCTGTCTTATACATGCTAACTCTGGGACCTCAGTTTAAGTCATGTAACCTCTTTGTGTTTCAGGGAGATCTCTAAGACTCTAAATTGAAGATGGAATTGCTCATTTACAACTACAGCTGCACTGGTGAAGGATCTTACCCTGTTAATAGCTTCCAACACTGATGAAATAATAGATTTTTTTGGAGGGGGGAAGGCAGGGCAATTGGGGTTAAGTGACTTGCCCAAGATCACACAGCTAGTCTTGTGTTGAGTGTCTGAGGCTGTATTTGAACTCAGGCCTCCTGACTCCAGGGCTGGGTGCTCTATTCATTTCAGCACCTAGCCACCCTGAAATAATAGATCTAGACCAAGAAAAATAACCAATATACAACATACAAGACCAGTGAACAGGAATTATAGATTACCACCATTTTAAAATGTTGTCTTGCTCTAAGTGATCTTTGCTGTTGTTCAGCCATTTTCAATTATGTCCGATTCTTTGTGATCCCATTTTGGGGTTTAATTACAGTCTTACTACCTGTGTGACCTTGAGCAAGTCACCTTCCTAGGCCTAAGTTTCTTCATATTTAAAATGAAGGAATTAAATTAGAAGACATCAAAGGTTCCTTTGATCACTAAATCTATAATCCCATGACCTCATACAGGGTAGGAAAGTCTCATGTGATTATAGCCACTCAATGAGCATAGAGGATTGAGCACTAGATTTGAATTCAGCAAGAATTGGGTTCAAGTCCTGTCTTAGACACCTACTAGATACTGTGATGATGAGCAAGTCACTGGACCTCACTGAGCTTCAGTGAAATGAGGATGATACTAGTGGAACCGTAATAAAAATGGAGACATGTCTAGATATCAGAGCAAAGGAATAATTCCTGAAAATGCAAACCCCGACCTCAAAGGATTATTGTGATGATCAAAGGAGATAACATATAGAAAGCATTTTTCAAGCCTTAAGGATTTATGAAAATGTGAATTTTAAAAATCCTAATGAAATGAAATCCTCTCTTTCAGTGGCTCTACGTGTGATACTAAGTCATTCATATTTGGCCTACTTTAAGAATGTGCACAAGGCAAGTCAAACATGGAGATGCCTAGAAAATCCAAAAGCAGGGACCTTAATTGTGCTGTAATACTAGGAAGCAGTAGCTCTGATTTATTGTTGAGAAATGCCTTTCCCAAAGCATGGCCCTGAACCCAGAGTTCTCAGGAACAATGTTATTCTTTTTGACCAAATCCACCCACTAACTAAGACCACAAATTGAGTCTGGCTGTGCTCTGCATTAAGAAGTTTCTTTAAAAGCAGGGAGTAATATTGAAGGCTTGACTGGGTGTTAGACCAAAATAGGAATTCTTGAGAATGTAAAAAACTAGCAATTTTGGGTGAGTGTGTGGGAAGGAATAGCCTCTTATCACACAGGTCCTTTAGTAGCCCCTGAATAATGGAGGTGAAAGCTTCATGGGATTCGGTCAAGAACTATCTGAGAAAATACCTGTAGAACACAGGCATTTCTGACATTGTCTAAATTTAGTTCTCATTCTAGAATTTGACATCCTGATGCCATAAAAGTACCCAGCGATGAGCCATATCCAGGTCATCTAGCCAACTTCTCAAGCCAGAAGTTAACTCTTTCACTGAGCCATTCTCCCCCTCAAGGCAATGTTATAAGACGCCAGCTCTTTCATTCAGAGTCATCTCTTATTAACAATTAGATACTAACACTTTTGCCCCAAAACTGAGAAGTCCTTTTTTCTGTCATGGCTCATTATGTCACAGAGTGGTACAAGAGGAAAGGAGAAGGGCTCCCAAGATCTGGACTGTACTGGTGATCACATTGTTATAAGGATAAGAAGTTCCTTCTACCAATATAGGCTGGCACCTTTTCTACACCTTACAATCTTAGAGTGTTGTCTGGGGCATTGAGAGATGAAGAGGCTTCCCCAGGGTCACGTGGCTAAATTCAAGGCAGAGGCAGGATTCAAACCAAGGTCTTCCTGACTTTGAAGTCAGCTGTCTCTCCAGTAAGTGGGGGTAACCTCCCCAATTCTAGTGCTCTGAAAAGAGATGTCAAATTAGACTTAATTTTAAACCACTTAGGGAAATTCTCAGGGATGTCAGAACTTTGTGCCCAATAGCTCCCTGAAAATGCCATATGCCCTCCATCCATTTCCTGCTTTGAGGTTTCTGCTCAGCCTCCATCTCTTAGTCCCTAAAGAGAAACCCCAGCAATGCAATTTTCTGCACCCCATTCCAAACTGCTGAAGGCTCTCATTATATTTTCAACATAAAACCTCAACCTTCAAAACTAATCATTTCTGGATGAAAATATAAAAGATATGAAAGCCACAGACAACTGGAGTATTTACAGTAGCAGGGCCTCTAAGCTACCCTCTCTCAGTATGTGAGTTGTGCCCTGAGTTTCCAGTTCAAACAAAAAATGTCCTCCCCACTTCTCTATGAGTTATGCCCCCCACCTCATACACACCTTCCCCTTTTATCTGAGAAAACTTCTCTTTACTCCAACAGTCTCGATATGGAGGGCAGAAGTTCCTCAGCCTTTTAGTAGCACCTGAATGATGGAGCCCTTTCAGCTTCATTGGGAAAATACCATGCCATTTCTGATATTGTTCAAATTTCTCATTCTAGAGCTTGACATCTTGATCTTTGTAAAACTCATCATTTGTCCATCCAAGAGCTTTGACCAGGGTTTGAATGAATATTATCAACAGGGTAGTTAGGTGGCTCAGTGGATAGAGTGTTGGCCTATAGCCAGAAAAACTTTAGTTCAAATCTGGCCTCAGACATTCACTAGCTATGTGACCCTGGGGAGGTCACTTAAACTCAGTTTGCCTTAATCTACTGGAGAAAGAAATGGCAAACCAATCCAATATCTTTGCCAAGAAAATCCCATGGGTAGCATTGGCATGATATAACCCATGGGGTCACAGAGAATCTGAACAACAACTCAACGTGACAAAAAAACAAAAGGCATTTCTATAGTTCTTCAAGATTTGCAAAGCATTTCAAATACACACACACACACATATATCTTCACAATAACACACTAATTCACAATAACTTAATTTGAGGGGAATTCCCTCGATAGGAGCTTACATTAATATAACGAGCTTTATGTTCATTATCTCAACTGATCCTTATAATAACACTTGGGAGGTAGGTGCTACTACACCCATTTTACAGAGGAGAGAGCTGAGGCTCAGATTAATTAGGTGACATGTCCAGGGTCATACAGCTAGTAAGTGTCTGAGGTAAGAGTCTAACCTGGGTCTTCCTGAATTTAAATCCAACACTCTGGAAATGTGGGAACATGCAGCCCTAGGGCAAAAATTGTGTGTATTCACCTTTGTTTGCTGGAGTTGGAAAAATAACAGTACAGACTTGTGGTTCATCTGGTGCCCAGCTTTAGGGATCTGTCCAATCAGTTTGAGGATTGAATATTGGCCAAGTAGGTATTATTTGGTCCTATATAATCCAGGATTATCATGATCCTACATTATTAGCATCATTGTGTTCCCTTAATCTCATTTGCTTTTAACTGTTGGAAATCTCCATCCCTTAGGGCTCAATTAGTGGGAGTGATAGGTGAGTTTCAGATAGGAGACAGAAATTGCCTAGAGTAACCAATATGCCTCCTACCTGGCCAAAGTTAAATTAGGCCAGGAAGCATTAAAGAGTGGTAACACCACACTGCTGTAATTACTCAGGAAGGGAATGCTCTGTGGAGGCTCAGCTCCTACACATGGGAAACTTCTAACTCATTCTCTGGAAGGCTAAAACTTGCTGACAGAGGTCTAAAAAACATAAACAAAAATAACACTGGCTTTGGGAAAGGGTCCTTTTCACTGGAGGGATTCACTTTGTAATTAGCAAAGATTAAGAGTTCCCTTTCTGACATTTTGGTTAGGAACTCAGGAATGGAGCTTTTATCACTATCTATAAAATCAGTTTATGGATAGATAGATTTATGGAAATTTATAGAATTATTTTGTTGCTGTTTATTAGTTTTAGCTGTGACCAAATTTACATGACCCCAGTTAGGGTTTTCTTGAGAAAGATACTGAAGTGGTTTGCCATTTCTTTCTCCAGTTCATTTTACAGATGAGGAAACTGAGGCAAACAGGGTTAAGTGACTTGCCTGGGGACACACAGGTAGTAAATGCCTGAGGTTGGATTTTAACTCGACTCCAGGTCTAGCCCCCATTCACTGTGCCACCTATATGCCCCAAAATGCAAACTTCGGCAAGCTACTTCAATTCTCTGGACCTCTTGACCCTCTATGTTCCCTTCCAACTTTAATCCTATGAGAATCTGAGCAACCAGAGTGGTCCCCTTGCCATTCTATCTATTGTTCCACCTAGTTGCCCAATTGGCATAGTCAGGAGAATATCTATATCTATGTGTGTATGTGATATATAATTGTTATAATGATGGTATTTCTCCATGAAGATAGAAGAGGACTGGGACAGAAATACAGAGACAGAGACACAACATATGTATGGTATGGAGATGTATAAATAGTACAACATAAATTAGCTGATTGATTAATAAATAGTATACTCTGATTAATTTTGTTTTCTGGTTAACTAAAGGCTAGGAGTTACTTAGAGCCTTTGACTTAAATTCTTCTCAAATATATTAGTACGCTAGTTTCTCCTTTGGTTAAGTTTCATATATTGAAGATAATTGAAGCTTTTTTTGATGACTCAAGATACCTGGAGGCATTTGTTCTGAATGTGAATTGTCATATTGTGTTGCAGGTTACGAAATTATAGGAGATGGGTTGAATCTGTCCTAATTTGTTGTTTTTTTAAAATCCTCAATATGAGGAGTTCTTGAGTATTTTTGGTCACTGCTTCTTTCCCCTAAAATTCAGTTAAAGAAAAAATTACCATAAAAATAACTGAATATCTCGGAAAATGAGAACTTGAATTCTGGTTAGTCTAGATTTTACTATGCATATTTATTTATTGTATCACCTATGTATACTTATGTATACCCATCTTTCCACTTATTTATTTCTGTATGTCTACCTATCATCCATCCATCTATCTATCTATCTATCTATCTATCTATCTGTCTGTCTGTCTGTCTGTCTGTCTGTCTGTCTGTCTGTCTGTCTGTCTATCATCTAAAATAGTCATACGTATGTCTATCTACCTGATGTTCTATTATATCTATATGTATCTCTCAATTTATCTACCTGTTTCAGATCTCTCTGTGTGTCTCTCCCATGAAGGAGCAAATGAGATAATGAAACAGCATTTATTAGGGCCTTGCTATGTTCCAGAAACTGTGCTAATGGCTGGGAACACAAATACAAGCCATCAAGATATCTTCTGCTCTTTATTTTAATTTCATTTTAATGGAGTAAAACACACTTATTTTAATGGAGTAAACCACTCCACTGAGGGGCGCTAGAGTTGGGAAGGAGTAGGTGGAGGGGAGAGGAGGTTGACTGAGGATATGTATAAATGTGGAAGTATGGGTGGAACTGTCCAGGAAGTGGTGTGGCAGTCTCGTTCAGGGCAAGATACAGTGAAAACTCACCTATTAGCATCTAGGTCCCAGATGCTGGAGGACAAGTCTTATCATCTATCCATTCGTTGATCAATGTGTCTGGCTGAGTCTCTATGTCTATCCTCTCTATCTCTTCCTCTGTCTCTCCTATCGTGGTATGCTAAAGTACTTTAGTAAGAAAAGATTAAATTTATAAAATGTCCTTGCTTACAAAACCTCTTTCTTAGAACAACTCTGTGAAAAGGGGAGAAGGAAGGATGAAGCATTTACATAGTGTCTGCAATGTGCTAGGCACTATGTCAAGAATGTAGCACATGGGGCGGCTAGGTGGTACAGTGAGTAGAGCACTGGCTCTGGAGTCAGGAGAATCTGAGTTCAAATCTGGCCTTAGACACTTAACACACAAAAAAAAACTAGCTGTGAGACCTTGGGCAAGTCATTTAATTCCAATTGCCCTACCTCCCCCCCTCCAAAAAGCAATAATAATAATAATCATAATAATAATAATGTAGCACATCCTATTATTCCCATTTTACAAATGAAGAAAATGAGACTCAGGGGTTAATTGACTTGTTCAAGGTCATTCAGCTAATAAGCACCAAATGACTGGTTCCCAGTCCAGTGTTCTTTTCATCCCTACCCTAAAATGCCTTACATGTAGTCTGAATCTTATTTGTGTTTCTGTAGGCTATTTTTATCTTATCATGTTTTTAATGACATTTAATGACATACAAAAGTGGATTAAAAACAGTTTTGAAAATGGACTTCCATTCAGATAGAAATGTAAAAGTTGGAGGCTTCTGGATTTTCTGCTCCGCTCTGTTTATGTCTGCTCAGTGGAACTATAGTACTCAGTGATATAAGGTAGCATTTCTGACATCAGTCTTGGAAGTGGCCATGGGAAGATTCCTAGATGGGCCTGACCTCTCCAACCAGGAACCAGATGCAGTCTGGGAATGGGGCAGGCTTTTCAAATTCTCCCAAGGAGAGGGAGACCAGGAGGAATCACAGATTGAGAGTTGGAATAAGAATAAGTAGGTGAGACATTATTAACCAGCTCCAATTGGCTACAGAGATGGAATTTAAGCCAGGAAATTTTGAGAAGCTCATGATTAAAAGTCCATCCAAAGGAGAACATCAATGAAAAGTTAACCAATGTTGTGTTCTAATGCGGATATTTTTTCAGCACTTGAAGGAAGTGGTTACCTAGCAGAGACAGTTGGACCTGTCTTTGTGGCAAATCGACTAGAGTGGTCATAGTTATTCCACGTCCTTCATAAAATTTATCTTTTGCAACTGCTTCAAGTCCACTCATTTTTGTCCTAGAAAATGAAATGTTTTAAAGATAATGTGTTGTCAGTGCATTAGCCTAGATCAAATGAGCCAATAGGACTCTGCTAGAGGAATTGTGGGAATTAAATAAAAACAAAGGAAGTTAACAATATACGGTATACTAAATGAGGGTGGAAATGCTGCCCTCATAAAAGAATAACCTTTCCTAGGGAAAATGCCAGGCATAGTCCCTTGGTTTTCCTACAGAAAGGTCATTTACTCATTCTAGCCTCTCATTGCCTTTCCCACTGCCACCTTGGCCAGTAGCTTTTCTCACACTGTCCTGGGACTAGAACATCTAGCTCTTTTTCAAACAGTTCCCAGAATCCCACCTCTTACTGTAAGTGAAGTGCCCCGGTTAAGTAGAAACCAAGTCCCAGCTTTGACATAAGTCTTTTCCCAGGGACCAAAATGTGCATTGCTTCAATCTAAAATGCAATGAAGATACCTTAATCCAGCTATATGATATACCATATCAATAGCATGAGCTCCCATAGTCAAAGAATCCTTCACTCTTAGCCAGGATACTGGGGATGATCCTCTTAGTATTTAACTGGCTTGATCCTTGGAAAATGTCCTCAGTCAATTACCAGGTCCAAAGCTTCCCATTATAATAGAACCTGCCTCAGCTTGTGCCCTGATGGCATAGCCTTTGTACAAACTAATTTACCTTCATGCCATAATGAGGCACCACAGCAAATCATTTTAAAAACCAATATTTTATGGATGGCATGTGCTTGTGAGTTATGGGGCTCTACTGTTTCTGAAGAATGAAAAATAAGCATCAGTCAGAGGGGAAGAGACAACAGCATGGTGTTTTTTGATAGCTAAGGAGCCATGACAGCTAAAGAACTATGAAGACCCAGAGCAAAGAAGATCATCAAAGAAATGTATGATTGCGAAAGATGACTGGTTCTGCTGCAAGAGCAAGTGGCCCACGTGTTCCCCTGGCATCCTTGTAATATCAAAAGAAAGAGACAGCTGGTGGTGCAGAGGGTAAGGGGCCCGGCTTGGAGGCAGGAAGACCTGAGCTCAAATCTGATCTTGGATACTTTCTAGTTAAGCGACCTTGGGCAAGTTGCTTGACCTCTGCTTTCACTTCCCTTAACTTTAAAGTTAGGATGCTAACACCTACCTCCCAAAATTTTTGTGAGGATCAAATGAGATATTTGTAAAAAGCATTTAATAGAGTACCTGGCATATAATAAGTGCTATATTAATTAATGTTCATTATTGTTATTAAACGTAGGAAGGTCCCCAGTATACTGAGTGGATCCTCCTCTGATTTCTTATGGCAAATAAAGGAGGACATGGGCCGTCATGGATAGATTAAAATATCTTGTTACCAGGTTTACAAATATCTGCCTGAATTTCTCTGAGCAGGGAGTCACTAATTATCACGACTCATCCTTTGTCCTTTACCCTCACGGAACGATCTCCTATATGGCAGTGCCTGTGCATCCACATCATCATTCCTTGAAGGGTGTGGAGATAGGTGCCTTTCTCTCAGATGGTTCAGTATCTCCCTTCTCTTCCTTAGCTCCAAGTGCTCAATGATCATGTGTCTGACAATGACCTTAGTAACTCTGGGTCCTAGAATGGTGTTTTGTGTACAGCAGGACCTTAATAAATGCTTGCTGAATCTGATTGGATTGATGAATTGGGCCAGTTTGCTGTAATGCTTTTTCCTACTTTAGGGAATCTTGTAAAAAGAAGGCTTTTCTCCCGCTTTTCCTCTGGAGGGTACATTATGATTGAGTTCCTTGTTGAAAAGGCGCCAGTCATTGAATTAGGCAGTAAACATTTTTATACGTTTTTATTGATGTCTTTCATTTTTCACATCATAATTATCCCCCATTTCCTTCTCTAGCTCATTTTAGAGATGAGAACACTGAGACAAATAGGGTTAAGTGACTTGCCCAGGGTCACACAGCTAGTAAGTGTCTGAGGCTGAATTTGAACTCAGGTCTTCCTGATTCTAGACTTTGTCTTCTATCTATTGTGCCACCTGGATGCCAGGAACAGACAGAGCTGTGTATAGAGGTCCATACACAACATTTGTAGATCTGACCAAGGCCTCTGATACTGTTAGTCATAAGGGCTTATGGAAAATTATGTCAAAATCTGGTTGCCCAGAGAAGTTCATCAGCATTGTACATCAATTTCATGATGGCATGTTTGCCTGGGTTCTAGATAATGGACAATGCTCTCATGGCTTTCCAGTCACCAAGGGAGTGAAACAAGGCTGTGTGCTTGCTCCCATGCTTTTTAGTATGATGCTTTCATCCGTGTTGTCAAATGCTGATGAGGATGAACACGGCATGAAGGTCAACTACTGCACTGATGGTAAATTCTTCAACTTGAAAAGGCTACAAGCCAGGACCAAAGTGAGGTAGTGTTGATGCATGATTTTCTGTTTGGAGATGATTGTGCACTCAATGCAGTCTCTGAAGCTGAGATGCAACAAATTATGGATCAATTCTCTGCTATTTGTGCTAATTTTGGCCCAACAATTAACACCGAGAAAACACAGGAATTCCATCAGCCACCACCACCCTACCCATACATGGAAGCATTGGTTACAGCAAATGGAGAAGTTTTGAATGCTGTGGATAAGTTCACTTAGCTTGGTGGTGTATCTTCCAGGGATGTACACATTGATGATGAGGTTGACACACACATTGCTAGAACCAGCTCAGTGTTTGGGAGCTTCCAAAGGAAAATATGGGAGAGAAGAGGTATTAGACTGACTACCAGACTGAAGGTCTACAGAGCCATTGGGCTGACCTCATTGTTGTTTGCCTGTGAAACCTGAACAGTGCCATGCCAGGAAACTGAGTCTCTTCCATTTGAATTGTCTTAGGAAGATTCTAAAGATCACCTGGCAGGGTAAGGTACCAGACACTGAGGTCCTTACTCTATCTATACTGCCAAGATTCAAAACTCTGCTTCAGAGAGCGCAACTCTGATAGACTAGCCACATTGTTTGAATGAAAAACATAAGCTTAGGAAAAAGACTTTTATGGAGAACTCACACAGGACAAGTGTTCACATGGTGGTCAGAAAAAAAATGATATAAGGACACTCTTAAGGTCTCTCTCGAGAACTTTGGACTTGATTGTGTGACATGGGGAGACATTGGCACAGGACCATGGCATGCCCACATCAGAGAAGGTGCTGTGCTCCATGATCTTAAACAGCTCAAAGGAAATGCAGGATGTGCAAATTTAGAGTATCCACCCCAAATGTTCACATGGATTATTTGTGCCCAACCTATGGTAGAGCATTCTGAGCTTATTATATTATATTGGTCTGATCTGCCAGTCAGACACACTGAAACTTGACTTTAGTACAATGATGTGATTTTGGTCCTCTTTGAGAATGAAGGACAATAACCAATTATCCCCCATATTCCTCCACTTCCCTTTCCCAGAGAGCCGTTCCATGCAACAGATAGCATTTTTTAAAGACAGAAAAAAAAAATCAGTGCAACTGATCAATATATTGAAAAAGTATGAAAATACATATAATATGTTAACATTTGTAGAATTGGAAAAGATGACTATGCCTCTCACCTTCATGAAGGGATGTTTAAGGTGGGGGGTATCCTCTCATATCTCTTCATTTGAGTCATGATTAGGCATAATCAAATCACTTTAATGAGTTTCTATTTCCTCATCTGTAAAATATGAATTATAATGCCTGTATGACTTGTCTCTTGGGGCTGGTGTATGAGGAAATTCTTTATAAAAGCCTAAAGTGCTGGATAAGTATGATTTCTTATTATGAATTTTGTCAAATGTGAATATATTATATAAATGAACACCGCTGCTGTTTAAAAATCATAATGTGCTGCAAAGTTCACCCCTAGAACCATTCCAAGTGTAATCTAAAAGTAAACGGGGGCATTGGGCGGAGCCCCAACTCTGCTACTACTCAAATTCTATTTCATTCTAGAAATTCCATTTAATTCTATTCACTATAACTTCACTCACTACAAGTCTCAATGTTCTACTATACTGAGAGATATGAGCATAAAAATTGCCATACAGTTAGACAGATGGTTCACTCAGTTACCTAGGAAATTTATTAAATTTAATTAAATGGAAATTTATTCCAGTGTTTCTAACACTGGAACAGAATGAAGATTTTTTGGATGATTTCTCTACTTTCCTTCAGTTAACATTAAAGGAATGGTTACAGCAGTGATACAAAGTTTTCCAAATAGATACAAGTCAAGATCCCTGAGTAATTCTACTCCAAGACCTCCTGCCATGCAGACATTGCAATGTTAATGGCCTTCGCTTTGTCAGTCACTCAAGCATTCTGAATCCATCTCATTGTGTTCTTGTTTAGTGGACATCTCTCCATCCCGGAATAAGTTGAGATACTTCATCAACTGCTTCCTAAAGTCCCTTACTACTCTAAATCTATGACCCTAACATGAGAAAGAAGGGAGTGTTAACTGTGTCTTGAAGAATAGAAAATGATGTGGCAGAAATTAAGATTTAAATCGACACCTTACATAGGTTCCCAAAGTGGCAATACAGCCCCTGGGGGATGAAGCACTGGAATGATCTGGGGTAGTGGGTGGGAGTAACCCTAGGTGCAATTGGGAGCTGCTGAACTAAAGAAAGGGTCTGGTCGAGGCATAAGGAAAGACAAGAGGAGAAGAAAATTTTGAAAAACTGTTCATAATTGTTTCATCTGTTATATAACAGAGTTAAAGTCATAGTGATTACATTATTTTCCAAATAAACATAAGCAAGTGTTGGTAGGCAAGCCTGTTGTGCATTGTTGGAAAGTCCAGCATGCATTGGCAGGAATACATTTGTGTGATGACATGTTTACAATATAATACTATATGGTTACATGACATAATATTGCATCATCAATTTTTTTTTTGAGAGGGGAATGCAAGGTAACTGGGGTCAAATGACTTGCCCAAGGTCACACAGTTAGTAAATATGTTAAGTATCTAAGGCCAGATTTGAACTCAGGTCCTCTTGACTCCAGGACCACTACATCAAAATTTCAATGTGGGAAAAATTTACAATATTCAACAATTTTACAATAAATTTAAGATACATCATTTTTAAAAATTATCTTTTAAATGATGAAAATTTCTAAAAAAAAAAAAAAACCAAAAAAGCCCCAAACTGTGAAAGGATTAAAGAAAGTAGATTTCCAGAGGTTTTTAGCACCAATGGCGACTAGGAATATGCTGGCATAGTTCTGAATCACAAAATATAACAGACTCTCCATAGAGAAGACAGAAGCGAAACATTTATTCAAACACCAGAAAGCCAAAGACCAATACCAGAAAACAAAATTCATCATAGCAACAAAGAAATCTGTACACAATAACACTGTAGAGAGCAACACCATCCCAAAGCCTTCCCACAAACAAACACTCACAGGCCTGTCTCCTTGTCTGTGTCCTCTCTCTCCCCCAACTCCAAATGCTCTGACTCCTAGCTTCCTCTGGGTTCTTCTCTATCTATTCAGCAAATTCCTCCCACCACAGGGCCCATGTGTTTACATTCAGCCTATTAATGGGCAGGAAAGATCTTCAAAGCAGGAAAGATCTTCACATTCCCTTAGGTCTATTAAGAGGCAGGAAAGATTTTCAAATTAGCATTTCCATTACAGGGGATGCTGAGTAATTTTTCTTTTTTACAAAGGGGGCAGTAGGCCAAATAAACTTGGGAACCCCTGCCTTATACCACATTCAACAATACATTCTAAATAAGGTATAGTATGACTAAAACAGAAGGAAGAAGAGTCGTAGTATTCCAGATAAGAGGAGAATTCTCTGGGATTACTTCATCTCATTTCCCACTAGTTGAATTGCTTTTGGACTTCTTCTTGATCTCAATCATGCTTTCTTGCCTCAGGAAACTCATCATTAGGAAATCTCATTATCCTGAAAGATTGATTTACCTTTGGTGCTCATCGGTAGTCTCAATCCCTCTGATTGGACACTCTGAGCGGAAGGCAGGCCATCAACCCTAGGGCTTCTATTTAAGGAGGGAGTCTACCATAGTTTTCCCCTCCAATATCGGCAGCTGCTCGGCCTTGGATTTCTTCATCCTGTGCCTGAACTGGGTATCTTCTTCCCCTCTCTCTTTTCTCTTCTTTTTCAGCTTCCTTTTCTGTATAGTCTTACCCCATTGTATTGTAAGCTCTTTGAAGGCAGGAATTTTTTTCTTTTTATTTGTGTCCCTAGCAATTATCACAGTGCCTGTCACATAGTAGGCCCTTAATAAATGTTCATTAATTGATAGCCCATCAAAAGGAGTTTTTTCCAAGGGTGAAAATATAGGCATGGTTTATATCTCAAAGTGTCTTAGATAAAGATTTTTTAAAATAAGGGAAAGTATCATTTTCTACCCTCTTTGTTAGAATGTGAGAGAAGATATTTTTGCTCAGCTCTGCTGTTTCTGATTGTATCTGTTTTTATGGGTGCCTCATGCCAGTGCCCATTTAGGGGAAGACTGGGCTGATGAAGGAACTGAAAACAATGACTTACAGGGACAGAGAGTTTGGAATGTTTTTCCTAAAGAAGAAAAGTCTTGTGAGAACTGTCTTCAAATTTTGGAAGAATTATCCTTCAAAAAAAGGACTTGGAGTGTTGTATTCTGGCCCTTGAGGGTAGAAAAAGGAAAAATGGTTGGAAGTTACAGATATGTGATTTAGGTCAGATTTAAGGAATAATTTGCTAGCAATCAGAAATGGAATAAGCTTCCTTATAGGATAGTGAGTCCAGAAAGTAGCCCAAAAGGGAACTCAGACAAGAAGACAGCTCTGAAACTTAGATACTGAATTTATTATATCCTTAAAAGAAAAATCAAGATCAGTGTAATAGACATTTGTGACTTCATGCCCAATTACCTTTTAATGTTATATTTTGTAGTATGGAAATGCTCATTTTATGTGGATGTTAATTTCATAATAAAAATAAATGAAAATTAAAAAAGAGAAGGTCCTCGTCACTGGAAATCTTTACGAGGAAGCTGAATTTCTACTTAACAGGATTATTGCAGAGGGAATTCGTTCTTGGGTTAAAGGTTTGACTAGCTTAGCTGACTTCTGGGGACCTTTACCGCTTTTTGGTTCTGAATCCCATGACTGATTATTTTCATGCATCATTGGACACTTTGGTCAGATAACTGTGGTCCCAGGAAGGGACATGCTATAGAAAGAGTAACAAAGATATCATCTGTTTAAGCCATGGATTAAAATCATCCTCGTCACCCTTCCCGGGCTTTTCATCTCGTTTTTGAGCGAGTGGAGATGAAACAGAATCTAAGCCCTACGAGCCCATCATCTGGAATCTTCCCAATTCCTTGACCTGGACTGTTTGTTCTCTTCCAGCCATAACATTTATCATGCCAATTCCCGGGCCTCCCTGAACTCTGAGCTTTGGCTGCAGCTGGGTGGAAAGGAAACTGATTCTACTAATGCTGCGATTTCCTTTTCAAGGTTACATTGTTCCTAGAGTTAGTTATTGCACTCGGGGTTCAAAGCAGTCATCTTCTTTTGCTCTCCTTTGGAGTCCGGGTGTTTCCCCCACCATCTCTATTATCCCAAGTTCCTTATTTTTCCTCCTCCTCCAAACCAAACAGTGTTTATCAGTCATAGGAAGGACTTTGCAATGTCTCGGCCCAGAGCACAGCTTGATACACAAAATTTCCTGTGCAAATATGGACCTGCTCCAAGACAATGGAACAAGGCTGCAGGGCAGATCCTAGGAGAGTCATAAACTTGAATTGTCCCAGGCTGTGACTAAGGGGACTGAGTGGTCAGCCCTCCCCTGCTCTCTGACTTCTCTGTGGTGATTGATCTCCAAAGGGGGCCTCCCTCAGATGCTAACTTCAAAGCAAGGGTGAATGAACCTTTAACAGTGAGTACTGAGACTGCCTGGAGGGTAGCTCATCACCAAACAACAGAAATGTTTGTTACTGAATAGTGTAAGGACAGTTATAAATGTTTATGCATTTTTAAAAAAAAGTTGGTGTATATATAAGGAATACACAAATGAATTTAATTGCTTCTTTCCATTTATGGATATTCTGTTCATCATTATCAATATCATTAGGCAGCTAGATGGTTCAGTGGATAGATCACTGGGCCTGGAGTCAGAAAGACCTGAATTCAAATTCAGCTTCAGATACTTAGCAGCTGTGTGACCCTGTAACCACTGTCTGCCTCAATTTCTTCATCTCTAAATTGGAGATAATAATAACATCTACCTCACAGAGTTGTGGGAGGATCAAATGAGATATTTGTAAAGCACGTATTCACCTTAAAGCACTAATAAATGCTAGCTATAATTAGTTATATTCATTATTATCGTGAATTTACAACATGGGGCATTATAAAACCCACTGGACTAGAAATTAGAAGATCTGAGTTCCAATCTTGACTCAACTATTTATTAGGAATAATTTCTTGGTGGACATCTATGAACCTGTTTCCTTATTAATAAAATGAAGGCAATAATACCTGTACTACCTACTTGAAAGGTTGCATAAATGGGACATGAGCAAAGTATATCTAATGTGTATTCCATATATTAGCCCAACATAGGATGCTTTTTGTTATGACAAAGTTTGTATGTATGTGTGACTTGTGTGTTTGAGCTACTGTTTGTAACTTGGCTAGGTAATACTATTTACTATGCACTTGCATGGGACCTATGTGTTTCCAATATTGTATGCAATGTTACTTTTCATATTAGGTGATATATATTTGCAGGTGGCTTCTGTCTGCATCTGATATAACGTGTACATAAGCCTAATGTATAAATTAATAGATTTTTTAAAATGTAACTATAAATGGTACCATCACATCCATTGTAATTTGTAGGGACTGGAAACATTTGACTGGGGTGGGGTGAGGGGCAGAGGAGGAGGCAGGGAATGTAATAGAGACAGGTATATTTGCTATGAAGGTAGAGGCCACCAGCTCTTCCCTTTCCTTCCCACTGTTTCTACTATATTCTGAAAGTTTATTGGGGATTCAGGGTCATTTCCATCGTTAGGTGCTAGCTGTGTGGTTGGGACATGACAGGAGTCAAAGACAAATAGAAAGAATCATGAGTGTTTATCCTAAGTCTTAGTTAGACTCAACAGAAAGCCCTGGCTATGCTGGGGGAGGAAATCACTGCCAGCATTCTGAGGCAGGGTGGAGTGAATGAAATGTCGTTGCCTTAACTGGGCTAGAAGTAAAGATTGGAGACTTTCCATTTTAAGGACAAGTCAAGGAAATCTCACAGGTGCCTCACTATCCTTTGGCAGGCAATAGGAGCAGGCTTAGTTAAGGCTGAGAATTTAACAACAGCCCAAGGCATGTGACTAGGAAGGTCTCACTCTAAAAGGGACAATCCTTCTTTAAGATTTCAAGGAATAGGAACAGAATAGAGACTAAAACAAATGTAACTAAGCCTGAAGAGCAGCAGATGAGCAAAGACGTGAAAGAGGGTAGTATGTGAGGCCCAGCCTTGGGTAGATGACAGTTATGGGAGTGGAGGACCACAGCAAAGTGGTGAGCCTCCCAGCTTTGATGGGAGAGAACAGGGGCCAGAAAAAAAAGCGGCAGAATCCCTGAACTGCCCCATAGAATTATGGGGGAAAAGGAAGGAAATAAGCCTTTATTAAGTATTAACTTTGTGTCATACAAATACACACAAAAAGGAAGATGGTGCCTACTTCTGATGAGCTTACATTCTAACGAAGAAGACAACACACAAAGGAGTTGAAAAGCAGTGGGAGATAAGATGGGCATGAAGATACTTGGCATGGGGACATGTTTTTGAAGTCCAGAGAAAGTCAAAAGCAGCACCCAGAGAGGGATGAAGGCATTCTAGCCTGGACCACTTCCCATGATGGAGTCTCTGGGAGGAACTCACCAATGGGAATACGGGGCAAGTCTTGTGGAAGGATATTCTATGGTGAGTGGGCTTTGTGGCCTACTCACAAACTTTAATTTTTCTTCCAAAATGAAGATATTTCTAATAAGAAATAAAATTAATTGCTTTGAAAATGTTTATTTTATATATGAACAAATATTTTTAAAAATCACAACAACAAAAATATCCCAGTTTTGATTCTATTCTCTATGACCTCTCAGTTTCTTTTATGTATTGTCATGTTATTCATTCTTTATTCTTACAGGGGCATGATCTTTAGAACAAAGTTATTCTACATCTTATTCCAAACTCAGGTTCCACCATTCTCCTTGGCTTTGGCCTATGAGGAGATGAAGTAATTTTTTATGGCCTAGAAAAGTACCTGATTAGGGGAGAGTCTATTTAGCTATGAGACCAATATGTTCAAAACTGCTTACACAATATTCAGTGGCAGAATTCAGAAGGAAACTAACCTGGAATTACAATAAACCTTGAAATCAAGGCAACTTATTGTCTCACTCTTTTTTTTTTCTATCTTAAAACATTATACAATTGTATCTGTGATGACTAATTTTGGTAGACTGGGCTCTTCTCAGCAATACAAAGTTATAAGACATCTCCAAAGGATTCATGATGAAAAAGGCTATCCACATCCAGAGAAAGAATGATGGAGTCTGAATGCAGATTGCAGCAAGCTGCTTGCTCTCTCTCTTTTTTGTTTTTTGTTTCTCCTTCCTAGCTGTTCATTCCATTGGTTATAATTCTTCTTTACAACTTGTCTAATGTTTAATGTGAAGCTATATGCAGAACCTATATCCGACTGTATTCTGCCATGGTGGGAGAAAGGGGGAGAAGAGGCAGGGAGAAAATTTGGAACTCGAAAAGTTGTGGAAATGAATGTTGTAAGCTAAAAGTAAATAAATTTAAAAAGAAACATTATACACACAATTAATTCATGTTTCTAAAAGAGTTTTACAACCTGTAGTGGATCAGGCCTAAATTGTGGGCAGCCTATTTATAGATCCAGACCCACTCTTCTATTCTATTAGTAAAATCTTAGAAAATGGAATTTGGAATTCACTGACAACATGGATGACTTGGAGATGTTGGGAAGGGGATTAATGAAACACGTATGTAAAGGAAAGCATAAAAGGGACATAAGAGACCATATAGTCCAACAGTCTATTTTACAGATTAGGAAACTAAGGTCCAGGGGTAAATGACTCATTCAAGGTCACACATGTGGGATTTGAACTCAATTCCTCATACTTTTTTTTTCTTTTTTTTTTTTTTAAACAATTGGGGTTAAGTAATTGTTACACGGCCAGGTATTTCTGGGTGGGTGCTAAGTGTCTGAGCCTGGGATTCGATCTCCAGGTCGATTAGCCATGCAAATACTGTTCTCTTGCATCAGGGAGAAGGGTTAACTTCCATACAAAGCAGATACTTTGACTGGGTATGATGATACATGCCCATAATTACTAGGGAGGCTGAAGGCAGATTGCTTGAGCTTGGGAGTTCTGAGCTTGAATGGGACTAAAACCAATACGGTTTGACACCAATATGGTGAGTCTCTGGAATTGGGGAGGCCATCAGGCTACCTGAATAGGGAAGTCAGAAATGGAGGTCAAAGCCCCTGTACTGAACAGTGGTGGAATTGGACTCTTATGAAATAGTTATTACATTTCCAAGCTGAACAAGAAAAAGGAAACCCAATCTTAACGATGGAGATAGACAGATAATGAAACTAATAAATATGAAAACAAGTGAATGAATGAATGAATGTTCCTATCTAAGTGAGTTTTAAGACTTAACAGATAAATGAGTGAATGAAACATTTACTCTGCATTGACCTACCCCAGTATTCAGGATTTCTGGGAGCTAGGGGTGGCTATAGGCTGAAGGGCATATGTTCCCTTTGAATGTCCTTCCCAAAGAGCACCCTTAACCAACTAATTAGACTTCAAGCAGAAGTCCTAGTGGCCTAACATAGTTCATAACCAACATTATAGTCTTGGTCTGACCAACACACATAGTCTGCTGTGGAGAGACTTGCCTGGAAGTGTAGAAAAGATCTCATTTTAGAAAATGGACTTTAGAAAGAGCTCTCTGTTTAAGAAGCCATAAAATCCACAGATAGGTCTCTATTCAAGGCCAAAGAAATTGGGACTTTCCATCTGACTGTACCTTGCAAATGTAATACCTTGGGAAAAAGTTAAAATATTCAAAACTTTGAGCTGCTCTGATTTCCTACTTCTTTCAAGGCAAAGTGGTGTTTGGCAAATGTGCCATGTAAGCATAGTCCTTAGAGTCCCCAAGAGGCAATGGGTAATGGAACCGATTCTCAATGGAATACTTACGTAGAATAGCTGAAGCTGTATCTGCATTTTTGTGTAACTAAATTAAGCTATGATTGCTAGAAGCAAAATATATATATATATATATATATATATATATATATATATATATATATTTAAGCCAAAGTATCTGCCAGATTAGAGATTCGACAGATCCCAGTCTTAGTTACTTTAACACAGTCATGAAGAGTCAAAGAGCAATTTTTTAAGCACCTATTGTGTGTCAGACTCTGTGTTGTGGAAAGAAAGAAAGAAAGAAAGAAAGGGAAAAGACAGCCTTTGCACTTAAGGAGTTCATAGTCTAATGGGGGAGACCACATGCAAACAACTAAATACAAACAAGCTATATTCAGGATAAATTGAGATAATCAACCAAAGGAAGGTGTTAGTATTAAGAAGGCTCTGGAAAGGCTTCTAGCAAGAGGTATGATTTTACCTGAGACTTGAAGGAAGCCAGGGTAGCTGAAGGTGGGGCAGATGAGAGAGAGAATTCCAGGCACTGTGGATAGGCAGTGAAAACGGATGGAGAATTAACAACCATCATCTGTGTGTAGTACAGTGGAAAAAATGCTGGCCAAAGTATTAGGTGATATAGGTTCAAATTTTTCCTCTGAAGCTTACTGACTCTTGTTACAGGTGTGTCATATGACTTCCCTGAACCCCAGTTTTCTTATCTATAAAATGATAAAATACTATTCATATTATACTACCTATCTCACAGAGTTGTGGTAGAGAAAGCATTTTAAAATCCTTCAAGTACTATGTAAATGTGAGTTACCATCTATGGAAAATATCCAGCTGACCATATTTTTAGGTGAAGTGAGAATCTTTGTTCCTTCCCTATCCTGCTTTCTTTTTTCTTTCTATGTAGCAAATGCTTAAAATTGGAAATCCGATATGTTAAAATTATTACTGAGTTACACATACAATGTCAA
This sequence comes from Petaurus breviceps papuanus, assembly GCF_028583685.1. Classification (NCBI taxonomy): domain Eukaryota; kingdom Metazoa; phylum Chordata; class Mammalia; order Diprotodontia; family Petauridae; genus Petaurus; species Petaurus breviceps. The sequence goes on along the minus strand of NW_027186304.1, from coordinate 22,441,741 downwards.
AATAAATGATTAATGAATTCTTACAGGTACCAACATTGAAATGGGTTGAAGCTAAAATCTTGATTGGGAAGTTCAGCGTGTGTGTGTGTGTGTGTGTGTGTGTGTGTGCGTGTGTGCGTGTGTGCGTATGTGTGTGTGTGTGTGTGTGTGTGCATACCTACATGTGCACTTATTTTCCACTTGAGTCAGGAAGGTCATTAAGCATAATGTGTCTTGTTGCCTTGCCTTTTTTAAGTGAAGCATTCCTGGAAAGCGATGTGCAAATGGAATTTCCGTAAAGAGAATCATTTCTCAGTTGATTTCCCTGAAAATCATAGAAATACAGCACATCTGCTGCTGCTGCTGCTGCATTTGCTGCAGGTGCTTCCCCTCCCCACCTGTCAACTATTTTCCTTACAATTCTTAGCCCCTTAAATAAAATTTAGCACAGTGCTCTATCGAAGAAGTGGTCTCCAGGGAACCTCTTGTCTGGAATGTGTGTAACATAGACTCATGAGACTTAGCTAGCATGGTAAAGTGTATATTGTATGTGTGTGTGTGTGTAAATTGTTTCATGAAGACATAGATTCCAATCCATTCTCAGAAACTCACCTTCTCTGAACTTCAGTTTCCTCATTTACAAAATGGGAACAATGATGGCATAATTAGCAACATAGCAACTCCCCCTTGCTCCTCTGGGAATGGAGGGAAGATAAAGGCAGAGAAGGGTGGGGGAGGAACAGAAGGGAACAAGCATTTATATAGATGCCTATTATGCTAAGTACTATGCTAAGCACATTACAAATATTATCTCATTTGATCTTCGCAACAACCCTGCAAAGTAGGTGCTGTTATTATTCGAATTTTATAGTTGAGGAATCTGAGGCAAATCACAAGTTAAGTGATTTGCTTAAGTCTCACAGCTAATAAGTATCTGAAGCAGGATTCAGGGTCTTCCTGACCCCAGGCACAGCACCCTATTCAGAAGGAGGGAAGAAAGGAAAGAGAGAGACAGAGACACAGAGACAGAGAGAGAGTCAGACGGATATAGAGAGATAGAGACACAGAGAGACAGAGAGAGGTATAATGGAATGAATAATGGAACAAGCTTCTGGAGGTGATGAGAAGAGAAGATCAAGAGCATAAGTAGAGGGCTTGACCTTGGCAAGGAGAAGGGCTACTTCTTTCTTAGATCTGGAGCAAAAGTGGGAAAAATCGTAGGTGTTACAGAAGAATTTTTAGTTTCAGAGGAGGGAGAATTGAGGGCTCATCATGGGCGACCCTTATTTTCTGAATGAAAAAGAAAACGAAGTCCCCAGTTAAGCAGGCAGAGGGGATGACCGGCAGTGGACTGTAGAAAGAAGTTTTGGAACAGCTATTGTAGGGAGTGAAATGGAAAGTCAGTCCGGGAAGGATAACTGGACAACTGAGCAGAAGTTAATATACAGTTGACAGTGGCTAACAAATTTGTACTGGATTTAGTCAGCATGGTTACGTAACTTTCTCTGCTAGCATTCAGCAGTACATGAGTAGGAACAGAAAACAGAGAGTGACATAAGTCAGGACAGAGGTTTGGCAAGTCTTTAGTGCCAGGAGGACCAAAGATCAAGGGAATCAAGTGTATAGTTGAACTTGTTAATTGTAGGGTCTAGACTGGGAAGAAAAGAAAGTGAAGGTAGGACAGGGGTGATGGACTGAGAAAAAAGGAAGGAGTGCAGTGACTGGATCCAGCAGTTAGGATGAAAAAGAGGTGTAGAAAGAATGAAGCAAGAGGGAGGGAGAGATAAAAAATAATGAAAGGTCATGATCAGAGACAGGAATTTTGGCATCTGGGATCATAACCATAGATGGGGTTCCTGCGGCAGCTAAGGTGAATTGGAGATATTAGTCATAAGGGTTGAGGTTGATGAATTGGAAGATCAAAGTGTTAGAAGAAATATCATTATGTATATTCAAATCCCTGTGTTGGGGGTAGGGGTTAGGGTAGAAATGAGAGGAAGACTCTGTGCTAGCTACTGAACTCTTGGAAAGAATAACCTGGAGCTCAGTAGATGACTTTGACAAGCAATGGGAAAGGATGATACAGATAGATGTATCCCCCAAAGAGAACTATTTACTCTGTGATGGTAGCAAAGGGAGGGGATGGAAATTTCTATAAGGAGTAAGGAATATGCCTCCTCTTCTTCCTGGAATCATAAATCAGAAAGCATGAGAAAAGAAGTATTGGGTATTCATGAGACTGTCCAGGGATTATTTTTTTGCCTTTTTTTTTTGTGAGGGGGGAAGGCTGTGCAATTGTGGTTAAGTGACTTGCCCAAGGTCACACAGCTAGAAGAGTTAAGTGTCTGGGGTCAGATTTGAACTCAGGTCCTCCTGACTCCAGGGTCAGTTCTCTATTTGCTGCAACACCTAGCCGCCCCAGGAATTATTTTTTAGAGGCATCTAGTTGTTTTTGAAGAGGATCATGACATCAGGGAAATGATGATATGACTTGCAGTTGACTTTGATTTGAGTGAGGGAGGGTTGTACAAGGTCACCAGCCTCACTTTCTCCTCCAGAGCCATCAGGATCCAGGGATTTTCATCCAGATTTCAACCAGATATTCATCAGGATGACTTGAGATGGCCCAGGATGCAATGGGAGACCTTGGCCCTTTTAGGCTAAGGCCTTTTCAGATTCTCACTTCAAGTGAGGTAATACCCATTCAGTGAATAGGCCTCTTTAAGAAGTGAGTCAAGGGATAGCCCCTTTAATTAAAAAAATAAAAGAGTTAAACTGGGAGGGGAAGACCCTCAGGGTTGCTGGCCTAGTGAGGATAAGAAAAAGGAGGAAAAGAGAGTGAGGTGGAAAGGTCCAAATAAAAGAAACTGTTCATTAAAGAACAAGTATTCCAGAGGGCAATGTGGTTGTGGTAGGCAGAAAAAGACTGACTCTGAGCAAAAGGTAGGGCATAGAAAGAGAGGGATTAAAGAAAAGAGAAATTTTGCCTTAACAGAAGGGACTTTAAGTCCCAGGGGTTGAGAAAGAGGGTGCAGGAATTTATCAAGTCACAGGAGGAGAAAAGTGCCAGTTGCTTGAGATTCTCACCCTCCAGGTTATCAGCTGATGCCCATATCTTGTCTCTCAAAACTTAGGGAAGAAGCCAATAAGATCAGGCTGGGCAACTGGTTCTATAAATACCTTGGGATTTGGTCTCCAGAAACCTGGCTGATCTCACAGTTAGTGACACTTTCTTTTGATTTAAACTGAAGTCTAGCCCTCTCTCCACTCTGCCATAGCAGCTCTACCTTAGCTAGTTGCAAGGCATAAAAATGAAATGATTGCAACTACAAGTTTATAATTAACTACAAGTTTAGTTCTCTTTTTATTATGCCACACCAATTTACATGGAATGGCCTCTGAACATAAAAGAAGCAATTCCATTAAATGTAAAAAACTTTGTGGGATGGATGACTAGGTTCAGTACTGGAGAATATACGGTGAACGAATAACTATGGTTTCTGTCCTCTTTGGTGTAACTGTTAAGGCAGACAGACTACTAGCTATAATATAATTTTAGAATGAGATAATGCTCTAGGAAAACAAAACAACTGAAGATAAATAGATTACTTTCAAATGGAGAGATCTGGGAAGTCTTTATGGAGTAGGTGGCAAAGTGCTTTGACAAAAATATTTAATACTCTATTCAAGGTATTATTATTATGTGATATTAAAAAAGTATATGATTAGTGTTGAAACCACATAACAGCATCTTGCATTTATAGAGGACCATAAACATTTTTGTTGAAACATTTTCTTCTCTATTATCACGTTTCCCAGAGATGAGATGGCTGCCAAAGTTGGCACCAGATCAGAAATATAAAATCATCTATAAAATCTTATGAAGAAGGATGATACATGACTATGAGCAGCAACATCTCATAAAACTGAGAGATAAAGGAGTAAAGAAAATGTAAAGGAATCATGAAAAGAAATCTAACCAACAAAGTTATCCCAAAGGTATTCAAGGATGAAAAGGAAAGGAGGATTAAATACAGAAGAAAAATGCAAAAAAATTGCAAAGGTCCTTGTAATAAACTCTTTTCTCCATCAAGGATGGTAAAACCACTACATTTGGACCCTAACATTATTGTCACTGAGGTGTTAGAAATGACACTAAAGAGTCCAAAGATGAGGAAACAGCTGGTTTGGGTCAAGTGTAAAATGGGGAAGATCCATGGTGAAGGTGATACAATGGTGAAGATATGGGGGGGGGGGGGAACAAATACGTATTAAGCACATACTACGTGTAAAGCAGTATGCTAAGTGCTTTGCAAATATTACTTCATTTGATATCCACAACCACTCTTTTTTAAAAAATTTATGTATTTACTTTTGGTTTACAACATTCAGTTCCACAGTTCCTTGACAATTTTTCTCCCTCTTCCTCTCCTTCCCCTTTACCCCCATAGTGGCATGCAATCCAATATAGGATCTACAAATACCTTCACATTAAACATTAGTCAAGTTGTAAAGAAGGATTATAACCAATGGAGTGAACAATGAGAAAGAAGAAACAAAACAAAATAAAACAAAACAAGAGCAAGCAGTTGGCTGCAATCTGCATTCAATCTCTGTAGTTCTTTCTCTGGATGATGATATCCCTTTCTATCATGAGTCTTTTAGAGTTATCTTATAGCCTTGCATTGCTGAGAGGAGCCCAGTCTATCCAAATTAGTTATCACACATACGATCCACAACCAGTCTTGGAGGCAGGAAATATTATTGGGCTTTATGGGTTTGGTTTGGGTTTTTTTTTTCGGCATTTTGGAGGGCAATTGGGGTTAAGTGACTTGCCCAAGGTCACATGGCTAGGTTTTGTGTGTGTGTGTGTGTGTGTGTGTGTGTGTGTGTTTTAAGTGTCTGAGGCCAGATTTGAACTTGGGTCCTCCTGACTCCAGGGCCAGTGCTCTATTCACTTCAGAGATATTATTATACCTATTTTATAGGTGAGGAAAAGTGAGGCAAAGAGAGGTTAAGTGACTTGCCTTAGGTCATATAACTAGTAAGTGTCTGAGGCTGGATTTGATCTCAGGTCTTCCTAATCCGAGTCCAGCACTCTCTCTTCTGGGCCACCTTGCTTCCCTTTGAAGGACTGATAAACAGGATACTTGAAGGAAAGGAAGATATCAAAAGTGTGGGAAAACATGAGACTTTGTTAATGCCCAAAGGGGGAGACTGAGAGATCGTTAATAACTACTGACCTATATGCCTACTTTTAATCTACACAAAATCTTCATGAGAGTTGTCTATACAGGAAGTGAGGGCATCCTTAATTGAGGGTATTATTAGGGAAAATACAAGTTTTTCCATAAGCAATATTCAACAATGGACTATATCTTTACCATCACATAAAAAAAGATATAGAGAATATAAGATTCCTGGTGCTCATTGCTTGTTTGTTATGAAAAGCATTTGATTCAGTATAATAAAACACACTTTTAAAGCTCTTTTATTGCAAAGTGATGCCCATCCACATTAAGATTATTGAGGATTCTTTGGGAGATGTGGCAACTGAAATAATCCTGCTCTGATAGCAAATATCAGGTAAGACATAGAAAGGGAAGATGAATGCCTGTCAAAAGCATTTTCCACAGTGATGGAAGAGATGAAGTAGAGTCCAGGCTGAGGGATGATTGCTTCTTTCCAGATGATCTTGTTCTTGCACTGATTGCATCAAACCCTAGGACTTTAAACATCTGATGGAAAAGGAGGAGTTTGGTTTGTCCATCCACAAAGGAAAGACCAAGTGGATGAATATGCATGCCCAAGTTTTAGTATTGATTTGGATGAATGGTCTAGAGAGTTTGTCCATAAGCATGTGTATCTGGTACAGATAACAAAGGTAGAAAAAGAGCTAGACCTAAAAATGAAGAGGAGGTGAGTTGAATGAACTTCGTTTGGGAAATTACAATGTTCCTTTACTGATCTCAAGAATTCCATGAAAACAAAGATCCATCTTTTCAATGCTATCATTTTTCTGGCATTTCTATATGGCAGTGAGACATGAAGTACCATCACCTCCAAAGAACTAAAGCTGAATATCATGCAGAAAGCAATGGGGAAGCGTGAACAGACTGTAATGCATAACCAACAAGGAACTCCAAAAAAGAAAAACAATAAAGTAAATCATCAAGAAATTGTATGAAGGGGGAAGGGCAGAAGGGAGCAAGCATTCATTAAATGCCTACTGTGTGCCAGATACTGGGCTAAGCCCTTCACAAATATTATCTCATTTGATCCCCACAACAATCCTGTGGGGGTAGATGTTATCATGATACCCATTTTACAGTTGAGGAAACCAGGGCAGATAGAAATGAAGTGACTTACACAGGGTCAAACACTTAAAAAGTGTCTAAGGCTAGATTTGAATTCAGGTTTTCTTGATTCCAGGCCCGGTGATCTATCCACAGTGCCATCTTAGTTGCCTATAAGGAAAAGAGAAGATGGGCTGGTCACATGACAAGAGTAAAAGATGACAGATGGACAGCCAGACTACTCTGCTAGCACTCTCAAGATGGTGGCAGAAACCAAGGAAGGCCTCCAGCACATTGGGTAGACTGCTTGTGACAAAGTTTTGGGAGAATTATAGAAAAGAGTGGCACCAGATGTCATGGATGGATGGGTGGTTGATGATTTGCATTGCTGAAAGGAATTTCCAAATTGATGAAATTTTATCCATTTGAGGGCACATGACAGTAACTATTCTATTAAAAGTGGTAGCATTAACAAAAATAGGTGGTAACCAGTACAACCAGGGAGAGACTGGAGATTGAAGTTATGGGAAAATTAGACTATGAAGACAGCTGGGAATTAGCAAACTGAAGGCAGTTCTCATATGCAAGGTGGCAGTCAGGAGACTTGACATACAAACTGAATCACTGAATCATTGTGCCTTCATTGCTAAATTCAGATATTCCCTTAAAGGGCCAAAACAATTAACCAACCAAAAAAAAAAAAAAAACCAGGGGTATGTGAAAACGACCTCTGGGTTAACAAGGTTTAGTTGTAACTAAATTCAAATGCAGTTGCCTATATTTCTAGGGTAAGCTCAAAATGATTTGTAAACATTTTCTCATTTGTTCTGATTGTTGAATAATACAGGCTTTCCTTGTTCTACCCTCAAACTTAAAACTGAGTTTGCCCATGAAAAGAAATTTCAGCTTCTATATTTAGAATCAACAGGATTAGGAGGGACCTTAGTGTTGGACATTTTTTCTCTGACAGTTACCTTCTGATTGTTACTTAATAGTAATTTATTTCTTTAACAACCACTTATTAAGGGTCTACCAAGTACAAATTTTGAGTTGAGATGGAGGAGACTGCCTCTAACCTCACTGATAGCCCTAGATAATAAAAATTGAGTGTGGCCAGTTTGGAGATGGAACCAGAAAGTCTCTCTGAATCTAGGGTCAGTTCTCTTGTATGGAGGAAAAACTGCTAGTGTGCAGAATGGTCCTTTTTGCCTTCTGTGGGTCTGCCACATCAGAATGTGACTTTAGTTATTCATTTTCTGACTGAAGGCAAGGGAAAAAAAGAGAGTTTTTTGCGAACAAAGGGCGGCATTTGGGAAGAGGGGTGTTTTCCCTGCATGCCTTGAAAAGCAAAGGGCTCCAGAACTTCTAGATGAAGAGAGTAACAATGGAGAGGACATTCTGAAGGACTTCATGGGATTGTTCTTTGAAAAACTTCCTCACTGGCTTTCCGTGATTTTTAAAAACCTTAAACTTATAGGAAGACTTCAGACATTGTGACTTCAGTTTCAAACTTGGTTGGTGTTATTTTGGTTTCCTGGAGTTTATTGAGAACCTGGGATGAGAATTTTCCAAGTTTTTTTTTCTTTAAGAAAAGAACAAATCCCTCTTTATGATCTCAGTGCTTCTACTTGGAATCCCAGGTGAAGCAGGAAAGGCATGCAAAAATATGCATCCCATCCTCCCAACAAAAATAATTAAGATGACTTTTTCAAATCTCCAGGGTCTGAGTCTTAGTTTATGTTCTGGCATGAATCAGATCAGTCCTTGTTCACTCTGAGTGGATTTGCCCACAGTTAATTAGGAAAGAAACTTGAACTTGGAAACTCTCATCTCAGGGATACCCTGAGCCAGTCCTTATCCAAGGGCCTAACAATATGAGCTGAAAGATCTGCCTGACCTGGGAGCTGAGTGTGGGTCTCCATAACATGTGTTGAAAGTAAAATCTCTGAAAAAAAACTTAAAAGCTAGGCTGGACTTTCCCATTGCCCATTATATTTTATGTGTGGAGGGGGGAAGTATTGGCTGTTTGCTAATTATCAAAGCCTTTTTATGACTTCCTAAGAGGGAAAAAAAAAGGTGGGGGAGGGAAGAGAAGAAAGGAACAGCCCTAAGTGACTTCCTTTAGGCATCTGGATGAAAGGTTGACCTTTAGAGCTCTTGGGGAATTGTATAGTTTGTCAAAGTTGCAAAATAAAACATCAAGTGCATTTTCAGGAAGGCTGGGGGCTTTGAAGTTGGAAGGCAAACAGGAACAGCTGTCCTGGCTGATGTGGGCATAAGCCTGTCACTGTACTACCAAGGCAAGGCTCTTGGGTGGTAGAGATGACTGAATTGGTCCTGCCTGGGTAGAGGGAGGGAATCATCCTCTGCTTTCTTTCTGCTTGTGTGGGTCTTCTTCGGACAGGGCACCCCCCTCCCCATTCCATGAGCCAGATTGAGGGAGGGCAAGAAAACAAGCTTCAAGACCACAGATTGCCCCAGTGGCTGTCTCAAAGAAAATATAAATGGGGCACATTGGCTGTGCGGATTGATCTTGGATGGTAGGTCCAGACACAAGGAAAACAAATGAGGGGAACATGCTGCTACTTTAAAAAAAATTTAATTACAAGGATGTAAAACTATCAATCAATTTTGACTGGAACAAAAACAGCTCCACTCTTTTTAAGCATGTTGAGCCTCTGAAGTAAATGGCAGTGCATGAAAAACATATTCTCCATGGAAATTTGCAGTTTCTCACCAGGGTTTTCAAGACAAAATACACTCAATCACCTTTTTCAAAAAATTAGCATAAAACCTTCCACTCTCCAGAGAGGTTATGAACAAGCTTGTGAGGCACTCTGTTCCCATAACCACTGTTTCCCTATTTATTTGCATTCTCGCTTTGGTCTCTTTTCAATGGACAGGCCCTTTACGGCTTCCTTCCTGCTTCTATCAGAGGAAATTGAACAGTAAAAATGGTAAATAACCTAGCTCTGTCAGTTCCCAAGATTCAGATGCTTTTTCAGATTTTCTTAAAACCCAAATGAACTTGTATCAAAAGGGGATGACTTATACTACCCCTTAGCTAAATGTGACAGTCTGACTTATAAAGTCCTCCAGGGCCTATGATTTCCATCAAATACCATAGAACTAACATTCTCAAATGCTAGCAAGTTTCAGTTTGTACCAAAGGTTTGTTCTGATTTGAAAGTCTCAGATAGTTTCATCCAACATGTAGCCTTTGCATTAGGGTTATTTTAGAATATACTCTTTGGGCATTAAATACTAAAATTAGCAGAGCAGATAATTGTCATCTCTGTTTTACTTTGGCTGGCACCAAAGGGAGGAAGACAGACACAGAAGAACTTAGGAAAATTAGACAGGGAATAATTAAACAGGTGTCTTGAGAATTTAAGGGAAAAAAAAAACCAGGCAAAGGGAGATCACATACAAGCCAGCATTCAACTCAATTTAGCAAATGTTTAAATGTTGGCTATTTATCAGTCAATCAACAAGCATTTATTTAGCTTCTTTCTGGATGTCTGACGCTGTGATAGACAATGGGGATTGGAAGACAAAAATGAATCAGTTCCTGCCCTCAAGGGACTCACATTCTATTTCAGGAGACAACCTTTATATGTACATACATATATACACATATACATATATGTGTGTGATCTCTATCTATATATCTTTATACAAAATAGATACAAGGATTGGCTTTGGGTAAATAGAAAAGGTCACAATAAAGATAGGAAATTTGTTGCTTGAGGTCACTAGTGGAGGATATGAAGGATTCTCAGAGGCAGATGTCAGGGACCCAGTATATTGCCGGCATATGTGTAATATATTTGTATAAATGTACATATATGTAATATATGTATACATACACACATACAATCAAAAAGACCTTAATTCAATTCAACAAGCATCTTAAAGCATGTAATATGTGCTAAAAGGACAATAGGATATGAGGAAGGAAAAAAATCACTTTCAGCTAAGGAGAATTAACAATAGTTTCATAGAGGAGGTGAGCCTTGAGGTGGGCTTTAAGGGAAGAGAAGGATTTCAACAGACAAAAATGCAGAGGGTTATGTTAAATCAAATCAAGCACAGAAGGATTTATTAAGAACTTATGTGCCAGGTGAGGCAGCTATGTGGTATAGCGGACAGAGTACCAGGCTTGGAGTCAGGAAGATGAGTCTTCCTGAGTTCAAATTTGGCTTCAGATGCTTACTGGCTGTGTGACTCTGGATAAGTCACTTAACCCTGTCTGTCTCAGTTTCCTCATCTATAAAATGAGCTAGAGAAGGAAATAGCAAACCACTCTGATATCTTTGCCAAGAAAACCCCAAATGGGGTCATGAAGAGTTGGACAAGACTGAAATGACTGAACAACAACAGCTTTACCTCGTTAGAGATGCCTGAAAGAGCTGGAAACAACTGAAAAACAATTGTATTGAATGTGTCAGGTACAGTGCTAAGAATTACTGCAGGTGTTGAAGACTGCTCAGGAAGGAGGTAAGGTATATTCAGTCTCATTCCTTAAAGAACATTGCATCAAGCATTGACCCTGGAGTCAGGAGGACCTGAGTTCAAATCTGACCTCAGACACCACTTACTAGCTATGTGACCCTGGGCAAGTCACTTAACCCTGATTGCCTCATGAAACAAACAAACAAACAAAAAGAACCTTGCAATCAATATACTTTGATCCAGAACTTCCTTGATGGAGCAAAGTCTTTGGAAGATGTTTCTAGTACCTGACTTTAGTGCAGTGATTAACATTTTTCTCAATGACTTGGATGAAAGCAGAGATGTCATGTTTATCAAATTGGTGAAGGAAAGTATATTTTATACATTGGGTGACAGGGTATGTATCTATAAAAGAACTACTGGCTAGCACGATGAGCTAAATAGCTAAATCTAATAAAATAAAATTGAGCAGGGATCATTGTAAACTCCTACAGTTGGGTTCAAAAAATTGACATCACAAGTGTAAGATGGGGGAGGTGAGGCTAGAAAGTCATTTCTTTGAAAAAGATCTGGGGTCAGAGATAATGTTTTCTGAACAGAAAACTCTACTTGAATTAATAGTATGACCCAGGACCTCAGATAGGTAATGTCCTGCCTTAGGCAAACCTGAGTGTCATAGTTTCCAGAACAAAGGAGATGGTAGACCTACTGACCTCTGAACTATTCAGTCCTCTTCTGAAGTATCTTGTTGAGGATAGGATTTTTTTTTTAGGATTAATAGAGACAAATTTAATTACCTGGAGGAAGATGCCCAGCGTGGTGGAGGGATTGTAGATCATGAGTTCAAAATCTCTTACCTGGAGAAAATGTCATGTCATGTAGATGGGAAATAAGCCTTTCCATGTGATTTGTGACCTATTACTTTTTCTCATCCTACAAGAAGAATCTTTTAGTCTCTATAATCTTTTCTGTAATAGCTATTTATTTTCCAAAAGGAGAGTCCTTCCCCCAGGGCTAAAGTGATTCAGAATACAGAACTTCGTGTCCACAGGCATTGTCTGTTTTTGACCTCCATTTGTGGCTCACCAAGTGCAGTGTCTCTGTCCCAGTCCTCTTCACTGTTCTAGGATTAGAAAGTCCTTGAAACCCCATGCTTTCTATCTGATTACCAAATCACATTAATTCATCATAGAGGCTACTCTTCCAACAAACCTCCAATAATTGCCTGGTTATTGCCTCCTCCCTACCATTCCCCCATTTTATTAACCAATAGATTCTTTTGGTCTCCCTAACAAAAGTGCCTAGGTAGGGCAATATCCTTCCCTTCAATCTTTTGTTTCAAGTTCTTATCTTTATTGCCTTTCAAGGCTTTGTGTTCTACCCTAAGATATCATATAGATTGCCACCTACTAGGCCTTTCTATACATCTAGTCCTACCTGCCACTCTGCAATAAAGTCTGTGCTCTAATCAGTAGTCTCAACCAATAACTGACCCATAAATTGATCAATGGAACAAGTTACTCCAGGGATAACAGCATGATGCTATTTAAGAGCCTTGGAGCTCAGCACACCCTGGTCCCTGGTAAAACAAGCCTCCTACAGCATAGACTAGGGAGGTTTCAGTTCCCAAGATTACATGAAGGAAAAGAGTCTGAAATACAAGATTCTAAATCTATTACTTTAGTCTAAAATATGAGAATCCCAGAATTAAGAGAGCGACGAGAAGTCATGTAGTCTGATCCTTTCCCATCTACCGTATCTCTGCTTAAAAACCTCTAGTGTTGGGGAACTCACTTCCTATAAAGGCAGTCATTCTCAATTATTAGGAATGGTTTCTTTATATCTGAAGAATTCTGCCTTTTGTAATAATTCTGCCTTGTTCTACCTTGCACTCAAGAAAAAAAAATGTATATAATATGCCTTGCACTTAAACCTTTTGAGTTCTCGAAGGTGACTAACTAGCCTTCATTCAGTGCGCTAACTTTAAGACTTTACTCTGATTTTCTGTTTGACTTTTGTTCATCATCTGTTTCTATTCCTTCCAGGAATCCAGCTGCAGGGCTGGGCTGAGTTAAGTCTCCACTCAACACTCCCCACTGAGACAAGACCTCATGTCACAAAGCTATTGTGGAAGGCAGTGGGACAGATGTCTGCAAGGGAAGTAGAAGACTGAATATTTTGCAAAGATATTTTTCTTTTTTTGCTTTCTTGGGAGGGGCAATTGGGGTTAAGCGACTTGCCCAAAGTCACACAGCTAGTAAGTGTTGTGTCTTAGGTCAGATTTGAACTCAGGTCCTCCTGACTTCAGGGCCAGTGCTCTATTCACTGTGCCATCTAATTGCCCCTTTCCAAAGATCTTCTATTTGAATCTCCTTTATCCTTCCCTCTCCCCCCACCCCATGAGGCTACCGTGAAGAGTAGACCAAGAATGTCAGAGCAACTGCAGAGAGAGTTTGTGTCCTCCCTCTGATTCACCAGTGACAGTGGCCAGGTGTATTTTTAGTCAGCGCCTTTAACTCACATGGCTCAAGGTGCTTAATAGAAGCTTTCACAATGGCCAGCATTTATACCATCATCCTGTGAGGTTGATGATAAAATGCTGGCCCTGATTCATTGAAATATGGTGCACTTCAATGATACAAAGGCCACTGAGTGTGACCAGGGGACAGAGTCTTGGATTTGGGATCAGAAGACTTGGGTTTGAATACTAGATCTTCTATAAGTAAGCACCATGGAGGGACAGGGCTGCCCTGTGGGGCCCCATGCAGTCTTCAGAGCATGCTCAGAGGCTCTACCTACTGCCAGTCTACAGGAGAGATTTGGTGAAAGCAAGTGTTGGTGTGGCTGTTCAGGCAGAGCTCAGAATGCATACAGAAGTCCCTCATCACCTGCAGGCAAGAGAGAGGTATATCTTCTCCTCTGTGTCCTCTTTGGCTCAGCAGCCAATTAAAAGCTTTTCTTCACCACCTAGTAAACAGACAGGAAAGTCACATACTAGCTGTGCATGCTCTGAGTGGGATCAGAACCTCCCCCACCTCTATTTTACATCCTCATGTATTTCTAGAAGCAGGATCACCAGCCCCCACATGGACTCTGAGGACTGGACATCCCCTGGTCAGTCCCTCCATTATATGTATGCCATGACCTTGGACTTGTCACTTAGTACATAGTAGTACTACATAAGTACTAGATAGTACTTGTGTATTATGTAGCAAGTACTACATGGCATGTAGTACACAGTGTAGTACATAATGTAGGACAGAAGTACTGCATCAGTACTACATACTTCCCTTCTTTGGACCCAAGTTAAATGAAATGATTTCTACATCCCCTTCCAGCCCTAAATCCCGTGCTAAGGCATCGAGGCAGATAAGCAAAAGCATACAGTTATTCCGGTTCTTAAGCTGGAGAGCTGGGACAGCTTGGTGGTGCAATGGATAGAGTGACAGGCCTGGAGTCAGGAAGACTCATGATATATTTTGTGAGTTCAATTCTGACCTCAGACATTACTAGCGTGTGACTTTGGGCAAGTCACTTAGCTTTGTTTGCCTTTTTTTCTTCATCCGTAACAATGATCTAGAGAAGAAAATGGCAAACTGCCCCTGTATCTTTGCCAAGAAAACCCCAAACAGGTTTAGGAAGAATTGGACATTACTAAAAATGACCGAACAACCACAAAACTGAGGTACTTATCATTGAACCACATGGTCTGCATTGTTGAACTCTCCATTGAATCCCTATGTAGGGATCCCCATAGAGACCTTAAGAAGGGAAGATGAAAAGGTGAGGCATGGGTCAGGACGTAAAGCGAGGTCACAGAAGCTGGGTAAAGTCATTCCAGAGAAAGTCTGATCCGAGCTCAGTCACCTGCGTGAGTTTTCTCCCCCGTCTACTCTCTTCAGCAACTGTCTGATTTTGCAAAAGGTAAAGATTTCTCCAACCTAATAGAACTCTAATGCCAACTTATCCATTTTCTTGGGAACAGATTAACATTTCACTTGGCTTAAATGATACACCAAAGGGTCCTAAACATTTTGTATGTTTGTTCATAAAAAGTAGACTATAAGCTCGTTGAGGACAGGTACCCTTGTGTTTTATCTTTGAATCTATAGTGCCTTGCATACAGCAGGCACTTAATACGTGTGTGTTCTATTGCATTGGACTGGAAAAACTTTTTCATTCACAAATTTCTAAGAGTATGAACACACACATTTGCATGAGAATATATGCATATTTATGTGTGGGGATGTGTATGTGTTGATAAATGTTTAACAACTGGCCCTCCCCACAAGAAGAATGTACACAAATTTTTAAGTTTAATCTAGACTATTGATGTTTCCCCCATTATTTTCTTAAATCTAGACAGTCAATGAAACAATCAAGCTCTGATTTGTAGCATTTGCCAATTGCTGGGATATAAATGCTCACATTGAAAATCTAACACTCACCAGTTCAGGTGGTTCTAGTACATCTCTGTATATGTATATGTGTATATATGCATGTATATATATAGCGTGTATATAACAAGTATACATATTGTGCATGCATACATTATTATTGTGGTTATTTTTAGCCAGTTTTAGACATAAGCTGTAATAGTGATGAACCAATACCAGATTAAGTACTTTGGGGAAAGTCCTATATTCTATTCTAGAATCCCAGACAAATTCCAGAAAATTGACCCTCACATTCCAAGAAAACCCTAGTGTGTCAGGGCTAGACAATGGGATCCGGCTATTCTCTTCAGTGTGAGTCAGTGGACTGCCTGGTGTGGAATGGCTTTCATCTGAAAGACTGGAAATCTCAGAGGAGTAAAATGCTGGTTGATTTATGCACTCAGGATGTCTACAGTGTTTCTCTAACCTGGCTTCCCTGAGTAGGGCAGTGCTGGTGAATTGGCGTCTCCTAATAGATCAGCCCCACCCTCTCTGCCACCTGGGAGGGTTTGACAACCAGAGCCTAAAGAAGGGCCACTGATCCTATGTTGGTCAGGAAATTTACAGATCTTCTAATTTATGCAGCAAGCCTTGGTCTACAGGATGGATTGACAGTGGGGAACTCTTCAGTTCCTTCTGTATTCCCAAAGTCACTTTGCAAATACCACCCTCCATGTGGAAAACATCTTTAGACAATGTTTAGAGATGCTGTACGAGATTTATTTTTTTTAAGGGTTCTTAGCTCTCCATGTAATCCTAGGATTTCGAAAAGCCTCACTTTAGGCCTCCACTGCTGCTCATTTGCCTTAATTTAAAGCCGGGGGAAAAGCTGGAGATTATGCTATTAAAAAGGCCACGCTGTAGGCCATCAATCATAAGGGTTACCATTCTCCTTCTCTGTATCCCAGAGCTCTGCTTCAAGTCCTAAAATCATGAGAATAGATGCAGATGTGGTCAGACTCTGCCTGCTTCATATGCACCCTATGGTCTGTGGGGGTCAGAGAGCAGTGCTGACCTTGAACTTCTCCTTGTTTGAATTCCATTTGCTGTTGGCAAATGTCAGCTCTCTGACTGTGGGAGAAAAGCAGCTTGTAAAGAGGTACGGAGAGGGCTCCATGGGCTTCTGATATTTCTCCTGTAATAATGCCCTACTGACTGACTTCAGGCATATGGGAATTAAGGGACTCATGGATAAACTGTCCCTTGAAAAGTATACCCATGAATTAAAACATAGGAGTTAAAGCAAAACAAGGAGAGGTGCCTAGCTCTATAAGTGCTGTGTTCTCCTAGGCTAGGGGTGAACCACAAATAAATGATGACTTTAAGGCATCTTTCTGAGTCCCCCCCATTTGTCGCTAGCTTTGCCTGATTAGGCTGAGAAAAACAAAAGCAAGTCTTGTTGCTATTGTCATGGAGGAATGCACATCTTGCTTCATTTAAACACAGAACTTCTCAGCCCACTCAGAATCACTAAACTGGAGTCTTCTCTAGTGCAATTTTTATGGAAATTCTCTCATAGAGTTAGGGGCCAGATGAAAATCAGCCGTATAATTCTAGAAACCATTTCCTTATTGTTAGCCATTAGGATTTCCCCATTAAGATTCAGGCATTTAGTGAGTTGGTAAGCGGATCTGATGAGCTTTATTGTCAGCTCACATTAGCATTATCTTATTTTGGGAGGCAGGCTGATGAAGGGTGAGGGAGAAGAGGAAGAGAGCACCTGCTTTTGGGAACTGTCTTACTTCCCCATTACTCCCATTACCCCTAAATGGTCCTGCTAGGGTTCTACACTCAAAGGCCTGGTTGAAACACAGCCTTAAATTGTACAAGGTTAACAGAAGTCATTTATTCAGGTTTTCAAAGCAATAAATATAGACACACATATGTGTATATAAAGTGTTATATATATATATATATATATATATACACACACACACAATACATATATTGTATAAAAGTGTATACACACATCTATGTGTGTGTGTGTGTGTGTGTGTGTGTGTATCATACAGACCTTATTATCTTCATTTTCTATTTGAGGAAACTGAGGCTGGGTGAGATTGAGAAATTTCCCCAAGGCCACATAGGAAGTTTTAGAAGTAGGGTTTGAACTGAACGTTTTTTGACTAGTCTTTTCCTACTATATCACTGTATCACACAGACTCAGTATACACCTTAGCAACCCCAATGTTCCCAGCATCCATTGCTCTTCTGACTTACATTTCTATTTGTACATACCCATCATTAACTAATTGTTTCCTCTGTCTATAGATACTCAAATTCCACTCACCATAACTATCACAAACTCACAGGAACCAGTTTTCACAAGACCTAGTCCACCAATTACCAATGTCAAGAGGAGGTCCTGACAATCTCCTAAAGTTGGGAAGGTAATGATAAGTAGATCACTACTGTGTGTGGTTATGAGCACTCTTGACCATACTGTAGTCTAACAGAAGCTTTCCATGAAAATTAACATGTGACCTGGGAGAAATGCACTGAGCCGTTATTGGTCATTTTAAATGAGCTGATCGGGTTAGCTAGCCTTTAGCTATTAGGATTAAAGGAGGGAAGATACAGGGTATGTAAGTTTTGATAAAGGGAAGAAAGTCAAAAAGGCCTGCAGACCAGGCGAAGCTTGGGCAAGAGCAGCCTGAATGGGGATCCTTAACCAGGCAACAATAGACACTGGGCATCTGTCAGGGGGAAGACTGCTAAGGGGAGGGCTGAGCTCATTAAGAAGAATGCAGTGTATCAAATATATGGAGAGGACCTTGGGGTTGGTTGGAATTTGCTCTTCTCTCATCAGTCTTCCTTTCTTCCTCTTAGATCTCAGGAAGATTTGGGGGCATTAATGAAAACAACAACACAATTGAGTACAAGGTCCTTCAGTTTTGTGTCTCTACTCTTTCTCTTTCCTCACGCAGCAGCTAGCTTGATTAATCAGATAAACCACTTTAGCAGGGCTTTATCTGATGGCTAATGGTAGTGATGAAGGCATACCAGCCTTTTGATTGGATTCTTTATCAACCCCATAAGTTCATTTAGAATGTAAGCTCTTTGAGGGTAACAACTGTTTCACTTTAGTTTTTGTATCTCTAGCGCTTAGTACAGTCCCTGGCACACAGTCGTTGCTTAATAAATGCTTATTGACTGGGTCATTTTAATCATTTTGCTTCTTTGTCATCTATATGAATGACAAAGCAAAATGATCTTCACAACCAAAGAGCTTGCTGAAGATGGCACCCTTTGAATCCAGTAGAATTTATCACCACATTGCCCTTGATTCCTGAGCCCCAACACTCCTAGCCTCCAGCACCCCCTTCTCCCCCCCCCAACCCCTCCCCTTCAAAGTTGGCCTTGACACTGAGCCCTTTATAACAATTCCTGAGACATGTCGCATTTCGGGAGGTAATCTATTTGGTTACTGGAGTGGAATGACAGACAGAGCACACCTGTGATCAAAGGCAGGAGGAGGTAGAAAAGTCATCTCTACAGTTCATGGGCAGGGGTCCATCCCACTGACTCAGCTACTCAAGATTTTCAGCGCTTTGGGGTCAGTTATTAACTTCTCTGCCGTGCTTGCAGAACAAAGAGGTTACTGAGACCAATTGGCAGGGTGCCTGGCTCTGTTCCCCTTCCCCCTCTGCTAACCTTTTCTTTTTTAATTTAAAAAGCTTTCAGAGGCTCATCTCAGGGTTGCTGGAGTGAGGAAGGAAAATTAAAAACCTCCTTTAAGACTCGAAGTAGCTAAGGAAGAGGAACATGTCTGTCCGTGTGGCCAAAGGGCCTTTGCTACGAGTTTACCTTCTCCTACTATCCTGGGCTTCCCCCCTTAAACCAGTTCAGGACTCTCTTGAACACCTGGTTCCAGTTTAGTCACCTTTGAAAATGACTTATCCCCAAACGTTGCATTTTTATGATTGCAGGGGATCTTGGTATGATAACTGGCTCTTTATGCTTCTTGGTTAAACTTTCACCATCATTTCTAAATTTTTTTTAAAAAGTAAATACTCTTGTCACAGGCATAGAAATGTAGGTGTCAAATAGCCGTTCACTGTGCACAGCTGTGCCCTTCAGGTGAAACCACTGTTGAGTGAGAAGCCTATTCTTCCTTATGAAAAATGTGCCAAATAAATGCTATATGTCTTTCAACAAGGAGTTTTTCTTTGTAATAATAGTCATAATGCTTCTATTAACTAATAATGCTTCCAGTTTATGCCATGCCCTTGTCCTGAGTAACTCAAAGTATCTATAGGAAAGCCTGGATTTCTCTAGGTTTAACATGTCACATTCTTTATCTCTCCTACTATATTCATTAACACAAGTCAATCTTAAGTGCAAGGTACTGAGCTAGGCACCAGAGATATAAAAGCAATCATAAAACAGTCCTTCCCCTCAAGGAGCTTACATTCTACAGGGGGATACAAACAGGAAGACATTCAGAAAGGGGTGGAATTTGAATCTCTCAATTCCAATACTTCTTTTCAAATCTAATGGTGTGCTGCAGTGAACACAATCCTAGATCAAGAGTCAAGAGAATCCAGTTCAAATTTCACCTGAACATTGACAGGTTAATTAACTTTTTGCCTCAGTTTCTCATTTGATTCATGAATGGCAGAAAAAAGCATGTTGAGGGGCAGCTAGGTGGCACAGTGAATAGAGCATCTGTCCTGGAGTCAGGAGGATCTGAGTTCAAATCCAACCTCAGACACTTGACACTTACCAGTTGTGTGATCTTGGGCAAGTCATTTAACCCCGATTACCTTGCCTTCCCCCCTCCAACAAACAAACAAAACAAAACAAAAAAGCATGTTGAACTTGCAAAGTCATAGGACCCAAGTTCAAATCCAGCCTCTGCCACTTAACTCTCAGTTTTCATACCTGTAAAATGAGGGAATTGAACTACACAGTTCCTATGGAGCTATGAAGGTCCCTTCCAGCTATAATACTTATAAAGATTTCTGGAGGACAAGCTAGAAGCAATTGGATTACATTCCAGTTTAGAATTTTCCATGACTTTCCATTACTCTTTATCTTGATGTAATGGAAAAACCATTGGACATATGGAATCAGAAAAGTGGGCTCCAGGCAGTGTGTGTGTGTGTGTGTGTGTGTGTGTGTGTTTTCAAAAAATTTAAGAAAACAATATTCAAGAAAGATTTTCCAATGGTAAAGAATGTGGGATAATTACTAAAAAATCACCAGAAATCAGAAACTTTTCTGATAGACTAGCAGTGAATCTGTACCTCTAAGCTGGCAAGTGAACTTGGCCAAGAACACCTAAGTATGGCAATTCCAATTCAGCAGTGACTATTCGGCAATAACAGATGCCACCCTGGTTTTGGAGACCCATTAGAAGCATTATAGCATTGTAGGTTGTCAGGGCTAGAGAACTTTAGCTCCTTAACAAGTTTGTGTATTATCCAGCCTCTACTCAGAAAGATTATTTAATCACGTAAGATATATGGATCCTAGATTTAGAACTGGAAAAGACTTTAAAGGTCATCCACTATGATGCCTTAATTTTATAAATAAGGACACTGAGGCTCAGAGAGCTTAAATGATATTCCCAAGGTTACATAGGTAGTGAGTAGAAAAACCAGAATTTGAACTCAACTCCTCTAATTCCAAATCTAACATTCTCTCTACTAAGTCATTCTTCAAATATTTATGAACAGAAAGAATATTCACAGGAAGTATAGCTAGAATTTTGTGGATTAAAATTTTACAAGGGAAGTCAGTCCAGAAGGAATGGGAAATTCACAAGGATGAAGTTCCAAAGACACAGATAGAAAACAATTCTAATAAGGATAAATGGGAAGTGTTTGAAGAGATCAATGTGGATGCATAGGGAACTCACTAATCAACTTAAATTTTAAAATATATTTATACAAATAACATATAAAATATTTATATATAATTATATATTAATATGCATAATTGTATGTAATACATTATGTAGATAATATATATTTATATAATATTTATACAGGCTATGTATAAAAAAAGCAAAGTCAGGTAACAGGTGATGAATAGGGAGTAGGGCATAGTCCTAGAAAAATAGAGGTAGCAGTGTTAAAGCTCAGAATGAACTCTGAGAAGGAAACTATGCAAAACAAACAAACAAAATTGTTTTTTAACTACACAGGGGAAAGAAGATGATCCAAGAAGGGATAGGAGCACTGTTAGGGTGGATGTGGCAGCCATGAATGACAAAAGGAGAAGGTGGAGCCACCTGCATCTTATTCTATTAATTTTCTCTGCCCAGGGGGAAGAACTTTGCCTCTGGACTGACAGAACTGAAATAACTTGATTCCCAAGATGAGGAAGGTGTCAGTCATTATCCCTGACGAGGTCAGGTCATCTGACCCAAAGGAACTGCAATCTTGGACACTGAAAGAGCAGGAGTATGTGATGATTGGTCACTGTCAGTGACACTTGAAAGATTGTGGAAAGTGGGAGAGGCATTGCAACACTGGAGAAAGGGAAATGTCCCTTCTCCAGGGAGAAGAGAATAGAGTGTGCAAACTATAGGTCAACAGACATGACTTTGGGTCCTGGGGAAAATCTAGAACAAATCATCAAAGAAAGGGTGAGGAACAAACAAACATCTAGAAAAGGCTTCAAGAATGTCATTCCAAATTAACTCAATTTCCTCTTTTGACAAGGTAAATAAACAGGTAGAAGAGGGAAACACTGTAGTTGTAGTTTGCCTAGATTTGGGTAAAAATCTTTGATAAAGACAAACTCTAGTGTCTCCCAGAATCAATCTAAAATCCACTGTTTGGTTTTTAAAGTCCCTCATGACCTAGCCCTCTCCTGCCTTTCAAATCTCCTTATTCTTTACGTATCCCCATGTAGTCTTCAGAGATAAATATAATGTCTTATCGCTATTCAGTCATTCCTTCATGTCCAACTCTAAGTGACCGCACAGACTTATTGTCCATGGAATTTTCTTGGCAAAGATACTGGAGTGGTTTGCCATTTCCTTCTCCAGTGAGTCTCCATTTTATAGATGAGGAACCGAGGCAAACAGGGTTAAGTGACTTCTCCAGGGTCACCCAGCTAGTAAGTGTGTAAAGTCAGATTTGAACTCAGATTTTCCTGGTTCAAGGTCTGGTTCTTAATCCACTATACAACCTAACTGCCTCATGTATAATGTCTTCTACTTAGGTTAAAAAAGTCATCTGGACAGAATGAGAGAGGTGTGGTCAGGAAGTTTGTCTGAAAAATATCTGGGCATTTTAGTGGACCACAAAATAGAATGAGTCAGCAATGTGATATGGAAGCCAAAATACTAATGCAATATTCAACTGCCTTAAGGGAGGCACAGCTTCAAGGAATGAGGACATGATATTCCTTGTATACTTTGCCATAGTCAGGCCATATCAGGAGTATTTCTTTCAGCTCTGGGCAAGACATTTTGGTAGGGATATTAATTAACTGGAGAGCATCCAAAGGCCAGCAAGGATGCTGAAGGGTCTTGAGTCCATGTCTTATAAAGATTGGTTGATAGAACTACAGATGTTGACCTGAAGAAGAGAAAACTTGGGGAAAAATGATTATTCCATTCAAGTATAAGAAGGGTGTGATGTAAGAGAGGAAGTAGACTTGGTTCCAGAAGACAGAACCAGGAGTGGTGACTAGCTACAAAGAAGTACATTTAAATTTGATGCCATTCCTAAGAATTAGGGCTGCATGAAAGTGAAATCAGGATGACTCAGAGGGTCATAGGTTCCCCTCTCCTTAGAGAGAGACTAGATGATCCATTTAGTGAAGCTTTCTTTGGGGTGTGGGTTAGCTCCCCATTCTCATATTCTGTGGTTCTGTGACAGAATAAGATAGGAATGGGGAGAAGTGGAAAAATAATTAGAGATTGAGTGTGGCAATTTGCTGAACCCAGGAAGCTGGGCAGGATACAAGAGAGCTAGAAGGTCAAAAGGATTAGATGGATCTTCAAACTCAGGGAGCCTTAGAAATTCTTAATGAAAGAAGCCTTGGCCCAAGGGTCAGGGGCCCTGGATCAGTCTCAAGGAAGAACTTAAGTATTAGTAAGCTGGCTTGGAACACAAGGTCTATGCCCAGAGTAGGTCTAACACAGGCAATTTCCATACTGGGAAACTGGCTTCCAATACAAGGAAACAGAAATGAGAGAAGAGAGGAAGGACAAAATATATTCTCATTGGGTTAAGGTAGTGGGATGGAGGAAAAAGAACAAATTCTACGAAGTGAACATTTGAATAAGAATAAACATTCACTTAGAAATGGGAGAGATTGTAAGCTCCCATGGATCCTAAGTTAGTTTTTTTTTTCCTTATGACATTTATATTGTGTAAAGAACAGCCATGCAGGCAATCAATATGTATTATCAAGTCAGAAGAATAAAAATGGCAAAGAGCTACAGTACTGTAAAGATTAATAAGTTTGGAAATGAAGACAAACCATGGCTTTAGGAAAGGACGATGACTTCAGAAATCAGAATTTTAGAGCTGGGAGAGAACAACACAGAGACTGTGTCATAAATGCTCCATGCCACATGGCCTTGACTGCTTCTGAGGAGAAGTAAGGAGACAGTAGAAGGCTGTGAATTCAAAAGAGTTTTAGTTGGAGACCTCTTCACTACGGTTACACGGGTAACCCATCAATCAACAAATAACTGCTAAGTATGGACTGTTTTCCAGTTACTGTGCAAGGCACTGGTGGCTTTGCAAAGATAAATCATGATCTAATAATAATAATAATAACTGATGGCATAGTACTTTACAAGTCTGAGCTGCTTTATATAGAATGTCTCATTTCATTCTCATGAACACTCTGTGAAGTAGATAGTGCAAATGACATTATTCCCATTTTGTAGCTGAGAAAATTGAGATTTGTAAGTGGCTTGCTCAAAGTTTCTCAAGTAATAAATGGCAAAGCCAATACCCAAGCCCAGTGCTATTTCTACTATGCTATACTGTTTTTTCATAAGACAGGACCCCTTCATCCACCACCTCATCTACAGCAGGAGTTCTCAGACTAGAGTCATCTAGTTTCTGCTTGAAGACCTCACAAGGAGGGTGAATCCAGCATCTCTTGAGATAGCCCAACATTCTTTTGTGCAACTCTTATTGCCAGGAAATTACAGCTCCCCACCCATGATATCAAATCCATAGATTTCA
>NW_027186304.1:22381058-22417311 GCF_028583685.1 Petaurus breviceps papuanus | reverse complement strand
CAGGAAATTACAGCTCCCCACCCATGATATCAAATCCATAGATTTCAGGGGGTTGGTGACCTTTTTAAAAAAAACATTTTGATAACTATGTTTCAATATAATTTCTGTCCTTTGCAAACCTATGTATTTTATTTTATGACTTTAAAAAAATTGTTCTTAGGAATCCATAAGCTTCCTCAGACTACCAAAGGGTCTACAACACACAAAAAAAGTTATGCACCCTTGATATAGAGTGATATATCTAGATAATTCATAAACAGGAAAATACAATATGAGATAGTGTAATCTGGGGCTCAAGTTCATTTGCATCGAACTCTCCACCTTGGTAGAATCTATTTGCATGAGACTCTCCTTCTTGGTGGAATAATCATTCTCCGCCAAGAAGAGTCTGATACAAATGGACTTAAGCCTTCAGTTACTATAGTAAGTGTTTAGTAATAATTTAATGTTTGATAAATGAATGAATGGTATTGGGTACTGAGGCAAGTACAGAGGAATCTCTGTAAGGAGATAAGGCAGGGAATCTCTGACTTTATAGGACTTAGAATTTGCCAGGAGTAGGAAAATGGGGAAGGCGCAAATACACACAAAAAGATAACACGTAATTATACACAGTAAAAACACTAGAGAAATACAAAACAAAGTATTTCATCTAGCTGGTTACAGATCAGATCATGCTTTACATCCCATCTAACTCTCTACCCTGATCATTTTGCCATCAGCCATCCTATTTCAGGACTTTCCATAAATCTTTGTCTTATGTTGGGCACAGATATACGGAAATACTTGCTGACTTTGCTCTTTATACTTATTGTCCATTGTGGTTTCTGGGAATGAGGGCGAAACTCCAACTTCATGCAGAAAACAAGACATACCTGATAATAGGGAGCAGAAAAGGGACTTTCATGGAATTTTCCACTCTTAAAAATATTAGGATATTTAAAAGAACAACTAGTTCATTAAAAGAATTGTTTCTAAATGAGGTATTTTTCCAAATGTTCTCTCAAATGATAATCTGGAGTTTGAACTTGAAGCTTGATCCCATTGAAGTGATGTTTGCAGCAAGGGAGCGATTGAGTCTTTCGGGGGTGGAGGGTGGGAAGGGAGAAAGCTGGTAAGAATTAATGCCACTTTTATTTTTAAGAGATGGAAACATCTGCCTAAAAGGATGGAGGGAAATGAGAGGTGGGAATGGGGGGTGGGGGTTGGGTTCTTTGTGTTGCTTGTTTACTAGGCAGCTGACTCGCATGTCAGGAGATGGGAACTCTGGAATGCTGGGAAGCATGTTCTCTCCATGTGTAGGAGGATGACCTCTTTCCCCCATAGCCCCACCATGTGATTTCTCCTTCTGTCCCTCCACCCCTTGAATTGCCCAGATCAACCAGATTCCCCTGAGGATGGGCTATGCTCTCTGGATTCTACCAGCTCCATGGAACAAGAATGTAAGAGCTGTTCTCGCCTAGTAATTCAAAGCACATTCCAGCATATATCAAGCAGATAATTAGGACAGTTGAACTGGAAATCAGGAGATCAGGGTTTTTCCTCTGGCCCTGCTACTAACTTCACCTTGGGCAAGTCATATAACTCATCTGGGCCATAATGTTTTCCTTTGCAAAAAGAGCTGTTTGGACTAAATGGTCTCTAAGTTGTCTTCTAGATTGAAACTTGTTTGACTTTTTGAATTTGTACATAAGAAAAACTGCACGCTCAAGACGGATTTCTTTAGAGACAAGAAGTGAAATTTTCTATCGATTGATGACAGTATGAATTAGTTCCCATGGAGAACTCAGAATCAGAATTTGAGAGATGGGAAGGATATCAGCAGTCATATTGGTCAATCGGTCCCCCAAAGCAATCTCCAGTGTTACGTACTTGACAAATAGTTATCCAAGCCCTATTTGAAGATCTCTTAGAGGGGTAACCTCTTGAAGCAGTCTATTCTAATTTTGTAAAGTCTTATCATTGGGAAGTATTTCTGGACATCAAGCCTCAATTTTCTTCTTCCCAGAGTTCCAATATTATAGTTTGTTAGGCAAAGGTTATCCTGATAGGAAACCTTAAGGAGAAGGAAAACATGATGGAGATTGTACATAGTATATAACACTCAGTGAGTTAAAAACCCAATGGAGGGTTGGGTCAGACAGACAGAAGCCTGAGAACTGGGGTCAACTCTGATCCAAATTGTGAAGTCAGTGAAGTTTGTTTTCAATATTCCATCCCCTCCTTTCTCAACCCTATGTGCCCTACAAGTAGAATCTCTCTCCTCATTGAAGTACCTAACAGCTTCCCAACCTGTCCTCTGACTCCCTCCATTACAGCCTGTTTCTAAAAAGAGTACTTTAAAAATAATAGCAATCACTTATATAGCATTTTTAAGGTTAGTCCTGTGTATAAAAATCTGTTGTTTGTCCTTCAATTTCTTTTTTTTGGCTTTTTGGAGGGCAATTGGGGGTAAGTGATTTGCCCAAGGTCACACAGCTAGTAAGTGTGTTAAGTGTCTGAGGCCAGATTTGAACTCAGGTCCTCCTGCCTCCAGGGCCAGTGATCTATTCACTGCTCCACTTCGCCACCCCTGTCCTTCAATTTCTAAGAAGACCAATGACATCATGGGGTGATATCTTGACTTGCACATGAATTGGATTTTAATGAAGCAGGGTTGCACAAATTGGTCAGCCTCACTCTCTTCCAGAGTCATCAAAATCCAGTGGCAAGACAAAAGTCAAGTGATGGCCTGGGATGCACTGTTTGATCTTAGCATATTCCAAGCTTAGACTAAGCTTAGATCAAGCTCTAAATGCTTAACAGTGCTTGCATCAGCCACTTTCATGGCTGTTGGAACAAATTGTTCTCATTCACCCATTCTTCTGGAGAAGTCTTCACATGCTTGGGGTAGACATTCCCCTGACTCACTGAAGGGTTTGAGGCCCATCAGTTACCATCAACCTGGTTTAGCCTGTCTGCCCAGAAGGTTGTTCCTGGGTGTTGCCGTTGTACATGCTACAGATTCTTGGAGACACAGGAGTGAGCTGGGGGATAGATGGACACCAAAGGTGGATGAACAACCCTTCAAAGGGCTAGCAAGCCTTCATAGCAGAGGTACTAGTTCTTCCTGAATGCCCCATAGATCTAATGGATCCTCAAAACTGTTCTAGAAGGTAATTACTGGAGATAATATTATTCACATTTTACAGGAGAATAAAATAAGACCTGGCATTTTGAGCATGTTTGAACTTAGCTGGACTGATCCTTAGATGACAGACACACAGTCCATTATTGGGTCCATACCTGAAGCCTTCCTAGGTTGATGGGACCTGCTAGACCTTGGGCTCCTTTGGGACATCCTCTGAGAATTTAGTCACCTTTATAATATGCTGAGAAGGATGACAGTGGAAGGAAGAGAAGTAGAATCCATGAATGCAACCAAGATTTTTGACCAAGCCTCAAGCACTTTGTATACTGTTGCTTAGATATAACTTGAGGTCAGTGGAGAAAATGCTGACGCAAGTCTGTATGCCTGTGAGAAAGCAGAGTTGGTCTGAGAGCTTTGGAGAATAGAGACACAACTAAGGCTAAATAATCTTTGGGACCAATTTCATACACATGAAGAGAGAAAGACAGACTTTGAAAGTTATAGCCATGTAGGAGGAGCTGGCTCCTCATTTCCAGTTTGCCTTCCTAGACACTCTGGTAATTTCTCCTTGGAGGAGATCTTGTTCTCTTAATTGATCTGTTGATCTTGCTTCCATATGAAGAGTACATTCATTCATTCCTTGCATTTTCTGGTATATTCTAATCTGTTTAACTTTTCTTATTTCTGTTTGCTATTTGTTTGGACAAAAGGATTTATTCACTATTCATTATTTTTGATGGTCTTTGTGTAACCAGTATTTGATGGGAAGGAGTAAAACCCAGGTGGAAGCTTGGGATACCTCACCCCCTTTTAAGGAATAGTAGACAAAAAAGTTTGAAGGTATTGTGTTCCTAAATCATCAGTATTTAATAGAGTAGACAGATAAGATCCTAGTGTGGTACATCTTCAGAGACTGGAGGAAAAAAGCACTCAGTGTGGTATCACTCCAGAGGCTTGCTTGTTCCTCTCTCCTCTATATCTCCCCCTCACCCTAAGCTCAGCTATCAGGTCCTCAGGTCATATCTATCATGCCTTCCATGAGCATCTGTTAGACAGCTCATGTGAAAATACAAATCTTAGGGGCGGCCAGGTAGCACAGCGAGTAAGAGCACCGGCCCCAGAGTCGGGATGATTGAATCCAGGCTCAGACACTTAGCACCCACCCAGAAACACCTGGCCATGTAACCTTGAGCAAGTTACTTAACCCCAATTGCTTTAAAAAAAAAAAGAAAATACAAATCTTACATGGGCATGCACATAATATACAACAAAGGGATTGGAAGTGTAATTTGTTAGGCGAGGTCCCAGGTGATATGGAGATTTTAACCTTGATTCTACCTAGGTCTAATGATTCAGATTCTAACATGCAGAAGATTAGCAAGTTGGAAATGGAATGGAAAGACTGGAAAGGTTAACTTGTGAATGGTGGTCTCAGAAGACCTCTCTTTCAGGGAGGAAAGGACACCCAATCAGCACAACATGGCAAAGGAGAAGCAAAAATGTATTTCTTAAACTTTCTAAACCTACCTGAAATGTAGATCGTTGGGTCTATTGAATACATTGCTCTCTAATTCGTAACTGAGGTTGTTTTGTTCAGCTTAACTCCAGGGCAGCCATTTCCTCCTAGGAGGAAATTTACCATCATTAGGAAAGTCCATATAAATTGTTAATAAATGTTTTCTTAATTAGATTGAATTATCTTCTTCCATAAAAAAGCTGATTGGGCAAAAGCTCTCTGGAGCTTTAAGTAGGCAGTGTAGTGTTGTAAGAGCAGTATTTTAGGATTTTGATAAAAAAATTTCAAAATTTTTGAATTCAAGCTCTCCTTCAGACTAAGTAACCCCAGGCAAATTAATCCCTCTCACCCTCAGTTTCCTCATGGATAAAATGTGGATATTGGACTTGGTAACCTCTAAGGCCTATTCCAACTCTAAATCTGATGATTCCCACTATTTAAGGCCAAGCAGAAAGACACCCACCAGACAGCAAAGGGCTACATCTCCAATTTTGAAGTCAGAAAAGAGGTCTGAGGATTATATTGTGTGAGTTAGGAGGTGATTATGAGTGGTCTTTTTTTTTTTGGTCATTGACCATTCCTCCTCAAACTGGATACCTGGGCAACTTTCGATTGTTATTCAGTTGTTTCAATGGTGTTTGACTCTCTGTGACCCCTTTAGGGTTTTCTTAGCAAAGATGCTAAAGTGGTTGTCCATTTCCTTCTCTAAATATCATTTTACAGATAAGAAAATTGAGGCAAACAAGATTAAGTGACTTGTCCAGGGTCACACAGGTAGTGTCTGAAGCTGAATGTGAACTCAGATCTTCCTGACTCCAGGCCAGGAACTCTATCCACTGCATAACTATTGTTTAGAAGCCTTCTTTTCCAGATTAACAATGCCTCCTGAATTTTCTGAGCATAACATTTTAGGCCAGGCAGACATACTGTAGAAGCAACATCTGACTCTGTACATTTATTAATTTTTTTGTAAACACAATCAGTGTTGCCATGGGACCATAACTATGATTCATCCATTGCCTAGGGATTTGGCAGAGCATAGGAGAAAAAGCACTGGACAAAGTGAATGAAAATTTGGTTTCCCCTTCTGACTTTGATATTGACTAGCTATATAACCTTGGTTAAACTCTCTGGATCTCTTTTTCCTCATCTAAAAAATTATACTACTTGTGCTATGTTCCTTTGAGGGTAGAGAATATAGAGGTTTTTGGACGTGATCATTTCATCCACCAGTAGAGACTACAACTTCTCTATGCTTGCAAAAATTATCTTCATGAGTGACTAAGTACAAAGAAAGCAAATATGAGCATCTCATCCATGATATTATAAGGAAACAGATATTAGGATATATAGATAGTAATAATAATAAGTAATAAATGATTACCTCTTTCATTTCTCTTAAAATTTTGTTTAAACTTCATAACTATCACCCCAAACTATAAAATAAACATACAAGTACCTACACACACACACACACACACACACACACACACATCCAGTACCAGTGACTCTAGTCTATTTGCTGTTCCTGACACAAGCCCATCTCTAGACTCTGGGCATTTTTATATCTGTCCCCCATGCCTGGAATTCTCTACCTCTTCATTTTGACCTCCTGGCTTCCTTAGCTGTCTTCAAGTCCCAATGAAAATCTGTGTCTAAAGGAAGCCTTTCCCAATGCCCCTTCATTCTTGTGCCTCCCGTTTCTTGATTATTTTAGAGGCATCCTTTGATATCTTGTTTGTACATAGTTGTTTGCATGTTTACTCCCCCATTAGAATGTGAGCTCCTTGAGAAGAGGGACTATCTTTTCCTTTTCTTTGTGTCTCTTCCACTCAGCATGGCCCCTGGCACAGAGCACACTTAAAAAAGTTAACTGACAAAATCTTACCCCAAATCCTTAAACTTTGACAATAAAATGAATTGACAAACAACAAACATTCATTTATAAGGTACTTTAAGGTTTATGAGTTGACATAAAAAGTTTTGATATGAAAATAGAGCCATATTTGGAGCCAAGAGAACTGATTTAAATCCTGGCTGTGTCCTTATAAGAACTACAAGCTCTAGAGGTGACTGATGGGCTAAGGGAGGCTCACAGATGTTAATTCATCCAAGGTGGTTCAGGTAGGGATCAACTGAGATATATAATCTCAGGTCCTGACTCCCAGCCCAGTGCTTTGGACTTCTACTTACATTATGCTGTCTCTATAAAGTAAATTATGAAATAGTTCCTCAGCACAAAAAGTCTGTCTCTCAAGATTACAGCTCTCTACCTTCAAGTACATGATCAACCTGTTCAAGATGCTATCATCGCACTCCAGAGCAAGGGTCGCCAACCAGAAGACTGATTCACAACTCTAAGGAACCAGCTGTGCAGCAGGATGGGCTGCAGAGGTACCCCCACTGAGCTGCCCTGGGGCACTGGAAACCAATACCATATGCCAATCTGTAGCCTGACAGCTCGTCTTCAAGCCCATCTGTTTTTCCAGAGTGGCATTCCAGCTGTTCCCCAGTACCCCCTGTTGTGGAAGAAGTCAAACACATGTGTCCTTGAATCAACATTTCCCAGACACATCTGAATAGTTTTTAGAGAAAAAAAAGGCTCCTCTTTGAAGACTTTACCTCCAGTCTTTACTGTCCTTTCCATTTGCAAACAGGAAATGCCCTTAGCCTCTTGAACTTTCTATCCCACACTGTCTTGTTTAAGGGAAGTGAGGGAAGAAGCGTTTATGAAGTGCCTACTATAAACGAAGAGAGTGCTTTACAAAAATTATTTCATTTGATCCTCACAATAACCCTGGGGGGTGGGTGCTTTTGCTACTATCCAAATTTTGCAGTTGAGGAGGAAATTGGGACAGACAGAGGTTAAATGACTTGCCCAGAGTCACACAGCTAGTAAGTGTCTAAGTCTAAATTTGAACTCAAGTCTTCCCAACTCCAGGAACACTTCTCTCTCTATTTTATTACCAAGCTCTTTCTCTAAAAAAAAAAAAAAAAGGTACCATCCTCAGTTACAGAAGGATGACTAACCTGCCCTAAGTAAGATTTTAGCAGCCTTCATTTTGTTATGCCTGTGGGAAAATGGGACCTGAATTTCAAACATGTGGGCAGGTATATGTGGTTGTCTGCTCCTCATGGGGAGGTGACAGGACAGTGCAATGGGCCAAGCACTGAACTAGATATGTCCCAGCCCTGCTGTTACTCTGCTTCTTGACCTTGGGCAAGTCATGAGCTAGTAAATATGTTGTAGCCTTGCAGTACAGCTAACTGATATACATCCATAACTTTGGATGGATATATATGGACATATGTAAAATATATGACAACAATGCATATATGCATATATAATGGAGATATACGTATGTGTATGCATGTATTTATGTGTGTGTATATGTATACATACACACATATCACCTCTGTCCCCTTCCCTCTACTCAAACTACCACCCTAGTTCATTCCTCATCAAGTATCACTTGAATTATTGCAAGACCCTCTTAATTGGTATCTGTTAGACAGGTAAACACAAGGGGGGGGAAGGGGGGCAGGCAGTCTGCTAGCAGATGTTCTAGCATTAGCACAGGTTCACTCTTGATCAGGGAAAATAGGAAGACAGGAATGGTGTCATAATAAGGGGTTCAATAAGCTTACTTTATTCTAGTCTATTCTTCTCAAAGGGAATTTGCTGATAATGGGAGTACCAATTCCTACAGTTTCCCTACAATACTTCTCAAAGGCATGGGCATTTATAGTAGGAGCTATAACTTCTACCCTAAGTAAGCTTCAATGGGGAAATTGAGGCAAACACACAGATTCCCCCCAAGCTTTGATGGGATCCACTTTATGCTGAATTTTGTACTTTACCAAAGTCTTATAATGAAATTTCAGCATGTCATTCATATCCTATTGATGGAACCCTAATAAAGCTGCCCCCAGCCTCAATATTCTAACTTTATTATAGGCCTGGCCCCACTGAACAGCAGGCCCACTGTACCTACCTAACCCTCACCGCCACCCCCACCAATATCCTAACTCCTTCATATTTGCCTCACTGCTCACTGGAACAACAGGTGTGTCCATGTGATGGGAGCCCAGCTACTGCCTCTACCTGGTCACTGCCCCCAGACCCATTCCCACAGAAACAGGTGTGTTCTTCTATTCAGTCACAATCACATCATCCATCTAGCCCAAGACAGGACCACAATACCTAACTCTCTATCTTGCCCAGACAGTATCACAATAGCTAGCCAATTGGAGGGAAGCATGACCAGACTGTTTAGGCCTGAACCATAGATGGGACCCCTCCTCCGTTACCTAATCCCTTAACAAATTCCTCCTGCCTTTTTAATATTAATCATATTTCTATATTCTATGTCAATTTTGATTGTGTAATCAGCATCTTTAGCCTATAAAAATCCATCTTGCTCTCTCTAAAGTTTCTGGTTCAGAGAGGGATCAATCTCAATAAATGCCTATACTTGGATTAGAGGTGGTCTGATTCTGAATTCTTTGAGAGAAAAAACCACAACACATCATGAAACCACAACAATTTTTGGGTGCGCAGAGCCCCCATCACAAAATTTTTTTGCTTCCCTGGGTTTAAACTGCATTTTTAAAATTTAAACATTTAAACTGCACACTATCAGAAAATTTTGATGATTCATCCATCTTAATTGCGGTTTTATTCATGTTCAGTGCTTTCTCCCACCCAAAGGAATATATCTCCAAGATGATAATAAAAATAGATAGGAAATAAGATTCTGTATGTTAAAAATTGATTAAAAATTCATTTTAGGAACATTGTGCATAAAGTAAGATATATATTTTAGGTTAAGCATTAGCAGCTGCCAAAACAATCTAAATTAGTAGAAAAGATAGTACATTTTTTTTCCTAATATATTTCTAGCTGATCATGACATCCCTTTGTTACAAGGCTAAAAGAGTTCTATGTTTGTATGTATGTATGTGTATAAGGAAAGGGTAGAGACAGATATTATGTGTTAGTTCATTTTGATGTAGATATTTTTGTAAGATTGCCTAGTCACTGCTAAGCCAACAAAGACTTATAACAGGATTTACACTATTAGATGTTAGGTCTTTAGTCAGGCAGTCAGTTAATAAACATTTATTAAGTTCCTACTATGTACCAGGTGACACAGTTAAATGGTACATTGGGTAGAGCCCTGGGCTTGGAATCAGGAAGACTCATCTTTGTGAATTCAGATCTTACCTCAGACACAAACTGTGTGACCCTGGGCAAGTCACTTGCTTCAGTTTCTTCACCTGTAAAATTAGCTGGAAAAGGAGATGGCAGACCACTCCAGTATCTTTACCAAGAAAACCCCAAAAGGGATCATGAAGAGTAGGACATGACAGACTCAACAACAAATCTAGGCATTGCTAGGCACCATGATAAGTTCTAGGGATGCACAAATGAACAAGGGACAATTCTTGTGATCAAGAAGCATACATTCTGGGGCAGCCAAGTGGCTCAGAGAGTAAGATCACCGGCCCCAAAGTCGGGATAACCTGGGATCAAATCTGGGCTCAGATACTCAGCACCACACCCAGAAATAACTGGCCGTGTAACCTTGAGCAAGTTACTTAACCCCGATTGCTTAGGGGCGGTCAGGTGGCTCAGCGAGTAACAGCACCAGCTCCAGTGTCGGGATGACCTGGATCAAATCCGGGCTCAGATACTCAGCACCACACCCAGAAATAACTGGCCGTGTAACCTTGAGCAAGTTACTTAACCCCAATTGCTTAAAAAAAAAAGCATACGTTCTAATTTAAACTTTTTACAAGAGGTCTGAACATATAGCAGCAATCATACTTCAAAAGAGGCAAGTGGTTTAGTGATTCTTTTTAAAAAATATCTTTCATTTAAGTGTTTCTAATTTAGAGTAGTTTGGATATGTAGGGAAAATCATTAATTATTGCATGGTTTGAATTTTAGCCTTGCATGGCAATAAACCAGACATATTGACTTAGAGACCAAACTAGTTCAATGTTTAACTCAGGACATGCAAGACAAGCTGACCCTACAAAGCTCACAGGGGATCTGAAGATTGATGAACAGAATTTCCAATTTCCTAAGACAGACATTTTAATTACTCTATGTGCCTTATTTGAAAAGTCATCACATGCTGGCCACCTAATCCAGTAACAATTGCTTGCTCCTTTGTTTGAGTCCCATGTAAGGTACAATCCATAGAGGTTCGAGGGAGTGGGCCACCTATTTTGGCTCTCTCCTCTGCCAGATGACTTAATAAACTTCTTTCTAAAAATTTTTCAGTTTTATTCTTAACCAACAGATGTAAATAAAGTCGGTGATTGCCACCTTGGTGACTCATTTGCTTTTGTGCCTCTAACCCTAGCAATGGAATATAAGTCAGAACTGCATTTCTGGTTTTCCAGTTCCATGGCTAGGATTCTAAATAATAATGAACTTGTGTCATGGGTGCATCTGAATCACACTTCTCCTAAACTGTGGCCATGAACACCAAAACCTGTAACTCACCCTGACCACAAAGGTCACTTGATGCCCATATTTCTTCCCCTCACAATCAAGAAAGAAAAGGAGGATGATTTGTTTTTGACCTCAGTTAACAGATACCAGATGCAAGTGATACCAGGATGCAAATCATTAGTGAGTTGGGTGCATGAGACCAGTACATATGACTTCATTTTTTCCTCTTTACTAATTTGAGAAATGTCATTAATCTTAGTGTCTGTTTTTTCTTAAAGCAAAACAATTTATTGGAAAGAGCATAGGGCAGAGGTTGAGAAAATATGTGTATAAGGTCTAGCCCTGGATTTGTCCTGCCTGAGGATGAGACCTGGGAGAAGTCAAAACTCTTACCTGCCCTGGTCATTTGATAACAAATGCCATGTTTATTACTGCTATACTGCAGCTTGGGAGTTTTTTTTTTTTTAAGGAAACCACAGAGAGCAGATGATGGCAATGGAGAGGTTTCTGCTCTCCTGCCGAGACCATCTGAGGAACTATACCAAAAGCAGCCTTTGTTGTCTTCCATCGAAAGACTTCTAGTGAAAAAAGAAAGACTTGACCAGGGAGGAAGCTCCCAAATCTGGGACAGAGACCCACAGTGTCTGAGGAAGGTGGGCTAATGTTTCTCTGTGTATTGCAGTACACTGTGCTAGAACAGGAGAACAATGAATGATCACCAAGGACAAGATCATTAGTCTTGTCCTAAGTATGACAATAAGATTAACATTGAGTTAGGGAAACTAATTTTAAGCAATCAAGAACAAAGAACAGGACTTTATGTCTTTAGTTAGGGACATTATAATAATAAAGTCTATTATGTCTTTCGTTAGGGATATTAGAGAATGTCAGATATTGAAGGGACCTTAAAAATCCTCTGTCCCAGGGGTGTTTAGTCTTTTTTTGCATCATGGGCTGCTTTGACTATCTGGTAAGGAATATAGATCCTCCTTCTCAGAATAATATTATGTAAATAACTGAAAGGAATATCAAATTCCAGTGAAAGGTAAGTAAAAATTTATTTTTCCTCGTTCATGCTCATAGACCTTTAGAATTCTTTGCCACTGTTGCCACTGACCACCTTGTATATCACAAAGGTTTGCTAAGCTTTCACCTTCTAACTTCTAGAAAGCCCTTGTCACCAATTCCATCATCTTCATAGCTAACATTTATATAATGCTTATTATGTATCAGCACACGCTAAGCATTTTATTACAATTGCCTCATTTGATCTTGACAAAAACCCTGGGAAGTAAGTGGCTATTATTAACCTCATTTTACAGGCGAAGAAACTGAAGCAAACAGAGGTTAAGTGACTTGTACAGGGTCACACAGTTAATAGGTGTCTGAGACCCTATTTGAACTTAACTCTTCCTGACTCCAGGCCCAATGTTCTAACTGCTGCACCACCTAGCAACCCTTAATATGATGATTATAAATCTTGATGTTCTTTTTCCCCCTGGTAACTGAGAAAGAAGATTTTTCTTAAGTCAAAGGAAAATTTTCCACTTGTTCAGGAGCTGATTTCTACCTAATTATCTCTCTTAAATACTGAATTATCTATTCGGTAACTGAATGGTATGATCCAAGTAATCCTGAGGAGCAGGTATAGAATAATATTGTCTATCATCCAGGGTCTCCAGTGTCAACTCGAGAGATGTGTATGTGTATAGAGATGCTTTCGGCACTTGTTACATGAAAAATGGATGGTATCTTTTGAATTCCCAAGAAATACTACACTCTATCTTTTTACTGTTGAAATTGGGTCAAATAGCAAAACCATGGATTATTAGAGCTAGAAAGAACCATATAAATCAGTTATTGTGCATCTGGAAAGCTAGAGCCCAGAGAAGCTAAGTAATTTATTACTTACTGACTTTTAAATAAATTCATTAATCTGTGTTCATTGCATTCTAGGGCCAATGGGAATGTCTCATTGCATAATCTCAGTAATTTGGATATGGTAATGCTTTACTCTGTCTCTTGAAGTTGAGGAAGAGCAGTGAATGGCTTTTTGGTGTTTTTATTCAAATTCAATTTTATTTAGTATATATTAAGCACCTACAATACTTTTAGACTTTAGGCAATTATGAGAAACCTTTCAACTAGGCCAATGCCTGATTCCAAATCCTCTGTCTCCTCTTAGAGGCTGCCTTTTAGAATCTTATCTTTCTTACCTTAAAAGATTCCCTGGGAAAAGAAAATGTACTGTTAGCCAATGACTCCTGGGAGCTCAGACCTAGTTCTCTCCTCTCCTCTGGAAGGAAAGAAGCTTGCTGCACATGTGTATGGAATGGTGAAGAAGTTTATCCCACCAGAGGCTAAGGAAACCTTTCTTCTCACCATCCCTTTAGATTAAATGACTGAGGAAGCAGTCCCTTCATTCTTCCTCCCTCCCACCCCACCCTCTAAAGATGGAGGAAAAGTGGATGTCTCTGCTGGATCATGGCTATGAAGCAGAGAAAGGAGGCAAGACATTCTACTTGTGGAAAAATAAGTGATTGGGATGAGTAATGCCTTAGATAAAATGAGCAAATACTCTCATAGAGATACCCTATGGAAAATGGGGGGAACCAGAAGTCCTAGAAACATACTTAGCCTTTCACCAAATCTCCAGACCCTGGGCTAGTCAAGATCTTCCAGCTATAGAGTGAGTTAGGAATTGGGAGGAGCTTGCATCCCAAACTAGAGGAAGGGGAAAGACACTGAAATCCTCTTGGAATGAGATTGGCACTGCTTCTCATTACTTTATTTAACTACTAGGTGGTGCAGCTACTCATTAGCCTAATCCTAACTAGAAGTATTCCCCAAGAAAGTTCCAAGGTCATAGTGATTAGGGACTTCAGCCCACTAAGTAGAGGGGCTGGGAAAGAGTCAAGCTGTCCATGGCTCTAAGAGAGCAGACAAACTTTTATACTCCAGTTCTCTATGAATGGACTCAATAAGTGTAATAGTCTATAGTCTAGTCTAGTCTAGTATATGATCTATAGTCCATAATTAATATGCATTTACTCAACTGAAATCAGTTCCAAACCCCTTGAATTTGGCAACATTCTCCTGAGCCCTGCTCACATGACCTTAGCATAGTAATGGGCTTAATCCTCATAGAATAGATATATCACATTGCAATCATACACAATAAAGGATTTTATCTTGGCATAGGGATAATAAACATCACAAAACATCTGTCACACAGCTGTGTGCTTATAGTCTCTCTTGGACCCAGGCAGCATCAGACAATATGTAGACTGCTCCAAACCCGGGAGTTCCAGGAGAGGCACTATTCGGTTGGATAAGTCCTCCTAAGCTGCTCATTCTGCTAGTGGGAAAAGAAATGGAGGTTACGCAACATAATTGTGAATGTATTTTTTACTCACACTATCTAGTCGGTCCTGTCATTAGGTCTTCATTAAGGAATTCTGGATAACCCCTTGTAATGGGAATGCAAATTTGGAAGATCTTCCCTGCCCCTAGGCTAAAGTGCCCCAGAAGCCTGGGGAGGGAGGCTTGTTTTTCAGTAGATACTTTTTGATTGGCCAGTGGGTCAATAAGGTTGTTACATTCTCTGAGCCAGGAGAAGGCTATATAAGCCCTGATGTGTAGCTTTGTTTTGGGACTCACTTTGAGAATTGTTCTGTGATTTGATCTGAATTCTGGGAAGCCGTTGTTGAGAGTCCCCCGGCTTTGAAAAACCCAGATGTGGAAACCCAGATATTGACTGGGTATGGATGTAATGGTTGGACAGTTTGGAAAGCTGTCTACTTGATCTGTTAATGTGTTGATAATTCTGTCTGTATATTTTGAAGTTTGGGGTGCTGAACTTTTTCCCCTGAACAAGGTAAACGATATATGTCTGACTGATTAAAGTAAGCTTGTTAACCCATTTTGAGTTGCTTTCCTTTAACAAAGCAGATCCAAGAACCTGTATGGGCAGCAAACCCTGAGGACGCACTTGGGGTGCTTGCCGCTACACCCCTCCTCTCCCAGGCAAAGGGCAGCAAGGTCTCGACCTAGTGTGAATTGGAATTCTCATTTCAGTGGCTTTCCTTTGGTTTCCTACCACTGACAGGAACTCTCATTGCTCACCACAGCTAGCAAATTGTGGGTGAAGTAGCCTGAATAGACCCAGCAAAAGGTCCTGGCAAGGAGAAGCAGTTGTCACCATTCCATCTCCGGCTTCTTTCTGACTTCCTAAGTTCCATCACCTTGTACTTAGTACCTTCTCCTTGAAGTCTTATCTTGTGACTTCTAGTGGCCAGTTTTCTCTCTTGTTCCCTAACAGCAGCCAAAACCCTCTGAGCAGTAGGGGAAGGACAGATGGAGCTTGGGGATGCCACATGCAAGATTAATTTCTCTTCTAATTAAATGTTTATTACATTGATGTTGTACTTTGTCTGGACTGGTGCCATGGTGAACAACTAAATATGTAAGCCTGAATTAACTTCAAATATTCTCAGTTCTTTTTCAAACTGGATGTGGAGACACAAATCAATATCAGTATATTATCATTGAAAGTCCTCATTATTTGAACCTTTATCCAAGAGTATACACAGAGGCAGACCAATGGGTTACATACACACTGAACATCACTATTCCCCTGTCTGCCAGTCGCTATGCTAAAGAAGATACACACATTCATGCATGTACGCATATGTGTGTATACATATATGTACACATATATGTACATGCATACATATATACACACGTGTGTGTGTATATACACAGTACGTGTACTATGCCAGTCACTATACTAGAGAAGATACAAAGAAATATATTCATGTCAGGGAAATCCCCCAGAGCTCCAAACAGTTCAGCCATGCCTTTCCCCCAAGCCCAGGAAACCTACTGAGTCTGATTCTACTCCCAGCACTTAGCACAGTGTTTGGCACAGAGGAGGTTCTTAATAAGTGTTTATTGGTTGATTTTTGCTCTACAAACACTGCAATTTGCCTACAGACATCAGAGTTGTGCCCCATCTAATTGTCCATTAGTAGCAGATAGGATACAGAATTTCAGAATGAGAAGGGATCTGGGGAGTCACCTAGTTCCACCCATTCATTATTCATCCTTTCTTCTCCATAGACAGCTAGGTAAAGGAAGGGATAGAGTATTGGATATAACAGTCAGATAGATCTGAGTTTGAAGACTCCTTGAGACACTTACTAGTTGTGTGACCCTGAACAACTCATTCATCCTTTCTCAGACTCAGTTTCCTCATCTGTAAAATGGGGATAATTACTGCCTGTGCCCTCAATCATTCCCCTCAGTTCATTGGTCAAGTCAGGGGACTTGAAACACTCCTTGTTCTTAATTGCCACTTCCATATTCTTTCCCTATTTCCTTCACTCAGTAACCTTTGAGGTTTGTGCTATTCGTATCTACCACCCAATCAAAATCCTGGTAGCTGTTGTTTACAGGCCTCTAGGTCACTCCTCTTCCTTCCTCCATGAGTTCATTTTTCTCTCCTCCCCAAATCCTGTCCTCATACTAGGGGACTTCAACATACATACTGACTCTCCTCCCTCAAATAGCCTACCCACTCAGTTCTTCAACCTGCTTCAACCTACTCTCTTCCCATGAGCCATTCCTCCTCCCCACCCCAGTCACACACAAAGATGGGCATGTCCTTAATCTTGACTCATAAATGTCCACATTCAAGAAGCCAGAAATCCCCCGATCCTACCATAATCATTGGCTTTTCACCTCGCCCTCAGCCTTCCTTTACAAAACCCTACACTTCATCTACATCATGACCTCCAATCCTTTGACCCCTCAATTCTCTCCCAGGCTGTCTCCCCTACATTAGTCATCTCTTTTTTTCCTATTTCAACCCCTCGGAAGTCAATTCAACTCTACACTGTTGTCTTCTCTTGAATTCCTAGCCTATTTATCATTTTGCTGTCAAGTTTCAGCTTTGAATCCTTCCCACTATTTTTCACCTTTGCTTCTTTACACATGCTGAATGAAGGTGGAGAAAATCACACTCCATTCAGATAAATTTATGTCATAAAATATCAATTGGGCTGTTGCTGCTGCTAGGCAATCCTTTTATAGCTGCCTTATCAGCTCACAAGCCCACTCTCCATACTGGCTCTACCAAACCTTTTCATTGCTCTTCAGTCTTCCCACAACTTCCCCTCCATCCACCCTTTTAGCTAAGAACTTGGC
The DNA here is from genome assembly GCF_028583685.1 of Petaurus breviceps papuanus. Lineage (NCBI taxonomy): Eukaryota > Metazoa > Chordata > Mammalia > Diprotodontia > Petauridae > Petaurus > Petaurus breviceps. The sequence goes on along the minus strand of NW_027186304.1, from coordinate 22,399,992 downwards.
CTCATTTTTTGCAGAAAACAATTAGGCTCTTAGTTGTGAACTCCTTCTCCCCTCTTCTAGATCATATTATTCAAATGCTGTCTTCCCTGATCTCCTCCTTCACCTCTGTCTTTCATAATAAGGTTGCCTTAACTGCTCTCTTTGTACAAGTGTTCCCATACTATCTCTTTATTCCCCCTTTCCCCACCCTATCAGCAAGTTTCAATCACTCCCTGTCAACTGACTCATTCCCTACTGCCCTCAAACATGTCTCTGTCTCCTCCATCCTGAAAAAACACTCACTTGTTGCTTCCATTCCCAGTAACATCCTACATCTTTTCTATGCTTTGTGGCCAAACTCCTTGAAAATGTCATCTACAAGACGTACCTCCACTTTCTCTCCTGTCATTCTCTTCTTAACCCTTCCAACTTTGCTTCCAGTTTTATCATTCCACCAAAATGGCTCTCTCCCAAGTTACCAGTGATCTCTTAGTTGCCAAATGTAATAGCCTCTTCTCAATCCTCCTAGACTTCTCTGCAGTCTCTGACACTGTTGATTACCTAGTTGATATTCTTTCCTTGTTCTCTTCCTCCCTACCTGACTGCTTCATAGTCTCCTTTGCTGAATTCTACTCCAGATCACACCCTCCTTAAATGTCTCTTAGGGTTCTGTAGTGGGCTCTCCCTCTATATTCCTCAATCAGGGAATCTTATCCGCTCCCATGAATTTAATTAACATCTCCATGCAGATGATTCTCATTATCTATCCTAGCCACAACCTCTTGGCTAACCTTCAATCTCATATCTCCTTTCAGACTGGATGTCCAGTAGACAACTTAAACTCAACATGTCCAAAATAGAATTCATGTCTTTTCCCCCCCTAAGTCTTCCCCCTCTTCCTACTTTCCCTATCATTGTAGAAGACAGCACCATCCTCCCATCCCTCAGGTTTCCAACACTAGGCTCATCCTCAGCTATTTACTCTCCCCCCCCCCATAGGTGTTGTCAAGGCTTGTGGATTTCACTTTTGTGGCATCTCTTCAATGTGCTCCCTTCTTTTCCTTGACACTGCCATCACTCTAGTGCAGATTCTCATCACCTCATGCCTGGATTCTTGCAATAACCTGCTGGTGGGTCTGCTTGCCTCAACTTTCTTCCTAATTTAATCCATCCTCCATTCAGTTAGTAAAGTTTTAATTTTATGGCAGGTCCAACCACATCACCCTCCACCTCCCACCAAAATAAACTCCAGCAGCTGCTCCATGATCAAATGCAAAATCCTATCTTTGGAGTTGAAAGCCCTTCGTAACCCAGACCTTTCTGATTTTCAAATCTTCTTACACATTATTTATTCCCCTCCACATACTCCTTGACTCAGTGTCACTTGTCTGCTTGCTATACCACAAACAAGACATTCCATCTGGACTTGGGGCTTTTTCTCTGGCTGACTCCTATACCTGGAATGCTTTCCCTCCTCATCTCTGCCTGCTGACTTCCCTTGCTCTTTTTGAGTCACAACTAAGATCCCATTTTCTACAGGAAAACCTTTCCCAGCCCCTCTTAATTTTAGTGCCTTCCCTCCATTAATGATTTCCTATTTTCCTGTATCTAACTTGTTTGTACATATTTGCTTTTTGTCTCCCCATCAGATTGTGAGGTTCTTGAATGGAGGGACTCCCTCTTGCTCCTTTTTGTAACCCTAGCACTTATCACAATGCCCAAAACATAGCGCATGTTTAATAAATGTTTATTGACTGACTGACCACCTACCTCACAGGGTGGTTAGGAGGACTAAGTGAGAAAATATATAGCAATAACAATAATAGAATTTGTATAGCATTTTAAAGATTGCTTTACAAATATATTACCTCATTTTATCCTTAACAACCACCCTGGGAAATAGGTGGTATTATTATACCCATTTTACGGTTGAGGAAACTGAGATTAAGTGACTTGCCCAGGGTCATACAGTTATTACTTTTCTGAGGGAGGATTTGAATTCAAGTCTTCCTGACTCCAAGTCCAATGCTCTATCCATCGGGCCCCCTAGTTGCCTCTGTAAAGTGCTTTCCAAACACAAAGTGATATATAAATGTTAACCATTATTACGTCCCATCTGGTGCTGTCTCCTCTACGCACTATCATAGTAGCAGTTGTTCACCGTGGATTTCTTTTATTTCCAATTAATAAAAATTACTTTCCAATTATATTTCCAGTAATAAAAATTACTTTATTTCTCTAATTATAATGTTACCAACAAGTTAATCTCTCTTTGTCACTCTGATAATCTAAACACCCCTCTCCCTTGCTCTCTGAACAGCTGCCGCGTGCTGGTACTAGCCCCTCTTCTTGCTTCATGCCCCTTTTCCCTTTCTTTTTCTGGAAGCCTCCCAAAACTCCAAATGCCCTGTGTCATCGAGTCAAGCCTTCGTGCCTCTCACCTGCCTCCAGGGAGCTGCCCAGGAATGAAGGAAAGGAACAGTCATTCATATCAATAGTTGATATGACAAGGTGCTGGTGAATTCCAAGGCCAACCTCTTGGCAGCACCATCTCTGATTTGCCTTGCCTTCCTTCTCATCCTGGGGCCCTAAGGCCATTGCACATGAGCTCTGACAACTCCTCTGGTTGTATTCTTCCCTCGCTTTTCCAGCTTCCCAAGCTCCCAGACATGGATGTCTCATTTGAGGCCTCGGACCTTTCCTTGTGTGAGTTAAAGCACATCATCATAAAAGCTCATTGCTTCAAGCATGGTTGACCTAAGTCTTTTGTGAAAACTTCCTGTGAAGTCTCCAGATTGCTTGAGTGGACTGGGACAGACTCCAAGGAACTACTGTGGATTCCTTACATTTGCAAAAGAACTCTCTAGGAACCACACTCTCAACAATTCTGGTGGGATCTAGGCTGGACCTCTAACCTTATCCTTGCATGAAAGTTTGGGAGAAAAATTAAGGAAATACATTGTAGTGCTCTGGCTGAGAAGTTGTGATTCTACCTTAACCAGCCCCAGTACCAAACACAAATCTATTCGGTCTGCGGCAGGTATTAAGAGGAAGAGGAGGCGGGTGCTAGGGCCGACCCAAGGCACCGTGGGGGGCCCGGGGCAGGAGTGGGGACACGTGGCCGCCGCCGCCGCCGCCGTTTCCGGAAGAACGCCTCCGAGGAGCCGGGGGTGCGCCTCGCGCACTGCGGAAGGGTGGGGAGGCGTAGGAAGCACTCGGGCTCGCACCGGAAGCGGCTCGCAGCGCGATGGCGGGTCTGGCGGGCCGGGACCCAGCGGTAGACCGGTCACTACGCTCCGTGTTCGTGGGTAACATTCCATACGAAGCCACGGAAGAACAGCTGAAGGATATCTTCTCAGAAGTTGGACCAGTTGTCAGTTTCAGGCTGGTGTATGACCGAGAGACAGGAAAACCCAAAGGCTATGGCTTCTGTGAGTATCAGGACCAAGAAACAGCCCTCAGTGCTATGCGGAACCTGAATGGCCGTGAGTTCAGTGGCAGGGCCCTTCGAGTAGACAACGCGGCTAGTGAGAAGAACAAAGAGGAGCTGAAGAGCCTCGGCACTGGCGCCCCCATCGTCGAGTCTCCCTATGGAGACCCCATCAGCCCCGAAGACGCGCCAGAGTCCATCAGCAGAGCGGTTGCCAGTCTGCCGCCAGAACAGATGTTTGAGCTGATGAAACAGATGAAGCTTTGTGTCCAGAACAGTCCCCAGGAAGCGCGCAACATGCTGCTCCAGAACCCCCAGCTAGCCTATGCTTTGCTGCAGGCCCAAGTGGTGATGCACATTGTGGATCCAGAGATTGCGCTGAAAATTTTGCATCGTCGAGCAAATATCCCATCTCTGATTCAAAGTAATCCCCAGCCAGGCCAAGGACCTAATACACCAATGAGCCAGCAGAATACTCCAGCCTCTCAGCCACAACCCTTGGGTGGGATGCATGTGAATGGAGCTCTTCCTCTGATGCAGCTGCCTCTGCCGGGTGGTGTTCCCGCACCAGGAGCAATGCCCACTGCAGGGCCTGGCCCTGACCCCTTGGCTCCTGGAGGCGGAATGCAGTCCAAGGTTGGGATGCCAGGTGGTGGGCCAGTGTCCCTAGACCAGGGGCAAGTGCCAATGCCAGACCCCAGAGCCCCCATGCAACGTGGACCTATGCTTGCTGGCGGCCCACCTCCCCGAGGTCTTTTAGGAGATGCTCCAAATGACCCACGTGGAGGGACTTTGCTTTCAGTCACTGGAGAAGTAGAACCCAGAGGTTACCTGGGGCCACCCCATCAGGGTCCTCCCAAGCACCATGTCCCTAGTCTTGACAGTTGTGGTCCTCCCCATGAGATGAGGGTAGGGCCACTGGGAGAGCCTCGGCCTCTAATGGGAGAGCCTAGAGGGTCCATGCTGGATCAGAGGGGTCCACCCATGGATGGCAGAGGTGGAAGAGATCCGAGAGGGATGGAGGCCCGAGGCATAGATGCTAGAGCAATGGAAGCCAGAGGGATGGAAGCCCAAAGTTTAGAATCAAGGGCCATGGAGGCTAGGGGCATGGATGCAAGAGCAATGGAAACACGAGGCCCTGGCCCCAGAGGCCCAATGCCTGGGGGACTCCAGGGACCTGGGACAATCAACATGGGGGCAGGTGGCCCGCAGGGTCCCAGGCAGGTCCCAGGCATGCAGGGATCTGGTCTGCAAGGTGGAGGTCAGCCTGGGGGATTTAGTCCTGGACAGAACCAAGTTACTCCGCAGGATCATGAAAAGGCTGCTTTGATTATGCAAGTGCTCCAACTGACCGCAGACCAAATTGCAATGCTGCCTCCTGAACAACGGCAGAGTATCCTGATTTTAAAGGAACAGATACAAAAATCTACCGGTGCCCCTTGAATGGTTTACAGAATGCTTGACAGAAAGCCTGTGTGTCCAGTTTCATAATATGGAGATGGAACCAGGATCAGAAGTTTCTGTATCCCAGCACTTGAATGACCTTACATGGTAGTGGCCAGAGCATATCTGATGCCTCCACCACAAGGAAAATCTGCTTATCCTCATTGTCTGGTTTTGGTTTGTTTGGGGGTGGGGGGGTGGAGGGAGTTAGTTTGTGTATTTTATGTGAAGTAAAAATAAATTTTCCCCAAGGAAAATAAAAAAGAAAGAGGAAAAGGACCCACATGCACAAAAATAAAATATTTATAGAAGCTCTTTGCAATGGTAAAGAATTGGAAATTGAGGAGATGCTCTCCTATTGGGGAACGACTAAACAAATTATAGTACATGATTGTGACAATACTATTATAGAGTAGGAAATGATGAGAATGACTTCACAAAAGCCTGGGAAGACTTGTATGACCTAATGCAAAGTGAAGCGAACAAAGCCGAGAGAACATTGCATGCAATAACAGTAATACTGTTTGTTTGGTACTCTGATCAAAACAATGCTCCACAATTCCTAAAGTCCCATGATGAAAAATGCTATCTACCTCCAGGGAGAGAACTGATGAACTCTGCATAATTTTTTCCCACTGTATTTTTCTTCCTTTTTTTTTTTTGCAACATAGCTAATATGAAATATATTTTGCATGATTTCACATGTGTAATTGGTAACATATTATTTGCCTTCTCAATGGGTGAGGAAGGGACTGGAGAGAATAAGAGAATTTGAAACTCAAAATTTAAAAAATGGTAAAATTACATATTTTTTGAAAAGTAAATTAACCAGTTTTCACTTCAAGTCCATTTTTATCATGTAATTTTGAAAAGCTTGTATGATTGCATAGAAAGGGATAGAGCTTCCTTTGAACTCAAGTTCCCTCTCTGCTCTTTTGACAGAAAAGAATTACTTGAGAAAAAAATTCTTCACTCCTGTTTGAATAGTGTGATTTTGAATACTTCTTTTTGTTTTTGAAAACTTTTTTGCTTTTTTTATGAATAGTTTTTATTTATTATTTATTTTAATGCTTTATTAACTTCTGATTTACATTATGCATTTCCGTCAGATTTTGAGTTGCAAATTTTCTCCCCGATTTTCCCCTACCGACCGCCCCAAAATAGTAGTCCCACAGGATATCCCCTCCTCCAATCTGCTCTCTCCCATATTTTCTCCCATACCCCTTTCAACTTTTCCAGTGGATCTCTATGCCTCAGTACCTGTATATCTTATTTCCCAATTATGTAAGATGGTATTAATAATAGTATACACACACATATACATATATATTTGAATATTTGATTTTAAAACTTTCAATTCCAGATTCATTCCCTTCCTTGTCACCCACCCTTACTGGGAAGATAAGCAATTCAGTATAGGTTGCACATGTGTGGCTAAAGCAAAACAATAACATAGTAGATATATTGTAAAAGACTGACTATATTTCCCTCCCTCCTATCCCACCACCCACTTCTTCTATTCTCTGCTTTGATCCCATCCCTTTTCAAAAGTGGGTGCTTCCAACTTCCCTCCCCCCCAGCCTGCCCTCCCTTCCATCATCCCCCCTCTCATCCCCTTGCCCCCCTATTCTCCTGGAGGGTGAGATACCATATTTAGTGTGTATTTCACTCCCTCCTCAAGCCAAATTCAATGGGAATAAGGTTGACCCATTCCCTTTTGCCTTCCTATTCTTCCCCTCCATTGTAACCATTTTCCCTTGCCTCTTCTGTATGAGATAGTTTACCCCATTCTGGCTCTCCCCATCTCCTCTCTTTATTTTCCTCTCACCTCTTAATTTCACCTTTTAAGTATCATCCCTTCCTGTTAAATTGGTCCTGTGCCCTCTGTCTATGTATATCTGTAAACATATATACAGACATTCACATATGTATTCATATACCCATATACCCTCATATATAGACATATATATACATATATATATATATATATATATATATATATATATATATATATATATATATATTTCTAATCCCTTCAACTACTGAGAAAAGTTTCATAAGTTACAATTATTGTTTTTCCATGTGGGAATGTTAATAGTTCAACTTTGATAAGTTCCTTATTATTTCTTTTCCCTGTTTACCTTCTCATGCTTCTTGTTTCTGAATGTCAAATTTTCTATTCAACTCTGGTTTTTACAGCAAGAATGCTTGAAAGTCCTCTATTCCACTGAATGACATATTTCCCCCTGAAAGATGATATTCAGTTTTGCTGGGTAAGTGACTCTTGGTTTTAATCCCAGCTCCCTTGACCTCCGGAATATCACATTCCAAGCCCTTCAATCCCTCAGTGTAGAAGCTGACAGATCCTGGGTTATCCTGATTGTGTTTTCACAATATTCAAATTGTTTCTTCCTGGCTACTTGTAATATTCTCTCCTTAATCTGGGAATTCCAGAACCTGGCTATAATATTCCTAGAAGTTTTCTTTTTGGGATCTTTTTCAGGAGGTGATTGGTGGATTCTTTCAACCTCTATTTTGCCCTCTGGTACTAAAACATCAGGGCAGTTTTCTTTGAGAACTTCCTGGAGGATGATTTCTAGATTCTTACTTTGGTCATGGCTTTCAGGTAGTCCAATAATTTTTAAATTATCTCTCCTGGATCTATTTTCCAAGTCAGTGGTTTTTCCCATGAGATATTTCATATTGGCTTCTATTCTTTCATTTGTTTGGATCTGTTTAACAGCATCTTGATTTCTCATAAAGTCATTAGCTTCCATTTGCTCCAATCTAATTCTGAAGCAATGATTCTCCTCATTGAGCTTTTGAGATTCTTTTTCCATCTAGCAAATTTGGCTTTTTAAGGCATTCTTCTCCTCATTGCCTTTTTGAGCCTCTTTTGCCATTTGAGTCAGTCTGTTTTTTTAAGGCATTATTTTCCTCAGTCAGGCGTTGACTCTCATTTCATAATTTTCTTGCATTGTTCTCATTTCTCTTCTGCATTTTTCCTCCACTTCTCTTATCTGCTTCTTAAGGTCCTCTGTGGCCTGTAACCAGCTTGGGTTTTCTTTTGAAGCTTTTGGTGCAGGAGTTCTGACTTCACTGTTTTGCTCCTGTTCCATGCCTTGCTCCTTCTTATCCCCAAAATAGGAGTGTAATGTTGGAATCTTCTGTCTGCTTTGTTTCCTTTGCCTGCTCATTCTGCCACTCAATTACTTGACTTTTGGGCTTTTTGCCACAGTAGGACTCTGCCACCAGACAGGGGAGCTTTCCTCCCAAACGCTGGGGTTTTCTCAGCTGCCAGAGGTATTAGATGGGTGCCCTCTCTGAGGTCTCCACACGCTCTGGCAAGCTGGACACATACCCCAGGACCTCCACCCTAGACTGCAATCCAGATCCAAGCAGGTTAAAGCAAGAGCGATTACCCCTCAGACTGGTGCTTGGTCCCCCTACACTCTGCAGGACAGGAGCTGAAGCTGCCACATGGCACTGGCTGGCCGTGCTGGCGTCTCAGCGGCTTCTCGCCCCGGGGGTAAAAGCCATGCACTCCCACTTACTGGTCCTAAAGTCCAGACTGCACTGACCTCTCACTTTGTCCTTTGCATCTATGTGTTGATACATCTGGAAATGGCCACAGCTGCTGCTGATCTGGAGTCCCACCGGCCGGCAGCTGGTCAGGCCCGCCCACTTTTTTTGTCTTTTTAAAATTTTTATTCATTTACTTTTAGTTTACAACATTCCGTTACCCAATACTTTGATATTCCAACTTTGTCCCCTTCCCTCTTCTCCCCCCTACCTCCTTGGTGGCTTGCAATTAGATATAGGTTCTACAAATACCTTCACATTAAACATTAGTCAAATTGTAAAGAAGAATTATAACCAATGGAGTGAACAATGAGAAAGAAGAAATGAAACAAAACAAAACACAAAAGAGAGAGAGAGCAAGGAGTTTGCTTCAGTCTGCATTCAGACTCTGTAATTCTCTCTCTAGATGTGGATATCCTTTCCATCATGAGTCTTTTGGAGTTGTCTTATAACCTTGTATTGCTGAGAGGAACCCAGTCTATTGAAGTTAGTCATCACACATATGATGTGTCTGTAATTGTGTACAAACTTCTCCTGGTTCTGTTCTCACTCAGCATCAGTTTATATGTATCTCCAGGTTATTATGGTCTGTCTGCTGTTTTGAGTTCTTTGAATACTCAGAAAAAATTTTCTCTCTTCACTCCTGTTTCAAAACTCACGAAGCCAGGATAGCTTAGTACTTTTGTGACTGATCCACAGTAGGCTACAAAATGACATTTTTTTCTATTAGTTATATTATCAGCTCTCCTGGCTTCAAGAATAAGCTCTATGGGGGAGGAGCCAAGATGGCAGCATAGAAGCAGGAAAACTCTGTATGCTCCCACTGCAAATACCTATAAAAATGACTCTAAACAAACTTTAGGGCTACAGAACCCACAAAGTGACAAAAAGAAAGAAACTTCCAGCTGAAGACAACCTGGCAGACCAGCAGGAAGGGTCCGTCACAGAGCCCAGCACTGTGTGAGTCCACAGGTTTTAGCCTCAGGGTGGCCCGACTTGCCAAGACTAGAGGGACATCGGGAGAGTGGATCACCAGCAGCTGTGGTGGTTTCCAGAATTATCAACCCATAGATGCCAAAGACAAAGTGAGAGGTCAGTGGACTTTGGGATCAGAGAGTCTGGGAGTGCAGTCCGGCCTCTGCCCCCAGAGAGAGAAGCATCTCACTTGAGGCAGTGGCCATCGCGGCATGGCTGCTTCAGAGCTCCTGGCCTGCAGACTGTAGGGGGACCAAATAACCATTCTGAGTGGTAATCACTCTTGCTTTAACCTGCTTGGACCTGAATTGCTAGATTGGAGGTCCTGGGGTGGGTGACCAGGTGCCAGAGCCAGTGGAGGCTTCAGAGAGGACAGCCAACTAATAGCTCTGGCAGCTGTGAAAAACCCAGCTATTTGTAACAAAGCTCTCCTCTCTGGAAGCAGAGTTCTACTGTGGCAAAACACTCAAAATCAAGTAATTGAGAGGCAACATGAGCAAGCAAAGGAAGCAAAGCAATTCAAATTTGGATTCTTTTTTGGGGGACAAAAAGGATCAAAACATGGAACAGGAGGAAGAAAACAAAGTCAGAACTCCTGTGCCAAAAGCTTCCAAGAAAAATTGAACTGGTTACAGGCCATACAGGATCATAAGTAGGATTTTGAAAACCAAATAAGAGAAGTGGAGGAAAAATTGGGAAGAGAAATATGAATGATGAAAGAAAATCATGAAAAGAGAATCAACAACCTGACTGAAGAAAATAACACCTTAAAAAACACAGTAACTCAAATGGCAAAAGAGGCTCAAAAAGCCAATGAGGGGAAGAATGCCTTAAGAAGTAGAATTTGCCAGATGAAGAAAGAATCTTAAAAGCTCACTGAAGAGAATCATAACTTCAGAATTATATTGGAGCAAATGGAAGCTAGTGACTTTATGAGAAATCAAGATGCTGTTAAACAGATCCAAACAAATGAAAAAAATAGAAGGCAATGTGAAATATCTCATTGGCAAAACCACTGACTTGGAAAATAGATCCAGGAGAGATAATTTTAAAATTATTGGACTACTTGAAAGTCATGATCAAAAAAAGAACCTAAAAATCATCCTTCAAGAAATTCTCAAGAAAAATTGCCCTGATGTTTTAGAACCAGAGGGCAAAATAGAGGTTGAAAGAATCCACCAATCACCTCTTGAAAAAGATCCCAAAAAGAAAATTCCTAGGAATGCTACAGCCAGGTTCCAGAGTTCCCAGATCAAGGAGAGAATATTACAAGCAGCCAGGAAGAAACAACTTGAATGTTGTGGAAACACAATCAGGATAACACAGGATTTGGCAGCTTCTACAATGAGGGACTGAAGTGCTTGGAATATAATATTCTGGAGGTCCAAGGAGCTGGGATTAAAATCAAGAATCACCTACCCAGCAAAACTGAGTATAATGTTTCAGGGGAAAATATGGTCATTCAATGAAATAGAGGACTTTAAAACATTCTTTTTATTTTTTTGGGTTTTTTTGGAGGTCAGTTGGGGTTAAGTGACTTGCCCAAGGTCACACAGCTAGTTTTTGTGTTGTGTCTGAGGCCAAATCCGAACCCAGGTCCTTCTGATTCTAGGGCCGGTGCTCTATTCACTGTGCTACGTAGCTGCCCCACTTTAAAGCATTCTTGATGAAAAAAAAACAGAGTTGAGTAGAAAATTTATTAAGATACAAGAAGCAAGAGAAGCATGAGAAGGTAAACAGGAAAAAGAAATCATAAGTAACTTATCAAAGTTGAACTATTTACATTCCTACATGGAAAAACGATAATTGTAACTTATGAAACCTTTCTCAGTATGAGAATAGTTGAAGGGAATATAAATGTGTATATATATATATATACACATATGTATGTATATAGACATGTATATGTCTATATAGGAGGGCATATGGGTGTATGAATACATATGTGAGTGTGTGTGTATATTTGTACAGGTATACATAGACAGAGGGAACAGGACCAATTCAATAGGAAGGGATGATACTTAAAAGGTGAAATTGAAAGGTGAGAGGAATGTAATGAGAGGAGATGGGGAGAGACAGAATGGGGTAAATTATCTCATATAGAAGAGACAAGGAAAAAATGTTCACAATGAAGGGGAAGAACAGGAAGGCAAAAGGGAATGGGTAAACTTTATTTTCATTGAATTTGGCTTGGGGAGGGAATGACATATACACTAAATAGGGTATCTTGCCCTACAGGAGGGTAGGGGAGAAGGGGATGAGAGGGGGTATGATGGAGGGGAGGGCAGGTTGGGGGGGAGGAAAGTTGGAAGCACACACTTTTGAAAAGGGATAGGGTCAATGTAGAGAACAGAACAAGTGTGGGTTGGGATAGGATGGAGGGAAATATAGTCAATCTTTCACAATATATCCACTATGGAAATGTTTTGCATAGCTACACATGTTCAACCTATATTGAATTGCTTATCTTCCCAGTAAGGGTGGGTGAGGAGGAAGGAAGGAAAAGAATCTAGAATTCATAATACATATATGTATGTATGTATTATTGTTACTTTTTTTTTTACATGCAACTGGGAAATAAGATATACAGGCGCTGGGGTATAGAGATCCATCTTGCCCTACTGGAAAGTCAGAGGGGGGATGGGGAAGGATACAGGAGAGGGTATATTGGGGGAGGGGGCATACAGTGGGATTGCTGTTTTGGGGTGGTGGGTAGGGGAAAGATGGGGAGAAAATATGTAACTGAAAATCTTGTGGAAATGAATGATGCAAACCAAAAATACACAAAATTTAATTTAAAAAAAGAATCATTTCTATGGAGATGACTCTCAGATCTATATATCCAGCCCTAACCTATCTCCTGAGCTCCAGAACCACTTCATCAATGGCCTATTAGGTATTTCAGACTGAATGATACATAGACATACCAAATTCAACATGTCCAGAAGAATTTTTCTGCAACCAAAACCACTCCATTTCTCAACTTCCCTGTTTTTATCAAAGAAAACCCTATCCTGCTAGTCACAGTCATCTTCAGCTCCTCACTCTACTTTAGCCCGTAAGTCTGATGGAGTTTGGTCAAACCTCTCTCACACCTACTCTCTTCTCTCAGTCACATGGCTGTGCTTGAGGTCAGATACTCAAAATCTCCTGTCTCAATTATTACCGTACCCACCCAATTGAGATCCCTGCTTCCAGTCTCTTCCTTGCCAAGTCCATCCTCCACATAAGTGCCATAGTGATATTCCTATAGCACAGGTGTGACCACATCATGCTGCTCAAATATCTCCAATGGTTTCCTGTTACCACTAGAACCAAGTGCAAACTCCTCTCTTTGGCCTTTGAAATCCTTCCCAACCTGGCTCCAAATTCTTTTCAGCCTTATTATCTGCCTCTCCTTTTCATGCATTCTTCAGTGCAGGCAAACTGGCCTTCCTGCTATTCCTCACATACCACATTCCATCTTGCATCTCCCTGCCTTTGCCTGGAATGCTCTCCATTCCTGAAATGCACTCCCTCTTAGAATCTCTAGATTATTTCAAATCTCAGTTTAAATACCATCTCCAACATGAGGCTTTTCCTTATTTCACCACTTTTCTGTGTGCGTTTCTCTGCAAATTATCTTAGAATCAGAGGATTATAGATTTAGAGCTGGAAGGAATCTTAGAAGCCATTGAGTCTGGCCCTCTCATTTTATAAATGAGGAAACTGAAGCCAAGAGAGCCTGAGTGATATGCCCAGAGGTATACAACTACCAAATGTCTGAGTCATGATTTGTACTCAAACGTTCTTGACTCTAAGCCCAGTGCTCTCTCGTATGTAATTATTTTGTATGTACTAATGTGTGTACATGTTTTCCCATTCCATAAAATATGAGCTCCTTGAAGACAGCTGTTTGTATATGCAACATCTAGCACAATGTCTGGCATGCAGTAGGTGCTCAATAAAGACTCATTGACTGATTGGTTTGACCACTTCAAGAGAGTATTGTATGTGTCAAGCAGTGGTCAAGAGAAACAAGAAGGAGGGAAGTGATGATGATAGAGCTGCAATCTTTGTGGACAACTCATGATCAGACTAGCCAACTATTGACCCAGGTCATATATGTGTATGGCTCAAATGTGTTGGAACTCAACTGTGCCCAAGAAAGACTTGGGACAAGCCTTTGCAGAGCTTCCATCTAAGGCTGCCAGAAGGGAATAGTTGAATAAAGATGACATTTATTTTGTAACCACTATGAGAAGAAAAACCCCAAGCTAAGGATCAGAGGAACAATATTAATACTCCATCATCATATGCCTCAGATTCAGAAGAGATTAGGACAAACTCCTCCCTAAAGAAAGAAAACTGTTTCCAATGCAACAACAAACATGGGCCTGTCCTTCCTTGACCTCTTTCCCTGTTTAGGGTGGGGAGGAAAACAGTGTCTCTAAAGCCTAAGGGGCCACCGGCTATTGAAGAAAGAACATTATTTAATCCCTTGGCCAGTCCTTCTTTTGTCCTGTTTAAGTCAGAGGAATCCAGGGGTTTTTAAAATACTTAAGCAGAATAAAATGGCCTCTAAGTGGTGATGCTTTGGAGTATCAACACTAACCCAGAGCATCCCCATCTTACTTAAACAATGAATCAGTTCATTTTCACAAGACTGGGCATGCATCACTCCCCAAACATCTGCATGTCTGCTTTATTTAGCCCCTGCTTCCCACTGTCACTTTTCCCTACCTCCAACCCTCAATACTAAACGCAATGGAGCGAGCATCATGGCATCTCCACATTGCTGCTCCTAGCAAAGGACTAAGCTAGACCGGAGTCTCCCTCTGCTCACCTTCTTTAGGCAGAATCCTGCTTCTACAGCTAGGTATTTTGCCCAAAACAGAGTAGTTGGCTGGATCTTATCCATTCCATGATACTGAATTATTCTTTTCAGCCACCACCTGCACACCCTTTGCAATTGCATCACCTTTGCATATGAAGAACACTCAGGGCTGGCTAAGGGCCACATATCTCCAAGGCTAAGTGTTTCTTTACTTATTAACTGAAGGCTTCAGCCTTAATCAGACCAGTTGGAACATGAATTTGCTGAACCTGGATCTCTTGTGTGAAACACAAGGCCTAGGAGAGCTGAACATATTTCTGTTTACAAATATATTGTATTATAAGCAAGGCTGAAGGCTTCGGTTAATCATACAATATTCTTTGGAAGAGGAGAAGCAGACAGAACATTCATCACTTTTCTTTCCCTTGTTGTATACATCATTAATGTACAATTGATCTTAGCTAAAATATAAGAACAAAGGACCAAAGGATCATAGACATAACTGTAAGGGACTTCAGAGGTCATTTATTTCAACCACCCTATTTTACAAATGAGGAAACTCAGACCCATGGAGATCATGGGACTTGGCCAAGGTTACAGAGATACGAAATGGCAGAATCAGTATCAGAACCCAGGTCACCAGACTCTAACTTTCAGGTACTTTAAGTACATAAATGCTGCGTTCTCTTTTCACTACCTGAAATGCTACTAGCTTTCAATCTTTCCTCTCCACTGGCTCCTATTCATCTGTCCACAAAAGGCTCCTGGTCTTTGCATTCCTAGAAAAAATTCCTCTTCAACCATCCAGTTGCTTTCGCATCATCTTCACTTGCTACTTCTAGTTTACCAACAACAGCTTTTCCCTCAGCCTTTTGTAATTTGACTTCCACCCCTACCTGGACTCCCTCATAATGACCCAACTCCGTGACTCTGTTGGGATCCCTGTGGTCCTTGGTCTTGCTTCAGCGTTTGACACTGTTTACCACTCTTCAGAGACATCACATTCTCCTAGTTCTTCCACATCTCTAGCCACTCATCTTCCTCCTCCGTTGGCTCTTTGTTTGCTTCCTGACTCCTTCAGGTGGATGTTTCTTCTCTTCTGCCCATGGCTATCCTCTCATCTCCCTCTCTCCTCTTCCTTGAGCATCTCATCCACTAACATGGTTTTTATGCTATGGAAATACTCCCTAAATCTCGGGCTCTAGCCTTGATCTTCCTCCCAAACTGTAGACTTGTATCATCAACTGCCTGCATATAGGCTATCTCCATCTGGCACCTCAGACCCCACGTGTCAGGTATGTTGGAGAGGTGATTTCTTCAAGGATCTTACATTCTAACTGGGTAAAACAACACACAAAAGGGAACTAGAAAGTTGGGAAGGGGAGAGTTGCCAGGTCTGAAGTGATCATACCTGACCTGGGTACCTTATGAAATAGTGGTCCACAACAAAAATCCATGTATGAGAAGAGGGAATAGGGGAAAAGCCAGGATTTGAACTCAGATTGCCTGATTTCAAAGTCAATGTTCTAATCTTTGTATGATGCCTAGGAATTCTCCTGAGTTGTCCCATGTTCATAATATTCCACATGCCTGAGATATATTTCATCACCTCCCTTTATCTCCTTTGCCTGCAGAATTCCTTGATATTCTAGAAATTCCAACTCAATGCAATCTCCTCCCAGAGGCTTTCCCCCCAGGCAGTAATGACCTCCCTCACCCCATACTTCACATAACACATTTGTACTTTTACTCACTTATATATTATCACGTATTTCAGACTTACATACACATACGTGTGTGTGTGTGTATAATGAATCCTACTAGATTTTTTTTGCTTTTTTGGAGGGGGGAATGCAGGGCAATTGGGATTAAATGACTTGCCCAAGGTCACAAGGCTAGTAAGTGTTAAGTGTCTGAGGCTGGATTTGAACTCGGGTCCTCCTGACTCCAGGGCTGGTGCTCTATTCACTGTGCCGCCTAGCCACCCCTATCCTACTAGATTGTAAGCTTAGGATAGCAGAGACCTTGTGTCATCTAACTTCCCCCTCCTCTTCAAACCTAGCTGAGTACCTTGCCCAAGTAGGTGTTTAATATGTCTGTTAACTTTCAGACTTATCATTATTTCATTTAGTGAGATATTTATTCATTTGTCAAATATTAAATGCCTGCTATACGCAGGGGTCCAGCAGAGAGACTATGATAAATAAGACATGGTACCTGCCTTCATAGATAATCTGAAAGAGGAGGCAGTCAGTCAAACAATGATCATTTATTAAGTGCTTACTAAGACACTGTACTAAGCACTAAGGACACAAAAAAGGGCAAAGACATGGCCCCAGTTCAAGGAGTTCACATTCTAATGGAGGATGGGGGACAATATACAAATAACTAGGCACATATAAGATGATTACAGAGTAGATGCAAGGTAATCTGAGGCAGGAAGTCATGAGCAGTGGGATGGGGACTAAAAAACATTAAAATAGTAACTAATACAAAATAAAATATAACACATGCATGAGACAGTTAGAGTATACTGTGAGAATTCACAAAAGGGAAAAGTTACTTTCTTTTGGTGCAATGAAGAAAGGCTTCCTAGAAGATAAAACATTTGGGCAAGATCTTGAAATCAGGGTGAACTATCAAGAGGCAGAAATAAGAAAACACTCTAGACTTAAGGAATAGTATAAACAAAGACATAGGGGGAAGAATATAGAGGTCATGTAGGTCAGTGATGTCAAACTTCAATAAAAATGGGGGCCACTAATCCATACATAAAAATCCTTGCAGGCTGCATATGGACTTAGATTTAAGACATAATATTATGTATATTTTATCAGTTTTTAAAATTTGTTTTGCTACTTATTTCCGAATTACATTATAATCTGGTTTTGTGGCTGACTTAAGCTGTGCTCTATGACTGTAATGGAATACAATTGTGCTATAAGAAATGACAAGCAGGATGATTTAAGAAAAATCTGAAAGGACTTACATTCATTGATGCAAAGTGAAGTAATCAGAACCAGGGGAACATTGTACACAGTAACAGCAATATTGTACAATGATCAACTGTGAATGATTTAGCAATTTTCAGCTATACAATGATCTAAGACAACTACAAAGGACTCATGATAAAAAATTGCTCTCCACATCCATATAAAGAACTGATGGAGTCTGACTACAAAACAAAGCATTCTATTTTTCACTTCATTTTTTTCATGGGTTGTTTTGGCTTCTGTTTCCCTTCATAACATGACTAATATCAAAATGTATTTTGCACAATTGCATATGTATAACATATATAAAACTACCATATCAGGGAGGAGGGAAGTAGAGAAATTAGAACTCAGAATTTTAAAAACTGAATGCTAAAAATTGTTTTTACATGTAATTGAGAAAAAACAAAATATTATTTAAAATTAATCTGGTTTTTATTGTACTCAAGACTGTTTTTGGTCCACATGTAGCCTCTGGGCCATGTATTTGACACCCCTGAGACCAGTTTGGTTAGACTATAAGAAGTATTATGAGAAAAAGCTGGAAAGGTAGGTTAAAGTCAGATCATGTTGTTGTCAGTTGTTTTCAGTTGGGTCCAACTCTTTGTTACCCCATTTGAGGTTTTTTAGCAAAGATCCTGGAGTGGTTTGCCATTTCTTTCTCCAGCTCATTTTACAGATGAGGAAACTGAGACAAACAGCATTTAGTGACTTGGCCAGGGTCACACAGATACTAAGTATCTGAGGTCAGATTTGAGTTCATGGAAATGAGTCTTCCTGACTCCAGCCCTGGTACTCTGTGTTATCTAGCTGCCCCAGAGTCAGATCTAGTCAGATCGAAGAACCTAGAGGTTCTTAATGCCAGATTAAGAATTTGGGAATTTACATGCTAAAAAACTGGGAGACCTTGAAGGATTCTAAGGGTTAGGATTGTTGTTTTCCCATCATTTTTGAAGAGGACCCTGACATCAGGAAGGTGATGGCATGACTTGCAAATGAATCAAATTTTAGTGAGGGAGGGCTGTGCAAAGTCACCAGCCTCACTCTCTCCTCCAAAGACATCTGGGTACAGTGGCAAGATATAGATCTAGACAACTGGAGATGGCCCCAGGTGCATTGGAAGACCTTGTTTTTTTTTAAGTTAAGGTCTTTCCCAAGTCTCAGTGTGATTGAAGCAATGCCCATTCAGTGATTAAGGCTAGGTAAGAATGAAGCAAAGAATGGCTTCTTTTACCTAATCAAAAAAAAAAAAAAGTCGATCTGGGAGGGGAGGACCCTCTGAGTTTACAGAAACATATGCTATTTACCCTCACTCTGAGCCATCAGAGCACAATGACCAAGTGAAGCTTGGGCTGGAACCTATTGTTGACCAATCAATGAGAACTAGAGTGATCTGGGTTTAAGGCAAGGACTTTAAGTAAGAAATCTAGCCCATAAACCCAAGATATTTTGCAGGGTTTCAGCGATTAAGATTTACATTCTTTTGGGCAGAGCACCCAGCAGGTTGTGTCCACACACCCTATGTGGACAGAGGGAGAGAAAGAAGGAGGGAGAGAGAAAAGGAGGGAAGGAAGGGAGAAGGAAAGGGAGAAAGGAAGGGAGGAAGCAAGCAAGGAAGGAAGGAAGGAAGGAAGGAAGGAAGGAAGGAAGGAAGGAAGGAAGGAAGGAAGGAGGGAAGGAGGGAAGGAGGGAAGGAGGGAAGGAGGGAAGGAAGGA
>NW_027186304.1:22379735-22380958 GCF_028583685.1 Petaurus breviceps papuanus | reverse complement strand
GGAGGGAAGGAAGGAAGGAAGGAGGGAAGGAAGGAAAGAAGGAAAGAAGGAGGGAAGGAGGGGAGGAGGGAGGGAAGGAGGGAGCTACATTGCTGGAAATGGCCATTTGGATCCCTTTTGGGGCAGTTCCTACTACTCACAGGTTGTCCTTCATTCTCAAAGAAGACCATGTTATCAAAAGGTACAGCATAAAGTGCTTGGTATAGAAAGAAAAATGTCTCTGCAGTCAGAGAAAGGACTTATATCTAAATCCTGACTCTACTGCTTATCTCTTATAGAGAACCTTGGAGAAGTCACTTATCCTCTTTGGGCCCTAGTTTCCTTAATTGGAAAATGAGGATGTAAACAAAATGATCTTTAAAATACCTTTTTATCTCAAAATAGATCCTAGGCTCCTGTAAATGTAAGTCATCCCAAGTTGTGAAAAAGTGAATACTTTAATTAGGGATAAGGCTGAAATTCCTTTGCCTGATCTGACAGGAGGAAAGCATTGAAGGAGTTCTGAGCAGAACTGGGAGCATGGCCAGACTGGTGCAATTTAAAAGACCAGTGGTCTGAATGCTGGACCGGTGCAAGAGAGAGAGTGGAGGTAGAAGACCTAGAAGAAGCCTATTTAATAGCATAGAGAGGTGGTATAAAATTATATGTATGCTTTTGTGAGGAGAGACAGTGTTGCCTAGTGGATAGAAAGCTAGCTTAAGAAAAGGGTAAATCTAGGTTTCAATACCTTCTGGGTTCAGTCATCCATACTGACTGTAGGACTGGAGAAGACACTTAACCTTTCCACATGCCAAGAAACACTGATACTATATATTGAAGAGCATGTGCCAATCTGCTTGAAAGAGGCAGTTTTCTCATTTTGATTTACACAAATTAATGAAATGATAGTTCTGGTCAGAAACAATATTAATTTTTAAAAAAATAAATTGTGCTTTTGTACATACATAGATACCTTTTTCTCTGTGTCTATTTGTCTGTATTTCCCCCCTCCTCATCCCCACCCCTCTTTCCCCCCCACCCCTGTATAGTTTTGTTTGTTTTATTACCATAAGCATGCTTTCCTCTGAGAGATGGTAGGGAAGTTCTATGAAGGTCTTACGTGACCTTTCAGAGACTCTGATCCCACGCCCACAATTCTAACTACCTGACACCTGTTGACTCCATGTGTGGCCAACTCAAGAGAGAGGAGTGGGAGGCATGCAGAGTAATCTGGGGAAAGTGGT
>NW_027186304.1:22367908-22379335 GCF_028583685.1 Petaurus breviceps papuanus | reverse complement strand
CATAAAGTGCTTGGTATAGAAAGAAAAATGTCTCTGCAGTCAGAGAAAGGACTTATATCTAAATCCTGACTCTACTGCTTATCTCTTATAGAGAACCTTGGAGAAGTCACTTATCCTCTTTGGGCCCTAGTTTCCTTAATTGGAAAATGAGGATGTAAACAAAATGATCTTTAAAATACCTTTTTATCTCAAAATAGATCCTAGGCTCCTGTAAATGTAAGTCATCCCAAGTTGTGAAAAAGTGAATACTTTAATTAGGGATAAGGCTGAAATTCCTTTGCCTGATCTGACAGGAGGAAAGCATTGAAGGAGTTCTGAGCAGAACTGGGAGCATGGCCAGACTGGTGCAATTTAAAAGACCAGTGGTCTGAATGCTGGACCGGTGCAAGAGAGAGAGTGGAGGTAGAAGACCTAGAAGAAGCCTATTTAATAGCATAGAGAGGTGGTATAAAATTATATGTATGCTTTTGTGAGGAGAGACAGTGTTGCCTAGTGGATAGAAAGCTAGCTTAAGAAAAGGGTAAATCTAGGTTTCAATACCTTCTGGGTTCAGTCATCCATACTGACTGTAGGACTGGAGAAGACACTTAACCTTTCCACATGCCAAGAAACACTGATACTATATATTGAAGAGCATGTGCCAATCTGCTTGAAAGAGGCAGTTTTCTCATTTTGATTTACACAAATTAATGAAATGATAGTTCTGGTCAGAAACAATATTAATTTTTAAAAAAATAAATTGTGCTTTTGTACATACATAGATACCTTTTTCTCTGTGTCTATTTGTCTGTATTTCCCCCCTCCTCATCCCCACCCCTCTTTCCCCCCCACCCCTGTATAGTTTTGTTTGTTTTATTACCATAAGCATGCTTTCCTCTGAGAGATGGTAGGGAAGTTCTATGAAGGTCTTACGTGACCTTTCAGAGACTCTGATCCCACGCCCACAATTCTAACTACCTGACACCTGTTGACTCCATGTGTGGCCAACTCAAGAGAGAGGAGTGGGAGGCATGCAGAGTAATCTGGGGAAAGTGGTAAGATAGTTAAGAAGGCAGATCCTTTTGTCTCCCTCACTCACTTGGCTATTGGAGCTAAGGCCTACCTGAAACATAGTTGGGAATCCCCCTTCCAGGTGTTGGGCCTCCAGACAGAACATGCATAGCCAATTACTGTGGCCACCCCTGAGACAGACAGACACACACACACACACACACACACACATACACACACACACATACACATACACACACACACACACACACACACACACACACACACACACACACACACACACCACCATACTCACTCTCTTCTTCCTTCCTCACAGATGATGCAGAAATGCATCCTCTCTCCTTCTACCCCATTCTCAATTCTCCTTCATCTATGTTTCGGGCTACACAGCCTGACCTCCTTTTTAGAGTTCATTGCTAGATATCTTACAATCTATGATTTAAATTCTTCCCTGGGTTTCACTCCCTTTGGCTTCTTTGCCACCACCATCTGGTGAATGTTTCCACTTTTCATTTCTCACAGGAGGGAGTTTGTGCAGACTGAATGATTTGCTTTTGACACTGAGTCCATCACGAGGTCATAGAGGGCCAGAGTGAAAAAGGAATTTAAAGATCACCTAGTCTAATCCCCTCATTTTAGAGATGATGAAACAGAGGCTCAGACAAGTCAAAAGACTTCTCCAAAATCTTTAAAGAAAATTGCCATTCTGCCAATAGGGCTGGGCAAAGGCAAAATTGTGAAGGAGGTGAAATGTGTCTAAGGATCCCTTAATTTCCCTTTAATCCTGCTCAAGGATAACTCTAGGTAGCCCAGGATCTTTCCTCTCTTTCCCTCCTTCTTCCTATTAAACTCCATTTCAGGAAAGTTTCTGAAGTATTACTAAGTTAATCAATGACCTCTCTGTGTAATATTTGCATTTCAAGACTTCTCTCTGGACCACAAAGGCTTTGTCCCTTGCTAAGGGGATTTCAGGCCTCAATGATTTA
Organism: Petaurus breviceps papuanus; assembly: GCF_028583685.1. Lineage (NCBI taxonomy): Eukaryota > Metazoa > Chordata > Mammalia > Diprotodontia > Petauridae > Petaurus > Petaurus breviceps. Next base: position 22,377,338 of record NW_027186304.1, on the reverse strand, counting down.
GAGACTGGATTAGACAGCAGGGCTTTCCCCCATTGCCACAGAGATCACACCACATGAGGGACTTCCTATCCTGCCTAATCATAAGGTAGCTTCCAGCTCTGTGTAGTCTCTTGGGAAAAGAGGAGATTTCCTCTTGGACTATGGTGCGATCTCCTGTTGCTTGGGCTCATTACTAATTCAGCACCCTTTCCATTAGGCCTCTGCCACCCCTGTAGTTTTTGTCTTTTGCTGGTTAAATCCATGAATACCTAGTGGATCTTTTTTTTTTTTTTGCTTTTTGCTTTTTTTAGAGGGCAGTTGGGGTTAAGTGACTTGCCCAAGGTCACACAGCTAGTTTTGTGTTAAGTGTCTGAGGCCTCATTTGAACTCACGTCCTCCTGACTCCAGGGCTGGTGCTCTATTCACTGCACCACCCAGCCTAGTAGATCTTTGAAGCTAGGTAGATGAGAAACATAGAATCCTGGGCCAGGTGGTAGAAGACCTGGTTCTCATCTACCACTAACCAGCTCTATGACCTTCTCCAGGTTACAAAACCTCCTTGGGTCTCAGTTACTTCTTCAGTAAAATGAAAGATTTAGACCAGCTGATCTGGAAAGTTTTCTAGCTTGAACATTTTAAGTAAGATATGGTTATGAGGCCACAGATACTGTGCACTATCCCATCAGGAGGCTATGAGATATAAAATTAAGCAAAGGTCCATAAATTTCCATCCCTGTCCCAGAGTGCTATTGCTCAGCTGGACTGCTCTGTGGATAGAGTATTGGGGCAATAGTTAAGAAGTTTGTTATTGTTCAATTGTTTCATTTGTGTGTTCTACTCTTCATGGCCCCTTTTGGGATTTTCTTGGCAAAGATGCTGGAGTAGTTTGCCATTTCCTTCTCCGGTTCATTTTACAGAAGAGGAAACTGAGGCAAACAGTGACTTGCCCAGGGTCACATAGCTAGCAAGTGTCTAAGACCGCATTTGAACTCATGAAGATAAGTCTTCCTGATTCCAGGGCTGGAGCTCTATCCACTGCACCATCTAGCTTCCCCTTAGCTTCTGTCTCCCTCAATTTCCTCAGTTATATCAGTTATAAAATGGAGATAATAATAGCACCAGATTGTGAGGAGATATTTATAAAGAATTTAGTACGGTGCCTGGCACACAATAGGTATTTAATAAATGCTTGTTTCCTTCCTTCACTTATGACTCTTCCCCCATCAAAAGCAAACACTTTGTTTTGTTTTTGTTTTTTTTAAACACAATCTACACTCACAGCCCACTCATTATGCCTCCCTTGTTTTCGTGTGCTATGAAAGCTTTGGAAAACTATTTTGTGGGAGTGGGAAAAATGCTTTCCTCCATGTTTTTCTCCCCAACTATACTACGTATCCTTCAACTGCCAGTCCCTCTTATTATCAGTGCAAGAGCCAAACTCATTTGGTTACATCAGAACAACTTGAAATTAAACTAGTTTTGTTCTGTTCTGTATTTGTTCTTTAAAAAAAAACCCCTATGGAGTTTAAATGTTGAAGTCCACACACCCGAACACGTGTGGCCTTCTGTCCTTTTTCTTCTTCCATCTACATTAGCTGGTGGCAGACTAAGAGAGAGCCAGGTGTGTGTTCTCCCTGGCTGTTGGAGTGAATATACACAATGAAAATGACATCCCTGTATGGGACTCAAAGCTTTCTCCAAATCCTTGACTTCTTGGCAAAGAATTTGAGATGATCCACATAAGAAAAGTTGAGGAGGCACATATGATCTCTCTCATCTGCTTAAAAAAAACCTGCCCCAAACTATCATCAGTCACATTAACTGCATCCAGTATTTATACTGTGGGTTTATTGGGATTTTTTTTTCTTTTCAGAGGGTGGGGTGGGAGGAGAAGGAAAAGATTTCTAAGTCATAGATTTAGACACAGAAAAGTGCTCGAATGATCCTGAAAGAGTCCAGATGTACAATATATCACCTGCTGCAGAGCACACATTAATACCTCCAAACTTGTTTGGGTTTTCCAGGTTTGCTTTGAAGACTTCCTAGCTTTTTCGTGACTCCTGGAGTACAAAACAGAGGTATGAAATACGTTGGTTAGGCAGCAGGGGACTGTAGAAGGAGGTCCAGATTCAGAATCCGACGACCTAAATTAGAGTACCAGTACTAGCAGTTGAGTTGTTATTCTAGGTAAGTCATCTAACTTTTGTGACCTAAGTGTCCTCATTCTCATTCTTCTTTCTTCATCTGGAATTTTAATACTTATACTTCATACATCGTAGTGTTATCAAGGGATATAAAATGCTTTGTAACCATCAGACTAAATTGTAAGATTCAGGAGGGCAGATACTATGTCTTAATAGGCCAAGCATATGGCACAGTGCTTTATATATGGGACACTTAAATAATTATTTATTCTATTAATTTGATTAATTTATTAAAACATAATAAATAATTATATATAGTATAGAAATAATGTATAATTGAATAATATAATAAATAAAATATAAAAATTAATATGATTTTAAATAAGAATTAACATATTCATGTTTATTACTACTACAACTACTCTTTTCCTCTTTGCCAACGACTTTTCCACTCCATTCCTGTATGGCCAGGGATATTAGAAGCCATGGACTTATGCAAACCTCATGATAGCTACTTTTATCTTCTTAATCTGGGTAAAATTATGCATCCCTCAAGCTCAACAGGTTTATGCTCCCATTAAGTTATCTGAAATCTGTGGTTTGGTTGAGATAGCAAAGGCAAAACTTTGATAAGGGCACATCACAGCAATTCAAGAATGAACCTGAATCCCTCACACTCTGATCTCGGTCCCCAAGGCCCTTCTCCACTTTCATCATTAGAATTAGTGAAGTACAAGGCAGGCTCTCCAAACTCTCCATTTTGCATGATTGTGAACTTAGATAGAAATCTTCTGGCAGAGGAGGAGGCTGCTACCACTCTTATCTGTGACATGGAGCAAAGATACTGTTGGATCTCCATTGGCAGCCATGTTGGTTAACCTATGATGTGAAACTCCCCCAAATCTTGGGCCAAGAACAACATGAGGGAATCAATGAGATGGCGCTTTCTGTTGGTCTTGTCTTTGAAACCTCCTCCTGGCTCTCTTGCTACCCCTTCCCCTCACCCTCCTTTCAGGACCTGGGATTGAAGCAACACAATGGAGAGACTCTAAACTCACTACTCCTCGGGGCTTAAGACCTCATTATATAACCTACTAGCTATTTCTAAGGGGAGGGAATAAGCATTTATACAGCACATACTGTGTGCCAGCCACTCTACTAAGTGCTTTTTTACAATATTATCTTACAATATTATTATATCTATAATATTACAAATATTATCTCATTTGAGACTCACAACAACCCCTGAGAGGGAAACACTATTCTTATTCCTATTTTACAGCCAAAGAAGCTGAGGGATATCAGGGAGAGAGAGATTAATTGCCTTGCCCAGAATCACACAAAGGCAAAGTGTCAGAAATTGGATTTGAACTCAGGTCTTCTTCCTTACTCTAGGCCTAGAACTCTACCCATCAGCTGCCTTGGACCTTCAGTCCTGTCATTTGCCCCTTATCCTTTCCATCTCACAAGGAAGTTATAAAGCTAAAATGAGATGACAGATTTTGTAAAAGCCAATTAAAAATCTTAGGAATGCTAGATGTTGTTTTTATTCAGGAAGTCATTAGGCATATGTATTTCCTTTCCAGGCATGTATGTAAGTTGTTTCTTCAATGCATCAGTTGTACTAGGCCTGCAGTTTTGTTTTGGGGTTTTTTTTACTGGTGGGTTTTATAAACTTGTTCTGCAAATAGCTTGACATCTCAGGAAGAAACTCCACAAAGGCAAACCTGTTACTTTTCCAGGAAGCTAGTTAATAATTATTCATTCACTTACTCACTTGATCAAGGATTTATGAAGCATCTGCTATGTGCTAGCCACTGTACTGCGTGGTAAGGAAACAACATAGACAAATGAGACAGATCTTGCCTTCAATGAGCCTACATTTTAATAGTAATAATAATAGTATTAAAAACAAGAACTAGCATTTAAATAGAATTTACTATGTGCCAAGTACTGTGCTAAGTTCATTACAATTATTATGTCATTTAATCCTCACAACAACCCTGGGGAATAGGTGCTATTACCATACCCATTTTACAGATGGGGAAACTGAGACAAAGAGAAGTTAAGTTACGTGTCAATGGTCATACAATTAGTAAGAGTCTGAACTCAGACCTTCCTGACTTCAGGTCTAGTGCTCTAGTCACCGGGCTAACCAACTTGCCAATAAAAAAATAACGACAATGATAATAAATATTCCTATAACCTTTTAAGATTTAAAATGCACTTTTGTCTAACGTAGGTAAAGTTACAGATGAGAAAATTGAGGTCCAAGTCACACAGTTTACAAGTGTTGGGCTAGGACTCAAAATTTTATCTTTTAGATCTAAAGACCAGTACTCTAAAATTTGTGAGTCAGGTCAGAATAGAAAGGACAAGTCTGGGACAAGGCAAGTGGTGGAAGTCTAACTTTTATCTATAAATCATCCAGAAATACAGAGATTAGATGAATGAATTAAACCAATCCTGAGCAATCTGCATATCAGATTGGGAACTAATTAGTAACTATAGCTGTGGAATCCCATTCCTGAGAATGCCAGACACATAGAATTTGGGAGCCTAGACAACCAAGTCCCCCTCCCCCACTTCCCTAACATAAAGACCTAAACTCCAATGATTCTGTTTCCCTCACAATGGTCAACAAAAGGCTGTCTCAGGGGTCAAGACACTCATTTTCTTCCCACCTCCCTTCTCTAAAGAATCCAATACAATCACTACTTGCTGAGTGTAGATTTGACTGTCTTTGTGGTCTGATAGGTGTAGGTGAGCCTAGAGTGTCTGCATGCATAGACCAGGTACAGATCAAAGGAGATCAACCCCTTGTGGTGGTATGGTTTCTGACCTGTTGAACAGCAAAATTCTTTACATATTCTTAATAAAAAATAAAAGGAGAGACAGAGAGACAAAGAGAGACAGAGGGACAGAGAGAGAGAAAAGCAGAGAAAGACAGAGGGAGAGAGAGTGAGGCAGAGGCAGAGAAAGAGACAAAGATAGAAAAAAAGAGAGATAGAGACAGAAACAGAGAATAGGCTCCTACTAAACTGTTTTTACTTTAAATTGGTGAAGTTGGCTTTGGATACAATGCTAACACACAGGAAAAATCAATTCCATGGACAAAATGGAAAACATGGAGATAATGATTCCTCATCTGTAAAGTGAGGAAGTTAGAGCAATTTGTCTCAAAGGTCCTTCCAGCTCTAACATTCTGTAATTCTGTCATTCAGTCAGCTATTTCCAGGGTCCCATATTAATACCATTTAGTTCATATTATATGAGGATATCAGTAGAAGGAACCAGGGACTTTCAGCCTGGAAAAGAGAAGGCTCAAGGAGGATATGATGGTAGTAGCTTGTCATTAATTATTTAAAGGACTCTTCATGGTCAGGAGGATTAGGCTTGTTCAGTTGGGCCCCAGAGAACCAAACAGGTGCAATGGATGGAAACTATAAAGAATCTCGTTCAGAAAAACACACAAACAAAAACCTCCTAATAATTAAGATTGTCCCAAAGAGGAATGGGTTGTCTTAAGGAGCAGTGGCTTCCCCCTCCAAAGAGGGCTTCAAGCAGAGACTGAACAACAGGTGTCAGGTATGTTACGGTGGAGATTCCTTCCATGTATAGACTGGACTTAGTGGCTGCTGAACTTCCTTCCAACTTTCAAATGTTGTGATTCTCTGAACCGAATATCAAAAGGTGTAAGAAGGCAACCTCTTTAAGGATAAGGGACCAAGATTTCTCAGCTTACTTATTCCACATGACCTAGTCCTCCACTCCACCTCAGCCACACACAGGTATGGGTCATACCCTTCTTCTTTCCATCACCCCAAAATGCACTGCTTCCATCCTCATGAACTCTGTAATTCCCTTATCTTATCACAATCTGTTGTTATTCACCTCTACTCCTTTCTTGCAACACTAAACCCTGTTCTTCATCCTCAGCATGACCTCTAATCCCTCCTCCTCCTCTCATCACCCTTCCCCATCTTGACCCCTTGGTGAATTGGTTCAACTCTACATTGTTCCCTTTGATCGAGTCCTTTGCCCCTTCATTCTATAGCTGATTTTGTCCTGCCAAGCCTCAGCCTTGTATTCATCCTACCATCTTCTGCCTTTGTTCCTACTCATACATTACTGAACAAAGTGAAGGGAAAATTATGAAATTGTGCCAACTGGGTCTACTAAAACTCTGTGTTACATTAGCTCAACTGGGTATTCACTGTGGCAAGGTCATTCTTTGATACTCCATTAGTTGATTTGTTGCCCCACTCACCACAGTGACTTTTCCAAATTTTTTCATCCCTCCTCAAGCCTCCCAGGCTGAAACGCTTCTCCCCCACTCTCAGCTGAGAAAAACTGTGGCCATTCATCAAAGCCTTTTCTTCTTCCCTCTTCCTTATCTCATATCAATCAGATGCCTTCTACCACTCTCTCCTCCTTCGTCCCTGTCTCACATGAAGAGCTCGCCTTTCTCCTTGCCAAGGAACACCTTTCTATATGTACAAATGATCCCATTCCATTCTGTCTTCTGTATTCTCCAGCCGATTGTCTTTAGGTGGCTAGATGGCTCAGTGGATCATGTTGGGCCTGGAGTCGGGCAGCCCTGAGTTCCAATACGGCTTCTTGATCATGGCTTGTGTAACTCGGGCAAAGGGTAACTTCACCTCTGATTGCCTTAGTTTCCTCAACTGTAAAATGAAGATAATAGTAGCATCAACTTATCAGGGTTTTTTTTTAAATTACATGAGATAATATCTATAAAGCACTTAGCATAGTGCCAGTACTATGTAGATTATTCCCTTCCCTTGCCCCACCCTTTCCCAGTCAGAAACATTGGTACAATGGGATCTTATATTCTCTACATTCTCCAGTCAATTGTGCGACTACAAAGATGTGGTCTGTGGTAGCATATTATTTGTAGAGTCCAGCCTGCTCCCTTCTTATACCTTTATCAAAGGTGCCTTTGATGTTTTGTTGTTGGGTAGTCTTTCAGTTATGTCCAGCTCTTTGTGACTCCATGGACTTGTCCATGGGGTTTTCTTGGCAAAGATACTAGAGTGGTTTGCCATATCCTTCTCCAGTGTGTCATCATTTTTACAGATTGAGAAACTGAGACAAATAGGGGTTAAGTTACTTGCCCAGGGTCACACAGTTATTAAGGGCAGATTTGAACTCAGATCTTCCCAACTCTAGGCCCAATGCTCTATCCACTGTACCTTTGATGTACCAGTACGTACTCTCATACAAATTTTGTATAATTGGTAAAGTAGAAACATAGGGTGATTGTTATTGATAGTATCCCAGTTTTCCATTTTTGACAACAATAAAGCCAAGATACTTTTTTCTATTCCTTTCAGTCTTTCCCTATTTCAGAAGCCCTGGGAATTGATCCCTTAATATACTTACATACCTTACTCCATTATGAGAAAAGTGCTTTGTAAACTTTAAGTCAATACATAAAAGTGAGGTCGCTTCCTCACGATTTTGTGCATTGTTTCCCCAGGATTTAGGATCCATTTTCTTTGGCCTTGGATGGAAGAGATTTTTCAGTTGATGGGCAAGCCTAGGTGCCTTCACTTTAGACCATACATTTCATTCTTCCTTCTAGAACATGCTGGTTAAGGTAGAATTTTTCAGTTCCATAGACTCTGTGGGCTCCCTTGTATTCAAGCTTGTTAGGGAGACAATCCAAACCACAAGCCGGTAGGACCAAGGCACCATTTTCCATTCCTCCCTCATCCTCAGCGCATACTTCCTTATGAGAATGACCGCAATGAATGTCAGAGCTCTAGGAAACCAAACTGTGAGATGGCCCTCTAATAAATGTTCTGACCCAGCAGTGCCAGGAGGATCAGGTATCAGAAACTGGCCTGTTTTTCACCAGCCTGTGTAATAAATAATGATGGATGGCTCCCCAAAGGGTCACAAGTTCATTTCGCTTGCAGACAGTAATACTCTGTGCTAACACAGGACTGGTTCTTCTAGGGGAACATGAAGTGCTATGTTGTGCTTCCCAGTGCTCTCAGAAGAAGGGGTGCTGCTGTTTGGAAGTGTTATGCTGCCCACTGGAAACTTTAAAGTACTATACAATTTTTAGCTATTATAATAATTATTATTATTTTCTTGCTAAATTCCTCCTCCAATGTTTTATCGTGTCGTGGAGGTAATATTGGACTCTCAAAGACTGGGCAAGTCAGTCAGTCAGTCAATAAATGTTAAATGTCTGCTATGTCCCAGGGACTGTGCTAAGTGCTGAAGATACAATGAAAGGTAAAAGTCAGAACCTGCCCTCAAGGAACTCACAGTCTAATGGAGGGGACAACAAACAAAATGCTATAAATGCAAAAAAAAGGTGCAAACAGGCAACATAGAGAATAAATGGACAATAATCAACAGAGGGAAGGAGCTAGAATTAAGGGAGATCAGGAACGGCTTGCTATATAGAAGGTGGGATTTTAGCTGTGACTTTATGAAAGCCAGAGAAGTTAAGAGGCAGAGGTACATGCATGGGGAATAGCCAGTGAAAATGTTCAGCCAGGAGATGGAGCGCCTTGTTCAAGAAACAGCAAAGAGACAATTGTCATTGGATCACAAAGTATGCGGAGAGGATTTTAGATGTAAGAAGACCAGAAAAGTGGCAAGGGTGGAGGTGGGGGTGGGGGAGAGGAAGGCAGGTTTGGTATTGACTGCCAAACTGAAGATTTCATGTTTGATGCTGATCCTGGGAACCACAGGAATTCATTGAGTAAGAAAGTGACATGGTCAAACCTGAGCTGTAAGAAAATCACTTTGACTAGGTGGAGGATGACTGGGGGAGAGAGTTGTGGCAAGCAGACCAACCACTACATACGCAGAAGAAAAGCTCTGTTAGGTCCTACCAAACTGGTGAGGCGTAAGTAGGGACCCAGTGAGGGAATGCATATTGTGGAAGGACCAGTCTAGCAAATCTGGATACATTCATCACCAGAGTGATCTCAGGGTGATTAATTTTTTAGCCTTAGCAACTTTTCAATAGATTTTTTTCTCTGAATATTTTTCCTTTTTATTATGACCCTAACATGTACAAACATCTAAATGTAAAAATATGAGACTAGCAAAACTTCTCTTCATTTCTCTATACCATTCTGATCTTCTTTCTGTTCTCCTCTGTGTATTTTAAAATATTTTTTTGAGGGGCAGCTAGGTGGTGTAATGAATAGAGCACCAGCCCTGGAGTCAGGAAGATCTGAGTTCAAATTCGGCTTCAGACGCTTGACAAACTTACTAGCCATGTGACTTTGGGCAAGTCACTTAACACCAATTGCCCTCCA
>NW_027186304.1:22346944-22362908 GCF_028583685.1 Petaurus breviceps papuanus | reverse complement strand
TATTTGTCTTCCCGGGTTTGTCTGAAATCATCCACTTGGTCATTTCTTAGAGCATTATAGTATTCCATCACAATCATATATGAGCACTTGTTCAACCATTCCTCAACTGAAGGGCATCCTCTCAGTTTCCAGTTCTTTGCCACCACAAAAAGGGTTGCTTCATATATTTTTGTATACACAGAGCCTTTTCCTTTTTCTTTGATTTCTTTGCAAATTTTGGCCTACTAGTGATTTTGCTATACCAAAAAGTGCACACAGTTTAGTGACTTTTGAGCGTAGTTCCAAATTAGCCATAATTACAGATGAGTTATGCCCTGCGTTTGGTGAGATAGATCCTTCATTGTCAAAATAACAAATCTTTGAAGTATTGAAATATTGTTTTTGTCACAATTCCAAAACTTGAGGGAGACCTCTCACATATTAGCTGGACTCCTTTATAGTGAAATTATAAGAGGATTTGAGCAAGAATTAAACAGGATGAACAAATTGGAGTCCTGCAATCTGTACCACTGAAGGAGATGTCCATATCAACGCGATCAGAGTTACATTTGAGTACTGTGCTCTGTGAGAGACAGCTGGTGTTGTAGGAAAAGTCCTGGAATTGTGGTTGAAAGACTTGGCTTTAGCATCTGACTCTGTCACTTATTAGCTGTGTAAGTGGGCGAGTCACTTTCACTTCTAATCCTCAGTTTCCTCATCTGTAAAATGGAAATAACAATATTAATACCATACATACATTGCTCAGAATTGTTGGAAGGGAAGCATTTTGGAAATTAAGTGCCATGCGAATATAAGTTTTTCTCATAATGAAAACCATTAAGGTTCTTTAATCTGGAAAGAAAAGATGTATGGGGACATGATTTGTAGTTCAGTTATTCAGCTGTTTCCAATTTTTTGTGATTCCATAGACTATACTATCCATAGGTCTTTCTTGGCAAGGATACTGGAGTGGTTTGCTATTTCCCTGTCCAGTGGATTAAGACAAATAGAAGTTAAATGACTTGCCCAAGGTCACACAGCTAGTAAGCATCTGAAGCCCGATTTGAACTCATGCCTTCCTGATGCCAGACCCAACATTCTATCCACTGAGTCTACAGCTTCCTTGAATATTTGGAGGGCTGTTAAGGGGATTTGATGAATCCTAAAGACCTACAGAAAGCAGAAGGAGGAAGACTTGATAAAGAGTTCAAGGGAGCAAACTTACCATCAAGCTGAGAGTACAGCAGCCAAACAGGATGCTTCAAAAATACATAGTACTCCTTGTAACTGGAAGTGTAGAAGACTAGGCCTGATGGCCAACTATGGAGAATTGCTGGAGAAGACTTTCAGGGGAGGATTTTAGGGGTCTTTTTCAATTCTAAAAATCTATGATTCCATGACTGGAACTGCTGTTGAGTGGGAACTGATGAGGAGTTAAGAAAGACTGAAGCATGAATATGGACTTTTATACACTATTCCATGCCAGTCTCTTACAAACATAGGATGGTATATTTTCCTCTAATATAAACTTAACTCTATCAATTAAAATTAAAATTTATCTTTTTGTCAAATTCAGCCACAGACTCAGCATTCTCTTTCCTGGACAAATCTAAAGCATGAACCCCAGCACATGAGATAACTCATCATTGTAACCCTTCCTGTTATTATGTGTGAAAGACAGATTAGTAATGAAAAAAAATATATCCCAGGCCCATTTTCAATTATAAGCAGATTTAGGAGGCTTGGGTGGGAGGGGGAGGGAATGTACAGATTCTTTGCTGCCTTACCACCTCCTGTATTTGATTCTTTTATCTCCTTTAGGATGCCCCACATCCCATCATGCCACACCGCACTGGCTAAATAAACCCCTTAAATCTACCTTTTGTGTGACTCTAATCCTTTTATTTCCTAAATCTTATTTAATCCAAAGAGCTTCCTTTCATCTCTTTAACTGTCCATTGGGTCACTCCTACATCCTATCAACAGCCCCTGAAAATCCTGGATGGAGTTAAAAAGCTTTTCAGGGTTTCCCTCATTCTCATTAGATTCTCCTCTAACTAGGTAACACCTGCTGAATGCCATATTGAAGCCATCCCCCTTGAAAGCAGCTTAAACCCCACCCCAGCTTTGGTGCAGTGCAGTGCAATCTATTGCTAGGGGGAAAACCCCCTTTCTGTCTTTGCCCTTGCCAGCAACTCAGAGAGCCCCACGAAAAGGATGAGTCCCCAGCTTTGCCCACTCAGTTTACAGTGTTCAAGGGAAAAGAGATCCCATGTCTTTTCACTGAGACATAGCAGTCAGATTTTGCCTTGAACAACAGGTTATGACAATCCAGTTTAATCAAAGGCAACAGGACACTGTCCAGCTAACTTATTTGTCTTCTTCAATGGAAATAATGAGATGATCTTGGTGCCCCGGGAAGAAAGAACTAATAAAAATTAATTCACTGGCTAAAGGAAGGGAATGAATGAATCTAACTAATTCAATTCAGTTCAGTTCAGTTCAAATCAATTCACGGCAACTTCAGGGTTGAAAAGAACCTCAGAGGTCAGCTAGGGCAACCCATATCTGAAAAAAAAAATCCTTTCTCAATATCCCTGGCAAGTGGCCATCCAAGCTCCACTTGAAACCTCTGGTGAGAGGCAATGTCCTGAGGCAGCCCTTCTATTTGGAAACAGCTCTGATTGTTCAGTTTAATGAAGTACAACATCATGGAATCTCAAATGCAAAGAACCTAAAAGACTATCCAGTCCAAAAGGGACTCCTTTGGTAATCTGATGAAGCATATGAACCTCTTTGCTGAAGATTTTTAAATGCATAACATAAAAATATAGGGTTTTTTTTTCTTCCTTTCCTTTCTTTTCTTTCTTTCCTTCTCTCTTTCTCTCTATTTCTCTCTCTGTCTCTCACTCTGTCTCTCTCTCTGTGTCTCTATCTCTCTTTGTCTCTGTCTCTGTCTGTCTGTCTGTCTGTCTGTCTCTGTCTCTGTGTCTATCTCTGTCTCTGTCTCTCTCTCTCTTTGGTGTGGTGCAATGCAGTGCTATCTATTGCTATGGGGAAAACCCTCTTCCTGTCCTTCCCCTCCCCAGCAACTCAGAGAGAGAGGCCCAATCAAAGGATGAGCCCCAGGCTTTACCCACCCAGTTTACAATGTTCAAAGGAAGAGAAAGCTCCCCTGTCTTTTCACGGATTCCCTCCTTCCCTTCCTTCCTTCCTTCCTTCCTTCCTTCCTTCCTTCCTTCCTTCCTCCCTCCTTTCTTCCTTCTTCCCCCTTCTTTCTTTTCTTCCTTTCTTCCTTCCCTCCTTCCTTCCTTCCTTCCTTTGAGAGAGAAGGAATGCTTGATTATTGAAAAAGTATTTGTGTTACTTTTTGAAAATGAAAGCATTTGTCAAGCATGTATTATGTGCCAGGGACTGTGCTAAGGTCTGGAGATAAAAAAAATATAACAAAGCCAGACAATTCCTATCTCAAGGATTTACCTTCTAATGGGAGAAGGTTATATATGAAAAGGAGCTAGACGGAGAGTTTGGGGGGATTATGGCAGCATGATTTTGGAATGACGACTGAGAAGCAACACCAAGGCCTGATTATGGATGATGCAAGGTGAAAACTTACCTACTAGAACCCAGGGTAGTTCTAGAGGCAAAGGCAAAAGTCTTGGGGTGAGGCATGAGGAGGCTGGGGATGGTGATTAGAAGGCTGGTAAATTGGTCTGGAAATGATTGTCTGTGTTGTTGTAAACATCCTATGTTTGTGCCCGTGGGCCCATAGTTATCCCTCTCTGCACAATCCTTTACCAGCTGGGTTGGCAGGGAAGCACCTTTGCTTAAAGTTATTCACTTTCTGATTGCTTCCCTAATGACCATTCAGGCCCCAGTTTTCCCTTGTCAGACAATAAGGCCTTGTTTACCCACTGCCTTGATATTCTAAGAGACCAATGAGAAACTTAGTTTACATAGGCCATGTTCTCAAGCTGCCGATTCCACAGAACTTCTGGACCTTCTGAGAGATGAGAGGGTACAAAGTCAGTGAAGAGCTTTCATAATGGCAAGCTCCCATTTCCCCCAGTCACATCCAACATACCCTTCACAAATCCCACTTTTCAGGTGATGTTAGACAGCAATAGTGTCAAACTTCAATAGGAAGGAGGGCCACTAAACCATACTTAAGGATCCCTGAAGCCACATATTGACTTAGAAAACCACATATTAGCATTTTCTGTGTTTATTGTAATTTCATTTATTATTAAATATTTCCCATTACAAGAGAATCAGATTAAAATGTAATAGGAAAATATTTAATAATCAATGAAATTACAATAAAACACAGAAAATGCTAGTATGTGGTTTTCTAAGTCAATATTTGCCTTCAGGGATCCTTAAGTATGGTTTAGTGGTCCAGCTCAGATGTTACTGCTTCCTTAATTATTTTCTCCCTCCACGCCCCACCTCCTGAGCCACAAGTGATCTCTCCCTCATTTGACCTCTTATTAAAGTATCCTATACACTTATCTTCCCCTCCTGGATCACTGCCTTGTCATGGTGAAAGGGCTTGCAGAGATCAATGAAACTATGTCGTACAGGGTTACCCAAGGTGGATAGGTTCTGACAAAAGGTGGACCACTGAAAAAGGAAATGACAAACCATTCCAGCACCTCTGCCAAGAAAACCCCATGGACAGCATTATGTGATAAGAGGTCTGGATGATGAGCCCCTTGGTCAGAAGGTGTCCAGCACGCTACGGGGAAGAGCAGAGGAAAACTGCAAGTAGCTCCAGTACGAACGAAGAGGCTGAGCCAAAGCTGAAAACATATTGGGGTATAATCTTTAAAATGGCAAAATGATACGTGTTTGAATTCAAGGCAAACCATTCAGCCTCACAGTAATGCACGTCTATGGACTAATCGCAGATTCTAAAGAGGCCACAGTTGTTCAGTTCTATGAAGATCTACAACATGTTCTAGAAATAGCATCAAATAAAGATGTCACATTCATCAAAGGGGATTGGAATGCTAAAGTGGGAAATCAAAAGATAATTGAAATAACAGGCAAGTTTCATCTTGAAATACAAAATTGAGTAGGATAGAGTTTTGCCAAGATAACTTGCTGGTCATTGCTTGCAAACACTCTTATTTCAACAACCCAAAAGGTACTCACTCTACACATGTACATCACCAGATGGTTAATATAGAAATCATATTGATTATATACTTTGAAGCCAAAGGTGGAAAAGTTCTGTACTGTCAATTAAAACAAAACCTAGAGCTGATCAGATCATGAACTTTATTGCAAAAATCAGACTTAAATGGAAGAAAGTAGGGAAAACTATCAGGCTGTATAAGTGATCTCAATAATACCCCTTATGAATAAGAAGTGGAAGTGATGAATAGAGTTAAAGAATTAGATCTGGTAGAGTGCCTGAAGAACTATGGACAGAAGTTTGCAAATTGTGCAGGAAGCAGCAAGAAAAATATTCCAAAGAAAAAGAAGAGCAAGAAAGCAAATGGCTATCTGATCTCATCTTATCTTATGGAGATATGAAGAAAATGAAGAATGAAGAAAAGTGAGAGGGAAAAGAGAAAGAGAGAAATATCCTCAAATGAATGCAGAAATCCAGAGAATTAAATGAGTCATGCAAAGAAATAGAAGGAAACAATACGATGGAAAGACAAGAGATCTCCAAGAAAATTAGAGATATCAAGGGAGCTAAGTATTTCATGCAAAAATGGGTATGAGAAAAGGCAAAAATGGTAGGGACTTAACAGAAGCAGAAGGGATTGAGAAAAGGCGGCAAGAATACACACAAAAGAACTCTGCAAGAAAGATCTTAACATCACCATAACCATGATGGTGTGGTTACTGATCTAGAGGCAGATATCTTGGAGAATGAAGTCAAATGGACCTTCGGAAACATTGCTAACAATAAGACTAGTGAAGGTGATGGAATTCCAGCTGAGCTATTTAAAATCCTAAAAGATGATGCTATTAAAGTATACTCGATATGCCTGCAAACTTGGAAAACTCAATAGTGACCATTGGATTGGAAAAGATCAGTTTACATCCCAATCCTAAAGAAGGGCACGGCCAAGGAATGTTCAAATTAGTGAACTACTGTGCTCATTTCACATGCCAGCAAGGCTATACTTAAGATTCTATAAGCTAGGCTTCAGCAGTACATGAACCAGGAATTGCCAGAAGAGAAGCTGGTTTTTAAAGAGATAGAGGAAGTAAAGACCAAATTACCAACATTTACTGTGATTATAGAGAAAGCAAGGGAGTTCCAGAAAAAACATCTACTTTTGCTTCATTAATTACACTAAAGCTGTGTAGATCTCAACAAAATGTGACCAAGTCCTCCAGGAGATGGGAGTACCAGATCATTTCACCTGTCTCCTGAGAAACCTGCATGGCAGCCAAGAAGCAGTGGTTAGAACTAAACATGGAACAACTGATGGGTTTAAGATTGGCAAAGGAGTACAACAAGATTGTATGTTGTCATCTTATTTATTTAACTTATATGAAATGTACATCATGTGAAATGCTGTAATGTTAATGGGATTTAAGATCTTCCCTGCCCATTAATAGACCTCACTTTGGAGTCCATTAAGGGAAGTTTGCTTAGGGGAGGCTTGCTTGTAGGAAGGCTTTCACACCTTTTGCCAATTTCTAATTAGGCACTTAGTCATGAGGGTTGTGATGCCTTCTGGATATGAGAAGTATATCTATATCTATATCCATATCTATATATCTATACTCTGACTTGATATGTTTCTTTGGGGGCTCTTATGAGAAAGATCTTGATGTTCAGAGCCCTGCAACTGCTCAGATGTAAAGGCTCTCTCAATCCAGGGAAGGATGTAAAGTGTATAGTTGATTAGGCAGTCAGAGCCCTGTCTGTTGGTCTTTATTTCTGTGTTTGTATTTTCACTGAAGTTTAGGGCACTGATTTTCCCCTGAACTAGTGAATGTAATTTAAAAAGATTGTTAACCCCTTAAACAGCTATCTTTCCTAGTAAAGCAGTTCTAAGAACCTGTGCTAGCAACCATCCTGGGTATGCCAGTGTGGTTGCTGCTACAAATGCCAGGCTGGACTAATCAAAAGCTGGAATTAAGGTTTCCTGGAGAAACATCAACCTCAGATATTCAGATGATACAACTCTGATGGCAGAATGTGAAGAAGAATTAAGAAACCTCTTGATGAGGGTGAAAGAGGAGAGTGGAAAATCTGGCTTGAAGCTCAACATTAAAAAAAATAAAACAAACAACTAAGATCTTGGTAACTGGTCCCATCACTTCCTGGCAAATAGAGGGGGAAGAAACAGAAGCAGTGTCAGATTTTATATTCTTGGGCTTAAAGATCACTGTAGATGGCAACTAAGGCTATGAAATTAAAAGACCCTTGTTCCTTGGAGGGAAAGCTATGGCGAATCTGAACAGTATACTCAAAAGCAGAGATATCTTGCTGACAAAGGTCTGTATAGTTAAAACTATGGCTTGTTCAGTGGTTGCGGTCCTTCATGCCCAAAGAGGACCAACCTGACATTACTATGGTAGGGTCAAGGTACAGTGTTCCAACTGTGATTGGCTAGAGCAATATGAGCTCAGAAGGCTTTACCCCAGGTCATCTACAAATAGTCCATATGAACATTTGGAATGGAGATGTCTCTAAATTCACATATCTCATGTTTCTTTTGAGCTACTGCAATTCTACTGTGCTTATAGAGTGCATTGACTTCTTTGATGTGGGCATACCAGGCTTGGCCATCCTGCACCAGTCTCACAATCGATTCCAAAGTTCTTCATAGAGACCTTGAGAGTATCTTTTTATGGCTTCTTCTGACCTTGCGTGAGTTCTTCATAAAGTGGGCCTTTAGACAAGCGCAAGTTTGGCATTTGAACAACGTAGCCAGCCCATTGGAGTTATGCTCTTTCATAGAGTCTGAATGGTTGGCAGTTCAGCTCCAGAAAGGACCTCATATTGGTACCTCATACTGCCAGGTAATCTTCAGAATCCTTCTAAGACAATTCAAATAGTAGCAATTCGGTTTCTTGGCACAGAGCTGGTATACTGACCAGGTTTCATAGACATAGAATAATGAGGTCAGCACAACGACTCTGGAGACCTGGTGTTGGGAAAGATTGAAAAAAAAAGGAAAAAAAAGAGAACAACAGAGAATAAGATGAATAGATAGTGTCACGGAAGTAATAAACATGAGCTTGGACAGACTTTGAGAGATAATGGAGAATAAATGGGCATGTTGTAATATATATATAGTCCATGGGGTCATGAAGAGTTAGACACAGCGAAATGGCTGAACAATAGCAAAAATTTATCTTATTCTTATATATTTTCTGATCTATGATTTCATCAGGTTTATGTGCTTCCTAAAGATGGAACCTCTCTCTACTGATATGCTTTAATGCCTCCTGTGCAATTTGTATTTTCAGAGAGTTATCTGGATCATCGAGAGGTTATTTGTTTAAGATATACTATGAGGTGCACACTTAATGCTGATTTAATATTACATATGCATGACAGAAACACTAATTAGAGTTAGACTTCTCAGTGCATGTAATCAAACTTCATTAATCAATAAGTTGGAATAATACAAACCACTCTGTCCCCTGAGAACAAACTATGGAACTGAATCTTAGAGGCCCCTATGATTTTCTTTCATGCCAGAGTCAAGACAAGACTCCCACTCTGCCCAGCCAGGGCCCAACTCTTGTCTCCTTCAGACACAGGCATCTGACATGTCCCTGTCAATCAGTCAATCAACATTGCCCTTGAGCAAAAGCTGCTCAAGTCTCAAGTTCAGAGAACTCAGTTCCAGTTGCAGTTAATGACCAGGGCCTATGGTGGGTTTCTTATAGTTCTAGCTAACGGCATTCCTAAGTTATTTACCACACAATTTCATTGGTAATTTATTGCATAAACTTGACAATGTCGTTTATAATATTTTTATTAGTGGTCTGTCCTATCAGAATCTCCACATATGCTCATTGGTTATTTCGGAACACATACGTGTTATTTACTACATCTTGTCACATAAGGCCATATTTTACAGAAAAAACTGACAAAACCACTACCTCAAAACAAAGTGGCATCAGTTATGCTCAGCTGACAAATGTATTCCCACTATCTTATTATGGTAATGAAATGTATCCTCACTACCAAGAGTCACACAAACGCTGTGTGTCAGAGGCAAGATTTGAAACTAGGTCATTCTGACTATTAGGTTCAGTTCTATATCTATTACACCACACTGTTTCTCAGCCTCGTCTATCTTCCTCGAGTACATTCTGATCATCACTTCTTAATCATAAATGTCCTGAAGGCAGAGATCACTTATTTATTTCCATAACTCTTACCACTACCCCATGGCTTCCAAGAAAATGTTATACATATATTTCAATATAAGAGAAAATGAATGTTTCTTTTTCTGACTTTGTTATTTCTATCAGCAACATCATTATATACTCAGCCTCATGTATTGTAAACCTTAATAGTTCTTACACATCCTTTTTCTGCCTTCTCCCATAAAGTCCTTTCTGTTCTCCCTCTGCTCTTTCTCCAACATCTATCCCCTCCTTTCTCTTTCCACTACCAGCACCTATTTTATCACTACCCAACTGCACTAGTGCAAAACCCTCTGAATAGGTATTCCCTCCCCAATTCAATCTGCCTTCACAGATTCTCACCTTCACAATGACGATCACAATCCTGCCTTAACCAGGATAACTATTCCCAGTCCTAGCTAGATCTTGCCTCTATTCCCAAACCCTCAATGCCTCCTAATTGCCTAAAAAATCAAGTCCACACTCCTTTGACTTGTATTTAAGGGGAAAATCAAAGGAGGCCAAAGACAAACTTTTTTCTCTTTTACAGCTTTGTCTACACTTCAACACTCTGGGTGTTGGTTTCTTCATCTATAAAATGGGTGTGCGTGTGTGTGTGTGTGTGTGTGTGTGTGCGTGTGTGTGTGTGTGTGAGAGAGAGAGAGAGAGAGAGAGAGAGAGAGAGAGAGAGGATTTTAGGTCATCTGTAAGATCCCTTCCAGATAACAATCCCATTATTTTATTTGTGGCTGAGGGGACATAAAAGAGGGAATGATGGTTGGGTGAAAAGGTTGAGGAAACAGAGTGAGGAGAGAGTCAGTTGTGGTGGAGTAAGGGCCCTAAAGGAAGAGGTGTATGTGGGAATGGAGAAGAGGGGGGCTGCTGGCACAATTTACCTTCTTCATTTTTGCTGGTGAAGTATACATGTGTATGTGAGTGTTTGTTTATAGTGAATTAGACCTGAAGAAGGATAATTGTGATTTGATTAGAGAGAAGGAAATAGATATGACAGGTGTAGAGAGAGAATCAACATTAAGAAGCTAATTGGATGTGGTAGATTAGGGTAAATTACTCATTAGGTTGTACACTTGGGTGACTAGAAGAATGATGGTGTGCTCTGTACTCTGTATAATGAATGCATGTGCACGTGCATGTAAACGGTTGTTTTCCATGTGGTTTGAAGTTCCAGAATTCATAGTTATCTCCCACTGCCACCCAGTCAAATTGTTCATAGCCTGCGGGAGTGGAAATGGACATTGTTTGATATCTCCATCTCACACTTAGGTAGGGCCTCTGTGCCCCATCACACCAGAGATTATTGACCTCAAGAGCTTTAACCTGGATACCATTGCTCAGGAAACCATGAAAACAAGCCAAGATGTGAACTTGAATACCCCCTTTCCTTCCTTCTCTACCCTCCCTCCCCCAGCCCACTGTATGTTCTTCATAGACTAGTTTCACCTCACACCAAGGCAACTTCAAAGGTTTCCCATACCCCAGGCCTTAAGGGTCTCCATCTAGAAGAAGGTAAATTTCAGGAAAGGCATAGTTGTCCAAAGCCTCATAAATCTCATCAGTTCCTGGGTGAGTTTTTATTTTCATCCAAATCAAAAACACAAGTTTATAGATGCCCATCTGAAAGGGGCTAATACTAAAACTATTCATTGATCTGCACTGGCTTTTCTCCTGCTTCTACTTATCAAATGCATAGATCTACCCAGTTTCCTAGGGATTAGGCTGGGTAAATGACTAGGAGGTATATCCGAAAAGAACGCTGGAATCTAGAAGCAGAACCTTCATCAAAAGCCTACATTTATAGAACTCACAGCTAGGACAGATAGGTGGTACAATAGATGGAGTGCTGGGCCTTGAGTAATGAAGACCTGAGTTCAAATGTGACCACAGACACTTACTACTGTGTTTCCCCAATAATAAGACACTGTCTTATTAATTTTTTGGACAGAAAAACACCAGAGGGCTTATTTTCAGGGGAGGGCTTATTTTAATGAACATTGACAGCAATTTTAATAAACAGGTAAATGTGAACAAAAAAATGTACCTTTATTCAATAAGCAAATCACTGGGGAAGAACAGGATGACGCGCTCACTGCTGCAGCTCTGATTGGATGCAGCTCGGAGTGCGGTGTGCGTTTCACGGGGGGAGGGGGAGGGAAAGGTGCATACAGAGGGTACCATAATGTAGCATGTAGCGCAGAGGATCACCTTCACTACAGTAGCAATCTCAATAGGGCTTATTTTCGGGGGAGGGCTTATTATCGGGGAAACACGGTAGCTGTGTGACCCTGAGCAAGACACTTAACCCTGTTTGCCTTAGTTTCTTCATCTGTAAAATGAACTGGAGAAGATACTCCAGTATCTTTGCCAAAAGTAGGCCTGCAAAACATCACGGCCCATATACCGCTTGTGGTCCAACAAAGGATTTCTTCTGGTGGTCCGTGAAAATGCAAATCCCTTAGCAAAATTGACTATGTTCCCTTAGCGTAGGCCTGAACAAGATAGGACTGCTTGTGCTGGCCAAAGGATTTTGAGTGGCTGTGAAAAATGTAGAGAATGTGAAACAGGTCTGCACAACATCCAACCCACAGGCTGCTTAGGAGGACCGCAAGTGACCCATGGGCTGTATGTTGTACAGGCCTGGCCAAAATGGTCACAAAGAGCAGAACATGGCTAAAAAAGTTACTGAGCAACCAAGTACAATTTATATTTATACAATCCCCTGGGGTTTATAGAGCACAACGGCCTTGCACATAAGTAGGACCATAGGATAATAACCACTTGCCATCTGCATAATGTATAATAAAGGAGATTGTGTTCATCCTTTGATTCTGAAGAAGCCCATGACATCAGGAAAATGATGACATGACAGCAGTTGACTTTGATATCATGTCATCACTTCCCTCATGTCATGGGCCTCTTCCAAATTAAAGGACAAACGCAACTTGTGAGTAGTCTGAGCTGCCTGAATGGGGACTCAGCCAGTTGGATTACTCAGCTGACCCTCTCTCTCTCCCACTCCTTCTCCTCTCCAAAGAAACCTATCTCCTTTATCTCCATCATCATCTGCATCATCATTGTTGCTAGCAGGAAGTATTTAAGTTTCTTTAAAGCTACTATTCTTGTTGTGCCTTAAAGAATTTTTAAAAAATCATCTTATTAACCCATAATTTCATTATTATAGGGACCTCTCATATGAAGAAGCTTTCTCTAACAATGTTGATCTGAATTATTTTGCGTATTGGAATTTTAGTTATCTGAGGTCACGTGGCTAGTATGTAACAGGAGTGTGGGATTTAAACTGAGATTTTCTTGATGCCAAACCTGGCTTTTTATTTTTCATACCTTATTGCCTATTGATGTTCCCAAATTAGGAGCTTAACAATATTTAATTTAATTGAGGTTGGGTTGGATTAGCTGATTTTTGAGGTCCCTTCCAACTCTGAGGTCCTAAAAGCTCTAAGGTATTATATGAATATGAGTTGTGCATTAAGCTTTATTAAACTGAATTTCTACTCATTTATCCCAATATTGTCTACATGGGGAGTATGTTTGGAGTTGTAGTCTTCCCAAAGCTTCTCCCCCCTTCAGCAATATGATGTGCCCAATCCCATAATACCATCCCTGCTGAAGAAAAGTGCTAGGAGATGTATATTTTCTGTGCTAAATAAGACCCTTTTAAGGCCTTTCCCCAAATTTCTATTTGTATCACCAAACAGCACTAGACAGCCCTGCTACATTCAAAGCACAGGTATAATATGCCATACCAAAATGCTGACTGAGCATCAGGTCACTACTGGCATAGTCTATATGAAGACTCTTGGCCATCATAGACTTTCCTCCGGGTGGGATCTTTTCCCATGTAACACGCTGTGACAAAGTCCCAGGACCAAAGAACAGAAAAGAAAACTGAGTCAAAAGCAAGACAACAAGCAAAGGGGTTGTAGGATGTGTGCAGGGAAGGCTAGTACCTCTGGTGTGAAGGCTACTTTCTGCCTTTGGCATCCATCTGATCCTCCCAATTCTCACCTGTGGCTCCTGTAGCATACAAGACAGTCACACCCTGTTTAGGCTGATGGGCTAAACCAGGTTCAGGGTAACGGAGGGTCTCAAAGCTTTTGGTGAGTTGAGGGGGTGTCTACCCCAAGCATGTGAAGTCTTCTCTGGTGGAATGGGTGGCTGAGAACAATTTGTTTCAAACGCCAAGAAGGCAGCTGATGTGGAGCGCTTAGAGCTTGGTTAGACATTAAAGACACCAAGGTCATCCATTGCATCTAGGGTCTTCACCAGCCATCTTGACTCTGTCTTGCCACTGGATTGTGACAACTCTGAAAGAGAAAGTGAGGTTGATTTCGGGCAACTCAGACTCACTTAAATACGATTAAATACAATTTATGCATGAATCAAATCATGCATAACATCACCCATACTATCAAAAGACGAAAGACATCAAAAGACACACCAAGCACTGTGCTGCGTGCTGGGGATACAAATACAAGTAAAAAAATAAATAATAATCTTTGGGTCTAAGGAACCAATATTCTAATGGAGGAAAGACAACACATAGAAAGGAGCTAGAGGAGGGGTTGAGGTGGGGACGAACTTATGGGAGAACATGGTGCAGAAGTCTGGAGAATCAGAATAAAAGTGGGAAGAAGAATGAAGGATGGCTGGCTTGGGCCCTCCCTCACAATGGAGACTCCGGGAGGAAATTATCAATGGGAGTAGGGGGCTCCAGGTGCAGAGGGATGTTCCAAGGTGAGAAGGTGGGATGAGGAAATTTCCAGAGTAAGAAGCCTACTGAGGCACAGTATTGAAGTCAGAAGTAGAGCTAGGAGAGGAAATGAGAGATGGGTCCCTTTTTTTTTTTTTTTTTGCAAAGGATGCCTGTCTCCTAATCAGAATTATTGAGACTGCTCCAGAGGGCAATGGGCCGTGTTTAGTGGCCTGTGAAACACCACATACTTCTACCACCTTTTGAGACTTCAGCGAGGAGGGCAGAATAGCTGTGCATGACCCACAGTCCCTGGCAACTGCCCCATATTTTTATCGGAACCCATCCACCCAGACAGCTGTCTTTGCAGAGGGAGCTGTGAACCCTGTGCCTAAAGGAAGAAGCAACAATGAAAATGCCAAGTCCACAAGGCCCATCATGCCAGGAGAGCCTGGGGCATTTGTACTGCTCCATAGGATACAGTAAAACAGTTGCAGTTATGTGGAGACCTTAATCAATGCTCCCAGCTGATAGTATGTGAGGAGCTCATGTACTATCTCAGAGAAGATGTGCCAATGAAAGAGGGAAGGGATGCTTTGACATCCCCAGGAAGTTTTTCTCCCTGATGAAATGGTATCACTCCCATCTGAGTCTCTTGATCCTCTGCAGGAAAGAAAAGTAGACTGGGGGAGAGGAGAGAGAGGGGAGGGGAAAGGATTTGGGATAGACACTAGGAAGCTGCTGGGGCAAACTGGGCATTCTTTGAAAGGTCTGACAACATACCCTTCATCTGATAGAGGCTGGATTGTCCTGGATGTTGTCCCAGCTTCTTCTGATCAGGATTTATCTCCTGCCCTTAAAATCCACCTAATATTTTTCCCTCCAAGCATATTTTACCAGCTGTCATTTTACACAACACACACACACTATTAGCAAAACATATGTGGTATCAGAAATCTCTTGGACACCCCCAAATGTCAATGTGGTTACAATCTGATGTGCTGTCGAGGCTGGAGCCAGGACAAGTTGTAGACAAACAAGTGTAGTAGAATTCAGGAAACACGCAGACTGAACTACATAGAGCCAAGGGGAAATGACAAAGGTATTATGGGGCTCTGAATCACTGGTGAAGAGCAGGTATTTAAAACGTATTTGGGGAATTAAGTTGGTTGCCATATAAACAGAAGGAAGGAAGATTCTAGCAGCTAGAATGTTGAGCTTGGAGTTATGAAGATCTGGGTTCAAGTCCCATGTTTAACATCAACTGCTGGGACCAGGGATAAGTCTCTGAGCATTGGTTTCCTTATCTGTAAAAGAAGGGATAGGGATTGGAACCTGGATGTCACTGGTATTGAGAACTCCCAAATGAAGAAACTCCCTCCATCAATTTATGTTGGCCCCTTCACTGCAATGTATAGTTTTAGAAAGTTGCCTAAAACACTAAGAGCTGACTAGGATCACACAATCAGGATGTGTCAGAGGGAGAACTTTACTATGGTCTTCCCGGCTATTGACTTTCATCTATTCATTATGCCACACTGCCTCTCTATGAAACCAGAGATAGAATGCCTGCTGTACTTACCTCACAGGATGGTGTTGAAGCTAAAGTAATAAAATCCATGTCTAATGGATGGGGGAGGTGCAGAAACAGGTGGAATCCTGAGCCAGTTGTGGTAGCTTATGTGTGTTTTGGCTCTGCATGCAAAATTCTGACCATTTGGGGATGACATAACAACTTCCATGATGGCTGTAAGAGAGTACCAATGAGCCAGGAAGAGCTCCGCCACCCCCACCCCCATTCAGTAGATCCTAAAAAGAGTGATTGACACCAAGTACTTCATTCTTTCCTGTCTTCAGAACATATGGTGCCTCTCCCTATCTCTTCTTCCCTCCCTCCTTCTGTCCCTCTCTCTCTCC
>NW_027186304.1:22329648-22346544 GCF_028583685.1 Petaurus breviceps papuanus | reverse complement strand
TCTCTCTCTCCCCTGCCAGTCTCTCTTTTTCTCTCTCTCTCATCTTCTCCCTTTCTCCCTCCCTCTCCCTCCCTCTCTCCCTCCCTCCCTCTCTTTCTCTTTCTCTCTGTTCTCTGTTGTTTGTCTCTCCTCCCCTCTCCTCTCTCCTTCTCTCCCCTCTCCTTTCCTCTTCTCTCCTTTTCCCCTTCTTCCCCTCCCCTTCTCCTCCTCCTCCTCCTTCTCCTCCTTCTTCTTCTCCTTTTCCTTCTTTCTATGTCTGTCTCTTCTCATGAGGCTCTAGCAGAAACCCTAGCAGAAACTTTTCCAATATCATACTTAAATCAGGTGCTTAGGTAGGCCAGCCTAAGCCTGGGTCTCAAGTTGCATCTTTGCTTTGTGTTTTCTTCCCTAAATAGGTGAATGAACATCAACCCTGAGGTGGATATTTCTAGTCTTGGAGTCAACCTTGTGAGTTGGAGAGGTTCCTTATTGCTGGCTACCTCATGTGAGGTGCACCCTACAGATACTATAATGCTTCTTGGAAGAGATGATCAGCATTATCAGGAGGAGCCCACCCCCTGGCCTGGCTTGGCCAAAGATAAGCACCTGGAGAGAGATAGTGTAGAACTCAGTTGAAGGTGAAATGCTGACTCAATAGTGTCACTAAACGCCTTGTATTTTGATGTCTAACCTTCAGAAAAAATATAATAGTAGGTATAAATTACATGTTCAAGGTTTTGTCTATTCTTGGTAATCTTCAGTGTTTTAAACATTTCTTTTGTGTGGAAGGAATAATTAGCTGTTCTTTACCTGATTTACATTGTACATTGAGTCTTTTCTCTTCCTCCCCTTTTTAGGAGACCTCAGGCAAGATGCAAACTGAATATTTAAGTGATTGTTCCTGGGGCTCCCAGGTTGGGGCTCACAGAGCCAGAGAGTTCAAGAAAAAGAACCTGACTCCTCTGGGGGCTAAACTTGGTCTGCACTCACAGGAACTAGGAACTCCTTTACAAGGAGAAGGCATGTGGACTAGTCCTTCTGGGCCCACTCACATTTCTGTGTTGTTATATATGTAGAGTTGCAAACTTTAAAGAATGATAGAAATGTCAGCTATTATAATTATTATTTCCAGTCAGTCACCAACTCCCTGTAATTTCTCCTTCAAATTTTTTTTCTGATTGATCCCTTTCTCCCCATTCACACTGCCACCACCTTATCACTTCAAGTCTTCCTTCAACCTATGCAGCATGATATCAGCAAGCTCATCTTAAACCTTTCAGGGTAAGCATTCTCTTCTCCATATTTCTTCTTTCAAAATAATAATATCTTTCAAGAAGTGAATTAAGTTAAGCATGCTAGACTTTCAACAGGTGACTCCTTGGTCAAAAATCTAGAATAACCTGTATTGCCTCCCTTAAAATCTAAACTCTCTTTCTCAGTCATCCAGGTTCACATTTGCTCATCTAATAACCCAGTCCCCCTTTACTTCCCAAACCAAAGTCTCTCTTTCATTTAGGTATAAATTGTGAGAGGGGCAAAGGAAAAATTCAGATGAAATGTGCAAGGAAAATCTGAAGAATGAAACATTTTTATCTGTAGTTCCTGAAATGCCTTGCAAATTAGTATAGTAGGGGATCAATAAGTATGTATTTGTTTATTGATTAAGGTAGAAAGTCAACCATTGGTAAATGAATACACTACTTGGTTTCATTTAAGTGTTTATTCAGGACTTTAATACGAATCTTTGCATATCACAATTGGTGCTTGACTGAGTGACCTGTTTCAACAATTTTCACCATTTTTAATGGTATAAAGAAACCAAATACTACCCAACAATTTTAAAAAGAAGAGAAATAATGGTACAGGTGGAGTTCCTTCTGCTACCAATTGGTTTCGCCAAACATCATTCTCTGCATATATACAGACTCAGCATTAGAAGTGGACCTAGATAGCATTGCTCTAACCCTTTCATTTTTACAGATGACATCTTGACGCCCATGATGGTAAAACAGCAGAGCTGGAATTTGAACCCAGGTCTTTTGACTCCAATACTTACCTATTGATAATTCTGTCCATCAATTAATTCGGAAGGATCCAAAAAGAAGGAGGATATAGAGCTTGTCTGACAAGCTTACATGAACTCTTTGCCTTTTTTTAGGTGGAAGAAAATATGCATTTATTAAGCACCTACTGTCTTCTCAACAGTTTATAAATATCTCATTTGATACTTGTAAGAACCTTAGGAGGTGCTATTATTGTCACCATTTCATAATTGAGGAAACCGAGTCAGACAAGGGTAAGTGACTTGCCCAGAGTCACATAGCTAAGAGGTGTCTGAGGCTAGATTTGAGTTCAGGTCTTCCTGACTCCAGGTCCAACACTTTATGCAGAAGTAAAATTACTCTTCCTAGAAGGAAGTGAATTACCTTTCAAGGAAGGCTAAGAAAGCTTCCTTTTGTTGACTACTGAATAACCTATGAGGGGAGCCCTGAACTCCCCGCAGGCTATCTTCAGCCAGGCTCTGCCCAGTGTGCAAGAATCCAAGGCTCCTTACCATCCTGTTACTGCCTAGTCTATGGCTGGTCAATGTAGGGGTGGGGATGGGGAGCAGAGCTGAAGCATCACTACAATAATCAGCCTGATGAGGAGAGAAAGGGTCTGGTCAGTCCAGAGACCAGGGGAGTTTAATGATGAGATCGCCCATCTCTGCCTGGTACACATTATTGAACCTGGCATTCTGCCCAAGAGAGAAGTATTCCTTCCAGGTTCCTGTCACACCTTTCCTCATAAACTTTCCCATGCCTCTGGAGGAATAAGGGAATAGGTGAGTTGATTATTTTTACTCATGAAGGAAAAACTGCAGTAATGTAGGATGTTCTCAAGCTCTCTGGGTTCCAGTGGCTGGTCCAGAAAATTGGACAGGCTCTGGACAGCCTGGTGAGGGTCCTGGGATAGGTCTTCATAAGTGATCAGAAAGAAATTCAGTTCTGGCTGGACACCTAGCCAGTCCTTTATGTGGTTAAACCAGGAACCGAATTTCACTTTGCCCTCCAGGAACTTGTCAAAGAAATCTTCAAAGGAACTGACATCTGGCAGAAACTTCACCATCTTGTGAAAATGACAGTAGGAGACCAGGACATGCTTTGGGTTCTGTGCCAGGTACACCACTGGAGCCTTGGAGTTCCTCAGGTTATGGATCAGTAATTTGGCAGGGAAGTGAGTGGTGAGCAGGCATGGTTTGAACACCTCCATCTGTGCCAAATAGTCTAATAAGAATATATGCTCAAGCTGTGTTGTAATCTGTACCAGTGGAGAAAGTAGCCATATTCATGAGATTACAGATTTACTGATGTATTAAAACTAAACCACATAATCCATGCTTCATGTACATTCACACACTAAAACTCTATGCACCGTCTATAGTGTCTATGTTTGGAGACATCACAAAGTTAGTTTCCTAGTTACTTTAGATTTTTAGTTACTTCGTATAATGTAAAGGGCACTCATTGAATAATGAAATGGAGGAATTAGATTCTGATCCTGCCTGTGCATTGACTAATGATGCCTCCTTGGGTTAGTCATTTTTTCTTTGGGCCTTGCTTTTTTCATCTGAACAACATGGAGTGGGTCAGATTATTTCTAAGGTCTCTCTTAGCTATGAAATTCCAACATGTAAATATAACTGACATGTAAATATTACTTATGCCAGAGGAAAATTTAGCTAGCAATAGTAATAAGTCATTTGGGTTTTTTATTTGTTTTTGCTTTTTTTCTTAATTTTGTGTGTACCATTCATTTATTCATTAGTGATTTATTAATACCTACTATGTATTAGACTTTGTGCTAGGTACAGGGAATGAAAATATTTTTTTAAAAAAGATAAAAATAATGCAGTTCCTTCAAGAAACTTGCATGCTAGGAAAAAACATATAGACACACACATGTACGTATGTATATGTGTGTTTACATATGTACATATCTATATCCACACATGCACATATGGCTAGATAAACATACAAAATAAATATAAAATCATTTCAGGGAAAGAGAGATCACTAACAAGAGGAAGGAGAGAGATGAGAAACAGTTCTGTAGGAAGTGATGCTGGAGTTGAGCTTTGAACACGTATAGTGATTCAGCTCCCCCAATTTTAGTTGTCCAGTCAAGTTTAAGTTGTTGTTATACATTAGTCAATTCTCCAAATCCAAAACCAACTAGCACTTGAATTTTCACACCACAATGTTTAGCTCAACAAAAAGCACATTAAAACATAAACTGAGAAACTTGACCACTATAACCTGGAAAGGCAAGAATGTAAAGTTTTTCATTTTGATCAGTTGACTTCCCAAGGAACAAGCACTCTTCAAAGTCAACTATTTTTACAGAAGGTAATTATATGTTGATTTCTCCCAAGCCAAGGCTGATCTTTATAAGAAATGTAAGACCAAATGCAAAAGGCATCCATTTCAAATGAAAAGTAAAGAGAAAAAAAAACATCACTGTGCAAATATGTTAGGACATTTTCATTCCAAGTTTGACAGCACATTTACTCAGTATAAAGTGCACTCAGAGTTCAGCTCCAAGCTTGACTGGCCTACCTGTGATTACTGACAAAGGAATTTGAGATCTTAGGTTGTCTTCAATTCAAAGTGGACCCTTGATCTCATGGGAACCAAGGCAGATTCATTTTTGTGTATGGTAGAATGTGAAAACTTAAGAGAGGCAGAGACCCTAAAGTTCAATATTTACCAGGAAAACTACCTGGTCAGAATAAGAAAGAAAGGGCAGGTAGGTGGTACAGTGAATAGAGCACCAACCCTGGAGTAAGGAGGACCTGAATTCAAATTCAACCTCAGACACTTGACACTTACTAGCTGTGTGACCTTGAGCTTAACCCTAATTGCCTTGCCTTCCCCTCTCCCCCAAAAATAAATAAAATAAAAAAGAAGATGCTTCCATCCAAAGCTTACATATACTGCAAGCTAATCTGCTCTGTTTTTTAAAGTGTGAAGGCATCCATTCAGAATCATTTGTTCTGGACAATTTTAGAAAACTGCATTTAGCAAACACCCATGCATCATGGCCATCTGAAGAAGTCTCAAACAGAGCTGAAGGGAAGTGAAACAAGATCCTACAGAGAACCTGGCCCTCACCTCTAACATAGAATGGGAATGGCATTTGTCTGATGGTAGAGACCACCTGCCAAATTGGGAAGAAGGCAAAATGTGTCTCTGTCCTGGGAGCTCTCCCTAGAATAGGGAATGCAGGACTACTGTCAGTTTGGTGGACCCTGCTTTGGAGAGTCAATCAAGGAGAACTGAATAGCTAGTGTGCTGCTAGGGTGGGCATAATGATGGGGGGAGAGGCACAGGTGTTTTCTGGGATAATTTGCTGAGGTTCAGATCTAAAGTGATTCAGAATTAAAGGATTAAGAGATATGATTGTCTTTATGTGAAATCAGAGGGGAAAGCAGGTAAAATTTCATCTAACCAAAAATCTAGCTTGTTTATGTTTGTTTGGGGTCTTTTTGGTACATGGGGGTGGAAGGGCAGGGTGTGAATGATGTATACCCTAAGAATAGTTCATTATATTAAAATACCTGTAAATATAACACACATGTAAGCATGCTGAATGATTTAACCACATATATTACACATTCAAGTGATAATACTACATTGTACTAGACCAGTGATTTTCCTAAAATGTGTCACAAAATTTAGCATGTTATACTATTATAAATAAAATTAATAAATAATTTTGATTAATATACACTTTACTTGCTTGACATATGTAGCATAGCAAGTATAATATGTGTAAAATAAATCAAAGTTACTTGTTATATACATATACTTGCCCCAAAACATGTCAGACCTCAAACTTGTAGAAAACTCATAGAAAATAACTACTCTAATCAAAGGGAAATAGAACAGGTTTGAAGCTCCCAACTTTTTGGTAGCGTTGCCAATTTGATGTTTGAGTTCTGGTATTCCTTATAGCAAAGATTCTGATTCCTTTGAAGATATTAATAGAGAATTCTTCGTAATCAGAACTATTGCATGAAACACTTGCAATATATCTTTCTTCATTCCTTTTCATACTCAGTATTGTTCTTGTCTCAATAACATAAAAGTAAATCCATCAAAATAGCAAAAATAAAGCAACGTGTTTTGTTAGTAAAGGAACCCAAGTGCAACCATAAAGTGATTTCCCAGCTACAATAATTCTCAGAGTCCACCAGGGTTTCAATCAGACTCTCCAGCTAAGGCTCTAACGATTTGGCCACACTGCCAGTCTCTGGTAACGTCTGCAGGGAGTAGAAGGAAAAAAAAACTCTAAGGAGCAAATGCACTCGGTGTCATTTCCACAGATGATATCACCATGTATAAAACATCTCTATGTGTAATGTCATGAGAGGGCATTGGATTAAGTGTCAAAGGATGAGGGTTTGAATCTGGCCTCTGCTTCTTATTCCCTGTATGGCCATGGGTAAGTCACTTCTCCAGGAAGCTTCCTTGTCTATAAAATAACTAACTAGATTAGATAATCTCTATGCCTCCTGCTTTAAACCCTGTTATTCTAATGGCAAGTTGAGGTAAAAGTAGATTTTGTGTAAATGTAGGTTTGTGTGTGATAGAGGCATCTATCTATGTCTATATCTGTGCCTATGTCTGTGTTTGTCTGTCCATATTGTTTATTTGTAGGCAGGTAGCTGGCATAGTGGACAGAGTTCTGGGTTTGAAGTTAGGATAGACCTAGGTTTAAATCCGGGGGTCGCTAGGTGGTTCAGTGGATAAAGCCCTGGGCCTGAAGTCAGGAAGACTCATCTTCCTGAGTTCAAATCTGGCCTCAGACACTTACTAGCTGTGTGACCCTGGGCATGTCACTCGACCTGCCTGCCTTAGTTTCCTCATTTGTAAAGTGAGCTGGAGAAGGAAATGGCAAACCACTCCAGTATTTTTGCCAAGAAAACTCCAAATGGGGTCATGAAGACTGGGGCATGCGTGACAAAAATTTCTGAACAAATCCAGCCTCAGACATTTAGTAACTATGTGACCTGGGCAACTCACTTGACCTTTCTCAGCCTCACTTTCTTTATCTATAAAATCAGAAAAATAATAGCAGTTACCTCATTGGGTGGTGAGAACGAAGTGAGATAACATGTAAAAGTGTTAAAGCCTATTTAAATTCTAGTTATTATGATTCCCATGTATTTGTATAAGCATTGCAGTCATCGCCACCATTGTTCGTCAGGAACTAGACATATGTGATAAGAGAAGGATCTCTTAATATTATTTGCAAAGTGATTATATTAAAGCTTACTTACTGAAGACCACATAGGAATGATTGCTGGGGTTGCCAGTGGAGAAAAGAAAACACACACACACACACACACACACACACACACACACACACACACACACACACACACACACACACACACACACACACTGAGAGAGGGTTAGGGGAGGGGAGAAAATCAGATTGAGCAGAGGGAGAATGAGATTCTCCCCGGTCCTACTCATTACCAACTGAATGTGTTTCCTCCTCTCTGTGCACTTCAGGCCATTCTGATGCTAGGGGCAACGGCATGATTCAGGCGCTTGTCTGGGCAGCTTGGCAGAGGTCTGCAGAATTTCCCTGGGAGCGCTCAGGCTCTGCCAGTTCACACAGTGAGCTCCGCCGCTCAATCACGGCACTGTCTGCTTTGATGGAATCTTTCTATATGCATGTGGGGAAGCCTCGCACAAGAGGACCTTAGAAGAGAAGTTGGCCATTAGCCCTGCTGTGGCTAAAATTATTTGAAAGAGTTGGTAAAGGGAGGGAAGAGGGGAAGAGGAGAGAGAGAGACAGAGACAGAGAGAGACACAGAGGCAGAGACAGAGATAGACAGACAGAGACAGAGACACACAGAAAGACACAAAGAGAAACAGAGAGAAATAGAGAGACAGAGGCACAGAGAAAGACACAAAGAGAGACAGACAAAGAAAGACACAGATAGAGAAACAGTAAGAGAAAGAGTGACACAGAGAGAGTCAGGAACAGATGGATAGAGACAGATAGACAGATGAGACAGAGAGGGAGAGAAAAAGGCAGAGAAAGCCAGAGACAGAGAGAAAGAGAGAAAATACATTATTTAAAAAAGTTTATAGATCACCAGTCCTAGAGTCAGTAGGACCTGAGTTTAAATTTGACCTTAGACACTTATAACTGTGTGACCCTGAGCAAGTAATTTAACCCTGATTACTTCAGGAAAAAAAAGGTTAATATAAGGTGAATTGTTGTACTTCCTTTCTTTTTTTTTATTTCATCTTCTCTTTCCTCCCTTTCTTCCTTTATACAATGCCTGGCACATAGTAAATATTAGTTGATTGACTTCTTTTCTACCTCCTCCTCCTCCCTTCCTTTCTCCCTTATTAAAGCCAGTCAGTTAAGCAGAGCTAATGCCTTTTAGCTCCAAACTTCAGGGAAAGATTGTTTGCAAATTGCCTTCAAGGTGAAAGAGAAGGCCTGGGTTGCCCGGGACCTCCTGGGGTCTGAGAGCATGCATACCTTCCATGAAAGGCACCCAGAAAAAAAAAAGGCTCCTGCAGGCAATCTGAGTTAAGTCGGCTTAAAAAAAAATAAGACTAATAGTGGCTTAAAGAGACATTTGGGCTGAAGCGGAAGGAGCTGGGTCTTCAAATTAGAAGAATATATGCATTTAGGGAATTTTGGGAAGCCAAATTTCCTCATTTATAAAATGGAGATGATATTTGTAATGTAGGGGATCTTAACCTGAGATGCTCAAATTTCTTTTTAAAAATAAGTGTATTTTCATCACTATATCCTAATATAATTGATTTATTTTATAATTCTATGCACTTTATTTTATGCATCTAAACACATTCTTCTGATTACACTGCCCAAGGGATCCCTGACACCACAAAGGTTAAGAACTAGGGGCAGCTAGGTGGTAGATACAGCACCAGCCCTAGGGTCAGGAGCACCTGAGTTCAAATCTGACTTCAGACACTCACTAGCTGTGTGACCCTGGGTAAATTACTTAACCCAATTGCCTCCAAAGAGAGAAAAAATAAGTTAAGAACTCTGCTTTAGTGTCTACCCTACAGATGTTAGAAGAATCTCAGAATCTCACAGTGTAATATAGAAAGGATTCTGTTCATCTGAAAGCAGTACATCAAAATCAGCTATTATCACTGAGACATAGACACATACTAGCTATGGGTCCATAGGCACATCACTTAACTTCTTAATGTTCCATGAAGTTCCCTAAGATTAGAAGTTACAGACAAGCTGTTATCTGCATTGGTGGAGAGGGTTTCCATACTAGGAGTTCCCTATGTCAGGGAAATCACAGGCCCTGGCAAAAATATCTTAATAGATACAGAAACTAAGGTTTAAGAGGTTAAATCACTTGCCCATAGCCACCTAGCTAATGGGTGTCAGTCAAGATTCACACCAGGATCTTCTGACTCTAAGGTCAGCCTTCTTTCCAATATATTTTGCAAAGTCATTGTAGAAATATAATTTATAATATTTGTTGTTAAGTTGTTTCAGTCATGTTCAGTTCTTCATGAAAATCCCTTTGCGGGGTCGCTTGGCAAGGATATTGAAGTAGTTTGCCATTTCCTTCCTCAGTTCATTTTACAGATGAAAGAAAATGAGGCAAAGAGGGTTAAATGACTTGCCCAGGGTCACAGCCAGTAAGAGTCTGAGGTTGGATTTGAACTCAAGTCTTCCTGGCTCCAGGCTTGGCCCTAAATCCACTATGCTACCTAGCTGTCTCCATGGGAAAATAATACTCAAGGGAATTTATGATCTCAGTGATTCCAGAGTTCCCTATAAGGAGGCAAAATGTGACATATCAATGGCTGCTTAGATCTCACTGACTTTGGGGCCAGCCTTCAACCCACTGAGGAAGACAGATGCTTCCCCTATTCATTAATAATAATAATATTTGCATAGTGCTTTAAATTTTGCAAAGCACCTTACAAATATTATCTTATTTGGTCCTTGCTGTAACCCTGAGAGGTAGATGTTATTATTATCTCCATTTTACAAAGGAGGAAACTGAGGCAGATAAAGGCAAAGAAACTTGCCTAGGGTCACATAGTGTCAGAGGCTGGATTTGAACTCAGGTCTCCTTGATTCCAGGTGTAGTGCTTTACCCACTGTGCCACTGAACTGCCTTATTTTATAGCAAAAGAGTCATAATTTAGACTTATATAATACCTTAGAGCTCTTTCCATAAAGCAACCCTGTGATACAGGCAGTGTAAATATTATTATCCAAATTATACAAATGAGGAAATTAAGATTTAGACAGGAGGACTGATTTGTCCATTGTCATAAGATAGTAAATGTTGGAGATGGGATTGGAATGCAAGTGTCTTGGCCAAAGGATGGTCCTTTTTTCACTATGCCATTGAGCTACAGCTAATATTTCTAATAACTGCTTCAGCTAATATTTCTGACAATCAGCCATTGTTCTGTCTAGATATGCCTTTTTCTATTTTTAATCATATGAATCATGATTATAATATAAGATTATATATAAATATATTATATCAGTATATAATATATATGATTATATATAATATTATATATAAATATATAAGTATATAATATATAAGATTATATATAATATAATACAAGAGTTCTTTGTATAGGGCAACACTTTGTAGTATGGAGTTTTTTCTACACGCAATGCTCCTGGATCACCCAGGGATAGAGGGAATGTAGATGATAGAGAAGTTGGTGGGGAAGTATAGGGAGAGGGTGCTGATGGGAAGGTTCATAACTTGAACCCCAGGAAGGGAGAGGACTTACCAGTAGCTTCTAGGCAGGTCTGTCTCTTTGAAGCCCACTGGTATTTTAAATGTTATACTGGGAATGTGGGGGAAAGGATCACTAGAAGCTATTCTCTCAGGATCAGCCCCATTACATTCTGAAATCGTCAAGTCAATCATGATTAGCTGGTTTAGGGCATCTACTCTAATAAATTCTGTAGCACATTTGACATGAGGACCAAGAAATGCAAAATTTTTCTAGAACTGCAGATTCATCAGTCCATGGAGGGGCAGCTCTAAATGCATGAATTATTCTCCAAAGAAAACAATGAGGCCGTTCTAGTGTCTGAATGGCGAGGGTCTATTGACTCTCAGACCTGAGCTGTGGTGGAGAGTGACAGTGGAATTGAGTCCATATTTGCCAGCAGGCCTCAGTATTGACCTCAGGGCTTTCCCACCAGGGGGGCTGAGGAGAAGGTTGGTTCCCTAGTCCATGCGTTCTCCCTTTCTCAGTAAGAGCTGCCAATCAGGGTGTCAATTAGTGACAGCTGTGGCAGGGTGAATTGTGCTGAGGATGCTATGTCAGAGCACACACCAGGAACCTGACTGAACCCAGTTTCATTCCCTACATATGAGCATTCTCAGCAGCCAGCACCTTCTAATAATGGCTTTGGATTAAGATTAACCCAGACCAGGCTTGAATTGGTGACCCTGAGGTGAAAGACCCTGAGTCCTTTGGAATTCTCTAGGCCTTATTATTTTCTGGATTTCACAAAACTTTGGAGATAGGGATTTGGTCTCTGCCTTAAAGCTTTCTCTTTTGAAAAAGCAATTATTTTCTTTTGACTGCACATCCTCAAAGAGCAGATTTAAATTATAAAACTAGTAAAAAAAAAAATTAACTAGAGAATTAACAATTCTATTCTGAATAAATAAATTTAAATAAAGATTTTTTTTAAATAACTTTTACCTGGGTATAGCAACTATGTTTTGAGGAAAGTCCATATCAACATTTTGTATTTAGCAGATAACATGTTTTATCAAGTATGACTCATAAAATCAAAAAGCCAGAAGTGACCTTGGAGATAATGTAGTTCAACTAATTCAATTTAGTTCCATCGACATTTATTAAATGCCTACTGTGCTCAGAATTAGTCAGGTTCAAAACAACTGAGAAATATTCTGCCCAACACAAAGCAATGGACCAATCAGTTCTGTTTGTGATTGGGTCACAAGGTATGCTCTTCCCCAAGGCCTTTACACTGATAGGGAGCTTTACGGACTGCAGAGTGCTTTTCCCTGTGTGACCCAGGTCACACAACTAATAAGTGTCAAAGCTGAGACTTAAAAACAGTTCTTTTAAGTCCAAGACCAGTGTATTTATCATTATACCACGTGGACTCTCCTCACAATTTATGTAGATTCTTAAAAATATAATTCAAAGGATGTTAAGTTGAGCAAAATTGCCTACAGATACCCATCATTATCAGATAGGAGTAGTAATAAGAACAGCTTGCATTAATATAGGACTTAAAGTCTGGAAAGCAACATGTGTGTATATGTATGTGTATATGTAGAGATATATATTTTACATATTATATAAATGTATTATATCAATATAAAATAATATAAATGTATTATATAAATATCAAATAATATATGTTATAGAGTCTTGTTCTGAGATTCAATATATCTTATTTAATATATGATATGCATTATATATAATATACTTTGATATGCGCATAACATAAGTATTCTGTAGTATTAAATATATATTAGTATTAATGTGGTACTATACAATGTAATGGTAATGGTAATTTGAAGATCTTCTCTGCCCATTAATAAGCTTAGGGGAATTTGAAGACCTTCTCTGCTTTGAAGATGTACCCTGCCCCCTAATAGACTGAATGTGGTCACATGGAGCCTGTGGTGGAAGAAGCTTGTTGAAGGGTGGGCCAGAGCCCACAGGAAGCTGGGAGTCAGAGCAAGAGAATGAAGACACTCCAGTAAGGAGTTAGTCAGATCTGTGAGTAAATATTGATCTTATATTGGTTTGTGGGAAAGGTAAAGGATGGTGTGGCCCTCTGCTATGCTGTGGTGCATCAACTTTTATGTTACTATGATGGATTCCATTTCCTGGTGTTGGGTTTTGATTTTCTGGTGTCTGAATAAATGTTTTGCTTTTGTCCTCTATATGGAGAGTTTGTTATATTTTGCGATTGAACACTACGCCAGAATATTTATAGTCACAGTTGATATATTTATCGTGATTGTGGGTGCTGTAAATATTGCATTGGTACTATATATAGTATTAACATATAGTATCATATATGTACATGTGTATATATGCATACATATATGTGTATGTATGCATATATATATATATATAATAAAGTGTTTATATATAATTTGAGCTCCACGACAGTCCTGTGAGGTAAAAACAATAGATATTATTTTGGTGGTTAGGACACTGTTCCCACTACAAGATTTCATTAATTGTCTTTGCTTCTTTATGACCTTCCACTTCCCTAAACTACAAAAAGGGCATAGCTTTCAGGGTTGGCCAAGTGGCTCAGTGAGTAAGAGCACCGGCCCCAGAGTTGGGATGACCTGGGATCGAGTCCGGGCTCTGATACTTAGCACCACACCCAGAAATACCTGGCTGTGTAACCTTGAGCAAGTTACTTAACCCAGATTGCTTTAAAAAAGATAAAAGTAAAAAAAAAAAGGGGGGGGCATAGCTTTACATGAGGCTTTGTAGTTTTTTTTCCTAGCAAAATAAAATTTATTAGCAGGGGCACACTTCCTGACAATAAACAGATCAATGGATTGCCTCAAAAAAAATTTTGTGTTATTGCACCCTACTGTTGATAATGATTATGTTAAAGATTTTATAGGATGAGATTATAGATAAGCTATCTATGAGACATATATAACTCTCATTGATCAAAGGGGGAGTTGAAATTAAAACTGATCCTGTATCATTTATTTATTGATCCTATTTACATTAGGCTTAGTGATAGAGAAGGAAAGGCAAACCATATTTAGTCTGCTATGCAAACAAGAGCTTAGCAGCCCAGATTTCAAGTTTCTTAGGAAGCATCCCATGGTATAAAATTCCACTAGGGAAGTAAACCCAGGAAAAATGGGAAGAAGAGACTGAAGCAGGAGAGGGCACATGGGAAGGAACAGCTGGTGGGTTGTGGAGGAGACACCATTTCTTCTCTAGTGAGGAGGGTGATAAGGTATGGTCACTGGCTGCAGAGTTTAGAAGAGGAGGGGGAAGGGATTGGTTAGTAGCTTTCCTCCCACAATGCATTATCTCCCCTCAACTACTTGCTTTCTTCTACCCTCCCCTGACTGTGAAGCCCACTTTTCCTACTACCTTTCTCCCAACTCTCATCCCAGTACTTCTTGGCTCTAGGCCTTCTAAATCTATCCCCTCACCTGCCTTCCTTCAGGAGCTCTCCTTTGTCATTAGTAAATCTCCTTTATCTTGGATTTCTTGCTCTTACACCCCTTCCGTCTATTGGTGCTCATAGTTATTCCTTGGAACCACCCTAAGGCTAGCTTCTCCTCTCATACCAGCCTGCCACAAGGGGCCAACATGAGGATTTATGCGTTGTTTTACTCTGCATTGCCACTTTTAAACCCTCCCTCTAACAGTCTCTTTTCGCCTTTTAATGTCTACTCCATCGTGTCCAGGTCTTTGTTGTTATATCTTCCTAGTCACTCTTGTCCTTCCCCAATAGATTCAGTACATGTTTCACAGTCTTCTTTCGCTCCGACCATTGTCCTCTTCACAAACCCTGCCCTTCCTATCTGTCCACTCATCACTCCTACCATCTTAAGAGCAGAATTTCTAGTTATGTCTATGTTAAGAGACTCCTAAGAAGAATTCTGAGAACAAGGAGGAGGAGGAGATGGAGGAAAGTTCAGTCTAAAGAGATTGATGCTATAGATTGATGTTACGAACTCAATAAGTAGCTTAGATTAAAAAAATAAATAAATACGAGTGTATCAGAGTCCTTTCACCCTTACTCCCAACAAATTTATATAGTTCTTTGTAAAGCCCTGGATAATGCTCAGTTTTAGCTTCCAGACAACCATGTGGAAGCTTGGGGCCTGCTTCTGGTCATGTTTCATTCAACAGGAGATGACATGAGCATATGACCATCTTTTCCTCTTTTGTATTTGTTCTTGCCTACTGTTGGGTGAACACATATCTATTGGGGGGACATGTCTAGGACGTGTGAGTTCCAAAAGTCCATAGGACCTGGAAATGAAGCAGTTAGGCTTCTTCTAGGTGATTTTCCAGCTGACAAGTGCCTGGAATAGTCAGGACAATTCCAAGCCAAAGGGAAGTGTAAAATGGCTAATTACCTATCAGTAGATTCTGGTAAAGACTTAAATATTCAGTTCTGAGCTGCTTATTGCTGTAGTCATGAATTAAATGATTGAATTATTTTATTATTCTTTGTTAATGAATGATGATTTTGTGGTTAGAATTTTTATGCATAATAATAAAACACCTCCCCCATAACTGATCCACAAGAGGACACTAAATGTCTTTTATTCTCTCCTCCTCTAGGAGAACATCACAGACTTGTGATCCTTTACTTTTACTATAATTAGCCTCATCCCCCGGGTGGGGATTTGTTCATGAGACAATGAATTCAAGAATAGGGAGTATAACACCCTTAATTAAAGATCAGTATTTCTCAGAAGTGAACCTGGTCCACAAACCAACAAAGTTAGGTGCTGAACCCATAGAGGGCTAAGTGCCCAGATTAGTTGGGAGTATGTCAAGGCTAGATAAAGAAAATTAAAATGTGAATTAGGTAATTTAATTTGGAGCCAAAGTGGAGCAGGGTCTTGGTAAAATTAAGCTGGGTTTTCTAAAGTTCAGAAAGAACTGGTCAGGAAGGAAAAGGACAATAAAGAGGATAGGACAATTTTTTAAAAAGTTATATTGGGGGGGCGGTGCGGTAGCACAGCAAGTAAGAGCACTGGCTCCAGTGTCGGAATGACCTGGAGATCAAATCCCGGGCTCAGACACTTAGCACCCACCCAGAAACACCTGGCCGTGTAACCTTGAGCAAGTTACTTAACCCCGATTGCTTAAAAGT
The DNA here is from genome assembly GCF_028583685.1 of Petaurus breviceps papuanus. NCBI lineage: Eukaryota > Metazoa > Chordata > Mammalia > Diprotodontia > Petauridae > Petaurus > Petaurus breviceps. The sequence continues at coordinate 22,330,647 of NW_027186304.1, read as the reverse complement.
AAAATTTAAAAAAAAATTGAAAATCCAGAGAAGGGCAATTATCACAGTGGAGAACCTGGGGGCAGCAGTATGCTGGTACATGTTTAACAACTGGCTCTATAAAAAGAAAAAAAAATGTGTGCAAGGCATAAATTTAATCGAATCTGCATTAACAGTTTTATTCACTTTATTAAGTCTATACAATCAACAAAACAATAAATTTAAGTCCTATTTTGTAGCAGCTGATGATTTCCAAGGTATAAATGCTCACACTAAAAATTTAATAAATCTATCTCACTAGTAGGTTTCAGCTAGTTCCAGTACACCCTTACTTGAAGGTCATGTCACATGAAAGAACTAGGAATGTTTTACCCTGGAGAAGAGAAGACTTGGGGGAGAGGGAATAATACGATCACTATTTTCAAGAATTTGAAATGCTTTTGTGTATCAGAGAAATAACAGTTACTGTATTTGGTCCCAAAGGGAAGAACTAGGAAAAAAGAACAGAAGCGGCAAAGAAACAAATTTAGACTTCATGTCAGGAAATAATTTTCCCAACAACTGGAGCCATGTTATCTAATAATGAAATAGGATGCCTTAGGAAACTAAGTCCCCATTCTTTCACTTTTTCACAATAGTAAATCCCAAACAGATAAACAATATAAATATATTTTGAAACACCATGGAATTTAGGGGAAAATGTAAAGTTCTATATCTTTCCTAACTGTGACTAGGAGATGGACTGATAACTAGATATGGCATATAGACTATCACAAAGGACAAATAGAAAGGTAGAAAATATTGCGTCTATATAAGAAAAAAACTTTTCAACAAACTATCAAAACAACAAAAATAAAAACAGAGAGAGGTTGGGAAAACTGGCTTTAAATATCTCTGACAAAAGGCTAGCTTCTGCCTCTAAATGGATATAGATTTGCACAACGAGATATTTCATCTATCTATCTATCTATCTATCTATCTATCTATCTATCTATCTATCTATCCATCCATCTATCTATC